>NC_053489.1:292866865-293466865 GCF_905171775.1 Rana temporaria | reverse complement strand
CTTGCCAGATAAAGATGACATTTTCCTTGGTGTTCGCCTTCTGGGTCAGTGCAAAGAGACACGGTGCCTTCCTGCTGTATTCCCACTACTGTTTCATGAAAAAATGAGGTTTGAAAAGGTGAGAAGTCCGCTTTTATAGGTTGTCACTGTAGTCATGTGCCTTGCCAAAACATATTAACCTATATCATGCTTGTAAGGAAGTATTAGATGTCTAGTTTGGGGTGGTCATCTATGCATACTAAAACATAAGAGATACTAGGATTACTCTGAATTATAAAGGTTTAAAGTATTTTTATGTGAAAAAATAAAGATATGTCATTGGAGGTTTTTCTTAAAGCAGAACTAAATCCATCAGTTTAACTGTTGAATCATAACTGTCAGGCCTTGTACACACGAGCAGACATGTCCGATGAAAACGGTCCACGGACCGTTTTCATCGGACATGTCTGCTGGGAGCTTTTGGTCTGATGTGTGTACACACCATCAGACCAAAATCCCACAGAGAACGCGGTGACATATAAGACACCGACGTTCTCTAACACGCAAGTTCAATGCCGCATGTGTCGAATCAATTCGACGCATTCGCAGGATTTCGGGCCGCTGGTTATACGTCATAACCAGCGGACATGTCCGATGAGTCGTACTAACCATTGGACATGTTTCCAGCGGACAAGTTTCTTAGCATGCTAAGAAACTTTTGTCCGCTGGAAACCTGTCCGCTAGGCCGGAAAACTGTCCGCTAGGCCCTACACACGGTGGGACATGTACGCGGAAACTGGTCCGCGGACCAGTTTTAGCGGACATGTTCGGTCGTGTGTACAAGGCCTTACAGTTGCTTGTTTATCAATTGGGTGCTGTCAACTGATCATATGTACAGCACTATAGCAATTGCAGACCAAACAGATGCTAAGATAGCAGCATGCTTGGCTGTAAAGAATGTTTAGTTCTGCTTGAGACAGACAGTGTGTCTAAGGCCAAAACCTGTTTTATTTTTCATTTGGAAGTAGGATGAAGTAGGGAATGAGTAATATGATTTTCCCTCTATTCCTGATCTGGTGACAACTCACATTTTTGTTTCTCCTCTCACTTTAAGTCCTAGTGACAATGGTCATCGGGAAAATGAGAGAGCAGGAATCTCCCTAGCAGAGACACAGACAGCAATATACTGACAAAGCATCTCTAAATCCCCTACCTTCTAGACACTTGCCCTTCTGGGCTGATAGTAGTGTGTGGCCAAAGACCTTGAGTTTTCCCCTGCCCTTGGCCTGATCAATTTGCCTTGGCCAAGGCCTTCTTAGGTTTCTAGCCAGGTCGTCCCTCTTGCTAGCTTCTCAGAGGATGGAGCCTAAACACAAAATGTAGCTTCTCTGTTCAGAAGATCCTACTTATAAGTGCTGTGAGAAGGAAAGAAGACAGGTGAGCGTTTCCACCCTTGACTCTGACTCGGCTCCTTCAACTGCTGCCATCTTCTGAAGTCCCCATCCCCTTTGTTGGCTCCCACCAAGTGAAGCCCTTTTCCTGAACTAATGAAGTAAGGTCCTGAAGTTCAAAGTGGCCCCAACAGGCTTCCTTTCTATCGGTTTCCTGAGATCGTGACCTGTGCCCCCTTACGCAGCTTGGGCAGAGAGAAACCACTCGGAACTGGACAAATAAACACATACTACAGCTCATGCAGGGGCCAGCAGCGTTTGTGTCCAGGGGCAAAGGTGGATGTGGTCCCCCCTCAGACAGGGCACATTTGTCTCTGGTTAGTGATGTTGACGTGCTATCCAGCTACAGCATGCAGAGGAGGTGGTGGACTGACTTACTAAATCATCCTCCTCATCCTTTATGACCCAAGCTGGCACTAGTGCGCAGTCCACCGCAGCTGCAAGAGAGGCTTATTCTGCCTCTTTGTCCACAGCTACTCCTGCCATAGCCCCAGCATCATGCATGGAGGAGTCAGCTACATTTTTGAACACAGCGTCAGCCACTTGAGGATGCACAGCAGTGTTGCCAGCCTACCAGATTGAATTTTACTGGCACGACACCCGAAATTTACTGGCGCAGGCACATTTTTACTGGCATTTTACATAAGTTACTAAATTACATTTTTAGGTGCAGATTTCAGTATTTAGGCTACAAGTACGCTAGGCGATTAGCAATGTGATTTAAGGTCGATATAAAGGTAAATTTTTTTTTTTCGATATAATAAGGGCAAATTATTTAGTCCCCCTGCCTTATCCCCTCTGCCACCAACACCCCCTGCCTTCACCCCCGTCTGTGGTGCCACAATCTCCCCCTGCCTCCAATCTCCCTCTGCCTCCAATCTCCCCCTGCCTCCAATCTCCCCCAGGCCCCCTGCCTCCAATCACCCCCTGCCTCCATTCCCCTCTGCGATGCCACCATTCCCCTCTCCGGTGCCACCAACACGCCCTGCCTCCAATCACCCCCTGCCACTAACACCCCCTGCCTCCGATATCCCCCAGGCCCCCTGCCTCCAATCACCTCCTGCCTCCATCGCCCCCTGCCACCATCCCCCTCTGCGGTGCCACCAACACCCCCTGCCTCCAATCTCCCCCTGCCTCCATCCCCCTCTGCGGTGCCACCGCAGCCACCATCACCCCCTGCCTCCAATCTCCATGGCAGTTCCAAGCCAAACCGATCTCGGCTATCTTTACTGGCACATTCCCGCAACCACGGACATTTACGAACGGGGGGAAAAAAGTGCCAGTTTTTACGAACTGTCCGTAAAAATACGTACGGTTGGCAACACTGATGCACAGACATTACTTGATTGTGATGTTGGTTCTTAGGTAGAGGAAGGGAATAACATGAGCCTACAGAGATGGGAGAACACTGATAAACAACAAATTGGCAGTCATATAAAAAGAAATGTACTTCTGCGCTACTAATATAAAGAAAGTGCTATATATTAAATCTAAGAGGTTGCTGCTTAACACCAACTGTTATTAGCAGACCAGAGTAAAAAGAAAACTATGTGAAGCGCTCCCTCTTTTCCCAAAAAATACTATGTGATGTAAATACGAAATAAATAAAATAAAGTAGTGACTCCTAGTGGGAGTATTGCATATGACACCAAAAATATACTATATATATCACAATGGAAGTGGTATGTGCAACCATTGACCTCTAGTGGGTACAAAAATTATAACACATATATCAAATTATTATTATTATTATTATTATTATTATTATTATTATTATTTAGGTACTTATATAGCGCCGTCAATTTACACAGCGCTTTACATATACAATGTACATTCACATCAGTCCCTACCCTCAAGGAGCTTACAATCTAAGGTCCACTCGTTGCCACCCACTTGCCCAGCGTCTAAATTCCAAATTCCAAATAAAGAAAGCTTGCAGGGAAAATCATTTTAAATGTCATTTTTTCTTTCTCTATTAATGTCAGTTTTGCTGCAGCAGGTTCTATACACGGTACATATGCGCCACTTTGCAGGAAGACTAAGGAGGCCCAGGCACTATATTTAATGGAATTATTTATTTTTATTGTTTCACTTTAAGCATCATTAAAATCACTGCTGATCTTTTTAAAAAAAACAAAAACCTGCATTGCTACATTGCAGTACACGGGCCTCCATAACCTTTTTATGGCCAATAACTGGCATGTAAGCCTTCAAAATGGGGACTTTTGATTTTTCAGGTTCGGGCCCCGTAGACTTTAATAGGGTTTACAGTTCCGGTCCGAATTTTTGCGATATTCGCTGAGTGGTCACCAGCAGGACCGGTACAGGGAGGGGGGGCAAGGGAGGAAACCTGCCCTGGGCAGAGTTTTGAGGGGGGCTCGGGAGCTTCAGCTTCTCCTGCATCTCATTGACAGGGGCAGTTGTCACCCAAATGACCTGGCCAAAGTTGTTACCGTCTGTCCACGCCTGCTGGTTTACCCACTACCGCTAATGCTTCAGTATTCTTCCATCATTCTGAGTCAAGTCCTGGCATTTTCCAACAGCTTCTGTCTCTGCCGCCAGCCCGTCCACCACCTGTTTGTCTTGCTTCTGTATTCTTTCATCATTACCCAGCAGGCTTAATGGGCGTAGTTAATTCAAACAAAGTCAGTCTGTCAATCTTTTTACCCCAGGTCAGTCTGTCCCCCAGTATAACCCCCCCCCCCCCAGGTCGGCCTGTCCCCCAGTACAATCCTCTCCGGTGAGTCTCTCCTCCAGTATAATCCCACCCAGGTCTGTCTGTACCTCAGTACAATTCTTATCCCCTCCAAGACAATATATCTCCAAGTTTAACTCCCCCAGTCCAGTATAATCCCCCAGGAATTCTCAGGACACCAGTACATCCCCATGCAGGTAAACACCGCTTCACATGGGTGTACTCTGCAGTATACCCCGTGTGAACGAGTGGTTGCTATGTTTTTTTTTTTTACAATGTTGTTGTTTTTTTGGGCAGGCTTTGATAAAACATCAGGGATCCAAGCAAACCCCTGATGTCTCTTTTTTGAGACCGAGAGCTAAACTGCAGATGAATTAATAGAAATCTCTGGATATACACTATTCATTCACATCTGAAGCATAGTGATGAATGAACATAGGATCAGTCTGTACCGATCGCTCACTGTGTTAATTTAGGAAGGGGCTGCTAAATATGACAGGGGAAGCTGGCCAGCAGCGCTGAAGGGAGGGGGGCATGGGGGATCAGTGAAGGGGAAGATACAGTACAGGGTGGGTCTGGGGGGGTCTCTTTTGAGAGTTAAATCACCCTGTGCATTCCCTGCAGCACTGGAGTGGGGGCAGGGGGAGCACATAAGAGCAGAGGGAGAGGCACTTTAGAGCACAGGTGGAATGGCAGCAGCTCATCCATGTGTGCAACGTACACAGGCCCTACCCTAAGGGAGGGTAGGGCCTGTGTGCAACGCACGTATCGAGCACATGGATGATACGCCACTGGGTCCTGCCTCATTATACAGGCATATCAATGTCGAATACTAGAAGGTATTAAATTACAGCTTTGTCCTTTAAACTCAGACCTATGGATAATTTTTTTTTTTTTTAAAGTGTATTTTGTGCGTGTACTTGAGAGAGGAGCCGGACTGCAGGAGTTGGGAGTAGGCAGGCCTCCCCCAGAGGCAATCTGCCACCTTTCTCCATTCCCCGGGTGGCAATGGCGGGTGTGTGAGGGGGTCCTCCCACACAGCCCGCCCTACCTGCTCCTCTTTGAAGCCCAACGGGCAGAGGGACTCCCTATAAGGGAGTGAGAGGATTAGCCCGCTCAACCAGCCCCGTTAGTCCTTCGCCTCTCTTTTTAGAGACCGCGTGGTCAAAATGCGTGCATGTTAACCCAATTTCGAGTGCGTGTGTAAGTGTGGTGGGCGTACTAAGCGCAGGCTTACCTCGCATAGCACACCCACCGGGAGCCGGGCTGAGACCACCAAACTCAATTCACATGTAGCCGAGACCGGGATCCGAACCCCTAGCTTCAGAGGTGAATGGCTTGTCAGCGCAGTGCCAATCGCGTTGAGCCACCGCAGCTCGGATAATTTTATTTTACTGCACTCCAGTGACCTATACAAAAAAAAAATCAGCCATTATATATAAAGCCACACTAGTTAAAATAAATCACACTATATATGTAAATATTGAAGTATGGCCTCATGCATAATTTTGCTTGGCGAAGGTATGTATTTTTACTGGTACAAGTGTCTTGTTGGAATGACATGTAAAGGATTACAGAATATTCTTTTTGTTCGGCATACTATATCTGTATAAGCTGTTTATCGGTGTTCTTTGGACCAGTGAAGTGCTAATATATCTCACCTGCATGCTTGTTTTGGGTCTATGACCCATTAAGTAATAAAGCAGGGATAAGGATGCCAGCCCGGGAGCCTTGGCATCTGTCACAGAGCACGATTGTGTGAAACATAAGGGTTGGCAGTTTTCATCACAGGCTCTTTCAAAAGTTTTTTTTTATTTTTTTAGGCCATTTGTGGCAGATTTTCTTTTATGCCCAGAGCCATTTTTATGGTTTACACATGGCAACGTCTTTAATATCTTTTTGTGATGTTCAGATAAATGTCAGAATGCTTTTTTTCAGTGCAGTTGAGAAAACATGAATCATATTTTTCAGGTTGATTAAAATGAATGTCAAACCTAAAGTTAAGTAGAAAGGGAGTTATGTAACTTGGCAACAAATTAAGAATGCAGCAAACAGCTTTCATGTGAATAACGATTTGATCAAAAGTTAATCAACTTTTTTGTAATGAAAGGTCAGAATCTCTGACGTGTTTTTTTCATTGCTTTTTGTGTCCCTATTGAAGACATATCCCTTACTTCCACTGTCGGTGACCACCAGGGCAAAAAATGTAATGGAAGTATATATACTATACATGAAGGGCCAGATCCACGAAGCAGTTACGCTGGCGTATCTATTGATACGCCGCGTAACTTCTAGGTTGCTCCGATGTATCTTTGTTTTGTATCCACAAAACAAGATACGCCTGAAGCTGGGCTAGATCCAACTGGCGTACATCTTAGTACGCCGTCGGATCTAAGGTGCATATTTACGCTGGCCGCTAGGTGGCGTTTTCGTCGATTTCCACGTTGAGTATGCAAATTAGCTAGATACGCCAATTCACAAACGTACGTCCGGCCGGCACATTTTTTTACGTCGTAACGTTATCCCTGCTATATGAGGCGTAGCCAATGTTAAGTATGGACATCGGGCCAGCGTCAAATTTTCCGTTGTGTACGTCGTTTGCGTAAAACGTTCGCGAATAGGGCTTTGCGTAGAATGACGTTCACGTCGAAAGCATTGGCTTGTTGCGGGTTAATTTGGAGCATGCGCACTGGGATACCCCCACGGACGGCGCATGCGCCGTTCAGAAAAAACGTCATTTACGTCGGGTCAAGACGTATTAACATAAAACACGCGCACAACTTAGCCATTTGAATTGCGCGCCCTTACGCCGACACATTTACACTACGCTGCCGTAACTTACGGCGCAAATTCTTTGTGGATACGGGAAATACGCTGTAAGTTACCGCGGCGTAGTGTATCTGAGATAGGCTACGCCGGACATAAAAAAGCGCCGGGCTACGTGAATCTGGCCCGAAGAGTTTACACCTTCCCCATCCTACTTAAAAATGTTCTTTTTGCTGTTTAAATGTACATTGGAGAGATATTTTATATACTGTATATATATATTTGCCAGTAATATTCACTAAATTTATAATGCAGCTGTTGTGTTTGTGAAATATGAAGAGGGAAATCTTATGAAAAACGGTGAACTCTGGTCAGAGCTATTCCTGCTTTAAGATTTTTTGGTACAGTATCTAATATGGTGAACAATGTAACAAATATAGTGTTAAAGGCCATGATGTTTCCACCAAAAAATGTAGAATGCTTACAAGAATTTCTTGCGCACAGTCTAACTCACTGCTTTTGCTATATCACTTTTGTGTGTATGTAAGTGTATGTGCAAAGTGCATGTTTTCAGTAAATGTGTAGCAAATATGCATTGAATATGACATTTGCCCGATTATAAATAGGGTGTATAGTACAGTAAACATTATTCTTCATGGAAAGAAAGTGTAAGTGTAGTTTTAGTTTTAATGTGATGGTAATTGTTCTCAGCAAATGTGCTTGGTATGTGGGAAATTATCTGAATGTCCCAAACCAGCAAATGTGTAGTGAATGTCACCTTCTCTGCATTTTAAATCCATTTCAATGCGACACCTTGATACTGTGTTTTCCCAAAAATAAGACTTACCCCGAAAATAAGACCTAGCATTATTTTCCAGGGGGGCTGCAATATAAGCCCTAAAATGCTTGTAAAATCCTATAATCCACTCAATTACAGTAGAATATAATGTACAATGTGTGTGTTTCTGTAATAGAGAGCTCTGGCGGGTCACAGAAGTGCAAAGCGGCGCTATAACAAAGGTATTTGGCACAATTATATTACAGAAACACACACATTGTACATTATATACTACGGTAATAGAGTGAATTATAGGATTTTACAAGCATTTTAACTCTTTTCACACTGGGGATTCCTGTCAGGCAGGGAGAGAGAGGGGGAGAGAAGACAGCACATTACATGATAAGACCTACCCTGAAAATAAGCCCTACTGTGTCTGTTGTTGCCAAAATTAATATAAGACCCGTGCTTATTTTCCAAGAAATACGGTACTATCTGTCTTTAATCTTTCATTTGTGCTATTTTTGCAGGTTTTTGAAAAGCAAGTAGATCCAGCTGCAGTGGTTAAAATTTTGGAAAGTAAGTGGAGCCACTGATTCTTTGCTTAAATGGAAACTATTCGTAAATTATCAGTAACAGTATCTTTTGTAAACTTATCAATTGAGCGGCACAGGAATTCAGATATTGACTTCAATCAAGATTCCTCACCACATCGCTGCTTGAGTTTTTTTTTTTTTTTATATAGCACCAAAGTCCTAAACTTGACTTGGTGTGTTGTACCTGGACTCTGCTGTACTGGGTGTTGTGGGCTGTGTATTATGTCCCTTTCTGGACTTTTGTGTACTGGTAAAAGTTATCCTCTTTCTAGATCCAGAGCTATGGCATTACCTCAGTGCTTGACCTTGTCTCTGCATTACTCACTTATGAGTGAGGCTGTTTGGGTTTGAGCACTAGGACCCAGCCTGCCATCTGCCAAATTGGGTGCCTTTTAAATTTCCCAATGCTGCTATCTACTTCTGCAGTAAGTGCTTGCAGGCCCTTGAAGCTGAACTCCCAAACAACTCATAGTGCTCAAAGTCAGGTCAACTAACCCCTATGAAAAGCCTTCTGCATGAAGGTGCGCCCCCCACTTCTACATCCTGATGGGTCCTTGGGTAGTTGTCTATCCAGCATTCCAGTAAAGAGAGATTATCTTTTGGACCACAGGCTAATCTCATGCTTCTAGTGCACCCCCTCAGTTGCTCCTTTTTATCTGTACAGGCCTACTGCACAGAGCAATTCACATTCCCTAGTCTCCCTGGGTCCATGTGTTAAATCTGTTTCTGGAGCTGTTCTCCACCTGGACCTCCACTGCTTACCTTAGAAAAATTCCCTATCTTTGGGACATGGAAAGCCCTTCATGGTACAAGGTAGGAGAATCCATAGCATTGATTCTTGCTTACTGTGCTTTCCTGGCATCCCTGTTGTGAGTTGTTTAGACAACTGTGTGTGAAGAGAGTCAGCTCTATGGATTCTCCTATTTAGCATCTTTCCAAAGGACCTAACACTTGGAAGATCTGATCGGGTCAAGTTTTGCTGGGTTCCAACATTGGTGGCTATTTATGCCCATTGGACAAGGCTGTTCTCCTTCAAACGGTCTTCACCCTGATCCCTTGTCCTGATACAGGAATGAAACCCTTTCTTCTCCCTCGTAGGGATGTGGGGCACTGGGGGACACCCCCCCCCCCATTCTGGGTTGCCTCCCCTTCTTCTCCTATTTTTAGCCACATTCTCTATTTTTACAAAGTTGGATTGGCTTGACAGCACTAAATTATAAATCTCTGTGGAACAGATCTTCTCCCTGGTACCTCCTAAAATACCCTCTTGATTTGAGTCACTTACCTCTTTTTCTATATAACTGCACCAAACCATATGTCCTACTTGCAGCCTCTCTTAATCTCACAGTACTGACCCATATGCTTACTCAGTCTGACAACCAGTGGCGGCCCATACATACGGGGCACCGCCTCCCCTATTGCATGCACCCGGTCCCTAAGCTACATGCAGGGCACCAGACGTATGGATTTCAATGTTTTTTTTTTTTTAAGCACATGATTAGAGCCCGAGGCTCTAATTGGCTTCAGAAAAGGGTGGGCTTGGGGCACAGAGCACTGCACCCTGAGCCCACTGTGTGTGTCAATAGCGAATTAATATTCACTATTGTCCTCCTGCTTCTTCTCCCGGACAATCAGGAAGCAGGTCCTGAGACCCTATTGGCCAGCAGTCTTAGAGCAGACCGGGGAATCAAGGACAGCTACGAGCAGAGCAATAATGACAGGGGCAAGCTCAGCAGCAAGAAGCCCAAGGAGCAGAGGCAGAGGCATCAACACCCGGGAGAGGAGGAGGATGCACGAAGAACGATGCCTTGGATGGCCTCCGGTCCATTATCCCCTATGCCCGCAGGCCATCCGTCTGGAAATGCTCCAAGGTTGTACCCACATATTCGGCTCTTCTCCTGGAGCAGCAAGATCTCGACAATGGAGTCGGGATCCACCCACATGCACAGCGAGCTGTTGAGAGCCTAAGCCGGCCGCTATCGCCCCCTCCACAGCCCAGCACTCCAGTGAGCCCGGGGGGGGGGGCGGGGTCAGAGCAGAAAGCTGGTGACTGGGAGTCACCAGCTCTCTGCTCAGGGAGCTCTGAGAACCAATCAATCTTTGGTGCTTGATGGCTCGATTCTCAGTCTTAGAGGCGCCAGGGGACAGATGCTGTATCAGACTAGGTAAGTATGATTCTGGAAAAAACATAATCCCATACTTCTCTTTTAACGTACTCAATGGCTTCACTAATGGCCCTTTCCTGATTATTACACCTCCTCATAAGCAGGATTGTGGTCCAAGAACCTACACAGATTTTCCTGGTATCTCCCCTTTAAGGCACTTTCTCCAGCTCTCTCCCTTTCCACTCAGCCACATGTGAGAAAAAAATACTACATAGTGCTTTATCTTTGTTTGCCTTTTATTCACACACTCCCATACAAGAGAAGATTCACATACATAAGTATTAGCACTTTCTCCTGTCAAACAAATGTGATTTGTGTATACAGATCCTGATCTTACTCCACTTCCTGTACGTGATGATGTCATCCAGTTTAGCCTCGCCCCTATGGGTTTCATCACATGGTCCAGTGCCTTCATCAGGGGGAATCAATTCCCCTTGATGAAGTCACGTGACCCTGTGATGAAAAACATTGATTGTGTAAAAATAAAAAGAAGCACAGGAAGAGTGTTTGGAGAAATGTTTTTGGAATTAGGACACTATTAGTATACACAATGTTTTAAAGAGACTTTTTTAACACTGATAGCACGCATGATGTTATATGTAACTAGTGATTGTGCTTAAAAGTGCTACACTATTTTAGGGTTATAGTGATGCCACCTATGCTTAGGCATCACAGGTGGAAACCAAGGTAAGGTAAGTACATGAACCCCCACCGGCTTTTTCCCCAATTTTGCATATTGTTTTGGGCATTTGGGCTGGTTGGGATAGAGTACCTGAAAAGAAAAAGCAGACCTTGCAATTTTGTTAGAAGGTCTGCTTTAATAGGGTTGTAAAGGTTCGTTTTTTATTTTCTAAATGGGTTCCTTTAACTGCTTGCCGACCGCGGACTGCCGTTCTACGTCGGCAAGCTGGCTCTCCTGGGCGAGAGCACGTCATTCTACGTCGGCTCTTTCAGCCGCTACTAGGGGCGCGCGCGCGCCCCCCGCTCGCCCCCGACTCCCGTGCGTGTGCCCGGCGGGCGCGATCGCCGCCGGGCACACGCGATCGCTCGTTACAGAGCGGGGACCGGGAGCTGTGTGTGTAAACACACAGCTCCCGGTCCTTTCAGCGGGGGAAACGCTGATTTTCTGTTCATACAATGTATGAACAGAGGATCAGTGTTTCCCCTAGTGAGGCCCCCCCCCCCCCCCCACAGTAAGAACACACCCAGGCATACTTAACCCCTTCCCCGCCCCCTAGTGTTAACCCCTTCACTGCCAGTGGCATTTTTATAGTAATCCAATGCATTTTTATAGCACTGATCGCTATAAAAATGCCAATGGTCCCAAAAATGTGTCAGAAGTGTCCGAAGTGTCCGCCATAATGTCACAATACCGAAAAAAAATCGCTGATCGCCGCCATTACTAGTAAAAAAAAAATATTAATAAAAATGACATAAAAATACCCCCTTTTTTGTAAACGCTATAACTTTTGCGCAAACCAATCATAAACGCTTATTGCGATTTTTTTTACGAAAAATAGGTAGAAGAATACGTATCGGCCTAAACTGAGGAAAAAAAATGTTTTTTTATATATTTTTGGGGGATATTTATTATGGCAAAAAGTAAAAAATATTCATTTTTTTCAAAATTGTCGCTCTATTTTTGTTTATAGCGCAAAAAATAAAAACCGCAGAGGTGATCAAATACCACCAAAAGAAAGCTCTATTTATGGGGAAAAAAGGACACCAATTTTGTTTGGGAGCCACGACGCACGACCGCACAATTGTCTGTTAAAGCGACGCAGTCCCGAATCGCAAAAAGTACTCTGGTCTTTGGGCAGCAATATGGTCCGGGGGTGAAGTGGTTAAGCTAGTGAATTGTTGGCTTACTTACCTTTTCCTTCGATTTCCCGTCTAAATGTTTTTTTTTTCTTTGTCTGAATTGCTCACTTCCTGTTCCTCCTCAGTAAGCTGTTCTGGCTGACTAACCTCCAGCGAGAATGGCTCGGATGATGGGGGCAAGCTTACCGAGGAGAAACAGGAAGTGAGAAATTCAGACAAAGAAAAAAAACATTTAGAAGGGAAATTGAAGGAAAAGGTAAGTGAACCAACAATGCACTAGCTTAAAGGAACCTATTTAGAAAATAGAAAATAAACCTTTACAACCCCTTTAAGCACTTCTATTATCTCCAGAAAGACTCCTTATGTCATGTTTATTTTAAGTTCCTTCTTATTTGCTTATGTGGCTTTGACTACCAGATGATGTCCTTGGGGAATCTAACTGACAGATTTCCCTCATAACTCCCCACAAGATCTATTGCTAGGGGAATCTGCAGAGAAAAAGATCATCGAGTGAACACACCATATGCAGATGCAAAAGGGTCTTATTAAGCTTCTGAATGGCAACTTTCATGTGTCATTTGGGATTTCACAAACGTATAGGGGGGTCATGACCACATCTGATCTGGTATATGGTTACTACATAATTGCTGTAGCAGAGCTCTATGGTATTCTTGCCTTGTGTCCTTTAGCATCATCCAGTTAACTATTTATTGATACTAAACTTGTGTGTACAATATTTCACTTTCCAGAACACCCAGCTGGATTTGATCTGATACAAATCGGCCAGTCAGGTAAGAAAAAGCACATCTGTGCATTTATATGTTCAAAGAATATTTATCCCTATTATTCAAACTGTTTGAATGTTAACTGGTTAAATGTTTAATGTAATAGGGACTCCAAGAAAACGTTCCCTGATTGTTGTATATCAATTTATGTTAGTACAAATGTCTTTGTCCACGGTATATATCTTTTGTTGTCATGCTCTTTCATACACATTACTTTTTTCTCCTTTGAGTTTACATGTAAAATTGGATTTTTGCAAGCAAACAAACCTTTTCACATTGACATTTGCAAAAAGATTTAGTTTGATAGAATATATTTATAGGAATCTTTGATAAAGTTGCTCAATAGGTAAGCAGTGTCTCTACCAAAGGCTTTTCTTTGCCCACATCTAGACCAACCTTTACAGTGGCTGAGTAATACCTTAAAGGGTCACTAAAGGAAAAAAATGTTTTTGCTGAAATGACTGTTTACAGGGTATAGAGACATAAAAGTTAACTGATTCCTTTTAAAAATGATTAAAAATTGAATTTAGTCTTTCATATAATGTGCCTCTAGTTTCACGTTCGGTTTTAAAGGTACATACATGAAGTTCCGGGTGAGAGGTGAGTCGGGAAGACTCACAGAACAAAAACAACAAATCCAGGGCAGTGTTTTGTTTTTAAAATAAATCTGATTGGTTCTGAGGAGTTTTAGACACACAGTAATGACAGCTTAGACCACCGTGAAAATCTCCCAGTACCATGGTTATAAGAAAACAGGCAACCAGGAAGTGTGGAGATCACAGCAGAATTACAGCAACTTCAAAGCAAAAACGAACAATAAGGACATGAAACCAGTACTGCAGTAAGGTAAAGGAAGCTATTTAGCTAAAAAAAAAAATTCCTTTAGTGACCCTTTAAGCGCTGAATATACTGTAAGGCTTCTTGTTGGGGTAGGATGTGAAAAATTGAACATTTATGACCATTTATGGTTGCCTTGGAACAGAGAACTGTATTTATGACTGTTGTGGGGTTATGACTGTTGTGGGGAGGTGAATGTTCAGATCAAAAATGCATTTATTGCAGAGGTTCGATGTAATACATTTAGGGCCAGATTCTCGTAGAATTACGTTACTCCACAGCGGCGTAACGTATCCCATTTACGTTACACCGCTGCAGGTTTACAGCGTAAGTGCCTGATTCTCAAAACTCTTACCTGTAAACTTGCGGCGGTGTAACGTAAATGCGCTCGGCGCAAGCCCGCCCAATTCAAATGGGGCGGGCACCATTTAAATTAGGCGCGTTCCCGCGCCGAACGTACTGCGCATTGCGCTAAATGACGTCGCACAGACGTCATTTGTTTAGACGTTAACGTAAATGGCGTCCAGCGCCATTCACGGACGACTTACGCAAACAATGTGGTTTTTTAAATTTCGACGCGGGAACGACGGCCATACTTAACATGGCTTAGAAAAACTAGGGCTCAGCCCTAATTTTACGCGGGCAGCGCGGACGTTCGGGAATCGCCGTAACTAGTCATTTGCATATTCTACGCCAACCGCAATGGCCTCGCCACCTAGCGGTTGGCCTAGAATTGCATCTTTAAGATCCGACAGTGTAATTCAATTACACCTGTCGGATCTTAGGGCTAGCTATGCGTAACTGATTCTATGAATCAGTCGCATAGTTAGGACGGCCGTAACACAGAGATACGACGGCGTATCAGGAGATACGCCGTCGTATCTCTTTTGTGAATCTGACCCTTTTCTATTGTGGATGTTCTTGTACCACATACTAATAATTAATAGCCTTTATTCTCTTCTTGATGTTATGGGCAGCTTAAGGTTCAGGTCAAGGGTCATGCCGCGTACACACGGTCGTTTTTCGGCATGAAAAAAAAATGAAATTTTTAAAAACGTCATTTAAAATCATCGTGTGTGGGCTTCACATCATTTTTCGGCTTCTGAAAAACGACAAAAAAAAAATTCGAACATGCTGCATTTTTTCATGTCGTTTTTTAAAACGTCGTTTTTCGGGTTGTAAAAAATGATCGTGTGTGGGCTAAAACGACGTTTTAAACGCGCGCATGCCCAGAAGCGAGTTATGAGACGGGAGCGCTCGTTCTGGTAAAACTACCATTCATAATGGAGTAAGCACATTCATCACGCTGTAACAGACAGAAAAGTGCGAATCGTCTTTTACTAACAAGGAATTAGCTAAAAGCAGCCCAAAGGCGAATAGAACTTCCCCTTTAGAGTGCCGTCGTACGTGTTGTACGTCACCGCGATTTGTTCATCATTTTTCAAAAACGATGGTGTGTGGGCAACATCGTTTTTAATGATGAAGTTGGAAAAATTTCATTTTTTTGGACATGCTGAAAAGTGTCATTTTTTTTCATGCCGAAAAACGACCGTGTGTACGCGGCATTATATTCAGGATGAGCATGAGGTTAAGAGTTTGGTTGATGATTTAGTCTAAGGGCTAGATTTACAGGGCTACATTTAGGTTCAGGGTTAGGCCTCGTACACACGATAGGTTAACCAGAGGACAACGGTCTGATGGACCGTTTTCATCGGTCAAAACCGATCGTGTGTGGGCCCCATAGGTTATTTAACTATCGGTTAAAAAAAAGCCAACTTGCTTTAAATTTAACCTTTGAATTCCTAACCGATGGGGAAAAAAACGATCGTTAGTAGGCACAACCATCGGTTAACCTCTTGCCCACGGCCCCATGTCCAAAAGACGTCCTCTTTTTAAAGATGGATATCTCGGTAACGGCAGCAGCTGCTGCCACAACCGAGGTATCCATCTCTTCAGTGGGCGGTCCTGTACATGATAACGGCGGTCTCCGCGGTGGATTCGCCGCGAGATCGCTGTTATCGGTGACGGGAGAGGGCCCCCCCCTCCCGCCGCACCCTCCGCCGCTTACCGGAGCCCCCCGCCGCTTACCGGAGCCCCCCCCCTCCCGCCGCTCTCCCGCACCCTCCGCCGCTTACCGGAGCCGTCGGTAGCGGCGGAGGCGATCGGGTGCGTTCGGCAGCTGACTGGGGTTGCGAGTGACGGAAAAATGTCCTTCACCCGTCACCATAGCTCTGCTGGGCGGAAGTGAAGTCAAAACGGCAGTCCTGCCCAGCGTCTTAAAGAAACATTTTTTTTTTGTCATTTGAAAAAATGACAGTTTCAATTGTTTTTTCTTTTTTTTGCATTTAAGCCTAAATATGAGATCTGAGGTCTTTTTGACCCCAGATCTCATATTTAAGAGGACCTGTCATGCTTTTTTCTATTACAAGGGATGTTTACATTCCTTGTAATAGGAATAAAAGTGATCATTTTTTTTTTTATTTCAGTGTAAAAAAGTATTAACTAAATAAAAACAAATAGGAAAACAACATTTTTTTTTTTAAAGCGCCCCGTCCCGACGAGCTCGCGCACAGAAGCGAACGCATACGCGAGTAGCGCCCGCATATGAAAACTGTGTTCAAACCACACAAGTGAGGTATCGCCGCGATCGTTAGAGCGAGAGCAATAATTCTAGCCCTAGATCTCCTCTGTAACTCAAAAATTGTAACCTGTAGAATTTTTTAAACGTCGCCTATTGAGATTTTTAAGGGTAAAAGTTTGACGTCATGCTACGAGCGGGCGCAATTTTTAAGCGTGACATGTTGGGTATCATTATCTTTCACAAAATATAAAAAAATTGGGCAAAATTTATTGTTGTCTTATTTTTTAATTCAAAAAAGTGTTTTTTTTCCAAAAAAAGTGCGCTTGTAAGCCCGCTGCGCAAATACGGTATGACAAAAAGTATTGCAATGGCTGCCATTTTATTCTCTAGGGTGTTAGAAAAAAACAAATATATAAATGTTTGGGGGTTTTAAGTAATTTTCTAGCAAAAAAAACAGTTTTAGTCTCGTAAACACCGAATCTGAAAAATAAGCCCGGTGGGAAAGAGGTTAAAAATCCACGCATGCTCAGAATCAAGTCGACGCATGCTTGGAAGCATTGAACTTCGTTTTTTTTCAGCACGTCGTTGTGTTTTACGTCACTGTGTTCTGACACGATCATTTTTTTAACCGATGGTGTGTAGGCGCGACTGACCATCAGTCATCGGTTAACCGACGTCAACGGTCCATCAGACCATTTTCATCGGATGGAGTGATCGTGTGTACAAGGCTTTAGGCTTTTGGGCTAGGCTCAGGTTCAGGGTTAGATTTACAGGTAAGCTGGGGTTTAGGGGTTAGGCTGAAGAGTGTTTTTTTTTCTTTAATAATATGATTAGTTACATTGTTGAGGTCTAACAAACATATAACACGCAGTTAAGAATACTTGCACTTCATAAATTAAGAAGGTAGAAAGTAGTACAATCGGATTGTAACATGTGTGGTGCCCATCTTGCAACCCTTTACCAGTTTTTGTTTATTGCTTATTATTCATACACACTAGCACAACTCTGGATGAAATGCCCTGCTTTAAAGCGGGGGTTCACCCTATAAAATAACATTTTTTTTTTTCTTCTAGCCTAAAATTCGGCATTGTTGCGCGAGCTACAGTATGCCGGTCTTAATTTTTTTATCGCCGTACTCACAGTGTAATCGTACATAGTAGATTCCGACTGCCCACGGGGAATGGGCGTTCCAATCCAGACGGAAGGTGATTGACGGCCGGCTCTGGCGCGTCACGCTTCTCCGGAAATAGCCGAAATAGGCTTGGCTCTTCACGGCGCCTGCGCATAGTCTGTGCGCAGGCGCCGTGAAGAGCCGAGACCTACTCCGGCTGTCTTCGGGGAGCGTGACGCGCCAGAGCCGGCCGTCAATCACCCTCCCTCTTGAAAGGAACGCCCATTCCCCGCGGGCAGTCAGAATCTACTATGTACGATTACACTGTGAGTACGGCGATAAAAAAATTAAGACCGGCATACTGTAGCTCGCGCTACAATGCCGAATTGTATGCTAAAATGTTGTTCTGCAGGGTGAACCACCGCTTTAAAGAAGTACCTCTGACTGTCTTAATTATCAGAGGATACCATCTTATTTTGAATATTAACATACTTTCCAAATTTTAATGTTAACATACATAGGTGTCAGTAGTATGCTGTCTCCTTATACTGTATCTCCTACATTATCCAATATTCATAACAAATAACATTATAAAATATTGATACAAGGTCTTATTCAAATACTATGGGGGATCAGGAAGTAATTATTTCCCCTTAATAGCAAACTGAACTACTTTATAAGAGGTTTGTGTGCCTTCTGCTGATAGGAGGTACTAATAGGAGGAAGAGAGGCAAAGATGGATGTGGCCACCAGCGGGGACATCGTGGGCTTCGTTAGCAGGTAAGTTCCACTTAATGGGCTAGTATGTGATGCATACTAGCCCATTATGCTTTTACTTTGCAGGGGAAAATAGAGGAAGTAAAACCCATGAAGGTTTACTTCCTCGTTAACACCGCAGATAGAACAGGATTATTGGAGGAGAGGTCGGTCACATGACCAGACTTTCCTCCTCTCCTTTTAATTTACTTTAATTTATCAATTTAAGACATGAGTCCCTATTTATGGCCAATGTTTAGGGTTTAACTTGAAACGTTGAAGTCTGCATCCTCCATCCCCCAACCTCCCCTGCTTATAGGATCTGGGAATTCTTCTCTGTGGCGGCTCCTGACATTTTCTTAATTTAGCGTGGTTGTGTGTGGCTCTTCAAATGCATCATTCAATCACAGGATTTTGTGATTAAAAGGACCACTGGGACTTGTGTTTCTCATTGGAGCACAAGTGTGGTGACATAACTTACACTTCATTGATACTTTCTACAGTCCCGTAAATGAAGGTCTGTACTTCAATACAGACCTGCGGCTGGAGGTATAGCCTGAGAATTGCACCCACAATTCACTGATATGCTTTGCTGGTTCCAATGTAAAAAAAAAATGCACACTATTAACCACTTGCCTACAGAGCACTCTTACCCCCTTCCTCCCCAGGCCAATTTTCAGCTTTCAGCGCTGTCACACTTTAAATTGACAATTGCGCGGTCATGTTACACTATAACCATGTGACATTTTTATAAATTTTTTCTCATTCAAATAGAGCTTTATTTTGGTGGTATTTAATCACTGCTGTTTTTTTTTATTTTTTACAAATAAAAAGAGCGAAAATTTTGAAAAAAATATGTTTTTCTTAGTTTCTGTCAGTAAGTTTTGTAAATAAGTCAATTTTCTCCTTCACTGATGTGCGCTGATGAGGCGGCAATGATAGGCTGCACTGATGAGGTGGCACTTATGGGCACTGATTAGGTGGCACTGATGAGGAGGCACTAACATGCTGCACTTATGGCCACTGATAGGTGGCACTGATATGTGGCACTAATGCACACTGATAGGCAGCACTGATGGGTGGCTCTGGTGGGCACTGATAAGTGACACAGATGGGCACTAATAGTTGGCACTGATGGGCACTGATAGGTGGCACTGGTTGGCATTGATGGGCATTGATGGATGGCAATGGTGGGCATTGATGGGCAGCAATGATGGGCATTGATGGGCAGCACTGATAGCCAGTACTGACTGGCATCACTAATGGACACTGATTGGTGGCACTTGTGGGCACTGATTGCTGGCACTGGTGGCGCTTTATTGTAATGAGGGCACTGATGATCAGTGCATTGATTACATGTCTGAATGTCCCTGGCAAGGAGATGCCGCTGATGGTTAAAGAGTTATATGACGGCGCAGTCGCACAGCCGCTCCCACCCGCTTGCGGGGGCGCCAAGCGCACAGATTGCAGCAGATTCTTCCCCATTTACAGAGATCGGGGGTGTGCCGTGTCCTAACAACACGGTGCGCTGCGCGCCCCCATGGGTGAGTGGGAGTGGAGGCGAGTGCGTCGTCATATGACATCCATCCAGAACAAGAGCCACACTGTCCCTCTTTCATTTGACTGTGGGAGGGAGGCAAACAGTTAAAGTGTTACTAAACCCAGGAGCCTGCATTCACTATATCTGGTCTCCCACAGTACACAGAACAAGGAAATGCAATTATTTTAGTAAATATAAACTGCTAAATATCTTTTCTCATCAGCAGTATATAGCAGTCTTATGACTTATTAGTGTTTTGTTAAAGATTGTAGGAGGAGATTTCATTCTCCTCTGACTGTTCTATGAGGCTGTATTACCTCTGATCCTCTGTCTGGGCAGTGCTGATTGGCTCTGTGCCGATCACATGCACCATCCCAAGAAAAATACAACACACACCAAACTGAGCATGTGCAGCTTTCCCCCAAGGCCCTGTACTATTAGACGATGGATTGAGGACTGTGGAAGAAGGGGAGGATCAGAGAAGACAGGAACAAACAACCTATTTACACAATCCGCTGGATTAACCCCTTAGGTTCCACAGTGAGTATAACAAGCATGCTATGCTGCATATACTGACTGATTTTACTGTTGTGGGTTTAGTAACACTTAAAGGGTGCATGTATTATTGTTGAAAAAAAAACTCATCTCCAAAACAGTAATATTGTCTTTAGTGTACATGTTAAATCATATACTCTAAAACACACATATATATATATATATATATATATATATATATATATATATATATATATATATATATATATATATATATATATATATATATATATGACAAACCTTGGGTTGATGTGTAATAACATTAAAATAGATAAACCAGTCTCTTTTTTTGGGTTAAATTATAAAAATCCATTGAACAAAAATATTTATTTATTTATTATAAAACTTGGACCATTGATTCTGAATTCTGTATAAAGTCAGACTTTCCCTTTTCATAAGCTGCATCAAAACACTTACAATTTTTTTTATTCAAAACTCCTTTTTTAAAGCAGTTGTATGTCCTTATTGCGGTCATAACACTATTTAAATAGTGTTATGACCGCAATAAGGCCATACAACTGCTTTAAAAAAGGAGTTTTGAATAAAAAAAAATTGTAAGTGTTTTGATGCAGCTTATGAAAAGGGAAAGTCTGACTTTATACAGAATTCAGAATCAATGGTCCAAGTTTTATAATAAATAAATAAATATTTTTTTCAATGGATTTTATAATTTCACCCCAAAAAAAGAGACTGGTTTATCTATTTTAAGGCTATTACACATCAACCCAAGGTTTGTCATATATATATATATATATATATATATATATATATATATATATATATATATATATATATATATATATATATATATATAAATATATATATAAATGTGTTTTAGAGTATATGATTTAACATGTTCACTAAAGACAAATACCATGGGGTAAATGATTATATGAACATGGATATTACTGTTTTGGAGATGAGTTTTTTGTTGTTGCTGTACATGTGGATTTGGTTATGGTGATCACTCTACAGGTGCTTATAACAGATTACTTGTAGGTATTCTAAAAACAGTTCTACATCTGACTAATGATGGTCTGTGTCATCAAAGGGATTACCAGGATTAAAGGAATCCATTTTGTAAGTGCTAGTTCATCTATTGCTTTAGGCTCAGCTGAACACACATCAAAGGTACCTTGAAAGGCGCATTTGTTTAATTTTTTTCATGTGTAGGAAGGCCAGGGACAGTGATTAGGAACATAATGCTTCTTCATATGGAATCTGGAAATCATTGACACATTTACACATTCATGAGCTATCTGGGGGGCATGGTACCATGTTTTACTGATCAAAAACTTGAAGTGAAGTCTATCTCTTGATGGAGAAGTGAAGATTTACAGATGCTGTCTATTATTATTATGGTGTCACTTGTTTTATATAGTCACAAATGAAAGAATTTGTCTGTTTTACCCCATTTAATGAATGCTTCTTATTTCATTTCATTTACAAAGATTTCAACTTTGTAAGCTAAATATCATGGAGTATACATTTTCCCTAATGTGCTCTTTAAAAAGAAAGTTTCTCTATATATGTTAATGCCTTAGGTGGCTATTAAACTCACGTGTATGGGACATTCTTCTACCAAGTATTTACCAGATTTTTACAATACTTAAATTAGTATGTTTTTGATAACTACCATATTTATCGGCATATAACACGCACAGTTGTATAACACGCACCCTAACTTTAAAGCGGAAGTAAACCCATCGATTTGATAGTTTAAAAAAACAGTCAACATTCCCGGCATGCCGGAAATGCTAGATGTCACATTTGCTTGTGCTCTCAACCAAACTGTCAAACCATCCAATGGCTGGTTTCATAACTGATCACATGTGCAGCATCATGGCAGTTGCAGATTAAACAGAGGCAAAGATGGCAGCTTCCTTGGCTGAAAACAATAGGAGGGTTTACTTCCACTTTAAGAGGGAAGTTTCAGGAAAAAAAACTTTCCACAGCCCCCTGCGTATAACACGCAGGCACAGTTTACCCTCTATTTTCAGGGAAAAAAAGTGAGTGTTATACGCCAATAAACACAGTATTTATTTTCCCAGTAGACATATTATATAGTCTTTAACTTCAATAATAACATACAAGTATACATAAAAACACTACATATACATGTGCAATAAAACTGGCATATTTGCAATGTTTCTCCAGTCTAGTCCTGTGAGTGCCCATCTATATACTTGCTTTGTCAATGTTAACACTTCCTTCCAGTAGAACGGGTATACTATGATTTGGGTGCCAGATTGGTCATAGATGTGTTTGCGATGGGTTGCCACTTGAATGTTTGCACAGATGCATATAGGGGAAACTAAAAAAACTTTCATGATGGGGAGCAGAGAGTTTGAGGGCTGTATGAGGACTGCAAGAAGCTCATATCAAGTCAAATTCAGTTACTCACACTGCTTGCATTATGAAAAAAAAGTTTTTATATTAATATGAGCATTAACATTGGAATGATGCTCGGGGATTTGCGTGATAGTAATCATTTAACCACTTAACCCCCGGAGCATATTGCTGGTCAAAGACCAGAGCACTTTTTGCGAATTCAGCACTGCGTCGCTTTAACTGACAATTGCGCGGTCGTGAGACGTGGCTCCCAAACAAAATTGGCGTTCTTTTTTCCCCACAAATAGAACTTTCTTTTGGTGGTATTTGATCACCTCTGCGGTTTTAGTTTTTTCTCTATAAACAAAAATAGAGCGACAATTTTGAAAAAAAATGAATATTTTTTACTTTTTGCTATAATAAATATCCCCCAAAAATATATAAAAAAACTTTTTTTTTCCTCAGTTTAGGCCGATACGTATTCTTCTACATATTCTTCATAAAAAAATATCGCAATAAGCATTTATTGATTGGTTTGCGCAAAAGTTATAGCGTTTACAAAATAGGGGGTATTTTTATGGCATTTTTATTAATATTATTTTTTTACTAGTAATGGCGGCGATCAGCGATTTTTTTTTTTATTCAGTACTGCGACATTATTTCGGACACTTCCGACACTTTTGACACATTTTTGGGACCATTGGCATTTTTATAGCGATCAGTGCTAGAAAAATGCATTGGATTACTATAAAAATGCCACTGGCAGTGAAGGGGTTAACACTAGGGGGCGGGGAAGGGGTTAAGTATGTTCCCTGGGTGTGTTCTAACTGTAGGGGGGGTGGACTCACTAGGGGAAATTACTGATTTTCTGTTCATACATTGTATGAACAGAAGATCAGCATTTCTCTCCCTGACAGGACCGGGAGCTGTGTGTTTACACACACAGCTCCCGATCCTCGCTCTGTAACGAGCGATCGCGTGTGCCCGGCGGCGATCGTGCCGGCCGGGCACACGCACGGGAGTCGGGGGAGAGCAGGGGGCGCGCGCGCGCCTCCGGCAGCACGCACGCGCCCCTAGTGGCCTGCGCGAGAGCCGACGTATAGCTACGGGCTCTCGCGCAGTGGAGCCGACCTGCCGTCGTGAAACGACGGCGGCTGGTCGGCAACCAGTTAACCACTTAAGGACCGCCTAACGCCGATATACGTCGACAGAATGGCACGGCTGGGCACAGGCATGTACAGGTAAGTCACCTTTAAGAGCCCCGCCGTTGGTCGCACGTGCGACCCGTCCGAAGCTCCGTGACCGTGGCCGTGGGACCCGCGGGCCCAATCGACACCGGTGTCCCGCGATCAGTCACAGGAGCTGAATAACGGGGAGAGGTGTGTGTAAACACACCTTCCCCGTTCTTCACAGTGGCAGTGTCATTGATCGTCTGTTCCCTGATATAGGGAAAGACGATCAATGATGTCACACGTCCATCCCCGCCCCCCTACAGTTAGAAACACATATGAGGTCACACTTAACCCCTACAGCGCCCCCTAGTGGTTAACTCCTAAATTGCAATTGTCATTTTCACAGTAATCAATGCATTTTTATAGCACTTTTTGCTGTGAAAATGACAATGGTCCCAAAACGACTGGGTGTTCGGCCAGGCAAGCCTTTAGCTACAGTGTGAAGCGTAACAATGTTAAGCTTTTTCCTGGTTGTTAGAGGGCCGACGCTTGGTGGTGCCCTAACAATAAGTGGCTCATCCCCACTCGGCATATTTAGCTGTCAGCTGGGGATTCCTGAGTGACAGGTACAGGTAAACAAACAGCGAGGATAGTATATAAAATACAAATTCCCACCAGGTCGTTTAGTTCGAGTATGGATTTTACTGGGGTCCCAGAAAAATGTAATAGCATGTGAACCTCCCATCCTCCCCAAACTCAATTTCATCGTGGGCCGCATCAGCATAATGATTGCCCTCAAAAGGGCCAGTTGTATCAGTAAGATTAGATGTCCAGCGCATTGCCTCTCCATATATTAGATGTCAAGAGCCACCCCACCATCAGAAGTTGAATCCCCCACTCTCCCTTACATCACAGTGCACCCCCTTTCCTTATGCTGCTGCTGGAAAGAAACTGGATGCATTGCTTAAAGCGGGGGTTCACCCTGTTAAAAAAAAAAAAAATGTTTTTTTTTATTAGACCATTACTTTCGGCATCGTAGCGCGAGCTACGGTATGCCGGTCTTAAATTTTTAATCCCCGTACTCACTGTGCTATCGATGATTGAAGAATCCGGGGAATGGGCGTTCCTATGGTGAGAGAAGGTGATTGACGGCCGGCCCTGGCACGTCACGCTTCTCCGGAAATAGCCGAAATAGGCTTGGCTATTCACGGCGCCTGCGCATAGCCTGTGCGCAGGCGCTGTGAATAGCCAAGACCTACTCCGGCTGTCTTCGGGGAGCGTGACGTGCCAGAGCCGGCCGTCAATCATCCTCCCTCTCCATAGGCACGCCCATTCCCCGCGGGAGTCGGATTCTTCAATCATCGATAGCACAGTGAGTACGGGGATTAAAAATTTAAGACCGGCATACCGTAGCTCGCGCTACGATGCCGAAAGTAATGGTCTAATGATGTGAAGGAGGGTGAACCACCGCTTTAAAAGCAGAAAGTAAGGGTCTGGAGGAGGACCAGAGCAGGGCTGGAGCTCTCCTGCAGCTTCAGGAAAGGTGCGAGGGCCACATTAAATGGCCTGGAGGGCCGAATTCGGCCCACGGGCCTTGTGTTTGACACTTGTGTATTAGACCCTTTGAGTCTGGTATGAAATTTAAGGGGGAGCCTCTTATAAAAAAAGCAAGAAAAAAAGAGCGTGAGATCCCCTCTCAAAATCCATACCAGACCCTTTTCCAAGAATGGACCCTGGATGGCCAGGAAAGCTGAGTGATGAGCATGCTTACCTTCTTTTCCTCAAAACATACCAGGCCACACGACCTAAAGAAGTGGATGGGGGTACCATGCCAGGGGGTACCATGCCAGGGGGCACCATGTTTATGAGAACCAGTGCCATTTCCCCACAACCCTGGCCTGGTGGTCATGGAGGGCGTGGAGGTTTGCCAGTTGGGAGATTATTGTAATTTAAAAGGCCCCTTTAAAAATAAGGGGGCCCCTCGCATGAATGAATGATTAACCATGATAAATCCACTGTCAATCACGTTATCCAGAATGCTTCTGTAAGCACCTTTGTATGTGAAACCATTTAATTTATAAAAAAATTAGCCCCAAGTGTCACTGAGTGTTCTGCAATTGCTTACAGTTGTTATTTTGGCCACATATACCAGCCTGGACCCAATAATTGCCTCTGCCATTGTTATATCTTTAGAAAAGATGATATATCTTGCCTAGCATAAGCACCCATATTTTAGAAGTTATCTCAAATTAAATACTAAGGAATATTTAAATATTTATCATACCATTTTCTCGTTTAGAACAATCACACTTAAATACCTTTTTCTGATTAAAAGCGTTTTCTATAAGAAAGGGTATACTTTAAGAACTCTGCTAAGTATTGTTTTCATATACCATAACTCCTTCACAACATGTAATAGCAACAGATAAAGACACAAACAGTGCAGGTAACAGGAGGTGCTGCAAAGCAGCTTCTTTCTCATTGCAACGAGATAAGATGGCCATATATGGCTGGCATTTCAGGCCAATTCAACAATCTGAGCTGTGGGTGGTCCTGTTGGCACCACCCAGCTCAGGGGCGGACTGACAACTCACGGGGCCCCTGGGCAATAGGAGATTATGGGCCCCCTGGGCAATAGGAGATTATGGGGCCCCCGGGCAATAGGAGATTATGGGTCCCCCAGGCAATAGATTATGTGGCCACACAGTACACACACACACACACACACATACAGTATACATACACAGCACACACACAATATACACACACAGTATACATACACACAGAATACACATACACACACTGAAAAGGTACTGGAGAGGCTGGGCAGCTATAATCTTGGGATTTTTTAAAAAAACACAGATTTTTACATACTGTCCCTGGTTTTACTGAGGCTGGCAACCCTGATAGGACCCCCTAGTGGCATGGGGCCCTCGGGCAGTGCCAGAGAGCCCGAATAGTCAGTCCGCCCCTGACCCAGCTCCATCGATTGTCAGTTGAAGTTTGTCGAGCTGGGTGGTGGCAGATGGACCTTCAGGTTCCAGTATTCAATCAGGTGCCACACAAAAGCTGGCAGTGCAGCGAGAATGGAGAAGCTGCAAAAAAAATAAAAATTGAGCTATATATGACCAGCTTTATACGTTAAACTGCAATATCCTGTGTTTCTGTTAGATAAGCCAATAAAATATTGGCTTGCAAAACAAATAGTATATAACGCTAAAATTAATACAAGTTCTATTTTCAGGGGTAAAAAGTGGCACCCTGTTAACAGCATATTCTCTCCTTGGGTTTCCACCAAAAATGATAATACAGACTTGAAAATAATCTTTCATTTCCCTTTATGCCTAGTTAAGTGAACTTTCTGGACACTAGGTGGTGCAACAACCCCTTTCATGAGCTGGCTGAGTTTTAGTGCTGGATGTGTAACTGAGTAACTTAGTGAATAATGTATACTGAGTGTCTTCTTGCGGAGACCTTGTCAAGGAAGTTTTTCTAAAAATAAGTTTATCAAAATTAAAAAGTTAAGGCAAATCATAAGCTTGTTGTATAATACAACATAAACCTTTACTAGAGTTTTTATTTGCTATTTTTTGGTATCCCTTACATTGCTGGGTGATTGTAGATCCAATGTTAGCAAAACTTGTCCTTGCATACGGACTAATGCAACAGTGATACTTATTTATTTCTTAGGCATTTTTAACTGGTTCTAGCCCCCCAAATGTTTCTAATTGATATATTTTTAATGGGATATACTGAACAAAGTAATTACATCCTACTCTAGAAGTGGCATCCTTCTTTGCAGACAAAATGAAAACATAAGACAGGAGATGAAAACAAAACACTTTACCATTCAAAAATAGTTTTTAAAGTAACATTGCTTACAAATACAGGGGCTGTCATTGCTTACATCTTCTCCTAAAAATACGATTTTCTTGGCTATCCTGGTGGCCCTCTGGCATTACTGCTGTTTGAGTTACAAACATGAAACAGTATTCATATCAGGAATGTTACAGGACGGTTATGCCATGTTTTTAGCGCTCCCCAACAACCCTCCACCAAGCTGCAATGGCATGGACAGGGGTGTTCACATGCCACGTTTGGGATGCTGTTTGCGGCTAAATGTATTACTTCTGACACACTTGGTGGACGGAACCACTGACAAACTCAACCCATTAAAATGAATAGGAATGCGCCACAAGCGCTCCACAACTACATGCAATGCACACGGTTGCGTTGCATTAGGCCTCGTACACACGACCGAACATGTCTGCTGAAACTGGTCCGCGGACCAGTTTCCGCGGACATGTTCGGTCGTGTGTAGGGCCGACCGGACAATTTTCCGGCGGATCGGACAGGTTTCCAGCGGACAAAAATTTCTTAGCATGCTAAGAAACATGTCCGCTGGAACCATGTCTGCCGGACATGTCCGATGGTCAGTATGACCGATCGGACATGTCCGCTGGCCCGAGAACCCGCGCATGACGTCGAAGTGATTCGACGCATGCGCGGAAGCATTGAACTTCCGCGCCAGAGAACGTCAGTGTCGTATACGTCACTGTGTTCTCTGTCCGCGGGGATTCTGGTTTGATGGTGTGTACAACCATCAGACCAAAATCTCCGAGCGGACATGTCCGATGTAAACGGTCCGCGGACCGTTTTCATCGGACATGTCCCCTCGTGTGTACAAGGCCTTAGAGGGCATTTACAGGGGTAAAATGTAATGAGGAGGCGTCATATCACTTCCTCACTGCCTGTCAAACTAAATCCAAACTTATTCTTATGCCGCACGATCGGCTTTCCAATAACAAATGTTCGATGGGAGCTTGTTGTTGTAAATTCCGACCATGTGTAGGCTCCATCGGACATTTGCTGTTGGAATTTCCGACAACAAAAATTTGAGAGCTGGTTCTCAAATTTTGCGACAACAAAATCCGTTCCCGTAAATTCTGAGCATGTGTAGACAATTCTGACGCACAAAATTCAACGCATGCTCTGAATCAAGTATGAGACGAATCGATCGGTCTGGTAGAACTAGCGTTCGTAATGGAGATAGCACATTCGTCACGTTGCTAATTTTTAAATCTTTTAATGCAGCGCATTCTCTTCTTCTTTATAATCCTAGAATAATTAAGTTTTTTTTGCTGCTGATATTCCCACAGAGTTCTGATAAACTGATTTCTTTATTATTTCTGAAAAGCACGGAGGCTGAAAAGCGCAAATCGTCTCTCAGCAAACTTCTAACAGAAAATTAGCAGAAGGAGCCCAAAGGGTGGCGCACTTGGTATTGAACTTCCCTTTTCTAGTGCCGTCGTACGTGTTGTATGGGACCAAGTTCTTGGCGATCAGAGTTTCCGACAACATTTGTGCGACAGTGTGTATGCAAGTTTAAGCCAACATCCGTTGGAAAAAAATCCACGGTTTTGTTGTCGGAATGTCCGATCGTGTGTACGTGGTATTAGAGTATAGTTAGAATTTTTTTTTTTGCTCCATACCCTTTCTGGACCACTGGCTCAAACTTTTAAAGCTAGAGAGCCAGCATCACAGCCAGACAACTAACTTTGCAGAATGAGAAGCAATGGCAAACTGCATGAGACATGAAATGCATAATCACAATAATCACAATAATGACATCATCAATGTTCTGCAGACAGGAGGAAAACAATACTAAGTCACCTCCCATATTCCTCATTTACCTAGACTATACTTAATAGCAAGATGAGAGGCAGCACACGGGGGCTGATCATTATGATTGATATGTACCATAATCACAGCCAAGTATGTAAAGACAACTATACAAGCATGGGGATTGTACCAACATCTAAGCCCTGGAAGTAGAAGCTTACTAAGGATGAAGCAGAACAAAGATAGTTCCGTCCTTCTTGTAAGAAAGAAAGATTACAACATTGTAGGTTGGAGTCCAGTTATCCATGTTTTTTTAACATAAACTTATTGGTGATTTTCCAAGTTGCCTATAAAATCGCCTAGAGTATTTGGAGGCTATTATTTTTCTTCCATTGTATATAGGGATGTTAGCAACACAATGGCTCTCTCGGGTGGTTCTTTTAAAGCGGGAGTTCAGGCTTCCGACGGTCGCATACATCGCGTCACGAGTAGCCAAAAGAAGCCGAACGTCCGTGCGGCTCTATACGGCGCCTGCGCACCGATGTTCGGCTACTTTCGGAAAATCGTGACGCGATGTATGCGACCGTCGGAAGCCTGTCAATCAAATAGGAACGCCCAGTGCCGCAGCCCATACTCGGAAGCGGCGGAGAAGATCTATCTTTAAAACGGTAAGTACTGCTTCGATTTAAAAAAAAAACACCCGATTCCCCTTGACAAAACGAGCCTCAATCTAATGTTAAAAATTAAGTTTTTGGGTGAACCTCCACTTTAAGTTATCTATGTCAAAGGTAAAGTATACATGTATGTGTCAGACTTGCGCACAACTTGGAATGCAAGCCTTATAGAAAAATATTTTTGACACTAGGTCCCCTTTAAGGATCAACAAGCAAACTTGTGCATGTTTTTGAACCGTATTAAAATGCTAAATACGGGAAGCAGATGGTCAACAAAACAGTTTGAAAGAATTTTAATCAGAAGCTTTTAAGTCTAAGCTCATTAGTCACTATTCAAAGTAGTGATTTATCAAACAAAAGTAGTAGACAAGAATCCAAGCGGAGGATGAAAGTTACTAAAAAATCTGAACTGTAGTACATCACTTGAAGATAAGGGGCCAGATTCATGAAGAGATACGACGGCGGATCTCCTGATCCGCCCTCGTATCTCTGAGATCCGACGGTCGGATCTATGCGACTGATTCATAAGAATCAGTTCCGCATAGATCTCCCTTAGATCCGACTGGTGTAAGTGACTTACACCAGTCGGATCTTAGGCTGCAATCTACCGCCGGCCGCTAGGTGTCGTCGCGTTTTTTACGCGTCGGATATGCAAATGAGGAAAACCGCCGATTCAAGACCGAGCGCCCGCCCGTCGCTTTTTTTTTACGTCGTTTGTGTTCGGCTTTTTCCGGCGGATAGTTACCCCTGCTATATGAGGGGTAGCTAAAGTTAAGTATGGCCGTCGTTCCCGCGCCGAGATTCACATTTTTACGTCATTTGCGTAAGTCGATCGGGAATACGGATGGCCGGAATTTACGTAGCCGCCAAAAACAATGACGTCCTAGCGACGTCATTTGGAGCATGCGATTTAAATTGTACACTCCCCCTAGCCGCGGAATTTGCATTCCGCCAGGGGAGTTACGATCCGCCGGTGCAAGTTTCGAGGTAAGTGCTTTGTGAATAATGCACTAGCCTCGCAAAAGTGTACCGGTGGATCGTAAATCACATAGATTACGCGGATCTAAAGATCCGCTAATCTATGTGAATCTAGCCCAAGGTCTATACCATGATCAACTCACTTCCACTAATCATCTTTTATGAGGATCCTTGAGAGGCTCTCCTTCATAAACCTACTGATAACATTCTTGTCACAGTTGTACACTTATAACACATATAGCCACCGAGCAAACTGTTGCCCAGGCGTGAAAATCCCCACCCCTTAATTTCCCAGAATTCAAAAGTCACATACAAGGCATGTTCAGTCAAGAAATAACTATCAAATTATACTCATGTCAGATTTCTCTTGATTTGGCAACAATGGCTTAATTATGCTCCTTCCCAGCAGTCAGTTCGGCCAGCTTCTGTCGGATGTGCATGCTGGAAAACCAGCAGCCGACCGACTCCCGATCAGCACTCTGAGCCAATGGCAGAGTGTTCTGGCAGGGGATCCCCCTGTCAGAACACAACAGCTCAGCGGGGAGATCACTGGCCTAACTTCTCATTGTTAGTGCAGCAGGTCCGGCTGGAGCAGACAGCACGAAAAAAAACTGAAGTGTGTACCCTGCTTAAATGTGTACCAAGGGTTGCTGGAAAGAAATTTGCTTGATTCCACCATCAACACAGACAGTGTTGATGCGGGAATCCCTCCTGCCAGGCCATTGTCTTCTCCTGGTGGGGCGCGGTGGAGGGTGGGGAAAGCCTTCCCCTCCAGGAGAAGACAGTGATTATTATTATTATACAGGATTTATATAGCGCCAACAGTTTGTGCAGCAACATGAGGGCAGAGAGTACAGTTAAAATACAATTCAATACAGGAGGAATTAGAGGGACCTGCTTGTTGGAGCTTATAATCTTGGAGGGATTTCTTGCCCCAATAATCTCAGGTAAAATCCAGCATGTTGATCAACTTGATCAACTTGGTACATTCAGCCTGCCCATACACATTTCAAATCTCAGCCAGTTCCTGCTGAACCAGCCAAGATGTGTATGAGCTGCCTTAGTTAAAGTGGAGGTTCACCCGAATTTTTTTTTTTAACATTAGATTGATGCTCGTTTTGTCAAGGGGAATCGGGTGTTTTTTTTACAATCGAAGCAGTACTTACTGTTTTTGAGATGCATCTTCTCCGCTGCTTCCGGGTATGGGCTGCGGGACTGGGCGTTCCTACTTGATTGACAGGCTTCCGACAGGCTTCCGACGGTCGCATACATCGCGTCACGATTTTCCGAAAGTAGCCGAACGTCGGTGCGCAGGCGTCGTATAGAGCCGCACCGACGTTCGGCTTCTTTCGGCTACTCGTGACGCGATGTATGCGACCGTCGGAAGTCAATCAAATAGGAACGCCCGGTCCCGAAGACCGTACCCGGAAGCGGCGGAGAAGATCGCTCTCTAAAACGGTAAGTACTGCTTCGATTTTAAAAAAACTACCCGACTCCCCTTGACAAAATGAGCATCAATCTAATGTTAAATTTTTTTTTTTCGGGTGAACTCCCGCTTTAAATCCTATTCTCTTTTCTATTACCATATTAATAGGCCTCCACTAGCCAACCATGGCAACCTTTACTTTCTTCCCCTCACCCACGGGCATCACTCCCCCCTTCCTAACCTTTTACACCTTTTCTTTCTCCCATTTCATAGTTTTGTGGGTAAATAAAAAAAATTCAAAAAATTATGTTTTTTAAATTTTTATTACTTTTTTTTTTTCCAATTAAGTTTTTATTGAAAAGTTTTTCATAAACATATACATAAAAAAAAGAGTCGTTCATCAACAGAGAAAATAGGGACATTGCATGAATGTATGATAATACAGGCATAAGACTACATTTACACCACAGCGTAGAAAAATTTAAGTTGCATAGTAAGACATAAAGAACTGTCTGGCGTATCGCGATCATTTCTAGCAACTGACTCTGCCATTTTCCTCACATATATTCGTGGAGAGGGATAAAATAAACAGATGACGACTTGCAACAGAGAAAAATTAGGTATCAAATAATAAGTAGTAAGTAAGTAAGTAGGGGGGGCTAAAGTAAAAGGGCAATGGGGATAAGAGCAGGGACGAGATGGACCTCTAGTTCTGAGCAAGATATGAAATATTAACAGAGTCAGGGCGTGGCGGGGACCTCTGCTAGCACAAAGTTATCATTAATACATTAGTCAATCAAAAATATAAGCTCACTCTTTGTTCCACTCACTCCAAATCTGCCATTTTTTATCAAAACTTCTCCTTTGGCCCGTTCTGGAAGCTATTAGAGATTCGTAGACATAATTATTGCGGGTAAAAATGATTACGTCCGACAGGTTAGGGACTGCATTGGACCTCCAGTTCCGGGTGATGAGTGATCTCGCTGCTAGCAACAAATGTGTCACTACAGTACGGAACTGTGGAGGAAAAGAATCAATATTCAAACCCAGAAGGGCCAATGCAGGCCCCGGCCGAGTTAGGAAGCCTGTAATTGAGGAGATACACCTGAATACACTGTTCCAGAAGCTTGTTAAGTGTTTACACCTCCAAAACACGTGCATGATGTTACCTACTTCTCCACAACCCCTCCAGCAAAGAGGAGAATTATCTTGTGAGAATTTGGACATCCTGTATGGCGTAAGGTACCACCGTAAGGAAATCTTCTGGGCAAGTTCCCAGTGGTTGGTGCATTTGGAGGCTCTATAGACAGAATTAAGAGCGACTTGCCACTGCGAATCCGTAAAGGTACTGCCCAGGTCCTCTTCCCATTTTAGGAACGGGGGGGACTTGACAAAGGTGCGTCTGTGCTGGAGTAAGTTGTAGAAAAGGGGAATCCCTTTGGTGGGGGGTCTAGAGGAGGTGAAAAACCTCCAAACAGGGTCTGGGAGATAAATCTTGTGATTATTGATAGATTTTAGGAAATGTGATACTTGGCGGAATTTGTACACATCTGCCGAGGAGAGGTTATATGTAGATTGGAGGGACTGGAAAGAAGACAGCCGGCCCTCACCAAATAGGTGAGATACATGAGTAATACCCTTGTTCCTCCAGTCTCTAAGACTAATATTGGGAATCGCACTCGCTAGGGTTTCAATGGGGACTGGCACCTCCACCATCACATCCCGGGGGTCGGAAATGCTGCCAAGATCCCTCCAGACCTCCAAGGAGGCCCGAATGGATAAAGGAAGCTGGTGCAAAGGAAGGAGTCTCATCCTGTCCAAGTACAGCAGGGAGACCAGGTCCCTAGTGGGGCTCAGTGACTTTTCAATACTGCACCAGGGGACCACTGGAGGGTCTGTAAACCATGACCTAATTTGGTTTAAGAGGGATGCTCGGTAGTAGTCACGTATGTCCGTGAGACCCATCCCACCCACCGATCTGTGTCTGGTTAGCAATGTCTTGGAACACCTGGGTTTACGGGAGTTCCACACATAGGTCCTGAGTATAGAATTTAAAGATCTAAGATGGGGAGGTTTTATAGGGATAGGGAGTGTGCGGAAAACATATAGAATCTGAGGCAGCAACAACATCTTAAAGGCAGCAAGACGGCCAGACCAGGAGAGTTCTGCTTTGGACAGGCGAGATGCCTCCTTAGTAAGTTTCTCTATAAGTATTGAGTAATTGGCGTCCGCTAATCCATAGGGGTCTGCTGTGATCTGGAGACCTAGGTAAGAAATGCTTTTCTTAGTCCATGCATAGGGGAATGCGCCTTCCAGATAGACCTGGGCGGAGGTTGGGAGGTGCATAGGCAGAATGGTTGACTTGGAGGAGTTGACTTTATAGTAGGAGATATTACTAAAAGACTGTAGAACTTCCTGGACGTGGGGGAGCGAGTTAGACGGGGATGTAATGGATAGAATGATGTCATCAGCAAACAAATTAATCTTGTGATGTGCATCGTGGATAGAGAAACCTGTGATAAGGGGATGGGCTCTAATCTTTTCGGCCAGTGGTTCGATCAGAAGATTGAAGATGGAGGGGGAGAGGGGGCACCCCTGGCGTGTCCCATTGGAGATACTAAAAGGTCGGGAGAGGCAGTTAGAAGTAAAGACCTGGGCCAAGGGGTTGGAGTAGAGGGCCAGAATGGCTGACATAATAGGACCCTGGAACCCAAATTTAGTTAGAGTGTGGGACATATAGGTCCAGTGGACCCTGTCGAACGCCTTCTCCGCGTCCAAAGAGAGGAGCAGAGAAGGCGTCCGAGAGGCCCAAGCATGCTGCACCACCCCAATAATCCTGCGAGTGGCGTCTGACGCCTGCCTACCCGCAGTGAAGCCGGATTGGTCCGGATTGATTAATGATGGTATGACAGTTAGGAGTCTATGGGCTAAGAGTTTGGCATATAGTTTAACGTCAGTGTTTAAAAGGGATATAGGGCGGAAGTTGGAGGGCACATCAGGAGGTTTGCCAGGTTTGGGGATAGTTACAATATAGGCGGTTAACATCTCAGGTGGGAAGTTTGCAGAGGACATGGCCTGCGAGAACACTGAGTTCAATGTAGGGGCAAGGATCCCACTAAACGTTCTATAATAGTCATTTGGTAGGCCATCGGGACCGGGCGACTTCCCCAAGGGCATCTTGGAGATCATTTTCTGAATTTCTGCATCTGTAATGGGGGCGTTTAAGGCTTGTAGTTGAGTAGGTGACAGGGTAGGGAGGTTTAGATCCGCCAGAAATTTCTGAATGTCATGATCTGAGGGCTGCGGGGTGTTGCTATCATCTTTTATGTTGTATAGGGCCGAGTAGTAGTCAGCGAAGGAATTGGCAATGTCTCTCGGGTCGTACATCTTATTATTATTGTCAGGTCACCCGTAGCCAGATGACAAGTGCACCCCGTAGGGGTCAGGGGTGCACCACAGGGTGGTGAATCCTATGGCCGACTACTGCTAGCAGAGACGAAGCGTGAACCTAAGATCACCCAGGGCGCGGAGTCTAAGACCCAGTATTGTATTCACCAGAGCCTTTGATGGTAAGGATGGTCTTGGCCGCTACTGGGTCCAGGTCGCATCCCCGAGATTCCTCAAGTCACACTCCGCAGGGAGAAGGGGGAAGCAGCCAGCAGAACAAACAGTGGTGATGGACAGGCCGAGGTCAGGGCAACAGGCAGACAAGGACAACCGTGGAACATGCAAATAGTCAGGGGCACAGGCAGACAGGGAAGTCGGGGACAAGCCAAAACGGTACACGGAAGATGATCGTAGCACTCTGCAACCAGGAACTAGCAATACACGGCAGACAGGAACTGAGCATTGGAACACTGTTGAACAGCACTGCAGACCTGTAGAGCAAAGGTTAATATAGGCTTCCTGGGATGGACTAGGGTGGAGCCATACAGGAAGAGGAAGTGATAAAAAGGGGAACCAGAGCAGGATCTGCCTCTAATGAACACATGGAGATCAGGTAGGCAGACAGGCTTGATGCATATTCATGACAATTATTAGTTGGGCTACGGATAAAGGGTATTTTTGTACGTGTCCTCTGGTCCTTTAGTCGACGTGCCAGAAATGTGCCCGCCTTATTTCCAGAGGAGTAGTACGTCAGCTTCAGGGCATATTGACAAATTTACTATGGGATTCTAAGAGTAGGCGCCTTAGTTCACATCTGAGACTAACCAATTTGTTGGACAGATCCAGAGCAGGTGAGGCCTTGTTCTGCACTTCCAGAGATCTAATCTCTTTCAGGAGAAGGTCAATCTTTAAGGTTCTCTGGCGTTTTAAATTTGAGCTAATTTGTAGTAGAATGCCCCTGATAAAGGCCTTGTGGGCACACCACAGGACCGACGGATCGGATACCGATCCAGTGTTCAACTCAAAGAATTCTTTCAGATGCTTTGTGATGTTATTCACCTGGGCCTGCGTCTGAAATACTCCAGCATTGGCCCTCCATATGTAAGCAGGACTGGGGGTCAACTCCTCCACCATCGAGATAGAGACAGGTGCATGGTCTGACCACGAGATGTCGTGAATAGTGGAGGAGGTGACCGCCCGGAGCAGTGCCCTGTCAACCAGTATCATGTCAATGCGGGAGTAAGAGTTGTGCCTGGTAGAGTGGAAGGAATAATCTCGTTCACTAGAGTGCTGACACCTCCAAACATCATAATAGTCCTCCCTTATGAGGGCAGGATGCAGTGAGGGGAGAGGGCGTTTGGACTTAGAAGTAGTGTCAACATTATAATCAACCGTCATATTATAATCACCACATATAATGACATTACCCTTTTTAACAGTCATCAGCTTTTTAAAGACCTTGTTAACAAACCTGACCTGGTTGACATTTGGGGCATAGAGATTTACGATTGTGTAAGTGCGGTTATTAAATTCCCCCACAAGGATCACATATCTACCAGCTGGGTCAGATACCACTTCTCCAAGCTTGAAAGTCACTGATTCTCTGATGATCGTGATGACCCCCCTATGCTTTCTATTTGGGGCAGAAGCGAAAAACATATGGGGGAAGTTCCTATGTTTGAAGCAAGGGGGTTTGGATGCGAGAAAATGGGATTCTTGTACACACAAGATGTCCGTCTGAAGCTTCTGGGCCTCCTTCCACAATGTCGATCTCTTAGCAGGGTGATTCAACCCGTGGACATTAAAGGAAATTACGTTAAGCACCATGGTAGGGGGGGGGGTAGTGAAGAAACAGTACCTCAGGGTGGAGAGGCTGGCGTAGGATAGATGAAATCCAAGGTGTCGTTTCTGGGGGCAGAGGTCTCGCCACATCCCGGACAGTGGGGTGAAGTCCATCTCTCGGTAAGGGGTGGAGAAAAACAAAATGATAAATAAAAAGTGAAAATAAACATAGCCACTAGAACCTGTGGCGTTCAAGCAACAAAACAGTTCGATTGAAACAGTCATAAGTAGTAAAAAGGGAGATTCAACGTTGAATCCGAGAGCAGGAGTGCTGCTCATTTAACACAGAGGGGGAAACATCAAAGTCAGTAGGTACTTGGTAGCACATTGTTGAAATCGTAACCGAGGCACTTAGGGGGACCTTTTTTTGCCCTTTTTCTTATGGGACACCAGGTGCCATGAATCGTGCGTGGTGACTTTGAAGGTCGAGGGCGGATCACCCTCCACCTGCCCCGGGACAATGTTCCAGGAACGAAGGAGGGCAAGGCCCTCTGAGAGGTTGTTGATCACGGAGGAGTGGTTCTCTCTTGTGACAGTAAGTTTGGCAGGGTAGCCCCATCTGTACACGATGTCGTGGTTGCGCAGGGCCTTAGTAACTGGCAGAAGGGACCTGCGTCTCTGCATTGTAAATTGGGAGAGGTCAGCAAATAATTGGATAGAAGCATACTGAGCGGGCGGATTTTAGTTTTTCCTGAAAGACATCATAAAGCGTTCCTTTATTTGAAAAAAATGAACCCGAATCAGAACATCCCTGGGGATGGTATCAGGGAGATGTGATGGCTTGGGCAGGCGGTGTATTCTGTCAATTGCTAGATCTGCGTCCGACATTTCAGGGACAAGCGACCTCATGAGGTCCTGGGCATATTGCTGCAATTGTTGGGGGAGGACAGATTCAGGGACACCACGGATCTTGACGTTATTCCTCCTGGATCTGTCCTCCAGGTCAGAGACCTTTGCCTTGAGCCATGTCAGTTCATCAGCTTGGTCATTGTGGGCATCCACCAGGGAGTTGTAAGAGGAGGCAAACTCCCCCATCTTATTTTCCACATGATCCACCCTGCCCCCCAGCTCCTGAACATCAGCTTTGAAGCCTCTCATACACTCCATCATGTCGGTGTGGAGGGAGCTGCGGAGGGACACCAACATGTCTTTCAGCAGGGTGTCTGATAGAGGCTTATCAGTGGTGGGGAAAGAGTTAATGGCCTCCGCAAGCTCCCTGGTGTCGTTCAGGGAGTCCTGTGTAATTACTAGCTTCCCGCCGGAGCACTCAGGGGAAAGCCGCGGCTTAGACTTGGCTGGGCTGCGCACCAGCGGTGTGGAAGCCTCCGGGGACCTGTGCGCCTCTCCCGGCTGTAGGTTAGGGCTTGTCGGGGCAGAGCTGGAGCCGCTGGAGGAGGAGGACGGCGAGGCGCCGTCGGCGCCATCTTGGACTGGGCCGCGTGGGGTCGGAGGAAAGAAATGGGAAAGTTTCTGTACCTGCGGCGAGGTTTTTCGTTTGCGGGCCATCCCGGGAGACTGGGCGATCCGGTGTAGCTTTCCTGGTGGGTTAGGGTCGATGTCGGTGCCTCGGTGCGTTGATTTCCCTACGATTGGCACGGAGCTCTCTGCCTAGACGTCCATGCAGAAGCCCGGTAGCCACGCCCCCCCCCAATTTTTATTACTTTTTAACTACTCAGAGGCAAACCTTTTGTGAATGTTCCTTACACTTAATGATTTTTTTTTAATAAGTGTCATTATTTAAACTTTGCGCATAGTGATCATCCGTTGTATATTTCTGTTTATGGTCGTTAATCTTTTGATGTCTACATTCATCCTGATCTAATGTAATATGTTTCATCTGGCTCGTACAGCATCTCTGTTTTTGATAAAAAATCTTTTGGTAAAAGAAAAATCTGAACTGTAAGGTGAAACTGAGGATAATGATCACCAGGCAGCTTATGTATGTTACAGCACTAGAGCAAGATCATGGGTTCTCTACACCAAAAGCCTACAATCTGATCATGACCAAGCAGAAATATAAAAAAAAAACAAAGCATAGAATATTCTGTTTCATAGTGATACTGTAAGAACTAATATTGTCTTTTTTCTCACGATAAGCTGATTTTATGAGCTGTGTTTTTGCAAGCTGTGATTTTCCTTATCAGTACAGTGACATCAGGTGACTTGTAATTTCTCATTAGATAACCCTTTATCTGATAGCAGTAATAGAGAGATCACCCAACATCCAGTGGGATGTGCATGTGAAATGGAAATGGTCTTTACCATGGGTGTAATTGTTGATGGTTGATTAGATATCCTATGTTAATATGCTACTTATTTTTAGGGCCAGCTAACCTCACAGCTTGCTGAAAAAGCAACATGTTTCTGTCGGTGAAATTTCTTTATTTCCTGATAGTTATCTGCTAACCCAGGGTTCTCTGCATACAGAAGCTGTATCAAAGAATGTATCTCCAACATCCCTTGAGATATGCTCCCGAGTCAGGCTCACATCACAGTTCGCTGTCATGGACTATTTATATATTGCTTGTTTTTAACAAGTAGTACATATTTCCATTGCGACTTCCATTAAGTAAGCCCCCCCTCCTGAACCATACCAGGCCACATGCCCTCAACATTGGGGGGTGCTTTAGGAAAGAGGGGACTCTGCCCCACAACCCTGGCCAGTAGTTGTGGGGGTCTGCGGGCAGGGGGCTTTTTGGAATCTGACAAAAAAAAATCTCCTCGGGTGTGCATACAACATCAATCACGACACCCACCACCGACCCGAAAAAAAAAAAAAACTCTGGTCCCAACGAAGGATACTGCTGTCTGCCAGCAAAGCCCTCCATCAGTGATTGACGATGGATCTACAACTTGGGGACATTTTTATTATTAATTATTATTATTCATTTTAATTATTTTTTAATAAAGGAACTGTAATTTTTTTCACTACACTTTTTTTGGGTGAATAAGCCCCCCCTTCCCCAAAATACACCCCAAATTGAGGGCATGTGGCCTTGTATGGTGCGCTCGCTCGCTCCCCCCCCCAACCTGACCTGCCGGGCTGCATGTTCAGATAAGGGTCTGGTATGGATTCTGGGGGGGACCCCACGCCGTTTTTAAAATATATACATATTTTTATTGACGGCATTCTTTTAAAAAGTCGCACTCAAACGCATCTATATCATGCAGGTGCGACTTTCACATGACTGTTAAGGGTTTACATTGAGGTCTGCACTAATGTTGGATGTGTTAGTATAGTGATCTGTAAGTCAGACCAAAGTAATGCAGAAACTACTTTGAAGTCAAACATATATGAACGGTTTATTATAGTGAAACATGGGGTGCGGCTTGTCATGCGACTTTGGGGTCCAAAGTTGCATTTCAAGTCACACAGGTGTGAATGGGGCCTTACTACAGAATTGTATGTAGTGCCAACAGTTTACACAACAATTTACATACTATGCATTCATATTAGTCCCTGCCCTTAATTACTTCCCACCCGCCATATAGCAGAATGACGGCCGGAAAGTGGTTAAGTTAACCTGACTGGGCATCATATGACGTCCAGCAGGGATAAGGCGCTCAGTGTGGTGAGGTGTGTTCCCGCGAGGGCGCACAGTGTGGTGAGGTGTGTCGCGCTGACACACTGCATCTCCGATCTTGGTAAATAGCCTATGACTTAAGCTCTTTATCATGTGATTAGCTGTGCCCAATCACAGCTCATCACATCGTAACCAGGAATTGCCATTTATCGGCTTTTCTTCTATTCGCGTTGACAAGGCGCGGGTAGAGGAGAGTCGATCAGCGGCTCTCCTGACAGGGGAGTCTGCGCTGATAATCAGTGCATTGATTATCAGTGCAGACCCACCAGGGATGCCCACCCGTGATCCAAATCAGTAGCCATCTAGGATGCCAATCAGTACCCATCAGTAAAGCCTGTCAGTGCCTCCTCATCAGTGCTGCATATTAGTGCCACCTCATCAGTGCCACCTCATCAGTGCCGCCTCATCAGTGCTGCCTTATCAGTTCCCATCAGTGCAACCTCATCAGTGTCCGTCGGTGAAGGAGAAAACGTACTTACTTCCAAAATGTTATAACAGAAACGCAGGAAAACTTTTATTTTTTTTAAATGTCGGTCTTTTTTAATTTGTTTAGCAAAAAATAAAAAAACCTGATCAAATACCACCAAAAGAAAGCTCTATCTGTGGGAAAAAAATGTTTGTTTGGGTACAGCGTTGCATGACTGCGCAATTGTCATCTAAAATGCGTCAGCGCTTAAAGCTGAAAATTGGCCTTGGAAGGAAGGGGTATAAGTGCCCTGTATTAAAGTGGTTAAGGAGCTTACAGTAAAAGGTCCTCCTCACATGCCTACATACACATACTAGATCCAGTTTAAACAGAAGCCAATTAACCTACCAGCATATCACAAGCTCAGGGAGAACATGCAAACTCCATGCAAGTAGTGTCCTGCCCAGGATTTGAATTGAGCATCCCAATGATGGAAGGCACAGGTTAGTAAAAAAAGGTTTAAAAGTTTATGAGAATACCAGCAAAAGGGAGTGTATTGGACTGATAAAATACAGAAATTCCTGCAGGAGAAATCCTGAGCAGACAGCTTGGGTGTCTGTATACATTTCAAAGCTTCATCATCATTTTTTATCAGTCAAAAATGTAAATAGTAAAAGTATTCAAATCAGCTTCCAAATTACACATATCTACTACAAGTACTGTTAACTGTTGCTAAGAGCACAGTGGTTTAAATAACAGCTCACTTTTCTCGGCAGAAACATAAAAGGTTGTGGGAAATAAATTATGCTAAGTGGTTCTGTCCTCAAGAGAAAGTTTTATTCTGTAGAAATGACAATGTGTAAGCTTGTTCTGTTCTTTGCTACCTTGACTCAATGAGCACTTTCATTCAGAGAATAAAAAAGTAACCTACAATTTTCTCGATACAGTAGATACAATCGTTCTAATATATGCGCTGACTTTTCTATTGCTATCCTACAGCCCTATAGTTTCAGAACTGTAGACAAAAAATAAGATAAAAACAATCAATAGCCTGTTAAAAGAAAGAATAACAAAGCCGTTTTTGCCAATATTTACCTTCAGTCCAGAGCTGTCTCCCGCAGTACTTCTTTTTCACAACTAGATGTCCTCAGTGCCCCTGTGAGAACACTATAGCTCAGTGGGGAGATTGCTGCACTAATGTTGGATGTGTTAGTACAGCGATCTGTAATGTTTTTTCCATTCAGCCCTCTGAGTTGAACGAAAAAAATACTTCACGTGTGTACCCAGCATTACAGTTATAGGGCCAGATCCACGAAGCAGTTACGCTGGCGTATCTATTGATATGCCGCATAGCTGCTAGGTTGCTCCGGCGTATCTTTGTTTTGTATCCACAAAACAAGATACGCCTGAAGCTGGGCTAGATCCGACTGGCGTACGTCTTAGTACGCCGTCGGATCTAAGGTGCATATTTATGCTGGCCGCTAGGTGGCGCTTCCGTCGATTTCCATGTTGAGTATGCAAATTAGCTAGATACGCGAATCCACAAACGGCCGGCGCATTTTTTTACGTAGTTTCCGTAAGGCTTTTTCCGGCGTAAAGTTACCCCTGCCCAATGAGGCGCAGCCAATGTTAAGTATGGACGTCGGGCCAGCGTCGAATTTTCCGTTGTGTACGCCGTTTACGTAAAACGTTCGCGAATAGGGCTTTGCGTAGAATGACGTTCACGTCGAAAGCATTGGCTTGTTGCGGGTTAATTTGGAGCATGCGCACTGGGATACCCCCACGGATGGCGCATGCGCCGTTCAGAAAAAACGTAATTTACGTTGGGTCAAGTAAAATTAACATAAAACACGCCCACATCTTTATCATTTGAATTCCGCAGCCTTTCGCCGGCAGATTTATGCTACGCCGCGTAACTTTAGAGGCAAGTGCTTTGTGACTACAGCACTTGCCTCTCAAAGTTGCGGCGGCGTGGCGTTACTATGATACGCTACGCCGGACTAAAATTACGATGCGCTACGTGGATCTGGCCCATAGATACACTGTAAGAGGAATACAGTGCTGACCTTTCTCCACCTCTAGCCTGCTGATTAGACTGTAAAGGAGCAGCAGCAGAATAATGAGGTCATGTCTCTGCTCACTCTGTTCTTTCCTTGTATCAGCATACTCTTTGCAGCTTTCCTCGTATTAGCATATTCTTTGCAGTACATTTGCATGAAATGCACCTGATTGGCTCCCAGTCCTATCCCCCCCCCCCCCGTATGAGTGCTGCCGTATTCGGGATTGCAAGAGGCTAATACAGAGTCAAATACAGGTACCAGCGTAGACTAAGTGAATTAAAAAATATATATTTAATGATTTATCAAAGATTACAGAGCTGCATAAATGTGTATTTCTTTTTATCTGCCTGAAGTTTAGTTTTAAGTTCAGCTTATGTGCATTTTTTCTGTCAAAAATGCTCTGCAGATACCCATGATTATATTCTATCTAACAGACTTTCAAGCTCAGTTTAACTTTCCCCTAATCAATGGGGTAAAGCCCTACTTTATTGGACCATGTGAAAGAATACACTCAGCTAAGCTTTTTGTGTTTGTGGTTTAGACCAATGCACGCATTATAACATAAATCAGTGCAGACAGTCTTGGTGGGATGAATAAAAATGAATAGATGAGCAGAAATAATTACCTTTCCATTGCTCCATGCTGCCTCTACTTCGACACCTAACCAAGAGCCTAGACATTTGATCATGTGATTTCAGCTTAAAGCGGAGGTTCACCCAAAAATCCACTTTTTGACATTAGCTGTAGCATACTGCTAACATCTGCAGTATGCTTTTTTTTTTTTTTGTACTTATCGTTATATGAGCCCTTGTTATCCGGCTCCGAGCGGGGAATCCTGCGGGGAATGGGCGTTTCTAAGCGAAGAGGAGTTGATTGACGGCTGCTAAGGCGCGTCACGCTTTCCGAAAAAAACCGAAGTCACACTCGGGCGTTTACGGCGCCTGCCGTGTAGAGCGGACTGCGCAGGCGCCGTAAACACCCGAGTGTAACTTTGGGTATTTTCGGAAGGCGTGACGCGCTTTAGCAGCCGTCAATCAACTCCTCTCAGCTTAGGAACGCCTATACCCGGAAGTAATCCCCCCTTCGGAGCCGGATAACAAGGGCTCGTATAACGGTAAGTACAAAAAAACAAACAAAAAAAAAACAGCATACTGCAGATGTTAGCAGTATTCTGGAGGGATGTAGCTAATGTAAAAGAGTTTATTTTTGGGTGAACCCCTCGCCCTTTTAGCAGGGATCATGTTACCAAGTGCCTAAATGTTTGGCCACTATATCAACATTGGTATTTTTTCTGTTTAAGGACACATATTATTACTTTATTATATTATGGATAATTCTCTATGCAACCTGTAATCAGTGTAAATGATTGTGATACCTCCTAATAAATCACATATGAAGTACAATTCCTGATATATATATATATATATATATATATATATATATATATATATAGCAAGGTCCATAAAGACATATATGAGCGAGTTTGGGGTGGAGGAACTTGACCGGCCTACACAGAGTCCCGACCTCAACCCGATAGAACACCTATGGGATGAAATAGAGCAGAGACTGAGAGCAAGGCCATCTCATGCCTGACCTCACAAATGCGCTTCTGGAAGAATGGTCAAACGTTCCCATAGATACACTCCTAAACCTTGTGGACAGCTTTCCCAGAAGAGTTGAAGCTGTTATAGCTGCAAAGGGTGGGCCAACTCAATATTGAACCCTACGGACTAAGACTGGGATGCCATTATATCTATATCTCAAAGTGTTGTTGCTTACACTGAAATGTTTTTCCCACACCTAACAGTAGCAATCCATCAAAAAGCGCAGCACAACATGTATACAAGTATTATTTCTTTATTACTTTTATATATTATGATATTTCCTTCACTTTACTTGTGCATAATGTGTTCTATATTTTGCTACAGGAGAAGAGATTTTAGCCACATATGAGCAGAACCATCGAGACTTTCTATTCCCTGAGCCAAAACTGACTCCTCCATACCCAGGAGTGGATAGGGAGGTCCTGATGAAAACTCTCTGTGGCTTTAAAGTAAGTACCTTTTTGTCCTTTAAGTGCATAAGCAATTACTTCCAAAACTGCCCTTCAGTAAATGTATAATATAAAATCTGTCTGTGACAAGAGTAGTGGTAAGCCACCACTTACTGTGGCCTCTCTTTTTGAAAAACAAATGAGAAGCTTTGCGATAGTAACCAACAATTTTTTACAGTAGATTTCTAGAATGGGGATATTCTAGATCTAGATGACTTTTGAATAGAGCATACACTATTGCAGTGAATAAAAATAGAATTGATTTTTGGTAAAAGTCAACAAGAGAAATGAAATGGTTATTAATGTGATGTTCTTTGCTGAAGACAATCTGGAATTTATTAAACGCAAACATTGTATTGAGATATTTGTCAGTACTGTACAATAACATTGTATATTCAAGAGTATAAAAAAGTGAAGTTAGTTGCAGAAGGAGCTTTAGTAAAAATTCTTATCCCCAATTCTTATCCCCAAGTTATTTTAAAGCAAACTACAGTACTTCAATGTACTGCTCTTCATACCATAAAGAAAATACAAGAAAAATATTGTTTAAGAAAGACAAGTTTGGGGACCATTTCTAAATTTATGAGTAGATATAAACCCCCACAAACATTGCTAGACACTTTGTGAAGGTGTATGATCAGGATACCTCTTCACTGAAAAGTTAAAGTATTGAGAAAATAGGATCATCTGGATGCTGAACTATTTGAAAAAACATGTGAGACAGATTTTCTTTCCTGAATGAATAAGCTGTTAATTATGTGAGATTCAGCAATAAGTTTCATTACATGTGTGTCCTCCAAACTCTAATAACTCTGTTTTGGTTTGGGAAGTTTTTAACTTGACCATGTAGCTGCAAGTTGACCAGATATAGTTCCCCTCTCATCATTCAGATAAAACCAATGAGCATAGGTCACTATGCCACTGCTGTTTTTTTTTTGGGGGGGGGGGGGGGTTGTTACATATGCAATGCAGTCTTAGACAGTAGTATAATAATTTCCCCACCTCTGGCTAACAATACCCAGTCCGAAATCCTTGGCTAAAGTTGTAAATGGTGGTCAAAACCCTAGGTTAGAGATGTTAAAATGGCATTATACGGGTCAAGACTCAACAGACTTTTCCTGCCAAAGGGACGTTCTTTTGAGGAGAGTGAGGTATACATTTTGGACAGATAGGACAACTGGTTTCAGGAGGCATGAAAGGTTGCAGGAGGCATGAAAGAGGCCATGTTAGGTTAAGCTGGAACAACCATCCCTTCAACACCCTGTCTCCTTTACATATAATGCCATCTCTACCCCAATGTTTTGACACTAATTCACACCTTTGGCTATGTAAATTGAAGTATTAGGACATATGAAGCCTTCTGGACACCAAAGATGTATCTAGGACAAATTTCACACTTCCCATCATGTTCTTGCACAATAACATGACCTTTTCCTTGGTGATTGGTTAAATACTATGGCCCGGATTCACATACATTTATGCCGCCGTAGCGTATCTTCTTTACGCTACGCCGACGCAGCGCAGAGAGGCAAGCACCGAATTCACAAAGCACTTGCCACCAAATCTGCGCTGGGTTTCTTAGGCGTAAGTCGTCGTAAGTGTAAGTGGGCATGAGCCATGCAAATGAGCGTCCCCCTATGCAAATGATGGGCCGAGCGCCATAAAGATACGAATAACGAACGGCGCATGCGCCGTCCCGTGGACGCATCCAGTGCGCATGCTCAGAATCACGTCGGAACTACTCCCTAAGATACGACGGATCACTGCCTACGATGTGAACATAATCTACGCCTAGTCATATTCACATACAACGTAAACGGCGTAGAATACGACGGCTTGTGTTCCCTGGTCCATACCTTTGCATGGGTTGCGCCTCATATATGGGAAATAACTTTACGCCGGACGTACGACTTACGCAAACCACGTATATTATGCGCCGGACGCAAGTACGTTCGTGAATCAGCGTATCTTCCTCATTTGCATATGTGCATAGAAAATCAATGCGCCCAGCATAAATATGCGCCCACGATACGACGGCGTATGCAATTACGTCAGTCGTAGGAAGCCTATTTTTAGGCGTATCTTAGTATGTGGGTCGGCGCATAGATACGACGGCGCACATTTGTACTTACGTCGGCGCAAGTGCTTTGTGAATCCGGGCCCATCTGTACTACCTGTGTGGATTTCAATGCTGGGGTATTTTCCTGAATCTCATTAGAACTGAAGAAGTGGCTTGGATAAACTATGAAATGTCTTCATTTGAATGTGACTAACTACTACTAGAGGTTACGGAACCTATGGTTTGATAAGCATTTGGTTAAAAAAGTAGTAACTATATAAACCATTAGTTGCAAGTATATAATGCAATGTGAAATATAGATAAAAAGGTACAATAACTGCATTGTCAGGGACGTACTGCCCGCTCCCGTAGGTGTGCGCACATGCGCATGCGCGAACCACGGACCTTGCACGGACCTATGCGCATTCGGGTACAGGTCAGTCTCAGTTTTTTGCCAACTACGGGTTCCACCCGACCTTCCTACCTGATCTTGTCCCTGATACAACAATCCCGGCAGTCCAAGATACCATTGATTTTCTTACCCGTAACAGCAGGATTCTTCAGGAAGCTCTGACCAAAGCACAAGCAGCCAGTAAAAGGATGTTCGACAGGAAAAGGAGAGGGGAATTATGCCTACAATAAGACAATCAAGTATGGTTATCCACCACCAACCTTAAGATGGCTTGCCTCGCAAGGAAACTGGCACCCAAATTCATCGATCCTTTCCCAGTAAAACGGAAGCTAAATGAAGTCTCCTATGAACTTGCCTTACCAGAGTCAATGAAAATGCATCCTGTATTCCATGTGTCGGTACTGAAACCTGCGGTACCTGATCCTTTCCCAAACAGGGGGTCAGGACCACCTGAACCTGTAATCATTGACTGTGATGAGGAGTTCGAGGTGGAGGCCATATTGGATTGCAGAAAAAGGAGGAACTAGCTTCAATTCCTGATCAAGTGGAAGGGGTACGGTCTGGAGGAGAACTCTTGGGAACCCCAACAGAACATTCACGCCCAAGAATTAATTGAGGCCTTTTTTCGCAGTCATCCCCAGAAAAGAGCTCTCTTGGGCACCCAGATGTTGCCCTTAAGGGGGGGGGGCACTGTCAGGGACATACGGCCCGCCCCCGTTGGCGCGCGCCTATGCGCATGTGCGAACCACGGACCTTGCATGGACCTGTGCGTATGCGCGCCCATTCGACGCACCTTTGGCGCCCAACGGCCTATAAAGGACGCTCTAGGAATGCTGCATCTGTTCTTGCGGCTTGATCTGCGTCTGTTCCTTGTGTTCTTGTTCCTGTGTGAAGCATTCTGTTCTGTTTCAATGTTTTTTATTCATTTTTCCAGTAAAGAATATATACGTCAACAAAGAGAGCAGCGAACAATCCTCGCATGCTCTGCACATATTAAGTCGTAATAAAAAGGGAAACAAATTAAAAAATTAAAATAAAAAAATTAAACGGGAAAACAAGCAGAAGAAAAAAAAGGGGGGGGGGAACATAAATTATTAAAATATTTAAACATAACAAAACAAAAATAAAAAGTGAAATGATACTGGTTAACATAGGAGCAGGCATCCAAGCATAGAAGCAATACAACAATGCAACAAATGATTGCTATACTAAATATAAAACCAAAATGAACCCAACTCGTGGGATGGATCCTGAATTGTGGCCCATCTATAGAACATATCTAATGCTGAAGACCGTGACCGATATTGAGATATTAAAGTTCCTCGGAGCCTAGCAATGTTCGAAACCAAAAACTCTCCAGCAGGCAACACATTTTACAGATCGTTAAGATAGCTAGGACATTTCGTAAGGTACCGGTTCGAGCAATCTCACAACGAGAGGATCTGGGCAGCTTGGAATCATAATAAGTAAGATACTTTCAGCATTTATTAAACCTACATGTCCCCGATAGGGGAACCCTTAGTCCCCAACACCACAGAAGAGGTCCAGGTTAACCAAAAAAAATAAATAAAAGGGGGGGCGGGGGAGGGAAATTCAGAGAATCCACGAGGGCGAGGCACTAGAAATAGAAGAAAGAAAAAACAGGAGAAGAAAGAAGAGAGAAGGGTGTGTCCATCCGGGAAGCATTCTGTTCTTGTGTATGACCCAGCTTTCCGACCTTGCTTCTATCTCCAGTCCTGACTTCGGCTTGTTTGACCATGCTCAGTTCTCTGCCTGATTACCTGTTGCCAAGACCCAGCCTGGTTTTGACTATTCTCCTGCCTGTCGTTTATGCTGTTACCCTGATGTGTATGACCCGGCTTGTCTGACTCCGTTGTCCTGCATCCATGGCTCTGCTGACCTGCATCTGCTATTCTGCTGACCTGCACCCGTTGTCCTGCTGATCTGCAGCCGCTGCTCTGCTGACCTGCATCCACAGCTCTGCTGACCTGCATCCGCTAGTCTGCTGACCTGCATCCCCTGCTTTCTGCCCAGCGGTTCCAGTTTCCTCTTGGCTCCTCTACACCAGCAGCAAGGACCAGAACAGGCACCTTTACCTCACCATGCTCTTACCACCACTGTCTCCATTCCAGTGGTCTCCAAGCCAGGGTTGTACGGGAGGTCTCCCTCCACGCATCAGGCTCACACCTAGGTACGTAACGTGCATAAACATATTGTGGCAAATTTATAGAAGCTTGAATAAATATGGTGGCTGTATTGGTCATTGCAACTGATTTAAAGCAGTTCTCCAATTTTCGAACAAGAATAGAAAAAAGTTTGGATTGCCTTTTATAAGCTAAAAGAAAATGATCCATTTCTCAGTACTCAGTCTTCTCTCAGTCTTTTCATTTGGATATGTTATGTTAATGTAAACAAATGGTTTGCATCTCTAGAAATATTTGTTTACATCAGTCACAAAGCACTTTTTTCCGTATCCCTGAACACATTGTACATTTACCTTGGCTTCTTATTTCCTTTTCTATGTTTCTAACTAAGATCTTCTCCTTAGAAGATCTTCTGCCCTTGGCTGGACAGATATGTCATATTATTTACTGCTGTAATTTTTCTGTTTCGAGCAGTGCTTCCAACCTGTTTAATTTACAGCCAGCTTGCTCAGCCTCAGTCATGCCACAGCAGAGTATTATGGTTTGGTGGATTATAAAATGGGATATTAAATCACTGTATGCCAGATAAGACTGGGACCTGTTGGTCCTTTGTATGACATTGACCTGTTTAAACATCCATGCTTCCCTTTTTGTATACAGTACAGCATTTTTGTGTGCTGTGCTATTTTATTTCATAATCCATTATATGCTATATTAAGCTGTTTTTTAAAATTCCAGGTAGCCGTAGGTCTTATGGTTAATAAAAATTATATTTTGTAGTGCTGCTGTTAAGCTACATGCACACCTCTGCATTTGAATGCATTTTGCTGCCCCTGGCTGAATTTACATTACCTTTCACTCCTATAGATGATGTGTTTGATGTAATGGGTAGGAGTTTTTCTGGCCCCCCCACCACATTGAAGAGTCTATGATAGACAACAGTTCTGATGTTGTGCCACTGCTCCCTCTTTATGCTTTGCCATTCACTAAACACAGCCTATGACGATGTTGCAAAAACATGTGACTTTTAAGACCTTAAGCACACAGGACGTTATAAAAAAAGTAAATAAGTTAGCTATAGAAAGCTGTAGCCGTAGAGTGAGTTTTTCAGTGTTTTTTTTTAGTGTTTTTTTTTCAGCTGTAGCGTTCTTTAGCAAAGCTATACTCCTATAAAAGCTTATGGCGTTTTTAAGCTTTTTTTTTTAGCTCTTTTCAGTGTTTGAATGTTTTTCCAGCTAAAAGGCTCCTCTTAAAACCCTCTAGTTCTGTTTTTTTTTCCCAGCTAGAAAACGCACCTACCAAAAACTGCTGATATCAGCCAATGTGTGCATGGATACATAGGATAACATGCTGCAGAACGTCAAGTGTGCATGTGGCCTAAAGCTTTAGTAAAGCTTTTGGAACTTTATAATGACCATCTTTTTATTTTTTAATGCAATGGGATTTATTAAAGGGGTTGTAAAGGTTCGTTTTTATTTTCTAAATAGGTTCCTTTAAGCTAGTGCATTGTTGGTTTACTTACCTTTTCTTTGATTTCCCTTCTAAATGTTTTTTTCTTTGTCTGAATTTCTCACTTCCTGTTCCTCCTCAGTAAGCTTGCCCCCATCATCTGAGCTATTCTGGCTGGGGGTTAGTCAGCGTGCTCGCCCCCTCCCTTGGGACTACATCCCAGCGGTGTGTTCACAACGTCTCCCCGCAGGGATCTAGTCCCAAGGGAGGGGGCGAGCACGCTGACTAACCCCCAGCCAGAATAGCTCGGATGATGGGGGCAAGCTTACTGAAGAGGAACAGGAAGTGAGAAATTCAAACAAAGAAAAAAAACATTTAGAAGGTAAATTGAAGGAACAGGTAAGTGAATCAACAATGCACTAGCTTAAAGGAACCTATTTAGAAAATAAAAAACAAACCTTTACAACCCCTTTAACTAAAAATGGAGAGTGTATGATAGCTAATCAGCTTCGAAACTTCAGCTTGTTCAATTAAGCTTTGACAAAAACCCTGAAGCTGATTGGTTTCTATGCAGAGGTGCACGAGATTTTGCACTCTACAGTTTTAATAAATCAACCTTATTGTCTGTGTAATATGTTAACACTCTATACAGTTAATAAATCACGATGATAAAAATAATAAACAAAATAACACAAAGTTAGTATTGTGAAAATCAAGCTAAAAGGTATTGTAAAAGTTGTGTAATGCCCACTTATATTATCTAAAAACTTATTTTGACAGTCATTTTCTGAATCTCTCTTTTAAGGGAATTGCACCCAAAATCGAGTTTTCTACAAGAACAACAATAAAAGAAAAGCCAAAAGAATTCAAGAAAAAAAGCTCAGTAAGTTAGACATTCAATCATCTCTTACTCAGTTACTGAAGCAGGTTCTGTTACATTTGTATATGACTATTTGTTGTTCCAGTCCAGCAAAATACAGTGTCAGAGGTCTTTGCCAAATTCTCCTAGAAGAAAATCAAGAATGCCAACAAAAAGTTTCTCCAGCCCAGAACAAAGTTACCGAAGTCCTACTAGATCATCAAAGTCTCGATCTCCTTCACCTTATGCACAAAGGCGAATGTGTGAGCTTAATAAGGACAATCAACAACGCCTTGCTCAATTGAAACTGGACGGTTATGAGTTTAAGTCAGACACAGATACAAAACCCCCATTTATTGTACGGCGTGTAAGTATTTAAAAAATATGTGCACCTACTTGATGAAAATTGTTTGGTATGCAGTTTTTCAGGTTGTTTAAGCAATCCAAGAATTAATTTACCTTGTCAAGTTCCTCCACCCAAACTCACTCATCCATGTATTTATGGACTTGCTTTGTGCACTGGTACACAGTCATGTTGGAATAGGAAGGGACCATCCCCAAACTGTTCCCACAAAGTTGGGAGCATGACATTTTCCAAAATGTCTTGGTATGCTGACGCTTGAGAGTTCCCCTCACTGCAACTATGGGACCAAGCCCAACCACTGAGAAACAACCCCACACCATAATCTTCCCTCCACCAAATGATTTAGACCAGTGCACAAAGCAAGGTCCACGAAGACATGGATGAGCAAGTTATTTTTTTTTTTTTACACTTTAAAAATGTTTTTTTTTTTTTTTATCACTTCTATTCCTTGTAATAGGGATGGTTCGTGACAGGTTCGCTTTAGGAGAGATGCAGAGCAATAAGACCCCACATCTCTCCTCCAGGCTGTAAAGCATGAGATCGAGAAATATAATTCACCGATCTCATGCTTACTAGCTGCAATTGCGACTTTTTTTACATCCGGGGCACGGGCGTGACATCATAACGTCGTGCCCGGGCCTCCGACCATCATAGAGATGAACATCTGGTCACCGGAAATCTCTATGATCGTCATTCGGCGCCAGTCGATTCTTTCTCTGGGTCCCCCGATGGCACGGGAGAGCCGGGAGAAGCACCGGATGGTGGCGGGAGGGGTGGGGGGGATGATATCTGAATGATGAAAAAAACAAGGGGGTGTAATGGTGTTTGCTAATTGATAATAATTAGTGCAAATATATTAAAAAGGATCTAATATCCTAATAACGTGCATTAATAATGCAAAAAAGAAGTAAATTACGTGAAATATATGCAATATTAAATAGGACGCATATCAAATAATTCATGCAATAATGTTCACCAAGTGAATATATGACAAGTGCTCCTCCGCAAAAATGAATAAAAAAAATTCCAGAAATTAATATTGTATTAAAAAAGATGCATAGTAAAAAATTCATGCAATTAATATGCAACAGGTGAATCAATGATGAGTGCTCCTCCACAAAAAATAAATATGTCCAATCACATGCACATATATAAGGAAATGTCCGCAGCAATTCCTGAAGTGTAAAGTGATGATGAATCCACTGCAAACTGGTAGGTGCTCCACTCCAAGTGACCCCGTTTCCCCAGCCTCTCACCTCAACTGGCTTAGGTAAAAAGCCTCCCAATAGTATCCAGGCAGCAGCAACCACGGATCGATCACTTAGTACTCCCCAGGCTGGCGATTACTAATTTGCTCTCAGCAAGGATAAGGGCCCCTAGCAATGGATAAAAAGACAAGGAGGTGAGAGGCTGGGGAAACGGGGTCACTTGGAGTGGAGCACCTACCAGTTTGCAGTGGATTCATCATCACTTTACACTTCAGGAATTGCTGCGGACATTTCCTTATATATGTGCATGTGATTGGACATATTTATTTTTTGTGGAGGAGCACTCATTATTGATTCACCTGTTGCACATCAATTGCATGAATTTTTTACTATGCATCTTTTTTAATACAATATTAATTTCTGGAATTGCTGTGGACATTTTTTTCATTTGTGAATGTGATTGAACCTATTTTTTATTTTTTTTGTATTCATTGTTGTGGAGGAGCACTTTATTGGTGCTCATTATTGCATGAATTATTTGGTATGCATCCTATTTAATATTGCATATATTTCACGTAATTTACTTTTTTCTTGCATTATTAACCACTTCAGCCCCAGACCATATTGCTGCTCAATGACAGGGCCACTTTTTGCGATTCGGCACTGCGTCGCTTTAACTGACAATTGCACGGTCGTGCGACGTGGCTCCCAAACAAAATTGGCATCCTTTTTTTCCCACAAATAGAGCTTTCTTTTGGTGGTATTTGATCACCTCTGTGTTTTTTTAGTTTTTGCGCTATAAACAAAAATAGAGCGACAATTTTGAAAAAAATTAATATTTTTTACTTTTTGCTATACTAAATATCCCCCAAAAATATATAAAAAAAATGTTTTTCCTCAGTTTAGGCCCATACGTATTCTTCTACATATTTTTCGTAAAAATCGCAATAAACGTTTATTGATTGGTTTGCGCAAAAGTTATAGCGTTTACTAAATAGGGGATAGTTTTATGGCATTTTTATTAATATTTTTTTTTTACTCAGTGATCAGCGATTTTTATCGGTACTGCGACATTATGGCGGACACTTTCGGACACATCTTTGGGACCATTGGCATTTTTATAGCGATCAGTGCTATAAAAATGCATTGATTACTATAAAAATGCCACTGGCAGGGAAGGGGTTAACACTAGGGGTGAGGAAGGGGTTAAGTATGTTCCCTGGGTATGTTCTAACTGAAGGGGGGGTGGGACTGACTTGGGGAAATAACAAATCGCTGTTCATACATTCTATGAACAGGCGATAGGGGTCATTTCCCCCCTCCCGGTTCTCGCTCTATAACGAGCGATCGTGGGTGCCCGGCGACGATCGCGCCTGCCAGGCACGCGCGCCGGGATCAGGGACGAGCGGGGGGCGTGCGTGCCCCTATTGGCTGAAAGGCGAGATGACGTATAGCTACATGATCTCGCCCAGCCAATGCCGACCTGCCGCCATATAACTGCGGCGGCTGGTCGGCAAGTAGTTAATGCACGTTATTAGGATATTAGATCCTTATTAATATATTTGCACTAATTATTATCAATTAGCGAGCGCCATTACACCCCCTTGTTTTTTTCAATACTAATTTAGTTGTGGCTGCTGCTTAGTATTATTTTTATTCTATTTAGTCTATTAGACTATTCTCTATATAGTGTGGTTTGCGCATTAGTTCCTCCATTATACTCATATCTGAATGATGCCTGTAGCTGCAGACATCATTCAAATATCCCCCCGAAAGTCAAGGACATCATATGACGTACTGCGGTAGGGAAGTGGTTAAACATCCCTCTTAAAAACACACTAGCATTCTGGTTACTTTCACAATTTTACCCAGTATACTTTATTCTCTCTCTATATATATATATATATATATATATATATATATATATATATATATATATATATATATACTTTGTCTACCCTGGAGTGCTCCAGGTCTTTAACCACTTCAAGACCAAGCCTATTTTTGACACTTGTAGTCTACAAGTTAAAACCAGTTTTTGATAGAAAATTACTTTAATAAAAATAATATTTTTTTGGTAAAGATCCTAGAGAATAACATGGCGGTTGTTGCAAATTTTTTTATCAGATGCTATTTGTGAAACGGTCTTTCAAACGCAATTGTTGTGGAACAAATACACTTTATTTTAATGAAAAAAATAAGAAAACTGTAAAGTTAGCCCAATTTTTTGGCATATTGTAAAAGATGGGGGCGGTGGCGCTTTAAAATTTATTTTTATTATTTTTTATATTATTATTTTTACACTGTTCCTTTAAAAAAAAATCTGATTACTTTTAGGCAGTGACAGGTACTCTTTATACAGGGATCTGGGGTCTAATAGACCTCAAAACCCTCCTCTGCACTTCAAAATATTCAAAATGCCAAAAACCTGCATTTTTGAATACCCTACATTTTTAAAAATCTGCTTCACTGTCTGCCAAGTAAACCAGAAGTGACGTTGTGATGCCGCTTCTGGGTTACTACATGGGAGACCTAATAGAAGCTGATTCCAGCTTTGTTCACGACTCCAGCCAGCCAGCGGATGTGTTGGCTGGTCACTCAGGTCTCCCATTGGCATGGGAGGCCTGGGCGAAATGGCAGAAGATGGTGGGAGGGGAGACGTCACCTCCTGTTGCTTGTGATAATGGACGAGCGACTCATTAGCCGCATCGGTTGTTATTACTTGAAAGCCGACTGCCAGCTCTAAAAAACTGTACCAGTACAACCACTTAAACAAAATTACATACAGGTACGTGATTTTTCATGAAGTGGTTAAGTATGCCATCAACAACCACACTGCTATGTAAAAATAAATGTATTTTATTGGAATTTTATGTGATAAACCAACACAAAGTGGCACATAATTGTGAAGTAAAAGGAAAATGATAAATGTTTTTTTTTTTTTTTTTACAAATAAATATCTGGGAAGTGTGATGTGCATTTGTATTCAGTCCCCTTTACACTGATACCCATAAGTGAAATCTAGTATAACCAATTGCTTTCAGAAGTCACCTAATTAGTAAATAATGTTGAAAACCATTTTTCCTGACTGACTCCATGGCAGCCTACGTGTGGGTTAATCCCGCCTCCTCTCCAATGTGATAGGACCCCATACCCATAAAAGTTAACTCACCAATAGACTCAGTGTTCCTTTTTTTTCCTCCTCCATGGATCTAAATCGTTTCTTCAAGGAATGGAAAAGGGCACACTTTAAGCGGTGCAGCTCGGATCCCAGCCATGGGCGGGTGGAGAGCTTCCCAGCACATTTGGTTGTGGCTGTGGCGTGTGCTGAAGACATCTAGGATCGGCTGGCAAGGTCCCTTTTCTCTATATTCCTCCATGGCAGCGGTTTATATTTGCCTCTGTGTTGTCTGTCTATGTGTGTATGGCGGCTGGAGCGCTTCTGCGTTCCAGCACGCCTCTGACTTCCTGATTCCCATCGCTAGTGCCCCGCGCATGCGCCGTATCCACCCTCAGAGCGAGGCTTGGTCGCGCATGTGCAGTCCGTTGGTTCCCGCGGCGGCCGCGCAGGCGCCGTGGGATCGCGATCCACTGCGCAGGCGCGTTCGTGGAGGACGCGTGACGTCACCGGCGGGTGATTTAAAATCAGCTGCTCGCCTGTGTTCATTGGGTTTCCCTTCAGGCGAGCAGCTGAGTGTCTGGGTGTCTCCCCTCTGGTTGCCAGGTCAGTGAATGGTTCTTTACTTCTGGCTAACATTGATTTTACCATGCTCTGCTATTTAACTTATGTCTATCTGCATTTATTTAATTATATTCAATTGTTTTGTCTAAATGAACTATCTTTTAATTAGTTACATTTATTTATTTATTTATTTGTGTTTTAAAAAAAAAAAAAAGAGAAAGCAGTAATTAGCAGAGAATTTCTTCTTAAAGGGACAGCATACTTTTATTTCTTATACTTTTTTATTCGGCACCATAGGTTCCTTGTTGGTTCCGAATGGTCATCCACTGTACGCAGGTCCAGAAAAATATGGACCAGTCACCGTCTACAGGCGGCCAGCCCTCACGCACAAGGTATGTGCTGGAAAGGGATCAGGGCTAGGGGTTGCTAGTCACAATCCATGGGTGTTGACTCATTTTTCCCTAAATGTTTTTCTAGCCCTTCTAATCCAGAGCCAAATGTCGCAGACCTTGCCAGACCGCAACACTCTTCTTCCAAGTCGAGATCCAAACATAGATCTCCTTCTACTTCTTCCCACCGGAGGAGAAGCTCACATTCCTCCTCAAGACACCGCTCCCACCGCCATGATAGTCGCTCTGATCGCAGAGCCTGCTGGGGATGTGACACTCGTGTCCCGGAGGGCAAGTCATTATGCGACCGATGCTACGCCCATGCGGTCAGGGAAAAAGAGACTGAAGGTCATTGTATCGAGTCTCTGGTGGAACGTGTGGTTCAACGAACTCTAAGAGAGAACATGCCCCACACGCAGATTCAGACCAACACTGACGGGTCTGTTTCCCCAAACTTGGAGATCCTAGAGGATCCCGGTCCTTCCCGGCCTCAAGCCTCCACTCCGGCTTTTCCTGAGGGTGACCTAGAGAGTGATGAAGAAGGCTTAGAATTTGACTTCGCGCAGGTGACGCCACTCGTCAAAGCGATTAAGGAGGCTCTCTTATGGGAGGAACAACCCGCTTCTCCAGCCAAGCAGAAAAAATATTTTAAGCGCTTGGGAAAAGAACGCCCTACGTTCCCGTTTCTGTCTGAACTGAAGGGTATCTTTGAAGAGGAATGGAGCAAGGTGGACAAGAAATCTTCCATGGCTAACAAAGCATCAAGGCTCTATCCCTTCAAACAGGAGGAGGTCAAACATTTGGAGAATGTTCCTCTAGTAGATGCGGCAGTAACGAGACTTGCTAAACACGTCACTTTACCTATTGCTGACTCCGTCTCTTTCAAAGATGGCCTGGACAGAAGAATGGACCAGGACCTCAGAAGAATTTATGGCCTAGCGGGCACAGCGTGCAAACCGGCTCTAGCTTTAGCGGCATTATCAAAGGCCATGGAAGCCTGGACGGAAAACGTTGATTCTTTCCTCAAAGGCGTCTCTGAAGAACTAGCTAAGAACTCAGCCACGGCAGAGCTAAAACTGGCGGTCGCATTCCTGGGTGAAGCCTCCGTTGACTTAATCCGCCTGTTAGCTAGGATTATGCTTTCTTCTGTGACCGCGAAACGGGCCCTCTGGCTACGCCCCTGGGTTGCTGACCCATCATCGAAGCAGAACTGGTGCAAGATTCCCTTCGAAGGGTCAACCCTGTTTGGTAACAAGCTGGATGATGCCATCTCCAAAGCCACGGGGGGCAAGTCGGGTTTCCTTCCTCAGGACAAGCGCCAGACAGGAAGAAAAACACCCCAATTTCGGCGATACAGCCCGGATCGCGCTAGGGAAGCTCGCGCTTACAGACCTGGCGGAAACTACAGAAGGAATTGGAGCAGAGGTAGAGGCTCCTACCGCAAACCTACTCCAACTACTCAAGCGTCAACTGGACGCGACAAAGGGAAATCTTTTTGAGACAACGCCCGCCCAAGCGGATCGTGTTGGAGCTCGTCTACTCCTTTATCGGCACGTTTGGGCGGCCTCAATCAAGGACTTTTGGGTCATCATGGTCCTTTTCCAGTCCTCCCACTCCAAAGTTCATCTCCACCCTTCTTCCAGGGTCACTGGAACAGAGACAGGTTCTTCTAGATTACATTCACCTCCTGAAAATTCAAGGGGCAGTGGTACACGTCCCAAAAGACGAACAGTTTCTTGGGGTGTACTCCCCTCTCTTCTTAGTACAGAAGAAGAACGGTACCTGGCGTCCAGTCATAGACTTAACGTACCTGAACAAATTTATAACACACAAAAAGTTCAAGATGGAAACTTTATCAACCATCCAACAAGCAATACAACCGGGCGACTGGATGATTTCTGTGGACCTAAAGGATGCCTATTTCCACGTCCCAGTAGCAGCAGAGCTGCACAAGTTCCTCAGGTTCTATGTCAACCAGGAACATCTTCAGTTCGTATGTCTACCCTTTGGCCTAACAACATCCCCACGGGTCTTCACCAAAGTTCTTTTGGCACTGGTAGCCCTCATCAGGCTGAAGAAGATTCGTTTGTACCATTATCTGGACGATCTCCTGGTCTTGTCCCAAGACAAAACCCTTCTCCTGGCACAGAGAGATCAGGTCATCTCGACCTTGTCCGAATTCGGGTGGCTCCTGAACCTGGCAAAAAGCCACCTAGAGCCAACTCAGTGTCTAACCTATCTGGGAGCTCAATTCGACACGGTAAGGAAGACCATCTCCCTACCAGTAGAGAAGATTCCGGTAATTCAGGGGAGGATTTCCCGGGCCTTGAGTACTCGCCACCTAAGAGCTCATCAATGCTTGAAGATCATTGGGACAATGGTATCCACAACACCAATGGTGAAATGGGCGCTTTGGAGGCTACGTCCCTTCCAATCTGGCTTTCTCAGGCAGTGGAAATCAGGGAGCATGAGTCAGCGGATCCACATTTCAACGTCAATGAGGGGCAGCCTCTTCTGGTGGCTTCAACCGAAGAATCTGCTGAATTGTCACTCCATCGCTCCAGTTTCGTGGGTCACAGTGACGACAGATGCCAGTGGCTCCGGTTGGGGGGCCTTATGCGGCACAAGCATGGCCAAGGCAGGTGGGACGCTCGCCTCCACAATCCAGGCTCGAACACCCTGGAGCTTCGAGCGGCCTGGTGTGCCCTACAGTCCTTTTCACAACTGCTGAAGGGAAAGTCAGTAATACTAAGGATGGACAACACCACAGCAGTATCATATGTCAAGAGACAAGGCGGGACTCGGAGCTCATCCCTTCTCCAGGAAGTAGAGCCCATTATGAAATGGGCCCAAGTGAACCTGGTCAACCTGACGGCTGTTTTCATTCCAGGCATTCAGAACTCCCAGGCGGATTTCCTGTCACGAACTCAGGTGGACGTCAACGAATGGTCTCTCCACGATCAGTCCTTCCGTTGGATCTTGTCCCTGGGAGTCAATCCCCAAGTGGATCTCTTTGCTTCTCCGAACAATGCCAAATTGAAAAAATTCTACACAAGGGGTTATTACAGCCAGGCAATCGGGACGGATGCCCTAACGGATCGGTGGTGGTTTCAGAGGGCGTACGCCTTTCCCCCGATCCCAATAATTCTGAAATTCCTGAAGAGACTTCTTGCGGAAGAAGTAGAAATTACAATGGTGGCTCCATACTGGCCGAACAGGCCATGGTTCCCTCTTCTAGTCCATCTGAGTCTTCAGGACCCAATTCTAATACCATGCAGACCAGACCTTCTCTCCCAGGGGACGCTCCTCCATCCCTGTCCAGCTCAAATGAAACTAGCGGTCTGGTTCTTGAAAGGGAAAGGCTAGAATCCCTTGGCTGCGCCTCTCGGGTGATCTCTACCCTTATGAGCTCAAGGAAAGGAAGCACAAATAAAGTGTACGGTAGAATATGGTCTAAGTTTGTGGAATTTTCTTTAACCGCGGGCAGTTCCTTCAAGAACCCAGAAATCCAAAACATCCTAAGCTTTCTTCAATCAGGGCTAGACCTACCCCTGTCTGTAAGCTCACTAAGAGTTCAAATCTCAGCACTTTCAGCCTTTTCTGGAATTCCTTGGGCAACCCATCCACTAATCAAACAGTTTTTTCGTGGAGCCTCAAGATTGAGACCTCTGAGGAAGCCAAGATTCCCCAAATGGGATCTCCCGTTAGTACTTGACTTTTTGAATGGACTTAGTATGTCGGGGCCCTCCCCGTCCTCGTTGAAGAACTTTTCAGCCAAAGTAGCCTTTTTGGTAGCCATCACCTCGGCCAAGAGAGTGTCCGAGATCGGTTTTCTGGGTCACAAGGAGCCATTTCTCACCTTTTTTCCAGACAGAGTGGTTCTGATACCTATGCTGGGCTCCAAACCGAAGGTCTCGTCGGTTTTCCATGAGAATCAGGAAGTAGTTCTCCCTACCTTTAAAAACCCAGATTCTGATGAGACTCACCCTCTGGATATGGGCAAGATACTCACTGAATATCTTCCAGTTACATCTACATTCAGACGTTCTGATCACCTGTTCATCCTGCATTCAGGCAAGAACAAAGGGAAAAAGGCATCTTCAAGAACAATCGCATCCTGGATCGTCCAGACGATACAACAGGCTTATTGTGCAAAGGGCTTGGCTCCTCCGCAGGCGGTAACAGCTCACTCCACGAGAGGGATGGCAGCTTCCTGGGCAGCAGCCCGTCATGTGGCGCCAGACGTTATTTGTAGAGCGGCCTCTTGGTCTTCTATAAACACCTTTATGTCCCATTACTGTGTTGAACCTGCAGCACTGTCTTCTGTAAATTTTGGTTTATCAGTCTTGTCGGCTGACGGGACAAATTAAATATATTTCTGTTCAGCATACCCACCCGTGTGTTTGGCTAGTTATTTCCCACACGTAGGCTGCCATGGAGTCAGTCAGGAAAAAGGAAAATTTATTATCATACTTACCGTAATTTTCCTTTCCTGATGGACTCCATGGCAGACGGAGTTCCCACCCTGAAATTATGGAGTCGGGATAGTTACGGAACACTGAGTCTATTGGTGAGTTAACTTTTATGGGTATGGGGTCCTATCACATTGGAGAGGAGGCGGGATTAACCCACACGTAGGCTGCCATGGAGTCCATCAGGAAAGGAAAATTACGGTAAGTATGATAATAAATTTTCCTTTATCATTTTCCTTCCACTTCACAATTATGTGCCACTTTGTGTTGGTCTATCACATGAAATCCCAATGGAATACATTTACGTTTTTGGTTGTAAAATGACAAAATGTAAAAAAAAGGTCAAGGGGTATGAATACTTTTTTAAGGCACTGTATTGAAGCTCACTTTGCAGAATGCAAATAATCAAATATGTATGATATCATTGTTGACCCACTTCTGACAATGCTAGTTTCCAAGCTGTGATGCTTACATTCCTTGAAACATTGACCTAGAACAAGCACGAAGATCAGGAAAATCTAAATAAAGTCTGGACCTCTAATCTGTAAACTTTTTCCAATCATGTGAGTTAAAAAGCACTAAAGCCATAGGATCAGCATTACAGCTATGGAACTAGTATTTTCAAAAGAATGGGTCTGTAGTAGTAGCCTTGGTACCTCAGCAGTACTGGTTTCTTTAAAGGATATGACTACACAAATGAAATCTGCTATTGGAGGTTAATAAGACGTTATTATGACATTACTTCTCTCTAAAAAAACAACACATTCTGAAGCATATGTGGAGTTTATACAATATCTTCCTACCTAGAGAGAATCATAAATTTTTCATTTTTTAATTCCCACTGAGACTGCCCCTTTGTACACAACAAGTCTGCCATTTTTTTTTACCACCCACTTTAATTTTTGCTCTTCTTGTCATTAAATATTAATGATTAATACTTACTTTTGAAATTTTTATATATTTTCATATTAATTCTTTAGTGATCTTTCTGTTCAGGTTGACCCATCCAAGCCAGTGGGTGAGAAAGCTTCATCTCAGCTGCAATCTCCGAAGTCCAAGCGTCGTTCAAGTAGTGAAAATCGTTTAAGGAGAGGTGATTGATTGAGTTTGCAGTTTTTGTGATAATATGATGATTTTTGTAGTTGCTGTCCTTTTTCATGTGCCACACAATAAAATAGTATGTGGCCACACCAAGCAGTGTAAAAGTTAGTCTGTTTCTGGAGTAACATGAATAACAGCCTGAAGCCTCGTACACACGACCAAGGAACTCGACGGGCGAAACACATCGTTTTCCTCGTCGAGTTCCTTGTCAGGCTGTCGAGGAACTCGACAAGGCAAGTTTCTCCATTCCCGTCGAGGAAATAGAGAACATGCTCTCTTTTTGGCTCGTCGAGTTTCTCGACAGTTTCCTTGACGAAAATGTACACACGACTGGTTTCCTCTGCAAAAAAATATCTCCCAGCAAGTTTCTTGCTGGTTTTTGCCGAGAAACTCAGTCGTGTGTACGAGGCCTTGGAGGGAGAGTTCATATACTGCCTGGAGAAGGGATGTTATCGCTAAAAAGTCTCATATTTTATTAGCAACATGTGCTAACCAATCTTAAAATTTCCTTTTGATGACATTGTTTTTCTTTTTGTTTGGACTGCATTTTTTTGTTGTTGTTGTTTATTTGTTATTTCTGTAACTAAATTACAATTTTTTGTTCTGAGATGCATGCATATTTTATGGATCTTCTCACAGAAGGGGAACATTTTCATTTTTTTTTGTTTTTCTGCTGCCCCAGGACAAAATGCAATAATGTAATTGTATTGTTTTTATTTTTCCTAGCATTGACTTTTGATGACCTGCAGTGCACAACATCTGAAGAAAAGGTATCTTTCTGCAGCATTGTATTTAATGTAACTACAAGCTGTCTAAAATGTGACAAGGTGGTAGAGACATACCCAAAAAGACTTTCAGCTGTAATTGCAGCGAAAGGTGGTTCTTCAAAGTATTGACTCGGGGGCTGAATACAAATGCACACCACATTTTTCATATATTTATTTGTTAAACATTTTAAGAATCATTTATCCTTTTCCTTCCATTTCACAATTATGTGCCACTTTCAATTGGTCTATCACATAAAATTCCAATAAAATAAATAAATGTTTTTGGTCGTAACATGACAAAAGGTGGAAAATTTCAAGGGGTATGAATTCTTTTTCAAGGCACTGTAGGTCTATTTTAAATGATAGCAACAGAATATCAACAATCCAGAAAAAACACATAAAACAAATGCTATCAATTAGGGTAAAGTTCAAGTGAGTAAAATGCACTGTGTTTGGAGGAAGAAGAAGTGGAAACATTATGCTTTGGGGCTGTTTCTCTGCTAAAGGTACACACTGATATTGCCTCATTGAAGGGCCAATGGATGTGGCCATGTATTGTAAAATCTTGGATGAGAACACTGAAGGTGGGTCATGGATGGGTCTTTCAGCATGACAATGACCCAAAACATACTGCCAAGGCAACAAATGAGTGGCTCAAGAAAAGGCACAGGTCATTGAGTAGCCTAGCCAGTCTCCATACCTTAATCCTACAGAAAATGTATGGAGGGAGCTGAGATTTCGATTTGCCAAGCAACAGCAAGAAACCTTAAGGATTTAGAGAAGATCTGTAAAGAAGAATGGACCAAAATCCCTCCAGAGATGTGTGCAAACCTGGTCACCAACTAGAAACGTATTACCTCTGTGCTTGCCAACAAGGGTTTCTCCAAGTACTAAGTCATGTTTTACTTGAGGATCAAATATATATTTTACTCACTGAACTTCAACACAATTTATAATTTGTTTTATGTGTTTTTTTTTCTGGATTTTTGGTTGATATTCTGTCCCTATCATTTAAAATACACCTATGATAAAAATTATAGACCCTTAATTTCTTTGTAAGTGGGCAAACTTGCAAAATCTGTAGGGGATCGAATAATTATTTTGCCCATTGTATGTTTAGAGGCAAGATGAAGCAACCCTTGCTAAATCTAAATGTATTCATAAAAAATAAAATGTGTAAGAGAGACTAGGAAAATAATGTAGCTTTATTATAGTAGAGTCAAGTTAATAAGAATAGAGTTGACGTTAATAATGTGTGAAATGCTACAATGAAACAAAATATTTGACGCAGTGCTTTGTGTTACTGTATTTAAGCCACTCATTATGTTGCACAGGACAATCTGGATTTAGACGACCTGCACATCCCAAGAAAAGCGAACTCATCTGTAGATAACGGCACTCTGGGTTCTTCTCTCAGTTCCAGCACATATTCATTGCAGGATTTGGGGACAAGTCCAGTCCTCAAGGGAAGCCTTAGGGAAAGGTCTGTAACTGCATGATTATATTGTTGACTTGTTTGTATTTTTCTGTGGATTCACTTCATCAACAGATTTCCTCTCTCCATTTTTAATAACCTAATCTGTTTCTTGTGGTATGTTTCGTCTTCCATTCACTATTTATTTATTTTAGGAAAGTTTAATTTCACCCTGGCAGAAGCAGCACATTTTTGTTTTCTGGCACCAGCTTGACAGCAAATCCATTCATCTCTATTATGAAGTTGAAGCTGTCATTCACGTATAACACTGTCCTGTGCATTTTCACCTGTCAAAGTCAAGTACAGTTATAAGGATTGTTGTGTGTGCTTCATGGCTCCACTGCAACTTTTAAATATACACTCATACTTGTGAAAATGGCTGGTGATGGAGGAACTGTCTCTCACTGATGTGGTTCATCTCTAACGGATGAGGTTCATTTTAGGGTTGACCACTTTCTTCCTTGTGAGTCCAGTGCAACAATGTAGCTATTGTTCAATCGTTTTTCACTTCAACCTTCTTTAAAGTTTATCTAAAGCTAAATCTTTTTTGTACTTTTTAAAATTGAATGGTGTTGAATTGTGACCCTCGTCAGGTTTTTTTTTCTTTTTCCATCTTTAAACCTGCTGAAGAGACTTGCCCTGTCTATTTGGTCAGATGACCATTATTGCTGAGACTGATAGTAAATAATGAATCCAAAAATGTAAGTTGCCACTGGAACACGCATTGAACAGAAAATGCAATTTTCCAGTGGGGACATTTTTCCAGTAACAACTGTTTAAATCTGGGTACACACTATTTTTTTTTTTTTTGTGCAAAAAAAAATATGTCAGCTCCGGTCGGAGACTCTGTACTAACCATGCAAGGTTAGTCCAGTGATCTCCCCCCGCTGAGCTGTTGTGTTCTTTTTTTTTTTTTTTTTTTTTTTTTTTTTTTTATTTTTTTTCCACCTCAGACATAACCATTTACGGAGGAAGGTCGCGAGATTAACCCGCCTTTCATTTGCCCGCCATATCTCCTTCCTGGTTTCGCATCATATGTGGAATTTTATTTTAGAAGTTTTTTTTTTTTTTTTTTAACTTCTATCGTGTGTATTTTATCATAATTTTAAACATTTTGCCTTTAATTCTTATCACTCTTATCCCTCCATTTTCCACCTCCCCCCCCCCCCCATCCCCTGGGACTCCAGTTGCCATTCTGACTTTTTTTTTTTTTTTTTTTTTATTATATATTCCGAAGAAATTTTATCGGATATTATGCCCTATGCACCCATAAGCTCCGCGAATGTCATGGAATTTTTGAACTCCATCCACTTAGACCATATCTTTTCAAATTCCTCTAAACTATCTGAATCACTTAGCCTTAGAAATTCTAAGTTTTGAATATAATTCATTTTATTGCACCATTCTTTAATGGGAGGACTTTCCCTTTCTTGCCAATGACTGGCTATCATACTTTTAGCTGCCGTTAACATATGGGGTAAGAGACTTTTCTGGTATTGTTTCGTGGGTAAACTTATCCTCTGATGCAGACATCCCCAGGGGTCATCTGGGATCTCTATATTCGTAATTTCCGTAATTAATTGTCTAATTCTTCTCCAATAGATTTTGATCTTTGGACACTGCCACCATATATGGGCCATATTTCCAATCTGCCCGCATCCGCGCCAGCACATCTCTGAGGCTTCTTTCTTATATTTGTGGGCCTTGTCTGGTGTAATATACCATCGGTTTAGGCATTTATAGTTTAACTCAATTGTTTTACTATTTACTGATGTAGTGTGCACTCTTCTCCAGATTTGTTTTAATTCTTGACTATTTAACGAATATCCCAATTCCTCCTCCCACTTTTTAATACATGGTGGCGTGTCCAAACAATCAGTTTCTATGAAATTCTTATAAATCTTGGAAATAACTCCTTTCCCTGTTTGTCCTTGGCTAATTCTCTCTAGTGGGTGTAGGTTTTCTGCTGATCTATGCGGCTGTGGGAGAGCCTCAAAAAAATGTTTTAACTGGGCATACCGCCATTCGTTTATTTCTATTATCTCTCCTTTTTCCTTCAGTTCTTCATAGGTATTTAATTTATCTCTCGTCATGACATCTTTCAGCTGGGCATTCTTTTTTTTTATCCATTTACCAGATATCTTTTCTAACCCCGGTGTAAAATAGTGTGAATCTATTAATGGCATTAGTGGTGAATTAAATTCCCATTTTTCCCTCTTATGAACTTTATCCCATATTTTTATAGCGTGACGAGTGATGCTATGTGATTGTCTACCTAACTCCCTATATTTATCTGGGATCCAGATGATGCTCCCTAAAAGGGCATTGCTCATCTGAGATTCCATGCTTACCCACCTTTTTTGCTTAGTGTCCCTAATCCAATCTATCACTCTTGTGAGAATTACTGCTTCATAGTAACCTCTTATATCTGGTGCTCCCCATCCCCCTTGTGTCTTATTTTTTTTCAGCGTTGCCCAACTAATACGAGCTTTTTTACCCTGCCAAACAAAATTTAATATGATCGTTTGTAAAGTCTTAAAGTACTTCTGGGGTAGAGCTATCGGTAGCATCTGTATCTTATACATGATTTTGGGCAGGATCACCATCTTAAATATATTCATTCTCCCACCCCAGGATATCTGTCCTGTAGTGAGTCTGCTAAGTTCTGTTTTGATATCTTCCAACATAGGAACAAAATTTGCTTTATATATCCTCTCTTTAGAGATTGCTATTTTTACCCCTAAATATTTTATTTCTTTTTTCCCCCAAACCAACGGGAACTCTTTTTGATAAGTTATTTGGTCTTTCTTAACTATGTTAATACATAAAGTTTCGGACTTGGATGGGTTCATTTTGTAGTTGGAGAGCTCTCCATATTGTTTCAATAATTTTATTAAGTTTGGTAGCGTTGTTCTCGGGGATGTTAAATAGAACAAGATGTCATCCGCATATGCCGCAAGTTTATGTTCCTCTCGTCCGCATTCTATGCCCTTAATATCAGGATTCTTCCTTATTTTCCTTAACAATGGTTCTAGTGCTAGGATAAATAGTAATGGGGAAAGGGGGCAACCCTGTCTTGTACCATTGTGTAGTTCAAAGTCCCCTGAAAGGGTCCCATTAATTTTTACTCTTGCCCTGGGTTTATTATATAATACCTTAATCCAGGTCATCATCTTTTGGCCTAATCCAATTCTTTCTAAAGTCTTATATATGAAGCTCCAGTCTACTCGGTCAAACGCTTTTTCAGCATCTACTGATAAGAGTAGACCTGGAGCTCCACTATCACTGATTTTCTGAATGGCTAGCAGTGTTCTGATCCCATTATCTCTCCCCTCCCGTCCTGGTACAAAACCAACCTGGTCGGGGTGGATCAGATCCTTCATTATTCCCTTCATCCGCTCTGCTATTATTTTAGAAAAAATCTTGGTATCGCAGTTCAAAAGAGAGATCGGTCTATAATTCGAGCAAAGTGTACTATCCTTCCCCTCTTTCAAAATTAAAGTAATGGTAGCCTCAATGGCTTCTTTACCCATGTTCCACTTCTCGCCTAAGCCATTCATATACGAACACATTTTAGGGGCCAGAATATCTATAAACTTTTTATAATAAAGAGCAGTTAGGCCGTCCGGTCCTGGACTTTTACCATTTGGGGCATTTTTGATTATTTCTCTGATTTCATTTTCTGAGATCGGGGCTTCGAGCTTATTAAAATTCTCCTCGGATATTACCTCCCATTCTATTTCATTTAAAAATGTGTTTATGTTTTTTTCCCTTAATCCTAGTTCTTCCATTGTCTCCTGATTCTTGATTGAATATAGTTTTTCATAATATTCTTTAAAACTCTCTAGTATTTCACTAGTTTTATGAACTACTTCCCCTCGACTTGTTTGTATTTTCTCAATATAATTTACGCTTTTTTTTTTTTTTAATAAATTTGCTAAGTGTTTCCCTGGTTTGTTGTCCCAGAGATACCTCTCTTTCTTCACTTGATTAAACGTACTTCTTGTTTCTTGTTCTATTTGCTCTCTTAACTCCTCTCTTTTGATATTTAAATTTAATAAAATTTCTTTAGTTCTGTCATGTTTATGTTGTTGTTCTAGCTTGTAAATTTCTTTTATGAGTGTTGTTCTGATATTCTTATCCTTCCTTTTTTTTTCCGCCCCCGTCTTGATTAACACTCCGCGCATAAACGCCTTGTGGGTCTCCCATACTATGGCTTCCGAAACATCTCCTGTTGAGTTTATTTCGAAAAACTCCTCCATTTCCGTTTTTAATCTAATTTCTATTTCTTTATCAAGCAGGAGTTCTTCATTGAGCCTCCACTTCCTATTATTTTCCTGTCTCTCCCCTATTTTTAGTTGCAGTGAGACTGGCGCGTGGTCAGAGAAGGTTACTATTCCTATGCTAGAGTTATTTATTTTTTCTAGATACCTATGCTCCACCAAAAAAAAATCGATCCTTGAGTAGGTCTCGTGTACAGGGGAGCGGAATGTGTAATCCCGCTGTTTGTTATGTTGTATCCTCCATACATCTACTAATTGAGACTGATGGAGTTTTTTTTTCAATTTGTTTCTCCAAGCCATTCCCGTCCCCTGTGCACGAGACGTACTATCCGTATCTGGATCCATATGGAAATTAAAGTCCCCTCCTATTATAGCTATTCCCCGTTTGAATTCCATAAAATCTGTTATCATTTTTATTACATAGCGGATGGGATTCTTATTTGGGCAGTATATATTTGCAAATGAGATTTCCGTTCCGTTCAATTTTCCTCTAAGGAACAAATATCTTCCCTCTGGATCTACCTTTTTATCCTCTACTATGAACTTGATCTCTTTGGCAAAGCCTATCGCGACCCCTTTCGCTCGACTTATTGGAGAGTCCCCAAAAAACCATAACGGGTGAAATTGCGTCATATTTTTGCGGTTTGTCTCTACAGTGAGATGAGTCTCCTGTAGCATCATCACATCACTCTTTAATAAACTAAGCTCCTTCATTACATTTGCGCGTTTTATGGGTGCATTTAGGCCCCTAACATTATAAGATATTATGTTTATCATAGGTGTTTTTTTTTTTTTGCGTATCCTTCTAAATATATTAGCGGCCTTCTGGAGTCCCCCCTTCCTTTCTACTATTCCCTCCCCCTCCCTATCTTCTCTACCCCCCTCTATCTCCTTCCCACCCCCCCTACCCCCCCCTCCCTTCCCTCTCCCCTATCCCTTGGAGGAAATACTGGCCTCGTTGAGGCCCTTGGCTGTGGCCCTCCTTTCCTTTTCCCGGCCCCCAGCTCATCCTCCTAGAGGTTGAGCTCTGATAGGATACAGAGATCGAGTGATCTGTCCACCCGAATTCACCCCATCCAGCTCTATCCCCCCCCGAATCTCCCCTCATGTCCGCCCCCCTACATTTCTAGTCCCTAACCGGATGCAATATTCTTTCATCCCTTCTTTTTTTTTTTTTTTTTTTTTTTTTTTTACTTTTTTTTTTTTTTTTTTCCCTTCTATAATTTCTTTGTCCCTTTCCTCCCTCTAGTTCATTTCCCTCTTTTACCAAACTCCCACTTCTCTTCTATACCTCCCCCTCTTTCGATCTCTCTCTACTATTTCTTTCTTCCCGGTGGTCTTTTCCAAACCGGTTGCCAAGCCTGAGCTTCTTCTGGACTATCTGTTTGCTCTGATCTCTCCCACCATCCTGGGATCTCGATTAGGTCTATGTCCAATCTTCTACAGAAATTTGGGGTCTCCTCTGGGAATCTTAGTGTTGCTGCACGGCCATCTTTGCGGCCTGTCAAACAAGCCGGGAAGCCCCATGTGTACTGGATATTTTGTGATTTAAGTACATCCAGTAGTGGTTTTAAAGTTCTTCTCCGAGATAACGTTTCCCCTGATAGATCTGGAAAGACCTGTAAACTAGTCTCTCTATATTTGGTCGGTTGGTTAGCTTTCATATATCTATTTATTAATTCCTTGTCTTGATAGTTATGAAATCTAGCTATAACGTCTCTTGGAACCTCTGCCCCTACTTCTGGTGGTTTTCTGATCCGGTGTATCCTTTCAAACTTGATTTTGTTTGTGACATCTTTTGTATCCAACATATGACCGAAGATCTCGTCCATTTGTTCTTGTAGGTTGTCTTCCCCTGATTGTTCCGGTAGGCCTCTAATCCTTATGTTCTTTCTTCTATTCCTATTCTCCTGGTCCTCCATTTTGTACCTCATGTATCTCTGTTCTCTAGATATTTCTTCCACTTGTTTCTTTAGGCCTTTTAATTCTAAACTATGACAATCCATTCTTTCTTCTACTTCCTCCACTCTTTGCAGCATGTGTTTCATGTCTTCCCTCAGGATATTTATTTCTCCTTTTATAGAGGACTCTAGTCTTAGTTCCATGCTTGCTAGCATCTCTGCTAAGTCCCCTTTCGTCAGTTGTTGCTTTTTTTGTCTAGTTTCCATTTCTCCTTCTTCCTCTAGTTCTTCTCTAAGCAGGCTGGTAGAGTCAGAGTTTGTTTTAGTACTCGCTTTATTAATAGGGCTAGCTTTTCCTCCTTCCTGTATTATATATTTTCTTATGGATCCGGGACTTACGCTTGTTCTAGGAATGTTTGCGATCGCTCCTCTCCCTGATCTGCCCTTCATCTTTGAGTTCATGGAGAGCAGCTCCCTATATGTACTCCTTCCTGGGGGACCCCAAGTACAGCCTAGGGTATGCTTACTTAGCGGGTAATATTAATATTGAGCTAAATCACTCCTGGATACGTTCTGTATGCTCTACTTTCACCTCAGGAACTGTCATGGACGTTTAGAAACACCTGTATGGAGCCATATCTTAGATTTCCTGCACTCCTCCAGGGGCCGGGTGGTGTATTACAGTATAGTCAAGACTGTGGAAAATACCACTGATATTATCCGTGGCAGCTTCTCCGCACTGTCGCAGGTAAATACTTTCATGAGTGCAAGATGGGTACCAGACATTCAACCCAACAATTTTATTCCCTCCACCACTCACTGTTAATTAGAGCTGGAACCCGCCAAACCCTCTTTAGCTGTATAGCTGTTGTATCAATTAACCACCCGGTATCCACCTAAATCTACCACCTATCCGCTGCACTGGTCTATATCAGTGTATGCTAATTTAGAGCAAGCAATAACACTTAAACTGACATTTTTTTTTTTTTTTTTTTTTAATTTTTTTTAAGCGGGGTCCGTGTGGCCGAGAAGGTTAGTGGTTGATGGTTGTTAGTCAAATTGTTAGTAACATTGTTCGTGATATCCTCAAACAATAGTATAACAGGTTTTAATTATCTCCCCTCCCCCAAAAAAAAGCAGAAGCAAAAGGAAGTCACAAACAGTACCAGCAGCCTGCAATTAAAGTATTCTTATAATGTTTTCCATCTAGAAAAGATCTTCCTGAATAAGCAGGGTAAAGCCGAGTAGAGCTACAGCTGTCCCAGTGTAGCAGCGAACATGTTATAGAGATATAGTAGATAGATAAGGGGAGAAAGATATAAAAATCGCCAGGTATGCTGAATAAACCGCAGGTATTCCAGGGTCCCCCATAGGGGGGGGGGGAAATCCGTGTACCTAATCCCTGCTATCCCCAACCCGGCCCAATCAATCCACTCTTTGCTGCGTTTTTTTTTTTTTTTTTTTGGGGTCTCAGGTAGGAGGTAGACAGGGTAAACCCCTATGTATTCGCTCTGATCAAATAATGATCATATAATGTGGGGGGCGGGTTGAAACCGCATCTACCTGCATGTAAGCTGTCTTCAGGCTGCTCTATAGTATGCTCTATGGCGGACCTAGAGCTGCCTAAGGCTGGCTATAAGCTCTGTCAGTCAGTCCTTCCTCTCAGGTGACTAGTCTCAGACGAGCTCAGCTTTAGTCAGTCTACATTAGAGTTCTAGTATCAATTATTAATATCAAAATGTTAGAGTAGCAGTATTAGAGCAGTATTAGAGCAGTACCAGAGTAGCAGAGTGTGGCAGCATGACAGCGCAGCAAAACAGCGACAAAAACAATGTTCCAGCGCTCAGCATTCCAGCAACCTAATAGACAGAATGGGGATACAGAGTACCTGAGTCCTGCTTCAGACCAGCTTCCTAAGACAGTGTGCAGCACGCTGGGATCTTGCAAGCGGGCGGGCGAGCTGTAAGACGGGCGGTATGACGGGCGGTGTGAAGGACGGTGGAGGGCGGTGTGACGGCGGTATCAGCTGGGACGGATTAGTCTCCCTCGCATCGCATGTCTCATGTCTCCCCCGTGGTGAGCGCGGCCGCTGCGGGACATCTCGGGGAGTTCGGGGAGCGGACGAGATCTGGACAGGCTGGCGGCACTAGATCTTCATACCGCTGGGTGGTCAGAGCGGTTAGGACGCGCTCAGCATGTACAGCTGCCGCGCGCCTTCACACATCTCGATCCCGACTCTCCCATCACGCTCCTCCCTCTGTGGACTGGAGATGGAATTCTTTGGCTGTATCCTGTCAATGTATTTGGACCAGAGTTCTGTGTTCTGACAGGGGAATGCGCTCCCCCCCCCCCACCAGAACACTGTTATCAACACTTTCTGGCATTGACTGAGAGCGCTGATCGGGAGTCGGTCAGATGCTTGATAGACCCTCATACACACGGGCAGAATGTTAGCCGTTATTTTTTGAACTGGTGAATGTCTCCCGACATTCTGCCTGTATGTACAGGGCTTAAGAGGGCATTTCCCTCTCTATGAGGAGATATCCATTTTCTTTGTCGGGTGTACAGGAAAACAGGGTAAGGAAAATCTCCACAATGGGACACGGGTAACAAAAAAAACGATAAACATTGTTTCCTTTTTAGACCTTATCCAAAACTAGAAAAGGTTTAGCTTTTTGATCTATTTCATCATCTTATGACATATCTTATCTCATACAACAATCACAGGGATTGAAACCTGATTAATTCTTCTCTAGTAATGTGTTTAGATAAAACTCAAACTTTTCCTGAATACATTTATGTTCTTTTATTTACTGGTATAATAGACTATATCATTGCCCACCAAATAATGTTCACGTTTTAAAAAGTGAATGTCTGGTTAACCTCCCTGGCGGTATGATTCTGTCTGGAATTACGTACCAAAAGCGGTACATTTTTTTTCATGGAAATTTGGTGATATGTATTATAGGCCTGCAATTCTTAGTAATTACTTACTTAAACCTGTCCAAAACAAGACTCTAGTAGACATTCCAGATGTGATAAATTTGAAACACAAACACATGAATTATAAATAATCAATAATATAATTTTATTCAACAAAGCAATGAAAAATAAAGAAATTAGTCAAAGAAAGAAATTCAATACACATCCATAGTGTGAAACACTTTGAAGCAAGGAACGAGACAAAGTCCGACATTGCAATCTGGGCAATAGTACCTTGATTCTTTTCGGACTTTTTTCCCATTTTCATCCCTCTTGGAGCAGCAAACGACGCACATCCTGGTAGGCGCTAACTTTCGTGCGGTTGGCGGTACAAATTCCACAAAATGACGACCTGTCAGGCGCTCTGGATTCCCAACGTCAACAGAGCGTCGTCCGTGTCTGTTAGCAGACACTGATGCTGTCGGGTGATTGATAAAGATCTGCTCAGCCACCTTCCATATAAAGTCCGAATGAACAAGAGGTATGTTCGTGTTTTCTTTGTAAAGGATATAGGCGTTCCAAAGACATTGTTCAAGGAGATGCCTAAAAATCTTTTTATAGTACTTCTTTTGTTGTTTTCGCATCGCCGGGTAAAATGTAATCGCCTGATCGGCTCGGTCGACACCTCCCATTGTGTGGTTATAGTCGATCACGACTTGTGGTTTCAGCACATCTTTTCCGTATTTTGTGCGGACCATGGCAGTGGAGGTGCTGTGCACGGTGCTCATGAGACACACGTCCTTTTTGTCTCGCCAGCGCATTGCCATCATTTTGCCCTTTTGAAAGGCAACCATCTCTCCTTTTTTTATTTTTTTATTGCCAAACGTAGATGGCATGTCACGCCGGTTTGGCCTCACGGTACCATACCCGTCCGTTTTATTGAGGAGCAAAACCTCATAAAGTTCCGGTGACGTGTACAAATTGTCTGTTGTCACGCAGTATCCCTGGTTCAGCAATGGGTCCAGCAGTGACAGGACAGAAGATGTGGCCATCCCATAGCGGCTGTACCTGGGATTGAATTTGGTACCTTTCCCGGTGTAAATTACCGAATTCCATATATAGCCGGTGGATGATTCACATAGCATGTAAAATTTTATCCCAAAGCGCGCTCTTTTGGACGCAATAAATTGGATCCAACTCAGGCGTCCCTTGTAGGCCATCAGACTTTCGTCCACACTTACATCCCTTTCTGGCACATAGGTCCGCTGAAAGTTGGCAACAATCATCTGGCACACCTCCCAGATTTTTTTCAGCTTTGGCGCAGGATGTGTGGCCTCGTCAAATTCTTCGTTGTTGGCGAAGTGCAGGTTTTTCATTATTAGTGAAAAGCGATACTCGGAAATCACAGTGCCAAAAAACGGAGTGGCCAGCATCTTATTGGTGGTCCAGTACCACTTCTGGAGCGGTTTGCCCACCACCCCCTGAAGGATGATGAGTCCCAAAAAATTCCAAATGTCCTCCTCGGTGACCGGTTCCCATTTTCTGGACCTGGAAAATCTGCCACGAAGCGTAGCAGATTGCTGATCGTGGTAGCGATTGGTCTCCGTCACAATTTGTAAAATGACCTCCTCAGATAGAAAGAGTTTCAAATACGCCATAGGGTTGTCGGCCTCCACATCTACCTTCATCCCAGGAGATCCAGTAAATCGGAACCTCGGGGGCGCTGTCTGGTCCGCATCGCTGTCTATAGGGCACCAAGTGCGCACATCACTCAGGTCAGGTGCGGGATCATCTGCGGCGTCACTTTCTATATCAGTGTCAGTGTCAGATCCAGATGATAAATCTCCATACGATTCACTGTCGCTCTGATCTGCGAGCAACTCCGTGTCGCTGTCGCTCAGCTGGTCCAAAAGCGCATTTGGAGGACAGCGCTTTTTTGATGCCATTTTTTATATGGTTTTATATGTCAGCAATGACAATGGCAAGGGGCAATGAAAGGGCACTGTGTCAGTTTTCAAAGTGATACAGTGTAATCCTCTCAGATTACATTGTATCACCACCTTTTTATGTGTTTGTGTTGGTGCAACATTTGAATTTCCCTCCCAGTTCCGTTCCCATGCACCATTGCGGTGCAGGGAACGGAACCAGGAAGTCAGATGGCGGATGGACGGCGCGGTGTGTGTCTCGGCGGCGATCACAGCAATGATAGATCATCGCTGGATCGCCTGGACAAGGTAAGGAACGCCGCTGCGCTCTCTGCACATCCACCCCGAGCGTGACTCGGGCTAACCGATCCTAACATAAAAAACCAACCCCGAGTCATGCTCGGGTTTACCGCTCAGAGGGTTAATAATAAGAATACTAAGGGGTAGATTTACGTAGATTGGCGTTTTTTTGGCGGGCGTAACGTATCCTATTTACGTTACGCCTCCACAACTTTTACAGGCAAGTGCGTACGTTTGTGAATTCGTGTTTCTTGCTGATTTACATATTTCGACGCGTAAATCAGCATACACGCCCCTATCGGTCAGCGGAAAAATGCAGTTACGATCCGACGGCGTAAGAGACTTACGCCAGTCGGATCTAATAGAAATCTATGCGTAACTGATTCTATGAATCGGGCGCATAGATACGACCGGCCGGACTCAGAGATACGACGGCGTATCTGGAGATACGCCGTCGTATCTTGTCTGTGAATCTGCCCCTAAGTATTTGATTAACAGCCTCAATAGTCAATACAGCCATTAGAGATTTCCAAACTTCATGTTTTTCAGATTGAATTTTTATGGCAGGAAATAGAAACTAGTTTAAGTTGAAGATTTAGCCAAACTTTTTTTCCTACGTTTTGACCAGAGTAGGAAACGATATAACTTTTTAGTTTTATCGCTGTCTGTGGGCCAGATCCACGTAGCGGATCGTATTTTTATGCAGGCGTAGCGTATCCTAGTAACGCTACGCCGCCGCAACTTTGAGAGGCAAGTGCTGTATTCACAAAGCATTTGCCTCTAAAGTTACGGTGGCGTAGCGTAATTCTCCCGGCGTAAGGGCGCGCAATTCAAATCTATGTGATGGGGCGTGTTTTATGTTAATACGTCGTGACCCGACGTAAATGACGTTTTTTTTAACGGCGCATGCGCCGTCCGTGGGGGTATCCCAGTGCGCATGCTCGAAATTAAACCGGAACAAGCCAATACTTACGACAGTGACGTCATTCTACGCAAATCCCTATTCGTGAACGACTTACGCAAACGACGTAACATTTTCAAAATTCGACGCGGAACGACGGCCATACTTAACATAGGATACACCTCATATAGCAGGGGTAACTATACGCCGGAAAAAGCCGAACGCAAACGACGGCCGGACGTACGTTCGTGGATCGCCGTATCTAGCTAATTTGCATACTCAACGTGGAATTCGACGGAAACGCCATCTAGCGGTCAGCGTAAATATGCACCTACGATCCGACGGCGTACTAAGACGTACGCCTGTCGGATCGAGCCCAGATTCCGTTGTATCTTGTTTTGTGGATACAAAACAGAGATACGACGCAGGAACTTTGAAATTACGCGCGTATCCATAGATACGCCGGTGTAATTCGTTTGAGGATCTGGCCCTGTGTCTCCATTAGGGAGGTTTTGGTTTCTTTTTCTTATGACCACACAGAAAGCGAGGGGAAATCTTTCCAATGGTGACACAGACAACAATAAAAACCCAACAGAGCCCCTTCCTCACTCTTACCAACATTAAAGAAAAAAAGGTTTGCCTGGAGCTGGGCTTTAACAGAGCTAATAAAAGTTACTGTGCCTTTTACAGCCTATTGCAATTATCCTTGTAATTCTTGTATTTGATATATATAGTTTTTGCATGCTCACAACACACAGAACCTATAAAGCTGTGATGGTTATTGACCCATCTAAATAACATTTCACATACTACATGCTATTATTCTTTAAATGAAATTCTGTAAATGACAAACATAACTGTCCTAGAGGGGAACCAATTTCTAGAACCATCACTATTTCTCATTATCCATTGCTGTAGAAAATATTTAACTGTTGCCATATCTTGAACATTACTCCCCTTCTGAACACTAACCTGTAGCGGTGTGATCAGGCTTAGATCAGCGTTGTGGTAATGCGCTGAGCTCAGCAGATCAGTTTTAAAACAATCTTTATTGAGATGTCACAGAGACATCCCAATGCCCACTCACAGTGCTGAGTGGGCATCGGGCCCACTCACCACTGCAATGCAGTGGTGTGAATTGAGCAGTTAGGAATCAAGGCTTTTTTCCATGTCCATATGGTGGGACTGCGCTAAAATACCTGCCCGTGCCCAACGAAGTCCCACTGCATTTGGTTTGAACCAGCCCTCACTGTTTAATTTTTGCCTGTTATTTCTGATGTGTAATTCTTTATTTTTATGTTTTTTATTTCAGATGCCGATCTGACAAAAACACCTGGGAGTCTATACATAACCGAGTGCGTAATCTGTTATCCACTCACAGCGCCAGACAACTGCTATCTATAGTAAGTAAAACAAAACACTGAATTAATTGTTGTCTTTTACACATTTTGCAGTGTTACAGCCTCAAATTTAAGTAGGTTTACTTTATTTTGAGGTTATAACACTGCAAAATGGGTCACTTAGAAAAACCACCTTTGGCTGCAGTTACAGTTATGAGTCATTTAAGTAAGTCACTACTAGCTGTTCATTTTTGGGTCCTGCAATTTTTGCTCCTTCTTGGCAAAAAGCTCTGTTAGGTTGGATGGAGACTGTATTTGTCCTGTTAACCGTTGTCTCCTGTACAGAAAGCAATGAGAAATGCAACATTTTTGAGTTGTCACAGAGGGTAATAGAACATTTTCTAACAAATTAACCCTTTGCTTTGGAGAAATCTTCTTACTTCCTGCTGTTCCTGGCACTGAAAATAAAGAACATTTTTCCCTACAGGACAGACAGAAAAAAAACTGACAGGGGGTCGTATTAATTCCCTACTCTAACCAAAACTAAAAGAAGGTTTTGGCTTTACATAAACTTTAAAGTAATAAGTGTAAAGGCACAACATTTTTTTACCTTCATGCATTGTTACAAAAAAACTTCTGTGTGCTGCAGACCCTCCTTATACCTACCTGAGCCCCCTCTCAATCCAGCCTTGCCTCTCCGGGGACTCACACTCTTGATTGTCTTTTGGCAGCAGTGGGAGCCATTGGCTCCCGTTACTGTTAATCACAGCCAGTGAGCCAATCAGGAGATGGAGGGGTGGGGCCAGACCACGGGTCGGGAGCACGCCTGCTTGGGTGCCCCCACAGCAAGCTGCTTGATGTGGGGGAACCCGGCAGGAGTGAGGGGCCAGGAGCGCCGGCGGGGGAGCCGAGAAGAGGAGGACCCGGGCTACTCTGCAAAACTATTGCACCGAGCAGGTAAGTATGACATGTTTGTTATTAAAAAACAAACATAAAACAAGGGTAGTTTAGGCCGATACGTATTCTTCTACCTATTTTTGGTAAAAAAAATATCGCAATATAGCGTTTACAAAATAGGGGATAGTTTTATTGCATTTTTATTAATATTTTTTTTTACTACTAATGGCGGTGATCAGCGATTTTCTTAGTGACTGCGACATTGTGGCAGGCACATCGGACAACTTTGACACATTTTTGGGACCATTGTCATTTTCACAGCAAAAAGTGCTATAAAAATACTAAATACTGTGAAAATGACAATTGCAGTTTAGGAGTTAACCACTAGGGGGCACTGTAGGGGTTAAGTGTGCCCTCATATGTGTTTCTAACTGTAGGGGGGCGGGCTGGACGTGTGACGTCAGTGATCGTCTTTCTCTATATCAGAACAGGGTTGCCTCAATGAAAAACAGGGAAGGTGTGTTTACACACACCTCTCCCCGTTCTTCAGCTCCGGTGACCGATCGCGGGACACCGGCGGCGATCGGGTCCCACGGGCGCGGTCACGGAGCTTCGGACCGGGTCGCGAGTGTGCCGCCAGAGGCGTGCTCGCGACCCCACGGCTGGGCTTAAAGAGACACGTACAGGTACGTGATTGTGCCCAGCCGTCCCATTCTGCCGACGTATATCGGCGGGAAGGCGTCCTTAAAGTGGAGGTTCACCCTAAAACAATTATCTAACATTACATCCAGCATACTAACGACATGTACAGTATGCAGGTTTTTTTTTTTCGCCGTACATACCGTTATATTGTTATTTTCCCCCCGGCTTCCGGGTTCTGATTCCCGCGGGACTGGGCGTTCCTATCCCTGGGTTAGATGATTGACGTCTGGTGAAAAACTTCCCATGGCGCACAAGGCGCGTCACCAGTTTTTCGTAAATAGCCGACCTGCGAGTCGGCTCTATATGGCGCCTGCGCAGTCAGCTCTACACGGCTGGCGCAGGCGCCGTATAGCGCCGACTCGCAGGTCGGCTATTTACGGAAAACTGGTGACGCGCCTTAATGCGCCATGGGAAGTTTTTCACCAGACGTCAATCATCTAACCCAGGGATCGGAACGCCCAGTCCCGCGGGAATCAGAACCCAGAAGCCGGGGGGAAAATAACAATATAATGGTATGTACGGCGAAAAAAAAAATACCTGCATACTGTACATGTCGTTAGTATGCTGGATGTAATGTTAGATAATTGTTTTAGGGTGAACCTCCACTTTAAGTGGTTAAAGTGGTTGTAAAGTCAGAAGGTTTTTTAACTTAATGCATTCTATGCAAATCCACTGCACAGAGCAGGTAAGTATAACAAGTTTGTTATTTTATTTATTTTTTAAAACAAGACTTTACAATTACTTTAAAAAAAGAAAATGTCATATATAATGTTCTGTATGCTTTCACATGCACAAATATAGTAAATGTAACTTAATACTAAAAAGTTATGTTAAATGCTTTTAGGATATTACTAACAGTGAAGCGGATCGTATCCTTGAAAGGACATCAAGGAAGTTACTGAATAGTAGTTTAGATGGAAGCATATTCTAGTAAAGTAAGGTAAAGATACATGTTCCCTTTCACTTAAAAAAAAAATGATTTGTTTGTAAAATTGTGGAAAATATATATTTAAACAGTGTAAACCCACTGTTTTGACTTTTGCCTACAGGTAAGCCTATAATAAGGCTTACCTGTAGGTATAAAGAATATCTCCTAAACCTGTACGGTTTAGGAGATATTCCCCTCGCAATGCGCCGCTGATTGCAGCGGCGCATGCGCAGGGGGGATCCTCGGCTGAAGGGCCGGCCCCGCCGACCCATGTCGGAATGAAATCTCCCGCGCGCATGCGCGGGAGTGAGCGCTCATTGCCGCTCCAGCGGTGCATACTAGCTCATTATGGCTTTTGCCTTGCAGGTGTAAAAAAAAAAAAAAAATGTATATGCGGGTTTACAACCGCTTTAATTAACTCTTTTGCTGACATGTTTTTGCTTATTTGTACTGCTGCTAAAATGCACATTTTAAGTCTCTAAATCATTATATATGTATATATATATATATATATACTGAAGGCAGAGACCTTGTAGAACAAAATTGTTTCAGTTGCAATTTGTTGTATCACACTATGGGCCAGATTCACATACATTTGCGGCCGTGTAACGTAACCCGTTTACGATACACCGCCGCAAGTTTCCAGTTTTAGTGCCCGATCCACAAAGCACTTACCTGGAAACTTGCGGCGGTGTATCGTAAATACGTCCGGCGCAAGGCGGGCCAATTCAAATGGGCGTGTGCCATTTAAATTAGGCGCGCTCCCATGCCGGACCTACTGCGCATGCTCCTTTTCGCAATTCCCGTCGTACTTTGCGCGCAGTGACATCATTTTTTCGAACGGCGACGTGCGTAGCGTAATTCCGTATTCCCGGACGGCTTATGCAAACGACGTTCATTTTTATATTTCGATGCGGGAACGACGGCCATACTTTATACAGCAATACGATTGCTGTGTAAAGTTAAGGCACCAAAAACGACGACTAACTTTGCGACGGGAAACTAGACTAGCGGCGACGTAGCGAACACGAAAATCCGTCGTGGATCGCAGTAACTCCTAATTTGCATACCCGACGGTTTACGACGCAAACTCCCCCCAGCGGCGGCCGCGGTACTGCATCCTAAGATCCGACAGTGTAAAACATTTACACCTGTCGGATCTTATGGATATCTATGCGTAACTGATTCTATGAATCAGTCGCATAGATAGAAACAGAGATACGACGGCGTATCAGGAGATACGCCGTCGTATCCCCTTTGTGAATCTGGCCCTATATTCACACTGTTTATTAAACCTCTAATTTCAGTAAAAATACACTCAAGTGAATTTAATGCACACAAACACAATATAATAAAATACTCCATGTAAACAAGCACATGTGAAATAACCAAAATCAATCCCCAGCTATATGAATGTGCAAATGTCCATTCAGTCTTGAAGGTTGTATTACTGAAAACCGAAATAATTGTGAATAAAGTGAAAATGTCCAAAACAAAATTGATGGGCGCAGTTGATGGCACAGTGGCTGCAATTTATGGCATAGTGGCTGCATTTTATGGGCACAGTGGCTGCAATTGATGGCACAGCAAGGCTGCAATTGATGGTTTTTTTCAGTATTTTCCTGAATTTTTCAGTCTGTTTACGCCCCACCAAACATTTTGAGCACCAGCCGCCGCCACTGCTGGGATGGATGGATGGCACAATCCAGCCCACAAATAAAGCTCCTCTGCTGCCACTTCCAGCAATGTCTTCTCTACTTCATACCACATGGAACTCCCTGCCTGTACCTAACATCCCATTTATTTTGAGATAGAAATAACATTAATTGCAAAAAGTGTGTATTTGTTGCTAAGCTCCTGTGCGTATTCTATAAATGACTGACCTGAACTGTAACCCTCAGGTCATTGACATTGTTTATGCTTGAAATTAGCTAACATTGATTAACTTGATTTTTTTTTTTTTTTTAAAGGGCTAAATAAAACTGCTGATATGCCTTCAAGTGTCAACAATCTTAAGACATTTGTAACTCAGGGTGCTGGATATGTGGAGACTACTGTATGTAATCTACAACACCATATGATTGTGAATGAAAATGTATTTATTCTTCTGTGTGACTTTTGTATTTTTTGTATTGTGCTTTTTTTTTTTAAATCTGCTATGTATTGCAAATATTTTTTATGACAATAAAATATATATATTATATTTGTTTTTATGTTTATTTAAGGCTGAAAGATTATGCAGATGAATAAAAGCGAATAGAATTAATATTTATAGCAAGAATGCTAATGTCTCCATACATGAGAGACTGTTGCCTGAACAGTGCAATTGTTTACCAGTGTGTTTTGCCTGTAAACATTTTTCAGAGATAACCACGTGTGAAAGGCATTGCACTAAAATAAATGTGACAGCTTGGAAAATATCTGCTAATCCGTGATAGTCTTTCTTGAATTTCATTGTAATTAGTGCTTTGTAAGTAAAACCTCAAACTATAACATGAAATATGATAATGTAAAAAGTCACTATGTAGTTCTGTGTGATTTTATGTGATCACAAAACTCAATCATTTATATTATCCTTAGATATGGTTTAATATGTATTATTTTAATTTCTTAAAGAAATGCAAGACTGGCAAGATTGAACAGCTGTTAGAAAGTGTTCATGGTGCCAGTATTGGTCACTTATCAGCGCCCCATTGTGGGGAAAATCATTAGATTTTATTTTTCAGATGATAACTGCTTGTTTTTTGGTTGAAGGAGAAACATTGAGGTATGTCAGTTTTAGTGATGCATGCATGGGATGCATTGATTTTGTTGCATATATCAATCCATTATTCACATCCAACACTTACGGACCCTAGCCCTTAAAAAAAATCCTACAACTAACTCTACTTTAAACCTAACCCTAAGCTCAGTTAAACTCCCATGTCTAACCTTTCGCCTAAAACAAAATCTCTTAATCTAACTCTAAAACCTGGTACCCACTAATAATAATAAGAAAAAACAAATTTCTTTATCAACTTAAGCCAATACGTATTCTGCTACATGTTTTTGGTAAAAAATATCCCAATAAGTTTATATTGATTGGTTTGCTCAAAGTTATACAGTCTACAAACTATGGGATATATTTAGTAATGGCAGCAATCAGCGATTTTTAGCAGGACTGCGACATTGCGGTGGACAAATCTGACACTAAGTGACACTTTTTGGGGACCAGTCCTACCAATACAGCGATCAGTGCTAAAAAATGCACTGTTATTGTACTAATGGCACTGGCAGAGAAGGGGTTAACCTCAGACCCGCTGATTGGCTCCTGCTGTGTCCAATCACAGCGGGTGCAGGTTGCTGGAGGCACGCCCCAAACCCTGTGCACTTAATCACATACAGGTACATGATTTTTCACAGGAGGACCACCCTGCCGCTGTATATCCCCAAACCTAGCCCATAACCCAAATGCACCCATTAATCCAACTCCTAAATGTAAACCATAGCCTGAACTTTCCCCAAAACCTAAACCTTAAAAGGACTCCTTTCTGTGTTCATGCAGGGCAAAGTGTAATGCTCACTAAATGTCTTACCTCCTGCTACTGGGTAAATCAATAAGCCACTACCTATCTTGCATGTTATAGAATTGGTGCCTCATAATTGCCCCAGCGCTGTCAAATGGGAGCAGGAAAGCAGTCTGTAGCACTGTGTAATCGTCAATGAGTCAATTTTCTTTCCCTGATCCAGGGGCCAGAGAGTCAAGAGAGTGGGAAAAGGTGAGTATATGCTTTTGAGGAAGGGAGAAGTTAAATGTTCCTTTCAATTTTCCCTGCATAAGCAAAGGAAACTGTTACTTTTGGGGCTCGTTTACACTTGCTTCAAAATGTGGCATTGGACATGAATGAATGAATGACTTGTATAGCGCAACGCATGCGAACTGAATCGCCTCTGGGCGCTTTTTCCAGCCAGTATCTGCTTGGCTGGTGCGGTCATTTTTACCCCGTAGGATCATGACACGCTTGGGACACACAGTCATACACACAGATATACATATATATACTGGGCTAATTTGGACGAGATCCAATTTACCTACCAGCATGTTTTTAAAGCACTCTGAATGCCAATCAAAGCACCTGCCACTAAATAAAATGGTTACCTTACAGTCCTGTTCAAATGTTGTGTTTGCTTTGCTTCGCCTTGCTTCAAAAATTATATCCCATGTCTTTTTCTACTTTGCCATTCCTCATTCAATATAACCCCCAGATCCATCTACCATCCCTTTCTACCTGGGTTATCCATAATGTCTTGATAATTCACCATAAATTGCTTATATACTAATGAGATTACCCCCCCCCCCCCTGCTAATAGAGATACCAGCATTGGTCTTATATTCGGGCCACTTCCTTTAAACTGAGAGTAAACCGCATGTCAAAGTTGCAAGTATTTATAAAAATTATTATGCAGCAGATTATATACCTCCTGTATTTCCGTATAATATTTTGGGAAACTAACTGCAAAATATATTGTATTCCTTTAGAGCGCCAATATTCGAACCCTTCTAGTTTACGTAGTTCCTCATAGTGCCTATTCCCCCGTATCAATGAGAACTGACTGACATCCCTTCATATTGCATTATTTGTCTCATTTTCTTGCCACACTTTATTCATGAGTATCATTGTTGGGCTAGTTCTAATGTGGGCAAATAATCCTGATTCCAACTGGGCTTTAAGATTATAGTGCGAGCATTGACTCAGTAGTACAGTAGTACAGCTTGTATTGGGTCTTTCAAGTCTATCATCCCCCACCCCGCAAAATGCTGCAATTGGGAAGCTATAAAATACATTCTTGGCTGTGGCACTGCTAACCCCCCCTTTAGCCCTCTGAAGAATAGACAATCTGATCCTCGAACTCTTACCTTTCCATATTAATTTACGAAACAGGCATTCTATTTTTTTTAACCATTTTAACGGGATCCATACTGGTGAATTATGTAGCTCGAGCCAACCACTGATAATGGCAATTTAGACCACGCTAAGCTCTTTTTAAAATGTATCCAGAATTGGGGTTAAATTATACTGCAGATACTCTTTCATCTTTGGATATATCCATATTCCTAGGTATTTAAAAGACTTCATGACTTTGACTTGTTCAGCCTCTTCTGGTATATTAAACTTTTTTTTTACCTGCACAAAGATATGCATGTATTTATTTATTTAAATTAGGGCTGCGGAAATTAAAGATTAATTCCTCGATTAATCTTTAATTTTTTTGATCGATCAAAATTCTTGATGTCACCAGACAGCCTGGACAGTGAGACTTACCCTGCTGGATGTGAGCAAACTGCACCCATTGGATTGAGGTACCTTTGCATCTGTGGAACAGGAGGATGCATCAGGCTCCAATCGGGGGAAGGGGGCAAAAATAACCATTGTTTCTCTTTCGTTCATAGACGGACACAGCATCCTTTGACCTTAGGGTTATGTCCTTCCTACCAGGAGATTTTAGGCAGAATTCTTACAGCACTTAAGGTGTTAAAACTTTCCTTCATGCCGCTCCTCCCAGGGGGCGTGGCTCCCCCAGGCATAACCCACACCCTGCTCCAGCAGCTTCAGTTTGTTTCTGCCTAACCGTCAGGAGAGTCAGGCTCTCTCTGGAGTCCTGGACTCTGGAGTTTTTTCTTGCAAATTTTTTTGCATTTTGCGAGTTTTTTCCTCGCTTTTTTATTTTTATTTTTAATTTTGAATCCTGCGATTCTTCTATCAACAGCCGACTGGGTGACAGGCTGGGTCCTCGACCCTTGTAGTCCCCCCAGGTTCGGCCTTCGAGCGTGTGCCGGCCCTCAGCTCCGCTTTGGGACGTCCACGACAGGCCCCATTGCTCCAGGGGCGGCCGGGGAACTTCGGTTCTAGGGCACACATATGACCGGTCTCTATGGCCTTGTCACAGTGTGTCTGGCTGACAACCATGCCGTTCGCGGACGTTGGTTCTGTCTGGGATACCTCCAGCCGGGTAGTCGCAGGACAGGTAAGTAGTGGCCCCTTACTCAGGTAAGTGGTCTGGCTGGAATGTTTTCCCTTGGGAGGTCGACTGAGGGTTTTCCCCTGCTTTCCTCTCTCCCTTATTCCTCTCCCTCCTTCCCCCTTTGGGTGACGGCTGTGCAGGGGTTTTTTTTCTCTGGGGCTCATTTTTTCACTCGTGGTATGGCTGGGGCTGTTCTGTGTCACTGCAGGGGACTGTGGTGGACATTCTGGGCATTTTTGTGTGTGCTGTGTGCTGTTTTGGTGTACTGTCATTTTTGGGTACACTGTCTTTTTAAAACTGCGCAACGGCGGCCATTTTGCCGGAGCCGCGCTTGTATTATTCGGCGGCCATTTTCTTGTGGCCGGCGCCGTTTTAAGCACTAGTTCGGCCTCTAGTGGCCGTTTCGGCGGGGAAAAAAGACCGCGAATCATCTGAGGGGACAGACGCAGCGCTGCAGCTTCTCCTCAGCACACACTTGCCTTCACAGACCGCGCTGTACCAGGGGGGTGGTGAGTCTCAGGGGGCCCCAGACTGTGCTCTAGCGGCCGGGAGGTGACCTGTGGGGGACTTTTTTCCTGCCATTGGCAGTGGGGGTGACACGGCAGCTGCAATATGGAGCCTGAATCAGGCCCCTCATTCCTCACAATGCCGGAATTAACCCTTAGCGCCCCTTCCCCTGCCACATCTGTTGAATCGGTGTCGGCTGTCCTGGAATCTTTTCTCACCAGGTTTGAAGCTGCCAGTGCTCGGTTGGGGGGTAAAAAGCGCCCCCCCCAGAGGCTGTTTCTGGGGATATCTCTGACGCAGAATCTGATAACGCTGTTGCTGCTTCTGGTTCTGTCATGTCAGAGGATGCGGGCTTAACCCACATGGACAGCGAGGATGACTCTGCTGCGGAGTCTGCTGACAAGGAATTTGTTGGAGCTCTTATAACTGCGGTACGTGAGACTCTTCATTTAGAGGATGTGGCGGAGACACCAGCGGTGTCAGTCCCTTTTGGATTCCGCAAACCACCGCGTACCGCTAAGGTATTCCCTTGTGTTCCTTATTTGGACAATTTGTTGTATAAGGAATGGGATACACCGCAAAAGGCTTTTACTATTCCTAAAAGCTTTGCTACCCGTTGACCCCTGGAGGAGGACTTTTTAAAAAAGTGGGTCACTCCTCCGTCGGTGGACCCTCCTGTGTCCAGACTGAGTAAGGCTACTACGTTGCCTGTGGAGGGGGCTCCTGCTTTCAAGGACCCCGCTGATAGGAGAGTGGAGGCCGTGGCCCGCTCCCTGTTCTCGGTGGTGGGTTCGGCGGTAAGGCCGGCTCTGGCCGGCGCCCTGGTTGCTCAGACGCTAACTGAAAGGGCGAAGCTCCTGCTGCAGGATCTGGAGGTCCAGGGTGCTTCCGAGTCCTCTAGGGACCTGGCTGAGCAGTTGATTCAGGGTCAGAAGTTTCTCTGTGACGCGGCTATGGATTCGATTCCTTTGCTTTCCAGGGCTTCTGTCTACGCAGTGGTTCTGCGCCGCCTTATATGGCTGAAGTGCTGGTCGGCTGACCAGTCCTCGAAAGAGGCCTTGGTGGATTTGCCCTTTAAGGGCGGACGGCTCTTTGGGGCATCCCTGGATGAAATCATTAAGGATGCCACTGGAGGCAAGAGCACCTTGCTCCCTCAGTCGGGGAAGGGTAAGGAACCTCGCCGCAAGCAAGGTCCTACTTTTACTACCCCTAAGCGTTTTTTTCGTGCGCCCAGCGCGGCTGGAAAAGGTCCGCAAGGGGCAAAAGCCCCTGCTGCCGGGCGTAAGCGCCCCTGGTTTAACAAACCAAACAAGCCTGCGGAAAAGCCTGCTTCCGCATGAAGGTCTGCCCCCGCCCGGGTCTCGGGTGGGGGGACGGCTTCACGACTTCGCGGATCGGTGGAACTCTCTTCTGACCGACCGTTGGGTTTGCGAGGTGGTCGCCTCGGGGTACAAGATAGAGTTCCTCTCTTGTCCCCCAAACAGATTTTTTCCATCCAACCTCCAGCTTCCTCCGGATCGTCGGCTAGCCCTGTCCGGGGCTGTCCAGGATCTTCTGGAAAGAGGGGTGGTTGTGCCGGTTCCCTCGCTGGAACGGTTTCGGGGGTTCTACTCCAATCTGTTCGTGGTTCCCAAGAAGGGAGGGGTTCGCCCTGTCCTGGACCTAAAGGCCCTCAACTCCTTTGTCAAGGTGCAGCGATTCAGGATGGAGTCGGTCCGTTCTATCATAGCGGCCCTCCACCAGGGGGACTTCATGGCGTCCTTGGACATCATGGACGCATACCTGCATGTCCCCGTTTGCACAAGCCACCAAAGGTATCTGCATTTTGCGATCGGGGAGGACCACTATCAATTCGTGGCCCTCCCGTTCGGGCTGGCGTTGGCACCACGGGTGTTCACCAAGGTGCTCGCCCCGATCCTGGCCTTGCTAAGGCAGCGAGGGATCGCTATCGTGGGATACCTGGACGACCTTCTCCTGAGAGCTTCTTCAAGCTCAGAGTTAGAGGAGGACGTGTCCATCACGTGTCGGACTCTGCAGGAGTTCGGCTGGCTTCTGAATCTCAAAAAATCAGTGTTGGTTCCGTCCCAGAGGCTGGAACACCTGGGGCTGGTTTTGGATTCGGGGGAGGCAAAAGTGTTCCTCCCATCGGAAAAACTGCGGACCCTGCAATCTGCAGTGAGACAGTTGTCGACCCAGAAGTGGTCGTCTCTTCGCTTCTGCATGCGGGTTCTGGGTCTGATGGTGGCCTCCTTCGAGGCGGTTCCGTATGCCCAATTCCACACCAGGGTACTACAGAAGGAGATTCTGTCACGATGGGACAGGGTCCCATCTTCTCTGGATCGCCAGATTCGGTTGAGCCATCTGGCCAAGTCTTCCCTGGCATGGTGGCTGACGTCTCCGGTGCTTCGGTCCGGGAAGTCTTTTCTTCCGTGCCGCTGGACAGTGGTCAGGACGGATGCCAGCCTCTTCGGCTGGGGGGGCGTCTGGGGCACCCAGTCAGCCCAGGGGCGTTGGACTCAGGAGGAGTCCCGCCTGCCGATCAATATCCTGGAGCTCCGAGCGATCAAGCTGTGCCTTGTCAGGTGGTCCCTGGAGCTGCAGGGCCGTCCTGTCAGGATCCAGTCCGACAACGCCACGGCCGTGGCGTACGTCAATCATCAGGGCGGCACAAGGAGCTCGGCCGCGGAGGTCGCTCACATACTTCGGTGGGCCGAAAGGTCCGTTCCGGCCCTGTCAGCGGTATACATTCCGGGAGTTCTGAATTGACAAGCCGACTTCCTAAGTCGCACGACTCTGGATCAAGGGGAGTGGTTTCTCCACCCGGAGGTTTTTCAGATCCTGTGTCAAAAATGGGGCACTCCAGACGTGGACCTTCTGGCGTCCCGTCTCAATCGGAAGGTACCACGGTTTGTGGCCAGGTCAAGGGACCCGTGGGCAGACGCGTCAGACGCGTTAGTGGCTCCCTGGGGTCAATATCACCTGATTTACGCCTTCCCTCCTCTAAGGCTCCTACCCCGCCTGCTGCGCAGGGTGGAAGCCGAAGGGATTCCAACGATCCTGATCGCCCCAGATTGGCCGCGTCGCTCTTGGTACGCGGACCTGGTACGTCTGGTGGCAGACGCCCCCTGGCGCCTGCCTCTGAGGGAAGATCTCCTGTCTCAGGGCCCGATCTTCCATCCTGCTTTACGGTCACTGGCTTTAACGGCGTGGCTGTTGAGAACCAGGTACTGAAGGACCGGGGCCTGTCGGGCCCGGTAATCTCTACCATGATACGTGCACGGAAGTCCACTTCTCGAAAAATTTATCATCGTACATGGAAAGCATACATCTCTATGTGTGAGGAGATGAAGTGGCACCCCCGCACTTACGTGGTGTCCCGGATCCTGCTGTTCCTACAGCGGGGAGTGGACCAGGCTCTTGCCTTGAGCACGATCAAGAGTCAGATTTCTGCTCTGGCTGTTTATTTTCAGCGTCCCGTGGCAGCGCACTCTTTGGTTCGCACGTTTGTGCAGGGGGTCCGGCATGTGGCCCCCCCGGTGCGCCCTCCGCTACCTTCTTGGGACTTGAACTTGGTCCTCTCGGCGCTTCATCGTGCCCCCTTTGAGGACATTCGGGAGATCCCCTTGCTGACTTTGTCGCAGAAGGTGGTCTTTCTGGTAGCTATTACCTCTATCAGACGAGTGTCTGAACTGGCGGCCTTGTCTTGCAAGGCCCCCTACTTGGTCATCCATCAGGATAAGGCGGTGCTGCGCCCGCGACCTTCTTTTCTTCCGAAGGTCGTTTCGGCCTTTCACATTAACGAGGACATTGTTGTTCCATCATTATGTCCTCAGCCGAAGAACCCGAAGGAAGCCGTTTTACATTCTCTGGATGTGGTTCGGGCCCTTCGAGTTTACTTGTCGGCGACAGCTCCGTTCCGGAAGTCGGACTCGCTGTTCGTGTCTGTGTCCGGTCCCAGTAAGGGCCTGGCAGTCTCGTCGGCCACCATTTCCAGGTGGATCCGACAGGTTGTGCTTCAGGCCTACGCCCTGAAGGGGCGGGCGCCTCCCTTTCGGGTCACGGCGCATTCGACCAGGGCGATTGGAGCCTCCTGGGCTTTCCGACACCAAGCCTCTGTGTTACAGGTGTGTAAGGCTGCGACCTGGTCGTCGGTCCACACTTTTTCAAAGTTTTATAAGGTGGATGTGAGTGCATCTTCTGATGCCTCATTCGGCCGCAGGGTGTTACAGGCGGCAGTTTAAGGTTGGAGTTCCTCCGTTGAGTAACTCCGGTTTTGTTTGGGGTGTAACCTGTTGTTTGCTGTGTTATTTTTCCCACCCCTCGTTTTTTTGACACTGCTTGGGGACGTCCCTAAGGTCAAAGGATGCTGTGTCCGTCTATGAACGAAAGAGAAAAAAGGATTTTTGTACTCACCGTAAAATCCATTTCTCTGAGTTCATAGACGGACACAGCACCCACCCCTCCTTGGTTTGTACTGCTTGTTACGAACTGAAGCTGCTGGAGCAGGGTGTGGGTTATGCCTGGGGGAGCCACGCCCCCTGGGAGGAGCGGCATTAAGGAAAGTTTTAACACCTTAAGTGCTGTAAGAATTCTGCCTAAAATCTCCTGGTAGGAAGGACATAACCCTAAGGTCAAAGGATGCTGTGTCCGTCTATGAACTCAGAGAAATGGATTTTACGGTGAGTACAAAAATCCTTTTTTTCCTGTCCTAAGCAGTTTTGTGCAGACAATTCTTTGTGTATCGGCAACATCCGTGCAAAAGACTGTTCAGTTCTTCAGGGTATATTGTGAATAAAATGCGATCATGTCTGCTTCCAGAAAATGTAAACACTCTGGTATGTCTGCGTGACTGGCTAAAGTGATGCCTACTTGCCTACTATAAAGTGACTGACAGTCAATATACTAAATACGTTTTAAAATTAAAGTTAAACTAACTTTCTACGTTTTTCTTAAAGTTTAATAAGAAAAAATGACTTACGTCAGTGCTACAGTTTGAATTCAAAACGTATTTGTGTGAACTGTGAAGTTAAGTCATGGATTGTGGAAACTAACTAGTGTCGGGCGATTGTATATAGTGTATACCAAATTTACCACTGACTAATGCAGAGTTGCAATGCAAGGAGATCAGCTAAAAGTAGTTGGATCTGTATGTGTGTTATAATTAATCTAAATTAGTCGATTTATCGATAAAAAAAATAATCGATTAATCGAACAGAAAATTTTAATCAGTAACAGCCCTAATATAAATTTAACCCAACCATTCAAAAGATGCAATTTAAAGTGGAACTAACCCCTCCTATCATTTTCAGCCAAGGAAGCTGCCACCTTGGCCTCTGTTTAATGTTCAACTGCCATAAGTTGCACATGTGATCAGTTATGACACCAGCCATTTGTTGATTTGAAAGTTTGGTTAAGAGCACAACCAATGTGGCAGTTACATTTCTGGGAGTGTTAGGGCCCTTTCACACGTACGGACCGTATGACCACATTTTCATCCTTCCGTTTGAGGATGAAAACGGGACATACATGGGTCCCTATGTGATTATGGGTGTCAGCGGATGGTCATCCGCTGACACCCGTAATTGTCCGCCTCCGCAAAGACCCGCATTTGCGGACGGAAGAAAACCCTATTTTTCTTCCGTCTGCCGGATCGGATCGGATGAACACGGACATACGGTCCGTGTTCATCCGATCCTCCATAGGGGAGAGCGGAGGAAAGACAGGGCGGTCCCTGCACAGTGTGCGGGGACCGCCCTGTCAGCTGCCAGCTCAGCGGGGATTTTACGGAGGATCCCCACTGAGCTTTTGAGGACACACGGAGCGGATCATTACTGATCCGCCCGTGTAAATAGGGCCCTAAGGCCCCTTTGACACGGGCGGCTATTCTACTGCAGTTAAAAGCATGTTTTGTTATTTTTTGAAATTCAGAGAATCCTGGCACAGAGTTTACTTGCAGTTGTACATTGCGAATAGCTGCATTTATGTGCGTTTATGTGCGTTTATGTGCGGCTGCGTTTAGCTGCATTGGAACATTCTTACCGTTTCTCATGTGCTTCCTGTTGTTTTTCTTTCCATGTTGTCGCTGCTATCTGCAGGTGAAATAGTACACTTCGATTACCTGCAGTTATGTGCAGATAGCATCAATAAATCGTTCATGTACACAGTCAAATAAATGTTTCTTTCTTGGTGCTTCAAATCATCTCCAAAGCCTCCATAGAAATCTATGACAACGCTCGCTTGCAGCACCTAAAGCTTTTGAGGGGCTTTTATTCAGCTTTGGCTTTGCTTTGTTTTGGAGGTAATAGTACACTGCGATTACCTGCAGTTATGTGCAGATAGCTTCAATAAATCGGTCCTGGACGCAGTCAAATACATTTTTTATAAACGCACCAAACCCCATGTAATGCTAAAACAGCATTGCCTGAGTTTAGCTGCAGTAGATAACTTGATCTATCCACAGCTAAAAGCGAAATTCTATCCGCCCGTGTGAAAGGGGCCTAAGGCCTCGTACGCACGGCCGAGGAACTCGACGTGCCAAACACATCGAGTTCCTCGGCCAGTTCAGCACTGAAGCCGCCGAGGAGCTCGGCGGGGCGAGAGCTCCCATAGAACAACGAGGAAATAGAGAACATGTTCTCTATTTCCTCGCCGAGCTCCTCGTCGGCTTCCTCGGCCCGAAAGTGTACACACGGCCGGGTTTCTCGGCAGAATTCAGCCAGAAACTCGGTCGGAAGCTGAATTCTGCCGAGGAAACTGGTCGTGTGTACGGGGCCTGACTGTTTTAGTTTTGCTTTAATGGCACATCAAATTCAGGAAAATAGCATGCTAAAAAATTTACACCACAGTTTTGCAAAGTGTATTCCATGCCTTTGATACCTACTAATGAAACTGAAGGTTTATTCAAAGCCTAAAGCTGGCCAATTTTTTTTTTTTTCGATCAGCCAGTAGGAGATTGGTGGGCAGGAGGAGTGAGGGGTGAAGGGGGGAATTTTATCCCTCCGTTATACTGCATTATGGGTCTTGTCTTTAAAACTGTGCTATTAAAACTTTTTTTATTGAATTGGTACTTTATTCTTGTTGCAATCCTATTTTTGCTGTTTGCTTTTACTTTATTTTAAACTGATGTGTATCTATTTTCTCAACTACATATTTTACTTTGGAAATATCAGTACTGTAGAAAGTTTCGGTAAGCCATAGCTTCTTTATTGGTCTATGCGTGGTGTTTATTTTTTAGGAATGAAACTCTTATCTAGTAACTGCATGCAATGTTCATTTACACTGTTGCTCAACAAACAGGCAATAACAGACTCTTTGATGAGCAAAACCCATTATTTCTGTTCTGAAAAGATTTTGACAATGTGATCTATAACCTTCCAGGGAGAGAACACTACGTGGGTGTGGTTGGCAGTACTCCATCACCTATTCATGTTTGAGCAACTTGCATTCCTAGAACACTAGGTTACTGGAAACAAGGCAATTTCCAGCTCTAGGGTACTACCTCAATGTTTGGATGAAAATCAGAAGTCCTTGGTTTTTAATTTAAAAAATGCGCTTAACCACTTGCCGACCGCCGCCAGTAGATATACATCGGCAGAATGGCTCCTGTGGGCAAAGCAACATACAACTTGCCCGCCGCAAGCTCCATGACTGTGCCCGCGGGACCCGCTCACTCGATGTCCACCGGTGTCTCGCGATCGTGTCACAGAGCTGCAGAACAGGGGGATGCCTGTATATACAAGGCATTTACCTGTTCTGCCTTGTGACAGGACAGTGATCTTCTGCTCCCTGTGATCGGAAGCAGTGATAAATGTCGTGTCACATGTAGCTCAGCCCCCCCATAGTTAGAGGGGTAGAGAAAGGAAGCGCCACCTAAGTGCAGTATTAAAGAGGTTCTTTTAATGACACATTGTACAAAACACACTTACAAGAAGGTAAGGAAAGAAGGCTCATCTGTAACATCCTGTAGTCCTCGTCCCAGATCCATGGGCTGTTTTAGAAGTGAAGAAAGCAGAATGTGTGGAGTCTTCAGGCATGTCCTGTGGCCATCAGGATGAAGTCTGTTCCAGCCTCACAGGTCACGTGACAGGTCACGTGATTACTTCCAAGGAACACTTCCGGGAGGAGGGTCAGACAGGGAGAACAAAGGCTGATTGGCCTCAAAATCGGAATCTTTGGTGCAGTTCCTACGTAGGCGACAGAACTGACTGCGGGGGATGTTATTAACCCATCTAGGATGGTGGCAACTCTTGTAATGAATGAATGGGTTCCCTGCTGTAGGTTTGTTAAAGTTGTTTACATAGATAGTACCTTTCTCGTGGCAAAGTTCAAGGTCTAAGAATGCTAGTGTATGTGGGTCGGCCACGTGGGTAAAAGATAGGCCCAAAGTGTTTAAATTGCAATATTGCACAAAGCCGATATCATCAGCTGTGCCATCCCAGATGATCACTATGTCGTCAATATATTGACCATAGTACACCACCTGGGCGGCAAAGGGGTGGTCAGCTGCAAGGTACATGCTCTCCCAAAACCCCATTGTGAGGTTGGCATAGCTGGGGGCAAAGTTTGCCCCCATAGCTGTGCCATGGACTTGTAGATAATGTATTCCATCTGACTCAAAGTAGTTATGTTTCTAATAATCCATGCAAACATGTTTTTATTCTTTATTTATTTATTTTTTGCATTTTCAATATATACTTTATGTTTATATATATATATATATATATATATATATATATATATATATATATATATATATATATATATATTTTTTACATATATTCTTGGTTGGCCCGTGTTTTATATATTGTGTGTATATATATATATATATATATATATATATATATATATATATATATATTCTCTATAGTTTTATGACATACATATGTTTAATTATCCTGGTTCTTATATACCCCAGTTTTTATATACATGTTTTTGTTTTTTTTGTATATATATATTTTTTTAATACACGTCTTTTATAGTATTTCATCCAGCTTTTCTACTTATGCCATCATATTTATTTGTTAGTTTGCTGCTATCTTGGGCCACGTTGGGACCTGTAGTCCCACTGCACCGACATAAGCATAAAAGCACCAGCCTCTATAGCTTACCATCAGGCCAATAGAAGGAGCAGTGGCTCCGAGCGCGTAGCCCAATCAGCCTTTGTTCTCCCTGTCTGACGCTCCTCCCGGAAGTGTTCCTTGGAAGTAATCACGTGACCTGTCACGTGACCCGTGAGGCTGGAACAGACTTCATCCTGATGGCCACAGGACAGGCCTGAAAACTCCACACATTCTGCTTTCTTTACTTCTAAAGCAGCCCATGGATCCGGGACGAGGACTACAGGATGCTACAGATGAGCCTTCTTTCCTTACCTTCTTGTAAGTGTGTTTTGTACAATGTGTCATTAAAAGAACCTCTTTAATACTGCACTTCCTTTTTCTACCCCTCTTTTGTTTACCACAGAGTCAGCTCTCTGATGACAGCAGCCGCCATTGAACAGCCACATCACCTGCATTTTTAACCGTTGAACTGCCTGTTACTACTATTTCCAATGGACTAATCACCATATTCCTACCCATACATGTACTTTGTATCTGCACTGACAGTTACCTCTCCTATTGTACCCCCATAGTTAGAAATCACTCCCTAGGACACACTTAACCCCCTTCCTTGCTCCCTAGTGGTTAACCCCCTCCCTGCCAGACTCATTTACACAGTAATCAGTGCATTTCTATAGCACTGATCGCTGTATAAATGACAATGGTCCCAAAATAGCGTCAAAGGTGTCCGATGTGTCTGCCTTAACCCTTTCATGCCGAGCAAACGCATATATGCGTCCTCGGCTTTCGGGGGTTATACCGGGATGATGTAACGTTGTTTAGAGCGGGCGATTGGCTCTTCAAACATAACAACCGATGCGGCTAAAAGCCACTCGGTTGTTATGCCAGAGGGGCCTCCCGTCCGACCGTTCAATAATGCTGTTACCTCCTCACCATCAGCCTGCCCGTTGGGGAACAGATCGGGATTATCCCCTTTGTCTAATGAGCATGGAGCTGACCCATGAAACAGTAATGCTAAACCAGAAAAAAAGCACAGTGGTGTTTCTGACCAGCAGATGTGTTTGTTTCACAATATTGGCTGGCCAAATCAATAAATTCTTTGACAATAAAATGGTTAACATATATATATCTCAACTGTGTATTAAGTGGTTTGTCAGAATTTCCACACAAACTATTTACATTGAAAATGTAGAATCCAAAGGGAACAGGTTAACATTCATCTATCCTGTAACTCTTTATCTACTGTACATGGTTATTTCAAAATAGAGGTTTAGAAATAATTATTGCAAACAATGTGATTTGTTTTTATGTATGATAATCCCATCCAACAATTTACTGATACTCCTGCTCTAATAGTGAGCTAAAGCTGCACTACTAATGTATTTGCATTATCAGATGGCTACGCATAATCGATACAGCGTAGACAACATTAATGTAAATTTAAAGCGGAGGTCCACACAAAAAGTGAACCTCTGCTTTTCGGAACCTTCTTCCCCTCCGGTGTCAATTTGGCACCTTTCAGGGGGGAGGGGGGTGCAGATACCTGTGTACCCTGAAATGTATAGCCATGTCCATCGACACCACAAATAACATCATCAAGGCCATTTTGTGGGCCTGCAACACTTCCCTGTTGTCCACAGTGATTCTCAGCCATGTGATATACAAACTCAGTCTGCTGCTTTTGCTGGCTCTTCCTGGTGTTCCCATGGTCAACTTCTCAACTTCCTGGTTTCCTGCACCTTACAACATATCCACACAAGGGGGCTTGCTCACCATCGACCACCTTGAAGATTGCCACCTGCTGGAGACTTATTGATAGACTTTTTAATGTCTTTCAAATGTGAGTGCATATTTATTGTTTTTCATTTTATTAGTATGTTTCATAAATGCTACACTTAGAGCCGGTTCACACAGGGTCGGCACGACTTTGGGGGCGACTCGGCAAGGCGATCTCAAGACGACTTGAGAGGTGACTTGCAAAATGACTTCTGTATTGAAGTCAATGCAAGTCGCCCCCAAAGTCATACAAGAACCTTTTTCTAAGTCGGTTCTATTAAATAGAGCAGAGCGCGACTTGTCAGGCGGCTGAGTCGCCTGACGACTTGCCCCTGTGTGAACCGGCTCTAAGGTAGTGGTGCTTTTCTCTCCTTTTTCTGTTTATACATGGTCTGCTGGTGGGAGCCTACTCAGATCATGCTTGGAAGAGACTGGTGATTCTACCATAATGTGAATTTCATGCCACAGTGTTTTTTATGGACCTTTCTCAAGGACTAAAAAGACTCCTTTGATTCAGTTACCTTTGCTCGCCCATTGTGAGTGAGTGAGTAACTTGTACAGCGCTACAAATGCGAACTGAATCGCCTAAATTGTGTTTTTTTTTCTTTTTTTTGACAGTGGCACCTATGCCCTCCTTTTTTTGCTAATGCCCTTTACAGATTATCTTTTTAGAGATTCTGTTGGTGTTTGTCATCTGGAGATATATTTATATATATATATATATATATATATATATATATATATTTTTATGTACACGAAAAATTATTACTCTTTGTATATTTTCTATGCAGTGGTATTGATTGTTGTTGAAGGGATTGCCTTTGTGTTTTACGTATTTTGAACATTTTCTTTTCTCTTGCTGGTTTATTTGCTTTGTATTGTCATTGAATTGATAAGCCTGCACAATCGCATAAATACATCGGCCCATATTCTCGTAGATCGGCTCATATTTAGTGAGGCGGAGCGGATCTCCGATGCGCACCGCCGGCTTAACTTGGCGAGAGCCGAACCATATTCCCGAACCACCTGCGTCCTACGCTGCGCTCGCGTAACTTAAATGTGTTGGCGTAAGTAGGTGCAAGTGACGGTAGGAGGGATGTGGGCGTGAAGCATTATAATGATCCGTGACCCCATGCAAATGATGTCCAGACCGAACGGCGCATGCGCCGGACGTGCCCCGCCCTCTCCGCATGCGCACAATGACAATAGGCGTAAATCCATGCCGGCCCAGTGTATAAAAGCTTCAAGCATCCGCCCAGCTAGTGCAAAGTGACTCCCTTGGATTTCCTTATTGGAGTTTACACTTTGCTGCTGCTATGCCAGGGCCAAGGAAAGACCGCCGAAAAAAAAACTACAGCCCTGCTGAGAGGGAAGTTATTGTTGCAGCAATGGAGCGCTTTGATGCCAGGCTCCATGGTGCTGAGAGTGGCAACACTAGCAAAGTAAAAAAGGACGAAATATTACGAAAAGTGACGGCACAGGTCAATGCCCTTGGCCATGAGGTGAGGACCCCCCAGGACATCATTAAAAAAATGAATGACCTGCGGGGGGTGGTCCGAAATAAAATGGCCACCATTGCCAAACATGCCAGGGGCACTGGAGGTGGGCCACCCTGTCCGATCCGGCTGTCAGAGGAGGAGGAAGTTATAGCCAGATGCCTGCGGAGGGAGCAGGTGGAGGGCCTGGAGGGCCATGACTCCAGTCACCCGCCCATGAGGACAGGTAAGTGTGTTTTATCTTCTATCTGGTGTGTAGCATGTTGGGGGGGGGGGACATGTGACAAGTGTGTGGGTCCACCAACATGTGAATTTTTTGTGTCATCCACAGATGTGCAGGAGGGAGCTGGGCCGTCTTCTGCTGGCAGTGTCCGTCCAACACCGTCCCCCCAGCAGCCTGCTTCTGTGGCTGACCCCCTGGGATGCCTACAGGCTTTGTTGGAGGGGAGTGGGCAGTCCTCCGCACAGGAGGTGGTTGAGGAGGATATTGCCCATGAGGAGGTGGTGGGCAATGAAGAGGAGGTGGTCCAGAGTGAGCAGGATGTCATTTTATTTCTTGAGGACTCACATGAGGTGCCCACAGGCCCGGACTGGCCATCGGGCAAACCGGGCATTCGCCCGGTGGGCCGCGGTCACCGAGAGGCCGCAAGTCGCGGGGCACAAGTCTCTTTAAACGCGCGCCGCTCATCTAGCCTCTCCGCGGCCTCCCGGGTGGACGTAAACACAGGGGGGAGGAGCTAGATGAGAAGCCTTCGGCCTCTCCACGGCCGCGGGGTGTGACTGCGAGGGGGAGGAGCTAGAGCGGACACCGGCCCGGATAGCAGAAAACGTGAGTGCAGCCCCCCCCCCTCCTGTAACCTGGATAGGAGGAGCAGTGGGGGCGGCTGCATATAAAAAATCTTTTTCTCTGTCTCCCTTCTGCTGTATTGGAATGCCTGCTTCTCCTCTACCTCCCGCAGCCTCAGGCATTCCAATACTGCAGAAGGGAGATTGAGAAAATGATTTTTTATATGCAGCCGCCCCCACTGCTCCTTCTACACCTCTCATACACTTTGCCTCCTCGTGATCTCCCCAGTGCTCTCTGCCACCCCCCCCCCAGTGATTTCTGCCACCCCCTCCCAGTGCTCTCTGCCACCCCCCCCCAGTGATTTCTGCCACCCCCTCCCAGTGCTCTCTGCCACCCCCCCCCAGTGATTTCTGCCACCCCCTCCCAGTGCTCTCTGCCACCCCCCCCAGTGATTTCTGCCACCCCCTCCCAGTGCTCTCTGCCACCTCCCCCCCCCAGTGATTTCTGCCACCCCCTCCCAGTGCTCTCTGCCACCCCCCCCAGTGATTTCTGCCACCTCCTCCCAGTGCTCTTTGCCACCCCCCCCAGTGATTTCTGCCACCCCCTCCCAGTGCTCTCTGCCACCCCCCCCCCAGTGATTTCTGCCACCCCCTCCCAGTGCTCTCTGCCACCCCCCCCCCAGTGATTTCTGCCACCCCCTCCCAGTGCTCTCTGCCACCCCCCCCCAGTGATTTCTGCCACCCCCTCCCAGTGCTCTCTGCCACCCCCCCCAGTGATTTCTGCCACCCCCTCCCAGTGCTCTCTGCCACCCCCCCCAGTGATTTCTGCCACCCCCTCCCAGTGCTCTCTGCCACCCCCCCAGTGATTTCTGCCACCCCCTCCCAGTGCTCTCTGCCACCCCCCCACCAGTGATTTCTGCCACCCCCTCCCAGTGCTCTCTGCCACCCCCAGTGCTCTCCACCACCCCCCAGTGCTCTCAACCTCCCCCCAGAGCTCTCTGCCACTCCCCCCAGTGCTCTCTGCCCCCCCCCGTGCTCTCTGCCACCCCCGTGCTCTCCACCTCCCCCCGGTGCTCTCTGCCACCCCCGGTGCTCTCTGCCACCCCCCCAAGTGCTCTCTGCCACCCCCAAGTGCTCTCTGCCACCCCCCCAGTGCTCTCTGCCACCCCCAAGTGCTCTCTGCCACCCCCCCAGTGCTCTCTGCCACCCTCCAGTGCTCTCTGCCACCCCCCCAAGTGCTCTCTGCCACCCCCCAGTGCTCTCTGCCACCCCCCCCAAGTGCTCTCTGCCACCCCCCCCAAGTGCTCTCTGCCACCCCCCCAGTGCTCTCTGCCACCCTCCAGTGCTCTCTGCCACCCCCCCAGTGCTCTCTGCCACCCTCCAGTGCTCTCTGCCACCCCCCAGTGCTCTCTGCCACCCCCCAAGTGCTCTCTGCCGCCACCCCCCCACCCCAGTGATTTCTGCCACCCCCTCCCAGTGCTCTCTGCCACCCCCCAGTGCTTTCTGCCACCCCTCCCAGTGCTCTCTGCCACCCGAAAAGTGCTTTCTGCCACCCCCTCCCAGTGCTTTCTGCCATCCCCTCCCAGTGCTCTCTGCCACCCCCCCAGGGCTCTCCACCGCCCCCCAGCGCTCTCAACCTCCCCCAGAGCTCTCTGCCACCCCCCAGTGCTCTCCACCACCCCCAGTGCTCTCAACCTCCCCCCAGAGCTCTCTGCCACCCCCTCCCAGTGCTCTCTGCCACCCCCCCCAGTGATTTCTGCCACCCCCTCCCAGTGCTCTCTGCCACCCCAGTGATTTCTGCCACCCCCTCCCAGTGCTCTCTGCCACCCCCTCCCAGTGCTTTCTGCCACCCCCTCCCAGTGCTCTCTGCCACCCCCCAGTGCTTTCTGCCACCCCCTCCCAGTTCTCTCTGCCACCCCCCCCAGTGTTTTCTGCCATCCCCTCCCAGTGCTCTCTGCCACCCCCAGGGCTCTCCACCACCCCCCTGCGCTCTCAACCTCCCCCAGAGCTCTCTGCCACCCCCCAGTGCTCTCCACCACCCCCCAGTGCTCTCAACCTCCCCCCAGAGCTCTCTGCCACTCCCCCCAGTGCTCTCTGCCACCCCCGTGCTCTCCACCTCCCCCCGGTGCTCTCTGCCACCCCCGGTGCTCTCTGCCACCCCCCCAAGTGCTCTCTGCCACCCCCAAGTGCTCTCTGCCACCCCCCCAGTGCTCTCTGCCACCCCCCCCAAGTGCTCTCTGCCACCCCCCCAGTGCTCTCTGCCACCCTCCAGTGCTCTCTGCCACCCCCCAAGTGCTCTCTGCCACCCCCCAAGTGCTCTCTGCCACCCCCAGTGCTCTCTGCCACCCCCCCAGTGCTCTCTGCCACCCCCCCAGTGCTCTCCGCCACATCCCAGTACTCTCTGCCACCCCCCAGTGCTCTTTACCACCCCCCAGTGCTCTCAACCTCCCCTCAGGGTTCTCTGTCACCCCCCAGTGCTCTCCACCTCCCTCCATGCTCTCTGCCACCCCTCAGTGCTCTCAACCTCCAACCAGGGCTCTCCTCCACCCCCGCAGTGCTCTCCTCCACCCCCGCAGTGCTCTCCTCCACCCCCGCAGTGCTCTCTGCCAATCCCCGCAGTGCTCTCTGCCACCCCCAGTGCTCTCTGCCACCCCCAGGGCTCTCTGCCACCACCCCAGTGCTCTCTGCCACCCCCCAGTGCTCTCAACCTTCCCACCAGTGCTCTCCACCTCCCTTAGTGCTCTCCACCTCCCCCAGTGCTCTCTGCCACGCCACCCCCCCAGTGCTCTCAACCTTCCCCCCAGTGCTCTCTGCCACGTCATCCCCCCCCAGTGCTCTCTGCCACCCCACAGTGCTCTCCACCTCCCCCCATGGTCTCTGCCACCCCCCAGTGCTCTCCACCACCCCCATGTTCTCTGCCAGAGGTGTCGGTTAGCATGTCATGGGCTGCTTAATCCAAAATGCCCGGGCCTATTTTTTGTCCCAGTCCGGGCCTGGGTGCCCAGACCATCACACCACCACCGTATCTCCAGCCCCTCAGGGTCTTCCATCACCCTCTCCAGCCCCTCCCGTCCCATGCCCCTCACCACCAGCCCCTCCCGTCCCATGCCCCTCACCACCAGCCCCTCACGGCCCTCCCCCTATTCAAGGGCCCCAGGCACTCCTGTCCCCAGGAAGGCCACCCATAAGACCAGGGGTGTGGCAGGAGTCCTGCAGGAAATGCTGGCCAGGCAGCAGGACCAGCAGAGCCGCCATATGGGGGACATTTTGGAGGAGTTGAGGCGGCTCAATAATAGCCTGTCCTCCTCTGGAGCAGTGCCCGATGCTCTGCAGGATGTGGCAGGAAACTCGGCAGCCACCATTACAAGCCTGGGTGAGCTGCAAACCACCACAGCCGAACTTGTGGGGGAGGTCAGGGGCCTGCGGATGGCTGTGCAGGCCCAGACTGCATGCCAGGAGGCCCTGCTCACACGTATAGCAGTGGCTCTAGAGGGCAGACAGCCAGCCAGGGAGGCACCTGGGGATGCTCCTCCACCTGATGCCCCACCCCCCCCAAATGAGGCTCCCCCAGGCAAGTGAGGGCCAGGAACCTGGGCACCAGGCGCAGTCCGCGCCGGGGCCAGTGATTTTTTATGTCTTCTTTATGCTCTAAGTAAGAGCTTTTTTATTTTATTTTATTTATGCTCTAAGTAAGAGCTTTTTTTTTTGGTGTGCTGCACAAAGTAGTGCATAGCACAGTGTGAATGCTGTGTGAATGTGGGGGGGGTGACACTCCTGCCAGTAAGGGGTGTCACCCTCGGTCGCTAGGGATAAGTTCTCCCCAGGTCTGTGTGAAAGGTGTATGAATGGACAGCAACATCATTGGAGCCTTGACGCGGCGTTGCTGCTCCTTAGTACCGTGCGGTGTACTTCGGTCTAATCCAATTGGATGTGCATGTGGGGTGTGTATGCTAGGGACCACAGTGGTGTGGATGCGTGCATTCTCATTGTTCAATGTTTTATGTGTATTTTTAACGTTCAAAAATTTGTTCCACTAGACATCTCCTGATTGCTGATCCCTCAGAAGACGGGGTACCCTCGGTTAGGGGGGTAATGTCTGGTTGGGGGGTCAGGTCATCACGTAGCTCAATCTCTAGGCCCTTTCTCACTGCAAAGTTGTGCAGCACGCAACATGCAGCGATGATCTGGCACACAAAGTTTGGGGAATACAGCAGGGTACCCCCAGTCTTATCCAGGCATCGGAAACGGGACTTCAGGATGCCAAATGTGCGCTCCACCACTGCACGGGTGCGTATGTGTGCAGCATTGTAGTTTTCCTCTCCTGGGGTTTGGGGGTTCCGGAATGGGGTCATCATGTGAGGTCCCAGGGCATATGCAGAGTCACCTGAAAGGGAAAAGACAGGAGGATGTTAGTCATGCATGTGCCCCTCGTGATGTCTGCATCATGGGGGGGACAGTCATACCTGGCACCCATGTCACTCACCAACCAGCCAGCTGTCCCCATACACGTTCTCTTCAAATTGTCTTGGGATGTCGCTTTGACGGTAGATGAAGCTGTCATGGCTGGATCCTGGGTGTTTGGCACGGACGTGCCATATGAGGCCTTGGGCATCCACGATCACCTGGACATTGATGGAATGCCAGTGCTTCCTATTCACATAAATGTGCTGTGTCTCATTGGGGGGCTGTATTGCCACATGGGTGCAATCAATGGCCCCGATGGTGCGTGGGAATCCTGCAATTTGGCAGAACTCACGCATTACCTTCAGCCGCTGGTCCTCCTGGGTGGGTCTGATGATGTGGTGGGACATGCGTCTGAGGATTGCGGGGACAACCTGGTGCACACATCTGCTCATGCTGGTTTGTGATATCCCAACCACGTCTCCACTTGTTCTTTGAAAAGAACCAGTGGCCAGGAAATGCAATGTTGCCAGGACCTTCACCAGTGGCTGCACTGCATGTGAGCGTTGTGTTGGGCTGGTAATGTCATCCTGCAGGGCTCTGGTAATTTCCAGGATGGCATGAGGGGTGAATCTGAAACGGCGATACACCTCCACATCAGCCATGCCAAAGAGGCTAATGCGCTGTGGGTATACCCTCTCACGTGCCCTCCTACGTGCCCTCCTCCTTCTATGCGCCTCGGCCTCTTCCTCTTCCTCTGCCTCTGCACACACTAGTAGTGCTAAGACCTCGCCTGCCCCTGGCATGTTGGCATACGAATGTGTTGTCCTAAGTGTGGTTGCTCAGCTCGTCCGGGATGGTGCTGCTGTATTTGCTTTCAAGCTGACTTACTCAGGTCTGGAGCAAAGTTAACCGAGCTTTATGAGGAGTAACTTTCAGCCGGCCATTCGTCTTACGCGCACAGCGCGTAGCCTACGCCGATCGCGCGTAGGTTCGGGAATCTGCTTATGTACATCATTTGCATATTTGAATACTAATTCTATGGCCGCGTAGGATGCCTTCAGCGGAAATATGCGCCTACACCGCGTACACTTAAACGAGTTAGGACGGACGAGAGCAGCCTTGTTTCTGGTGGATCTGGTTCTGTGACTGCGGCGCATAGATAGTACGGCGCATCTTTACACTTACGCCGCGCATCTCTATATACGCCGGCGGAACTTGTTTGAGAATATGGGCCAGGATGCTTAATTAAATGCAATAATGTGTTGATCCAGTGACAGCTATTTATCTGTCCATTATTGTGTTAAGTAAATAAATAGCGTGTAGTTTGTGCAGCCATTTTAGGCATCTAAATTTGCAGGTGGTAAATGTTGGATATCATAGTGTTCTGTTTCTTCAGAAGGTTATTGAAATAGATGTTATGATCAAGCATTTGGACAATGAGCAAAGTCATTTCATTTGGAGATGTGCTGTTAGTGTGACAGAGTTTGCACAATCAGCATTCCAGTAGGTGATGTATGGAGCAGCAGTAGTCAAGAAAGCAGTGTGTCTTGTTCTTTTCACTTCATTGCACCACAGTGAACATCCACTGGTCTGTGCCTGTCAAGAATTTCTAAAATAAGACTTTCATTAACCTTGAATCTGGACAAGTAACCCGCATTTGTTGCCGATATCAATGAAGGCTATATCCTCCTTTTTTCAGCCAGCGCGAACTGAGAGCGTTGAGCAACTGCTCATTAGCCAATCACATGCTGAAAGTACGTGGTGATTGAGAAAAAGGTAGAATTTTTTTTTCATAACATCTAATAATTACTTTGCTCAACCGATGACTTCTAATATAAAGATACTGCACAGAAAACAATAAATGATCAGTGATCAATATTTTTCAGGAAATTTTACTGTTAGGTTCTAATCAATTTATTGGCTCATGTGTTGACTATGAAGATATGTTGATAACAAAAATACTGCTGGATGACATTTGCAAAAAAATTCTAGACAAAGTTGTATACATTTTAGAGACAGAAAAGTATGTCTTTATTGTCCTTTGAGGAACACAGGTATATCATAGGGATTCATGTGGGTTATATAATTCTGTCATCAAGAGGTTGACACTGACAAGTAGAAAAGCCGTTGAAGGCCAGCTCAATATAACCCTACCCCTAACCGTCGCGCTTATTTTTTCTGCTAGTATCCTAGGAGTTTGGACACTTTCTCATTCTATATATATTTTTTTAATCCTCCTCTGTCAATATTCCTAGTCCTTCATGGATGTTTTTTCTCTTCAACCAACTCTTTTATTAGGCTGCTTGAGTTAATACAGCATCTGCATTAGCTTATCTATTGTGTTGCCTTGGAAGCTGTTCCAAGATCCTGCGGGCCTGCAGATTGCGAAACCTGTCTGTAATGTCACCCTTAGGCATTGGGCTCTGCTTTTGGTGCTCCCTAGACACATAATGAACATTTTTTTATTTTGTATTAAAATGTATTGAAGTTTTGACAGTAAAAAAAAGATAGGGGCAGTACACAATGTAGAAGCATAAAATATCAATACACAGTGTACAGATATTCCTCCCTGACTGTAGGGGATGCAAGGCAACAGTCACATAATATGGTATAACAGAAATAAAGCAAAATGTATGAAGTACCTAGTAGTAAGAGCAAGCAAAGTGTCTGTAGTATAGAAGTAATGCAAGAGGGACAATCAAATCAATACCATACTTTTTTCTCCACTACCGCCCTAATGACTTTGGTGCCCAAATTAAAGATTTGAATGAGAGGCCTGGCAAAAAAAAGGGAGGGGGGTATGAAGGGGTAAGGGAGGTGATTGGGGAGAGGTTATGAAGGAGGGGAGAGGGATTAAAAAGGGAATAACTGGCTGCAGCCTGCATTCCAAATCTGTGCTTATTGATCAGTTTGTTACAGAGCGCTAAGCAAATGTTACAACAATGGCTTTAATTGCTAGAGATTTTTTTTTTCTTGGGAGTGTGCATGTGATCAGCACAGGGCCAATCAGCACTGTCCAGACAGAGGGTTGGGGGTCCTACAAACTCATAGGACAATCAGGGGGAAATGAAAACTCCTACAAGCTTTAACCAGACACTGATAGAAATCACAAGACTGATATATACTGCTGATGCCAAAAGATATTTAGCAGTTTATAAATATGTTACCAAATCGCTCGTGCCTACTTAAACAATAATCCTAGTGAATGCAGCTGCTGTCTAATATTCCTAACAGGAAGTCTAACCAATTGAGAGTTGCCCCTAGGCAGCACTTGCATTAATGCGCAACTTGCTTCTGAAGACGTCGCTCTTTAATGACAAAACACATTAAGCAGTTGTTCCTGTGCGTCACTTCCGGTCTTCAGGTGGAACACACTCAGGATTTCACATCCTCTAAAAACATTTGCACTAGTTCACTTCACTTTTCTATCTTTATGAATTATTTTATATGTTCTCCATATTTGCATTTATAGTTTGATATTTGTGATAATTCATGATGGTATATATATTTTTTTTTCGCGTTATTGCAAATGCTACATAGGGACAATTTAGCAGTTTATATTTACTAAAACTATTGCATTTCTGCATTTCTGCATGTTCTCTGTACTGTGAGAGACTAAATATAGTGAATGCAGGATCCTGGGTTTAGTAACACTTTGTGGGCCAGATTCTCAAAAGAGATACGCCGGCGTATTGCCTGATACGCCGTCGTATCTCTGAGTCCGCCCGTCGTATCAATGCGCCTGATTCATAGAATCAGTTACGCATAGATAACCATTAGATCCGACAGGCGTAAGGCTCTTACGCTGTCGGATCTTAAATGCAATTTTTTTTTCCGCCGCTAGGTGTCGCCGACGTCGTTTTCCCGATCGAGTATGCAAATTATCAAAATACGCGAATTCCCGAACGTACGCCCGACCGCACGTCGGAATGCGAAAGCGAAATGCACGTCGGGAAATTTTAGGGACGGCGCATGCGCAGTACGTTCGGCTCGGGAACGCGCCTAATTTAAATGATCCACGCCCCCTACACGGATCATTTGAATTAGGCGGGCTTGCGCCGGCGGATTTACGCCGCCGCAACTTTACAGGCAAGTGCTTTGTGAATCAAGCACTTGCCCGTAAAACTTGCGGCGGCGTAACGTAAATGAGATACGTTACACCGCGGCAAAGATGCGGCGATCTACAAGAATCTGGCCCTAAGTACTTAATAGTACAATATAGCCTGCTATCCAGGCCTATAATAGTAGCTCCCCTTTTGTGTATGACCCTGCCTTTTTTTACTAATTAATTACGGTAGCTCAGTTGATCCTGACATACGGTAAGTAGGATTGAGTCCCAAGGGAAGGATACTTATCTGTTTCTGGCATTATAACAATACTGTAGTCTCCTACTGCAAAAAAGAAACTCACATTGCTTACCTGCTGTAAATGTAATTGATAGCCTAACACATTTTTTATATAAAAAAAAAAAAACTCACCTATCCTTCCATGTCTCAGTGATTTATTTTGCTGAGAAAACACCCCCTAGCATTTCTGTTCATGGCTATCTTGAGTAAGGGCAGGTGATTTATGTAGCATTTACTTCCTGGAATCCATCTGCTCTTAGCTCAGGAAGGCTTGCAGGAAGGTGTGCTTAGATGAGAAAACCCCTCCTCCCCTACTGAAGACTCCTAGGATGTATGACATAATTTACCTAGGCCTGGAAACCAGGAAGTAACTAAAAAAATTTAAAAGATAACTTTAACCACTTCAGCCCCGGAAGGATTTGCCCCCTTAAAGCGGAGTTCTGAAAAACATTTTTTTAAGTCAGCAGCTACAAATACTGCAACTGCTGACTTTGAATATATGGACACTTACCTTTCCTGGGCGCCCGCGATGTCGGCACCCATAGCCAATCTGTCCCTCGGCTCTCGGGTGCTGCCGCCGCCATCTTCGGTAAAGAATTGCGGCTTCAATTCCTGGTTCCCTACTGTGCATACACGAGTCACGTTGCGCGATCCCACTGGTCCCTGCTGTCTTCTGGGACCTGTGTGTCTCCTAGAAGACAGCAGGGGGAGAGAGTTGGCGTCGGATGTGGCGTAGGTCGCCGCAGTGACCTATGCCCGGAAGTGGGAGCAAATACCTAGAATTCACAGGTCTTTCACCCCCCCCCCCCCAAAAGGTGCCAAATGTGACACTGGAGGGGAGGAGGATTCCAAAAAGCGTAAATTTCATTTTTGGGTGGAACTTCGCTTTAATGACAAGGCCATTTTTTGAGATATGGCACTGCGTCACTTTAACTGACAATTGCGTGGTCGTGGTATGTACCTAAACGAAATTGACATACTTTTCTTCCCACAAATAGAGCTTTCTTTTGGTGGTATTTGATCACCGCTATAAACAAACAAAAAGCGCCAATTTTGAAAACAAAAATTACTGTTTGCTACAATACATACTGTATATAAACAATATATAAAAAAAGCAAATTTATTCATCAGTTTAGGCCAATATATATTCTTCTACATATTTTTGGTAAAAAAAATCGCAATAGGCGTATATTGATTGGTTCGCGCAAAACTTATCGTCTCTAAAAACTATGGGATAGATTTCAGGACTTTTTGTTATTGTTTTTACTGGTAATGGCTGCGATCTACGATTTTTAGCAGGACTGCGACATTGCGGAGAGCAAATCTAACCCCAAATTACACTTTTTGGGGACCAGTGACATTATTACATTGATCAGCGCTATAAAAATATTGTGATCTACATCGATGTGCACGGGAGAGCCGACCTGCAGCAGTATAATGACGGCGGCTGGTCGGCTAGTGGTTAAAATTTGTAAATATGATATACTTTGCTATCGATTTACTAATGCTAGAAGCCTAGAGATTGAAAAAATTGTCAGTGTTGTTTGAGAGAGCGTAGTTAAGCTTTAATAACTAGTGCTAAACAATGATTCAAATAAAAATACAAAAATTTGAATAGAATCTACCACTGGACAATAGGTGAGCTGCATTGACCTGTGAAAGCAAATTACATAGTTTATGTATGTATACAGAGAGTTTGAAGAATAGCAAGAAAGTACGCCTTGTGTGTAGTTAAAAACTTGAAGCGGTATTAAACCAAAAAACTATATTGTAATACATTGCAATCTACTAATCCTTATATGTTATAGTTTCATAAGATTAATTTTTTAGGCTTTTTTTTCACCTGATGATTCGGCCAGTAACACATTCCCCATCTTAGGTTATCTTCCCCCAACAGAGACATCTTTGGACAGCAGTATTGTCAATTTGGGGGAGAGGGTAGTATTAGATGCACTAGCAGATTTAGGCCGGGTTCACACCTATGCGAATTGGTTTCGGCTTAAAGCGCATCCAATTTGCATAACATTATAAAATACATTAATTTCAATGAGGCTGGTTCACATATGTGCGATGCATTCGCACTGCGCATTGCCGAAAAAACGTGTACTAGGCATTGTACTAGGCATTGCGGTGCGGCTCAGGTGCGAATTCAGGCCCATTATCTTCTATGGGCATGCATTTGATTCGCACGTGTTGCATTCTGAACAGGGATCATGAGGGGGAACTCCACGCCAAATTTTAAATAAAATACCGGCATGGGTTCCCCTCCATGAGCATACCAGGCCATTAGGTCTGGTATGGATTTTAAAGGGAACCCCTACGCCGAAAAAACGGTGTGGGGGTCCCCCCAAAATCCATACCAGACCCAATCCGAGCACGCAGCCTGGCCGGTCAGGAAAGGGGGTGGGGACGAGCGAGCGCCCCCCCTCCTGAACCATACCAGGCCGTATGCCCTCAACATGGGGGGGTGCTTTGGGGCAGGGTTTTTGATTACATATCTATCATAAGTGCTTTTTTAATCTTATCAATCCAGGAAGTTGCATCAGCTGTTGAAATAAAGAAATGGCTTCTCAACCGGCAACTAGCAACAATTAATAATTGTGCAGGATAAAAGATTGCACTTTCAACCTCCGCAGGCTTTTTTACGTTTTTAAACTTGGTCTCTTTTCTTCTTCTTTGTGGTTTTCTTTGAATGTGGTTATGAATGTGAAACTATGTGGTTTTCTCTGAATAATATCTCTACAATGATAATTGATGAACTTGGTTAATAACTGTCTTGGCATACCTCCAGGTGAAGGGAGTGAGTTGGAACCCAGTGTACCTTCTGTACCACAAAAACAGAGAAAAAATATCTTTCCCAAACACAGAGAGAAACAATTTTTACATATTCTACTGTAATATTGTCTTCTTTTTCTGAGACTCTCACAATTCTAATAATTTTTTGATGCAATTCGTTTTTTAGTGTCATACAGATTGTCAGTGTTAGCTTTTCATGTACACTTGCATATGTTGTTTCAAGGACAAAATCACATCCTCCATATCACATGAGAATAATTCCCGGACTTTTTTTAAGCCATGCCTGACAAAAGTTCTCTTACCTGATTGAATCTATCAATGTCTTTAATTGAAGAACTACATTCTTGCCCTGCAATTAAAATGTCTTTCAGCGTGGACTCTTTTTCTCCTTGTAGCTGTTCAGGAGCACATAAAAGGTGTTCTAACCCACTGCATCCTGTATATTAGTTACCCCCTCAAAGGTTTATGCAGATACATCAAATAAAGCCTGTGGGGGCTCTTAGGTGCAATTTCAGCCATGTCTGCAATATGTGCCACTTCCTTTACATACCCCAAGAAAACTGTGCAAACCAGACGGCTACCTCCTTTCCTTTCATTATTTTACATTTTTGGCATTTCCTAGCCTTTTTTGGGAACATTTATATGTGCAGCATCCTGTTTTTTTGTTTGGCATAGTAACTAGCTTGGGAAGACTCACTCACTGATGGAGTAAAGCACAGAGTAGACAGTGGTTTGAGAGTAACTTGGTTTGAGAACGTTTTGCAAGACAAGCTACATTTTTAAATACATTTTGACTTGATATACAAGCGATGTCTTGATATACAAGTAGCGTCATGTCACAACTGAATATAAAAGAGAAGAGAGGCGCCTCTAAGTGTAGCAATATGGTTACATTTAATGAAGGTACAACATTTAGCAACATATTGCTACACTTAGATGCACCTCTCTTCTCTTTTATACTTTTATGTAGCTCCTGATGGATTTTGCTTCTATTCCCCTTGTGGAGGTTTCCATTTGTGGATGGGCATTTTATAGTTACACAATCTGGTCACATTGCTATAATCTTTTTATATGGACTATAAACTGAAGGACTTATGAATAAATGGTTGTGGAACGAATCATTCGAGTTTCCATTATTTCTTATGGGGAAATTTGCTTTGATATACAAGTGCTTTGGATTACAAGCATGTTTCTGGAACGAATTATGCTCTCAATCCAAGGTTTTACTGTAACAGATAAGTGAGAGTTTTAGAGCCATCAATGAGAGCCCTGTATAGTAAACCCAAATGCAGGATACTCCAATCGGAAGTGCTGCAAGAACCAGACCATGTCGCTTCTGCTCACTTGAGGCACATCCCCTTGAAATTGTCCTTAGAAATATGTCCTGTTGCCTGAATTCACTATAATGTGTGCTGACCCCTGAGAAAGTGCCTTTGCATTAAACAGATAGCTTGCATGCTGACATCAAGCCACCGTTTCTGGTCTGGAACAGCAGCTATAGTTGTAAGTTCAGCCGAGATTTATCCTTTCATTTCCAGTCTATTGCATATTAAAGTTGATTATTTGCTTATTATTGTGTATTACCGTTTATCAAATACAATAATTACATAGTTACATAGTCAGGTTGAAAAAAAGACACAAGTCCATCTAGTTCAAACAATAAAAGAGGAAAAATAAATAAATCATAGAATCCCATATGCACAATCCTGTACCCACAGTTGATCCAGAGGAATGCAAAAAAACAGCAAAGCATGATCCAATTTGCTACAGAGGGAGAAGAAAAAATTCTTCAACCGGATTCAACCGGATTTTCCATGGAACAACTTTACCTATAAATGTTAGTATCCAGTTATATTATGTACATTTAGGAAAGAATCCAGGCCTTTTTTAAAGCAATCTACTGAGCTGGCCAGAACCACCTCTGCAGGGAATCTATTCCACATTTTCACAGCTCTTACTGTGAAGAAACCTTTTCATATTTGGAGATAAAATCTCTTTTCCTCTAGATGTAAAGAGTGCCCCCTTGTCCTCTGTGATGACCTTAAAGTGAATAACTTAACACCAAGTTCACTATATGGGCCCCTCATGTATTTGTATGTGTTGATTATATCTCCCCTTAATCTCCTCTTCTTAATAAATTCAGTTCCTCTAATTTTTCCCCAAAGCTTAGCTCTTCCATGCCACTTATTAAATTGGTTGTCCTTCTCTGCACTTTCTCCAGTTACCCAATATACTTTTTGAGAACTGGTGCCAAAAACTGAACTGCATATTCCAGATGAGGTCCTACTGATGATTTGTACAGGGGCAAAATTATATCTCTCTCTGGAGTCCATACCTCTCTTAATAATTACTACACTATGTCAGATATCCGTGGCTCTGTGTGGTGAACGATTTCCCCACAGAGCACACTGCGGTTACCTGCTGCCCTCCAGTTGAGGGGAGGAGAGAGAGGTGCCGATGGTGTTTACAGAGGATTGGAGCACAACTGAGGAGAGTGTAATCCTATTATCAGTTTGATTATACAATATGGTGGGTGTATAGTGGTGGAGGTGTGGTGTGGCTCACTTAAAGTGGTCGAAGATATAAGACAATTACACCTGGATGAACTTTTGAATAAAAAGACAAAAAAAGGTCATTTATGCTCAGATCGAAGCAGCACTCAGTCCCCAATATTCAGAAAAACCAAGGAAAATTTGCCCATGGGACTTTGCTGAGTGGTGGTGAGTAAAAAAAGTGTTAAGAAAAAACACAAAATGTATTTCATAACACATAAAAACAAGCACGATTCAATATTAATTGTGTCTTCATGATAAACAAATCAACAATATACATACATAGTGACAAGATAATTACTAAAGCATTTTATTCCTAATTCACAGGAGCTGTAATCTCTACGCGTTTCATGGGACAGGGCCCACTTCCTCAGGAGACAGCCAAGGTTGAATTTTGTGTACATCTGTGGAAAGACCATGTCATAGCAAAAGCAACAAATTAAACAATTAAAATGAACCACTCAATTTGTACTTGAAAGTTTCATTAGTTATAATTGGACAATGTACAATAGTATGCACAAAATATATTTCGAATGATTTATTTATGCTTGGTTACATGCACTTTGTACTTTATTGATGAAAATTCATTATTATATTTATTGTTTATACAGTTCAATGAATTGATATGGTAATTATATTGATTTTTTTCGACATTGGTTACATGCACTTTACAATTTATTGATGACATTTTATTTTCATTATATTTATTGGTTACACAGTTTAATGAATTGATTTGGTAATAATTATATAGATTTGGGGGCCGCTGCACATAAAACGTATATTTGTGGTGGGGGTGGAGTACATTAACCTGAGGAGCTAGCAGCCTTTCTCTTTTTAAGCGCTGACTTTTCTCTTTATACATTATAAGGTATCTGTACTAAAAGTATAGTTAAAGTTTTTTTTGTGTAAAAATAACACACATGTCATACTTACCTCCTCTGTACAGTCGTTTTGCACTGATCAGCCAAGATACAGCCAAGCAGCTTGCTTTGGGGGCACCCGAGTCAAGCCGCTGCTCCATGTGTCCATTCAGACACAGAGTCATGGCCTGGCCCCGCCCCTCTCTTTCCTAATTGGCTCACTTTGATTGACAGCAGCGGGAGCCAATGGCGCTTTGCTGCTGTCTCAGCCAATAAGGAGGGAGAGTCCCGGACAACCAAGTCTCTCATGCAACATCGCTGGATCGAGATGGGGGCTCAGGTAAGAATTGGGGGGCTGCTGCACAATGAAGGCTTTTTATCTTCATGCATGAAGATAAAAAACCTTCTGCCTTTACAACCACTTTAACTTTTACGACTGCACTGTGGGCCATATTCTTAAACAAGTTACGTAGGCGTATCAGCAGATACGCCTACGTAAGTCCGTTTCCTATGTTTAAGTGTATTCTCAAACTGAGATACACTTAAACATGCCTAAGATACGACGGCTTGCGCCGTTGTATCTTAGGCTGCAATATTTATGCTGACCGCTAGGTGGCGGTCAGCGTAGAATATGCAAATGACTAGTCACGCCGATTCTCTGACGTACGCTTGCCCGCCGTAGTGTTTTAACGTAGTTTCCGTAAGCGATACGCGGCGTAAAGATAAAGATGCCCCCTAGGTGGCGTACTCAATGTTAAATATGGCCGTCGATCCCGCGTCGAAATTTCAAAATTTAACGTCGTTTGCGTAAGTCGTCCGTGAATGGCGCTGGACGCCATTTACGTTACAGTCAAAACAAATGACGTCCGTGAGACGTCATTTAGCGCAATGCACGTCGGGTAATTTACCCGACGGAGCATGCGCATTACGATCGGTGCGGGAGCGCGCCTAATTTAAATGATCCACGCCCCCTGCCAGGATCATTTGAATTAGGATGGCTTGCGCGGGTGGACTTTACGCGACGCCGCCGCAAGTTTACAGGTAAGTGGTTTGTGAATCAGGCACTTGCCACTTAAACTTGCGGCGGAGTAACGTAAAGTACATACGTTCCGCCGCCTTAGATGTATAAGAATATGGCCCTGTATGTCTATTGGAATTTTCTAATATCTCCTTACTGAACTTTGCCAAGCATTTTTGGGGACAAAGTGGTTGGCTGGAAACACTTTTTTGCCCCTTGGTTATTCTTTTCCTCCAATATAAGCTGGTGTCCAAGGACTCTATGTTCCCTCCTTCTGCTCCCTCCAGAGCATGCACATCAGTCTGTGGCAAATGTGTGTGTTTGTACAACAATCTTGCATTAGAAAGGTCTTCAGTGGCCAGATTGTACATACATGGCTGCCATCTAAATTTTATTAAAATGTATTATATTTATTCTCTGTAGGATAACCCTGATAGATATACGGTACAATAGGGGAAAAAATGCAAAGTATTTCATTAAAATACCTGGGTAGGACTAACTCCAATTACCATATTAATGCTAAAATAATGCATTGGTAAAACATTAAAAGTAAGTCTTTCATAAAGTTTGACCTATGCCTGGAATATATCTTGGGATATTTATCTTAGGTTCCATTGCTCTGTCATGGTTTGTTAAGCATGAATAGACTATTGTCACTAAATAAATGGAGGACATTTTTCAGTTAGTATTAAAAATCCGCAAACTTAACAGTGTGGCTTTTTCAGTAATTTGGACAATCTCTGAAAAATGGTTCATGCTTATCACTCTGTTTCCATATAACTGGCCAATGTGTTTGAAGGTCAGGGTATTTAAACACCAGGAAGGTGAATTTAGGAACGCACGTAAAAGATTTGTTTTACTAAAATAATTGCTTTCCTTTTCTATGGCTAGTAAACCATAGCTATAGTGTGGTTGTTGTAAAATAAAAAGTAGTGCCCCTACATCAAATGAGAATGTAAAGTAGGAGGCAGCAACATAGGGCCAGATTCACAGATATCTGCGGCGGCGTAACGTATCGTCTTTACTTTACACCGCCGCAAGTTTTCAGCGCAAGTGCCTGATTCACCAAGCACTTGCGTGTAAACTTACGGCGGTGTAACGTAAAGCCGTCCGGCGCAAGCCCGCCTAATTCAAATGGGGCGTGTACCATTTAAATTAGGCGCGTTCCCACGCCGAACGTTCTGCGCATGCTCCGTGTGAAAATTTCCCGACGTGCTTTGCGCGAAATTACGGCACCCGACATATTTTTTGAACGGCGACGTGCGTTACGTTGTTTCGTATTCCCGGACGTCTTACGCAAAAAATAAATAAATTTGAAATTCGACGCGGGAACGACGGCCATACTTTAACATGGCTGTTCTAAATGTAAGCCATGAAAAAGCAGGCTTATGTTTGTGACGGGAAAAACCGACTAGCGACGACGTAAGAGATTGCGACGAACACGCGTATCTTCGTGGATCGCCGTAATCAGCTAATTTGGAAAACTATGCAAACTCCACCCATCGGCCGCCGGAAAATTACACCTAAGATTCGAAGGCGTACGAAGCCGTACGCCTGTCGGATCTAGCCAAAAGCCGTCGTATCTTTGTTTGTGAATTACAAATAAAGATACGACGCGGCAAATTTGAAAGTACGCCGGAGTATCAGTAGATACTCCGGCGTACTTTTTCTGTGAATCTGGCCCATAATTTCTAATCAGATGGACAGGGTGCAATTACACCTTCTCTGTAAAGGGCCATCTTGAGATTATACAGAGAATTGAGATTATACAGAAATTTCAAGAAACTAGCTAAATTTTTTATTTATTTATATTTTGCATTACTTATTATTATTTATATTATATATTCTATTTATTATATTATTTTTAAATTTCTTGGTTTATTTATTGTTTGTTTATTTATTTATTTATTTATTTATTTTGTTTATTTATTTTATTCATTTTATTTTTATTTAGTTTACAAACGGTACACATCTGTCCATATCGGTGTAAGTTTCTTTTATTTTCAAGTATTCCTACCTACAAAATTTGACAGCCGGAATTCACTGACAACAAGAATCCCTTCACTTGTGAGTATTTAACCACTTAACCACCAGCCGCCGTCATATAACGGCGGCAAGGTGGTTGCTTAACTGGGGGTCGCCGTTATTTAACGGCGCCCACCAGAAGCAGTAATGCGCGCCGCCTCGGGCGCGCACACTGAAAATTCTGTGCGCGCCGGGTCTATGAGACCCGGCGCTACACAGATCAAGGTAACTGACCGACAACCGCGGTCTTTTACCATGTGATCGCGCCGTCCAATGACGGCGCGATCACAGGTAAACAAACCGGCGTCATTTGATGACGCCGGTTCCTCCCTCCTCTCGCTGTACCGATCGGTACAGTGTGAGAGGAGAGCGCGGATGGCAGCAGCAGTGTGGGATGGATCTGTGACTATTGCAGTCACAGATCCATCCATCCCTGCTCAGCCATCCCTGCATTAACCCCTGCAATACTCTGCCTTCCCTGTGCAATACTCTGCATTAACCCCCTGCAATACTCTTCCTTCCCTGTGCAATACTCTGCATTAACCCCCTGAGATACTCTTCCTTCCCTGTGCAATACTCTGCATTAACCCCCTGCAATACTCTTCCTTCCCTGTGCAATACTCTGCATTAACCCCTGCAATACTCTGCCTTCCCTGTGCAATACTCTGCATTAACCCCCTGCAATACTCTTCCTTCCCTGTGCAATACTCTGCATTAACCCCCTGAGATACTCTTCCTTCCCTGTGCAATACTCTGCATTAACCCCCTGAGATACTCTTCCTTCCCTGTGCAATACTCTGCATTAACCCCTGCAATACTCTGCCTTCCCTGTGCAATACTCTGCATTAACCCCCTGCAATACTCTTCCTTCCCTGTGCAATACTCTGCATTAACCCCCTGAGATACTCTTCCTTCCCTGTGCAATACTCTGCATTAACCCCCTGCAATACTCTTCCTTCCCTGTGCAATACTCTGCATTAACCCCTGCAATACTCTGCCTTCCCTGCGCAATACTCTGCAATGCTCTGCCTTCCCTGCGCAATTACTCTGCAATACCCCCTGCGCAATAATCTGCAATACCCCCCGCGCAATACTCTGCAATACCCCCCGCGCAATACTCTGCAATACCCCCCGCGCAATACTCTGCAATACCCCCCGCGCAATACTCTGCAATACCCCCGCGCAATACTCTGCAAAACCCCCGCGCAATACTCTGCAAAACCCCCGCGCAATACTCTGCAAAACCCCCGCGCAATACTCTGCAATACCCCCGCGCAATACTCTGCAATACCCCCGTGCAATACTCTGCAATACCCCCCACACAATACTCTGCAATACCCCCCACACAATACTCTGCAATACCCCCCACACAATACTCTGCAATACCCCCCACACAATACTCTGCAATACCCCCCACACAATACTCTGCAATACCCCCGCACCATACTCTGCAATACCCCCGCACCAATACTTTGCAATACCCCGGCCAATACTTTGCAATACCCCGGCCAATACTTTGCAATACCCCCCGCACCATACTCTGCAATACCCCCGCACCATACTCTGCAATACCCCAACACCAATACTCTGCAATACCCCAACACCAATACTCTGCAATACCCCAACACCAATACTTTGCAATACCCCGGCAATACCCAGAAAAAAATGTGTTTTAACCACTTCCCGCCCACGTCATATGAGGTCCTTGACTTTGTGCAGGGATATCTGAATGATGCCTGCAGCTACAGGCATCATTCAGATATCATTTTTTTCAGCCAGCGATTCCCTACACCATAAGAACGATCATGGCAGCTGTTCCGCCTCTTGATCGTTCTTACGGGAGGCAAAAGTGGACGTCCCCACTCCCTTCGCCCTCCGGTGCTTCTTCTGACTCACCGCTGCGATCGAAGCCAGGATCGTTTTTTTTTTTTTTTTTTTTTTCAGGCTTCCCAGCCTAGAGGTGAGATGTGGGGTCTTATTGACCCCATATCTCACTGTAAAGAGGACCTGTCATGCTATATTCCTATTACAAGGGATGTTTACATTCCTTGTAATTGGAATAAAAGTGATCAAAACATTTATTTTTGGGGAAAAACGTGTCAAACTAAAATAAATAAAGTAAAATGAACAATAAAAATAAAATAAAAATATTTAAAGCGCCCCTGTTCCCGCGTGCTCGTATACAGAAGCGAATGTGAACGTAAGTCCCGCCCACATATGAAAACGGTGTTCAAACCACACATGTGGGGTATCGATGCGAACGTTAGAGCGAGAGCAATCATTTTGGCCCTAGACCTCCTCTGTAACTAAAAACATGTAACCAGTAAAAACATTTAAAACGTCGCCTATGGGGATTTTTAAGTAGCGAAGTTTGGCGCCATTCCACAAGCGTGTGCAATATTGAAGGGTGACATGTTGGGTATCTATTTACTCGGCGTAACTTCATCTTTCATATTATGCAAAAACATTGGGCTAACTTTAATGTTTTTTTTTTTTAAAAAGCACAAAACTGTTTTATTTCCCAAAAAAATGCGTTCGAAAAATTGCTGTGCAAATACCATGCGCGATAAAAAGTTGCAACGACCGCCATTGTATTCTCTAGGGTCTTTGCTAAAAAAACATATATAATGTTTTGGGGTTCTATGTAATTTTCTAGCAAATAAATGATGATTTTTACATGTAGGAGAGAAATGTCAGAACTGGTCTGGGTGCTCCAGAACGCCTGATGGTGCTCCCTGCATGTTGGGCCTCTGTATGTGGCCACGCTGTGTAAAAGTCTCACACATGTGGTATCGCCATACTCGGGAGGAATAGCAGAATGTGTTTTGGGGTGTATTTTGTGGTATGAATATGCTGTGTGCGAGAAATAACCTGCTAATATGAAACTTTTGTGGAAAAAAATAAAAAATAAAAAAAAACTTGATTTTGAAAAGAATTGTGGGAAAAAATTACAACTTCAAAAAACTCACCATGCCTCTTTCTAAATACCTTGGAATGTCTTCTTTCCAAAAAGGGGTCATTTAGGGGGTATTTGTACTTTTCTGGCATGTTAGGGTCTCAAGAAATGAGAAAGGCCGTCAGTACTTCAGATGTGATCAAATTGATACATTTTCAGTAATTGGTACCATAGCTTGTAGACCCTATAACTTTCACCCAGACTAAATAATAACCCAATTTTTTTTTTTTTTTAACCAAAGATATGTAGCAGTATACATTTTAGGCCAAATTTATGAAGAAAAATTCATTTTTTGCAAAATGTTATAATAGAAATGAAAAAAAATTCATTTTTTTACAAAATTTTCGTTCTTTTTTCATTATTAGCGGAAAAAATAAAAACCGCAGAGGTGATCAAATACCACCAAAAGAAAGCTCTATTTGTGGGAAAAAAAGGACAAAAATTTCATTTGGTTACAGTGTTGTATGACTGAGTTATTGTCATTCAAAATGTGAGAGCACCGAAAGCTGAAAATTGGTCTGGTTATTAAGGGTGTTTAAGTGCCCAGTTGTCAAGTGGTTAATATTGAACCCTGGTTACTGTGAACATGTCTATCAATTTTTTATCCTTGAACGCTAATGGCCTCAACCATCCTGCGAAAAGATCTTCGCTATGGAAAACAGCACTTTCAGGCGGGTATGATGTCATTTGTGTTCAAGAGACCCATTTTGCTGTAAACAAAATACAGCAGTGTAAACATAGGGATTTTCCTAATATTTTTAGAGCGGATTGCAAATGTAAACAAAGAGGTGTGTTGATTGCCATTAAGGATACATTGTTATTTAATATGCTGAATTCATATGAGGACCCAAACGGCAGGTTCATTATACTTGTGTGTACGTTGAATAATATAACGTATACTATAGTAAATATATATGCACCAAATTCTAGGCAAATACAATTTTATAAGAAAGTTTTAAAGAAAACTAAAGAATTACAAAAAGGACAACTTTTGATATGTGGAGATTTTAACATGGTACCAGACATGCTTATAGACTCTTCTTCCGGTACTAAGAGATTTGCTTCCCCACTGTCAAAATTTCTCTCTGATAATGACCTGTACGATATTTGGAGATGTTACCATGCAACAGAGAAAGATTACACATTTCATTCTCCCCGCCATAATACTTATTCCCGCATAGACCTATTTATATCCGATAAAGGGCTACTTCAAAATGTTTCTGAATCTCATATACATGATGTTACCTGGTCGGATCATGCCCGGATTAGCATTAAGGTTAAAAACTCGAATTCTCATCAAGGAGCATATATATGGCGCATGAACAATTTTCTGCTGCAACAGAGAGAAAATATAGATTATATTCAAAGTAAACTTGAAGAGTTTTCCTTGAATAACGAGGGATCTGTATCCGACCCGGCAACATTATGGAACGCGCACAAATCATATATTAGAGGTATTTTCATGCAACTGGGTTCAAGAGAAAAGAGAAAGAGGTCCAAGAAATTAGATGAAATAATTGATAATTTAAAATCCTTAGACTTACTAAATAAAACTACACCCTCAACTGCACTCAAAAACACTATATTTAAATTAAGACATGAACTGAGATCAATGCTCATAGATTCTTATGATATTAAGCTAAGACGACTGAAAGCAAACTCATATGCTACCAACAATAAGGCCGGTAAGATGTTAGCAAACAGAATTAAAGGATATAGATCAAAAACTAAAATCCCCTTTTTATGTGACCCGATTACTCAAGCCAAGATCTTACATCCACAAAAGATTGCAGACGAATTCGGGTTATACTATGAGAAGCTTTACAACCTTAACAATGATGGCAACACACATCAACCCTCCATAGATGAAATACAATCATTTCTAGCACGTCTCAATCTGCCGAAAATCTCGAACAGTGATCTAGAAACGCTCAATGCTCCCTTCAATGATGTGGAACTATTACTAACTATCAATTCCCTGCCAAAAGCAAAAGCACCTGGACCTGACGGATTCACTAGTGAATATGTTAAACTGTATAGAAAGTTACTGGTCCCTCATATGAAAAGAGTTTATAATCATTCGGCCTCAGAATCTAAATTTCCTAAAGAAATGCTGTCTGCATTAATAATGACACTTCCCAAACCGGGTAAAGACCCAACCTCACCTTCAAATTTTCGCCCTATATCACTACTCAACGTAGATATAAAGATATTTGCCAAAACAATTTCGAATAGACTCGTAAATTTGATTCCTAAATTGGTTCATTTAGATCAGACGGGATTCACCAAGGGTCGTCAGGCATCTGATGCAACCAGACGGTTGATAAACATAATCCACAACATTAATATAACGGGAACGCCTTCTCTGCTCCTGTCCTTGGATGCAGAGAAGGCGTTTGATAGAATCAATTGGACTTATTTATATTTGACTCTTCAAAAGTTCGGTTTTGAAGGATTTATTTTAAAATCAATTCTAGCTCTCTATTCTTCTCCAAATGCAAAAGTACTGGCGTCTAACTTTCTTTCCCAATCCTTTTCCATATCCAACGGGACTAGACAAGGGTGTCCTTTATCCCCCCTACTATTTAATCTCCTGATGGAACCGTTAGCTGAACATGTCAGGTCTAACCAAAATATATCTGGAATAACTATAGGAGAGCAAAACCATAAGATTAGCTTATTCGCTGACGATGTTATAATGATGATAACCAACCCGTACAACTCCCTAATAGAAATTCGTAATTTATTGACTTGGTTTAGCAAAATATCATATTATAAAGTGAATACGTCCAAATCCTCGATCCTAGACATGAATATAGATGCGGTAAATAGTGCTATATTACAACACGACTTCCCGTACACTTGGGCGAAATCCGAAATCCCTTATTTAGGTATCCAATTGACAAAGACTACCAAAGCTTTATTTACGAAGAACCATTTACCACTGAGAAAAAAATTGCATTCGGACCTGACCAAATTGGGAAAACATGAACTTTCATGGTGGGGCAGGTTGTCTGATTTTAAAATGATACATCTACCACAAGTACTATACATATTTCGTTGTATTCCAATTCCAATCCCGGCTAGCTATTTCAAATCCCTACAATCCCTTCTCTCTAAATTCGTATGGCAGGGGAAAAGATCTTGGTGCGCTCACCATAAGCTTATAAAACATAGATTATGGGGAGGAGTGGGTTATGTGGATTTTCTAGATTATTATCACAGCTCCATATTAACCCAACTTAAGGAATGGTTTCAGACCTCTCCCACGAAATCTTGGGGATACATTGAATCCTCATATTGTTTGCAAAAGCCAACAAAAAATTGGCTATTTGGGGCGCTTATAGGATTGAAAATCCCCTCACACTTGCCGCCATCTATGAAAATATCCATATCATCTTGGCTGAAATTCCTAAAATGCACTAAGGACTCCTCTCCAAGAGTCACAATAGATATTCCATTGAAAATCATACAGGTGTTCTCATCTTCGGAGGTAATTGATGTGTGGTATTCTCATGGGATTACGCGAATTCAGGACCTCTTCGTCCGAAACGAGATTAAATCATTCAATGCGATTAAATCTGAATTTCAATTGCCCCAAACACACCAAGTTCATTACAAAAAGATATTTAACTGCTTAAAAAATTTGAATTCTACAAATCTCCAAATCTATAAACATGCTTGGAATTTTTTCAGTTCCATGCATATGCGAGTTAAAGGTATCTCTTTTTTCTATAATTTACTTCAGGGAAAAAGAGAATTTACTAAATCTGCTCCACTCATACAATGGGAGAAAGATCTTGATCTCTCCTTTACAAACGACCAATGGAGGTCAGCATGTGTAATAAACCAAACAGTATCCAGATGTGCTACATTGTGGGAACTGACAGTTAAAATAAACTTGAGATGGTACTACACACCTAATGTGCTAGCTAAATTCGGTACTCAACATTCCGATAAATGCTGGAGGGAGTGTGATGGTAAAGGTGATCTCCTCCATATACTGTGGAATTGTCCCAAATTAAAGGAATATTGGGAAAATATTTTCAATATATTAAATAGTTTAGCTAATACTACTATAGAACCAAACCCAGCTTTGGCATTGTTGTCCCTGGGTGTGGAATGTATTCAGGCTAATAAACGAACTTCAGTCATCAATTTACTTTTAGCAGCTAGACTTTCAATCACCAGAAGGTGGAAAGTTCCATGTCCTCCTTCGGTGATGGAAGCTATTGACTTAACAAATCTTCATATGACATATGAAAGATTGTGGGCTTTATCCCAAAACAACTTACACAAATTCGATGTTGCATGGTCACCGTGGAAAACATGGGTCAACCAAAACATTTGAATGTTTAACCAGGGATCATAATCTCTATTGGTTTAAAATCGTAGTTTTCTAATATGTTACTTTTATACAAAATTTGAATGGTTAAGTAATAATTCTGTGGTGTTTTCTAATGTAGCTGTTACTTGTACCTGTAGTATGAGCAATAGTAATATATCTGATGAAAATGGAAATAGTTATTTTATCTGTCTGACAGGAATTTTACTTTTAGATACGATGCAAAACATTCTTATATTATCCAATTTAATGTTAAAAGAATTGTGACTGGACGATATATGAAAATGTATGAGTCTTGTCGAAACTTACACGTTAAATATGTATGTATATGATTCTTTATATACTAATAAAAAATATTGAAACAAAAAAGAAACTAGCTAAATCAGTCAGTAAACTTTAAATGCTATTCAGAAAACATTGCAACTAGCGATAGGCCGAACACCCCCGGTTCAGTTCGCACCAGAACATGCGAACAGGCAAAACATTTGTGTGAACCCTATTAAAGTCTATGGGATACGAACATGAACAAAAAGTGCTAATTTCAAAGGCTTATATGCAGGATATTGCCAAAAAAAAAGTGTATGGGGACTCGAGCACTGCAACAGGGGACATGTATCAATCCAAAAAAAAGTTTTTAAAACAACCGTAAAAGCAGTGATTATAATAATGCTTAAAGTGAAACAATAAAAATGAAATATTGCTTTAAATATTGTGTCTGGAGGTCCCCTTAGTCTGGCTGTAAAGTGGCGCATCTGTGTGATGTGTTTTACAGTGCCGCAGCAAAATTACATTTCTAAAGGAAAAAAGCTCCCAGCAATATAGATAAAAAAGCGTGGGTCCCACACCCCAGTCCATAGCAGGCCATTCAGGTCTGGTATGGATATTAAGGGGAACACCACGCCAAAATGTAAAACAAATTAACATGGGGCCCCCCCAAAATCCATACCAGACCCTTATCTGAGCATGCAGCCTGTAGGACTAGATAGGGGGGGGGACGAATGAGCCCCCCCTCCTGAACCATACCAGGCCACATGCCCTCAACATTTGGAGGGTGCTTTGTCCCCACAACCCTGGCTCGGTGGTGTACATCCATCGGAATGTACATCCATCGCCAATCACATCCCCCGACGGACCCCAACAAAAAAAAAAAACAACAAAGAAACTCTGCCTCCATGGGAGGGTTCCCACGACTGCTGTCCTTTTGCTGTGACAGCTGTTATATAGGCAAGGGCAATCTCGCAGTGCATTATGGGGTGTCCCGCTGTGCTCTAATTCGCTGCAAACGCCCCATAATGTTTGCTATTCGGCGAACAGGTGAATACCCGATGTTCGAATCAAACTTACGTTCGGGCCCATCCCTAGTTGCAACTCCAAAAGGTCAGAAAGTTCACCAAAAGTACCCTACTCTGAATATTCTGCTGCAGGCAGTTTTCAGGGATTTTCTTTTATTCAGGTTGGGTAAGGCTGCTTCATCAGTCTGTGTTGCAATCTTGCTTCTCTATCTGTGCCGATTTGAATTAAAACTACCTTTAAAACTATGATTGAATCTTGAAATACAACTTGATTCAAAAATAATTTTTGTGTTTGCTTTGGATAGCATGGGAAAAGTAATTTTGGCAACAATTCCCCACACTTCATGCCCCAGCAATAAAGGTTTAGACTAAGAAGAAGTAATTTGAAATCTCTTTGATTGGAGTAGCAACAATATTTTTGTTTTTTGTGTTTTGGGGAAGGTTAGAAACTCTTAAGGCCCATTGAGAACTGTCATGCCTTAAATAAGGCTCATATAGGTAGATTCAGGTACATCGGTGCAAACTTGCGGCGGCGTAGCTTAGCCTGTTTAGGCTACGCCGCCGTAAGTTAGCTAGGCAAGTACATGATTCTCAATGTACTTGCCTGCTAATATACGGCGGCGTAGCCTAAAGCGGGCAGGCGTAAGGGCGCCGAATTCAAATGTGTGGAAGGGGGGCGTGTTTAATGTTAATCAGGCTTGACCTTACGTTTTTGACGTTTTGTTGTTACTGCGCATGCGCAGGGCGCCTGCATTTCCCAGTGTGCATTGCGGCTTACTACGCCGCACGGGCCTATTGATTTCGACGTGGACGTAAACGTCGTAAATCACTATTCGCGGACGACTTACGCAAACGACGTAAAAATTTCGAATCTCGCGGCGGGAACGGCGGCCATACTTTAACATTGCTATTCCACCTAATAGATGGAATAACTTTAGGCCTGGTAATGCCTTATGGAAACGGCGTAAATCTACTGCGGCCGCCGGGCGTACGTTCGTGAATCTGCGTAACAACTCATTTACATATTCTACGCCGACCGCAATGGAAGCGCCACCTAGCGGCCATCCGAAATATTACAATCTAAGATAGGACGGCGCAAGCCGTCCTATCTTAGATATGTTTAAGCGTTTCTCTGTTTGAGCATACGCTTAAACATAGGTCGGCGTAGATCCATGCAAGCCTCCGTATTTCCTTCCCAGAATGCTTTGCACCATCTTCAGGCCTTTCTTTCCATTTTCTCCTTGGAAGCAAGCACATGTCTGCTGAGTTCTATCCCACGTCAGCCATACCGATCCATCTCCGGTACATTTATCTTTGTGTCTCTAGCTAGGTAGTTAGGGATGCTCTAATTGTGTGATTATTTACTAATTGTAATTGTTTGTATCTGTTTCAGTTTTACTCTATTTTGTACTAATAAAAGTTCATAAGGATTCTGCGCCTACTGGAATGCATGAGTATGAGAAGAGTTATCAGTGTGCCCGAATGCACATCAGTCACGTGTAGTGAGGGGCTTAACAGTAAAACGGAGGCTTCTAAACATGGCTAGCATACAGATTTTCCAGTAAAACGGAGGCTTCTAAACATGGCTAGCATACAGAACTTCCAGTAAAACCGAGGCTTCTAAACGCGGCTAGCATACAGAACGCCATAAAATCAAGGCTTCTAAGCACAGCTACCATACAGAATGCCAAAGAGACAGCAGTATTATCAGCTTCCATATAGCACGGCCACCATGTCACAGATAAAGTCAGAGCTCTTCGTGACAAGGACAGAAGTCTACTCCACGAGCACAAGGAGGTCAGTGAAAAGCGAAACAATCGCCATTACCCGCGCAAAAGCAGAATCTGCAAAGGTGAAAGCTGACTTTGCAGCAAAGGAGGCCGAAGTAAAGGCTGCATTCGCTGAGAAACAACTCAAACTAGAAAAGGTAAGTATGGAAACTGCATTTGAGAAGTTACGCATGGAAACTGAATTTGAGAAGTTACGCATGGAAACTGCATTCGAGAAACTAGCTGCAGAGAAGGAGTCAGCGGCTGCTGCAGCCGAGGCAGACATCCTAGAAGAACTTACAAAACCCACCGGTGAGCGGCTCAGCAACGTGCTAGGGGAAGAATCCGTTCCTCATGACAGTACAGAGCGTACCTCAGAATATGTGCGGCGACAGGAATCAACTCCCGCCATTCACACGCCCTATGTCAAGCAGGAAAGTAAACCTGCACTCAGTAAATTTTCAGCACATTCTGCATCCAGGCTATCAAAGCACTACGTCACAGTTGACCAAATCCAAAATGAAGAACAACAGGTTAAAAGACCCAGCGACAGCATCTCTGATGACCGCATCTACTCCACAAGTTCCTGGCACAACAAAGCGCCCCCTGGCTACTCACACAACGATCAAGGTATGTCAGATCACTTCAAGTTCTTAGCACGACATGAACTGTTAGCAAAGGGACTTGCAAAGTTTAACGATCGCCCTGAAAGTTATAGAGCACGGCGTTCGTCCTTCAGAAATGCAATGAGTGATCTTGGTTTTAAAGCAAGCGAGGAAGCCCATCTCTTAGTCCAATACCTGGGAAATGAGTCATCAGAGCATGCAAGGAGAATCAGAGACATTAACATTAATTACCCAACCAAAGGGCTGAGCACGATATGGGAGAGGATTGATGAATGTTACGGTTCCCCAGAAGTTCTAGAATAGAGGACTTTCCCAAGATTCCTAACAAAGGCTACCAGAAGCTGAGAGAATTGAGTGACCTAGTGACAGAACTCCAAATAGCTAAATCAGAAGGAGACTTGCCAGGCCTTGCCTTTCTGGACACAGCCCGTGGTGTTAACCCTATAGTGCAGAAGCTACCTTACAGCCTTCAAGAAGCCTGGATTACACAAGGCTCCAACTATAAGTAAAGGCACAACATCCCCTTCCCACCATTCTCTTATTTTGTGGACTTTATTCGCCATCAAGCAAAGGTCAAGAATTATCCTAGTTTTGACATCTCATCATCTGACTCTGCTCTCCCTAGGTCAAGTAAGCCTGCTCTAACCCGCAACTTCAAAGTCACACCTGTTGCAGTTTGCAAGTGTATCTCCAGCTGAGAATCCAAGCAGAGAGTGTCCTCTTCACAAGAAGCCTCATTCATTGTCAAAGTGCAGAGGTTTTAGAGAAAAGACTCTCCAAGATCGCAGAATCTTCCTCAAAGAAAACAGAATTTGTTACAGGTGCTGCGCATCAACTTCTTACATCAGAAAAGACTGTAAGGTGAGCATCAACTGCTCTGAGTGTAACAGCACAGAACACAACACAGCTCTACATCCAGGGCCAGCGCCATGGACATTCACCCCCTCACCCCAGGTGGAAGAGCACGGCGGGGAGCAACAAGACACAGTACCTCCTGTAGTTACACCCCAGTGCACCCAAGTATGTGGAAAAGGTTCGTCTAACAAATCCTGCTCTAAGATTTGTCTTGTTACAGTTTACCCCACAGGCCACAGAGAAAAAGCAGTGAAGCTATATGTGATCCTGGACGATCAAAGCAACAGATCACTCGCCAGCTCAACCTTCTTTGACACCTTTAAAATCAAGGAAGCAAACTCTTTATACTTACTCAAGACTTGTACAGGGGTAAGTGAAGAAACTGGGAGAAGAGCCATTGGTTACCAAATCGAATCCTTTGATGGTCAGACAACCCTGCCTCTGCCAACTCTAATCAAGTGCAATCAGTTCCCAACTGAAAGAGAGGAGATCCCTACACCAGAGGTGGCACTTCATTGCAGACATCTGAAGGGCATAGCACACCTCATCCCTGAACTGGATCCCCAGGCTGAGATAGCACTTCTCCTTGGGAGGGACATCATCAGAGTTCACAAGGTGAGAAAACAAATCAATGGTCCCCACAACTCCCCCTATGCCCAGAAGCTAGATCTCGGATGGGTCATCATAGGCAACGTATGCCTAGGGAGTGTTCACAAACCAACCAGCGTGAACTCTCTCTTTACAAAAACACTAGAGGGTGGGCGTCCATCCTTATTTCAGCCTTGCACCAACAGATTCCTCATAAGAAAGAAGCCTGCCAGTGTAATTCATTCCAACCCTTACACCGCTAATCTTCTTTGTGATGAAGACAGATATCATTTAGGATGCTCAGTTTTCCAAGGGACCAAAGAAGATTCCAAACTTGCCCCATCTATTGAAGATCATATCTTCTTGGAAATAATGAGACAGGGATTCCACAAAAACAATGAAAACAGCTGGGTAGCACCCCTGCCCTTCAAAGCACAGAGACCCTGCCTTGCTAACAACGGAGAACAAGCTTTAAAGCGCCTTTCTTCCCTTAAAAGCAATCTTCAAAGGAAGCCAGAAATGAAAGGGCATTTCTTCTCATTCATGAGTAAGATGTTTGAGGATGACCATGCTGAGATAGCCCCACCTTTAAAAGACAATGAAGAGTGCTGGTACCTACCAATCTTCGGTGTCTACCATCCCAAGAAGCCAGGTAAAATCCGGGTAGTGTTCGACTTCAGCTCGCAGCACCAAGGGGTCTCACTAAATGATGTCCTTCTAAAGGGACCAGATCTCAACAACACACTTCTTGGTGTTCTCATCAGGTTCCGCAAGGAAGCAGTTGCCATAGTTGCAGACATACAGCAAATGTTTCACAGCTTCCAAGTCAAGAAAGAACACAGGAACTTCTTGAGATTCCTATGGTTCAAAGACAATGACCCTACTAAAGACATTACAGAATACCGCATGAAAGTGCACGTTTTTGGTAACAGTCCATCCCCTGCTGTTGCCATCTATGGACTTAAGCTATCCGCCCAAGAAGGTGAGAAAGACGTTACACAGTTTATTGAAAGAGACTTTTATGTAGATGATGGTCTGAAATCACTTTCTTCACCCGAAGCTGCAATAAGCCTACTCAAGAGGACTCAAAGCACACTTGCCTCTTCAAATCTTAGACTGCATAAGATAGCATCAAACAGCAAGGTCGTCATGGAGGCCTTCCCTTCTCAGGATTATGCCAGTGACTTCAAAGATCTGGACTTAGCTACAGACTCCCTTCCTATGCAGCGCAGTCTAGGACTCAACATGGACCTCAAGACTGACACCCTTATCTTTCAGGTTGACCAAGAGCCAAAACCCTTCACTCGGCAAGGTGTCTTATCCACCATCAACAGCCTGTATGATCAAAATAGTGGATGCGTGTCACAATGTGCGTTTGAGTAGTACACAGTGTAACTGTGTACCCAAATCTATGTGAAAAACCAAACAGACGGTTTAACTGAAACGTGACGTCGAGGCGGTATCCGAGCGCACACGCATAGCCACGCACTTCCGGTCTCACTGGTTGATGGACAACTAGCGGTGGAACGCACGCTAGTGGACCAGGACGCGGCCATCTCTTATCTTGTCTTACTATCCCCACCACCTACAGCCTCAGTGCCGGGAACGGGCACCAGCAACAGTAAGAGGCCATTTGGCATTGTAATTTTAACTTTTGTATATTAAATGGTTTTACACTATGGTGGTATCTCTTCTCCTTTCTTGGTACACCATTTGCTGCAATCGCTGACATTGGAACCCAATGAGACCCTGCTGATCCTCATTTAAAACAAGCCTGATCGACCATATTTTAAGTAATCTGGTCAACACCGTGTGGTAAGGAGCCATCCATTATTATTCTGGTGACCTATAGGTGAAGGCGGATCACTTCTTTCTCGCACTTTGGCTATTTTGAAGATTCACAAGCACTTTAGCATTTGCACTTTTCCCTGCGATTTGGGATTGGATTATTTGCATTTTGCACCTGGACTTGATACAACACTGGATCCATTTTGCACTTAACTATTTATTTGCTGGACATTCTTTTAAATTTTTTTTTTTTTTTATATATTTTATTTATTTTCCACAGCATTTGGCACTATTGTACTTATAGAGTTTAGACTATAATCTGTTTGGTTTTTCACATAGATTTGGGTACACAGTTACACTGTGTACTACTCAAACGCACATTGTGACACGCATCCACTATTTTGATATAGCGCCCCTCACCTCACTATACAATATATGCAAGTCAGTCACCTGATTTTATTTGGGAGCAGCTTCACTCAGTTAGTCACTTGATTTATCAAGTATATAATTTAGTGTAATTCATTTGGCGCGAGATTTCTTTTTCCTGTAGCCTGTATGATCCACTTGGGTTTGCAGCACCGGTGACCGTCCAAGGTAAGATTCTGCTTAGAGAGCTTACTGCAGACACATGTGATTGGGATTCTCCACTACCTCCTGAGAAAGAGACAGGATGGGTAACATGGAGAGACTCTTTAAACACTTTGTCTAACCTACACATACATAGACCATACACCCACTTTCCTCCTGAAAGGGTTCAGTCTAGAAAGTTATGTGTATTCTGCGATGCTTCAGTTAAAGCAATAGGAGCAGTAACCTACCTCAAGTCAGTAGACATCAAGGGCCAAATTCATATTGGGTTCGTTATGGGCAAGGCCAAGCTAGCACCATGTCCTGAAACCACCATTCCAAGATTGGAACGGTGTGCTGCTGTACTACAGTAGGTGAACCCGATTTTGTGTCAATCTCGCTCTCTTTCTCGGCGAGATTGAGCACCTACGAGCCCCATCGCGGGAGCCAGCGCCGAGCTGGCTTGCCGCGATGGAGACAGAGCCGTCATAGAAGCGACGGGAGATCCGACTTGGATTCCCGCCAATTCTACACGTGTGCAGCGTTTGTTATGAATCCTGAGGGGGAAGTCCCCGCCGGATTTTAAATAAAAATCCGGCATGGGTTCCCCCCTCAGGAGCATACCGGGCCCTTAGGTCTGTTATGGGTTGTAAGGAGAGCCCCCCTACGCCGAAAAAAACGGCGTAGGGGGTCCCCCTACAATCCATACCAGACCCGTATCCAAAGCACGCTACCCGGCCAGCCAGGGAGGGAGTGGGGACGAGCGAGCGCCCCCCCCCCCCTCCTGAGCCGTACCAGGCTGCATGCCCTCAACATGGGGGGTTGGGTGCTCTGGGGCAGGGGGGCGCACTGCGGCCCCCCCACCTCCGAGCACCCTGTCCCCATGTTGATGAGGACAGGGCCCCTTCCCGACAACCCTGGCCGTTGGTTGTCGGGGTATGCGGGCGGGAGGCTTATCGGAATCTGGGAGCCCCCTTTAATAAGGGGGCCCCCAGATACCGGCCCCCCACCCTAAGTGAATGAGTATGGGGTACATCGTACCCCTACCCATTCACCTGCAAGAAAAGTGGTAAAAACACAAATAAACCACACAGGGTATTAAAATATTTTATTAGTCTGCTCCGGAGGCCTCCCCTGTCTTCTTTATTAGCTCTTTTACCAGGGGAGGCTTCTTCTTTGACGTCTTCGGGTGGGTGGGGGCCGCCGTCTGGTTCTCTTCCACCGCCGGGGGGGGGGCGCTTTTAAAAAAGCCCCCACCCCCCGGCGGGTTTCCTCAGGCGTCTTCGGCGGGGGGGCTTCTTCTTCCGCTATCCCGACGGGTCTTCTCCGCTATCCGGGGGGTCTTCTCAACTCTCCGGGGGTCTCCTTCTGTGTTCGCCGCTCTCCGCTGTTGACTCGGCGCACTCCGGTTCTTCGTCTCGCTGTCCGGTGCCTTCTTCCGTGCTGTACGTCTCTTCTTCTCCTTCCGTGCTGTGAGTTCTTCTTCCGTGCTGTGACGTCATGTTCTTCACTTCTCTCCTTCTCCCGATGTTGACACGCCGGTTCTTCTCGCTGAAATGACGGATGCGCGCCTTGCATCGGATCTATATAGGCCTCACAGTCCCATCATGCTCTGTACCTACCCATGTGATACCTACCCACGTGGGTACTGTAGGTATCACATGGGTAGGTGATACCTACCCATGTGATAGGGTAGGTATCCAAGAGAACCAGACGGCGGCCCCCACCCACCCGAAGACGTCAAAGAAGAAGCCTCCCCTGGTAAAAGAGCTAATAAAGAAGACAGGGGAGGCCTCCGGAGCAGACTAATAAAATATTTTAATACCCTGTGTGGTTTATTTGTGTTTTTACCACTTTTCTTGCAGGTGAATGGGTAGGGGTACGATGTACCCCATACTCATTCACTTAGGGTGGGGGGCCGGTATCTGGGGGCCCCCTTATTAAAGGGGGCTCCCAGATTCCGATAAGCCTCCCGCCCGCATACCCCGACAACCAACGGCCAGGGTTGTCGGGAAGGGGCCCTGTCCTCATCAACATGGGGACAGGGTGCTCTGAGGTGGGGGGGCCGCAGTGCGCCCCCCTGCCCCAGAGCACCCAACCCCCCCATGTTGAGGGCATGCAGCCTGGTACGGCTCAGGAGGGGGGGCGCTCGCTCGTCCCCACTCCCTTCCTGGCTGGCCGGGTAGCGTGCTTTGGATACGGGTCTGGTATGGATTGTAGGGGGACCCCCTACGCCATTTTTTTCAGCGTAGGGGGGCTCTCCTTACAACCCATAACAGACCTAAGGGCCCGGTATGCTCCTGAGGGGGGAACCCATGCCGGATTTTTATTTAAAATCCGGCGGGGACTTCCCCCTCAGGATTCATAACAAACGCCGCACACGTGTAGAATTGGCGGGAATCCAAGTCGGATCTCCCGTCGCTTCTATGACGCGCTTTCTGGGATGTGCTGTCACTATTCCAGTGAGTGCGATGTCGGCGAGATCTCGGCACCATGTCGCCGAGAATCAGCGCGATGCTGTCGTGCTAAAAACACAATATCACAAACACCTACTGTAGCAGTAGAACTAGCAGAACTTATTACATCTGAGATGGATATAGAGGATACAGAGTTTTACACAGACAGCAAGGTAGTGTTGGGCTACATTTACAACGAAAGTAGGAGATTCTATGTCTATGTACACAACAGAGTCCTAAGGATCAGGAAGTCTACACAGCCCACCCAGTGACGTTATGTCTCAACTGATCACAACCCAGCAGATCATGCCACAAGGTCTGTGCTAGCACCCCGTCTCAAAGACACTACATGGCTCACAGGACCACCCTTCCTGTACAAGTCAGTGCCTACCACTCCAGAAAAGGAGACATATGAACTGTTAGAACCTGAATCTGACTCAGACATCCGTCCTCAGGTTTCCACACTACATACAACAATTTCTAACCAACTGTTGGGATCCAAGCGCTTTGATAAGTTCTCCACTTGGAAGTCCTTACAAAGAGCTACAGCTTGCTTGGTTCACATAGCCAGATCCTTTAAAGGCATCCCTACAAGTCCAAGTTGTTGCAAAGGTTGGCATTATTGTCACAAGCCATATACAGTAGATGAGCTCACAGAAGCAAAAAATGTAATCATACGCTGTATCCAACAAGAGACTTATGCACTAACACTAGAATGCCTTCAAAATAACAAGATCATTCCAAAGAACTGTCCTCTAAGGAAACTCAACCCCTTTATAGACAATGAGGGACTGTTAAGAGTTGGAGGGCACATCTCAAATGCAGGACTTGATAGTGACGAAAGCAATCCTGTCATAATACCAAATAATCATGTTGCTTTTCTACAATTGGGAACTTCAAAACTCACACATGAGACTCATGGCTGAAGTATCAGCAATAATGAATGCCAGACCCTTGACATCTATACCCAATGATCCTGAAGATCCTTTCTTGCTTACACCTTCCACTTTGCTCACTCAGAAAGTTGAGGTGATCACAGCTCCTTCAGTCAATCTGGACCCAAAGGACTTGTACAGATGTCAATGGAAAAGAGTACAAGTGTTAGCCGACACCTTTTGGAACAAGTGGAAGAATCAATACTTGTCTAATCTACAGACCAGGAACAAATGGCAAGACAGCAAGCCCAACTTAGAGCCTGGTGCCATTGTTCTCATGAAAAACTCTCAATCAAGGAGAAACAAGTGGCCTTTGGGTCTCATAACCCAAGTGTTTCCCAGTGAAGATGGACGCGTCGGGATAGTTGAACTCAAAGTCATTAGGCAAGGCCAGCCTAAACTTTTCCTCAGACCTGTTTCCGAACTTGTTATGTTACTCTCCTCCGGAGTGCCATGATGTGTGGTATCCGTGGGAAACCAGGCAGGGAGTGTCATGCCTTCATTAAATAAGGCTCATAGTCTTCATTGACTTTAGTTTGTTTGAATTAAATCAATGCTGCCATCTAATGGACATTTTGTTTAACTGCACCATTTCCATTCAATTCAGTTAGTTAGAATAGCTGGTTAGTTTTGGTCCATGCAAGCCTCCGTATTTCCTTTCCAAAATGCTTTGCACCATCTTCAGGCCTTTCTTTCCATTTTCTCCTTGGAAGCAAGCACATGTCTGCTGAGTTCTATCCCACGTCAGCCATACCGATCCATCTCTGGTACGTTTATCCTTGTGTCTCTAGCTAGGTAGTTAGGGATGCTCTAATTGTGTGATTATTTACTAATTGTACTTGTTTGTATCTGTTTCAGTTTTACTCTATCTTGTACTAATAAAAGTTCATAAGGGTTCTGCGCCTACTGGAATGCATTGGTATGAGAAGAGTTATCAGTGTGCCCGAATACACATCAGTCACGTGTAGTGAGGGGCATAACAAGAACTATGCATGTGTGTTTTATGTAGCAGGTGCATTAACACATATCAATGCCCATTTACTTTGTGAGTTAACATGCATTTTGCAACATTTGATGCATGTTTTTTTATTTATTTTTTGTTTTAGAATTTGGAGTGGATATAGTTAACAGCCAATGACCAATGCTTGGTAAAGGAGAAGTACAGTGGATCACAGGTGTACAGTTCCTTCTGCACTATTGTGACCTGTTTTCAGCAGACAGCGGGCTGAAGCTGCTGTCAGCTGATGTCACAGAGCCAGTCAAGGCTGGGGAAAGATTACGACCATATGGTCGAGATCAATCCTCAAACCTGGACTGGAACCTGGTTCAGGCTCTCAGCAAGCCACTGAGAGACTGAGCCAGTTGCTCCTGCCCCCTCCACAGCCCAGCGCTCCATTGAGCATGGGGGGGCAGAACAGACAACAGTGACCGACAGTCACCATTTTACAGAGCTCTGAGAACCATACAATCAGTGGTGTTTCATCGCTTGGTTCTCAGTCTTTGAGCCAGCAGGGGAAAAAGCAGCAGTAATCTTTTACTTAAAGGTATATATTTTTTAAAGGTTTTAAGAGATTTAACTTTCACATTTTAACTACCCCAGGGGATACCAAACTGGCAGCCTTCCAGCTGTTACGAAAATACAAGTCCCATGAGGCATTACAAGCATGACTCCCACAGGCATAGGCATGATGGGAATTGTAGTTTCACAACAGCTAGAGGGCCACCAGTTTGAGACCCCTGTTCTACCCTATCCCTACGCAAACAAAATATTCCTACACACTTTATCCACACCAAACCTTCACCAATCTATACTTGCACTGTAAGAAGAAAATTACACCAATAATATATTATATATATTAATATATTGTAATAAATGATATAGGGTCTGGGATTAAAAGTACAATTTCAGTGTTTGCAGATGACACTAAGCTATGCAGTAGAATAACGTCCTTACAGGATGTCTCCAGCTTACAAGCCAACCTCAATGCACTATTTATTTGGGCAACTATGTGGCAAATGCAGTTTAATGTTGATAAATGTAAAGTTATGCACTTGGGGGCTAAGAATATGCATACATCATACATACTAGGGGGAATACAACTGGGGGCATCCATAGTGGAGAAGGATATTGGTGTATTGGTAGATTATAGGCTTAATAATAGCATGCAATGCCAAGCTGCAGCTTCCAAAGTGAGCAAAGTCCTTTTTTTTATTACAGTAAGAAAAAATTAGACCACCTGGGTAAGCCATATAATGTTGCCAACATCCCTGATATGTAGAAAGGAAATAATAAGGTACTAGTTGGACTTTTAAGGCAACGATGAAAACACAGATTAATATAAATTGTCACTTTTTATTAATACAAGTATAAAAAAGGTGTATACATCACCAATAAAAGATAGTGTAGCGCCCCCTTACTTTCAGTATTGGCACTAAGCTAAAGTTAGTGGGGAATGGGAGGGGTATTTTGCTCCCATTCACAATTTGTCAAATTTGGGCTGCTGTCATTCCTGAACTGTCCTGTGGGCCAGTCTGAGCTCCAGGGGTGTTTTCCCACCCCTGGGTGACAGGTGGCGCTAGAGGGGTTCTGGCAGAACCACGTTTCCCCAGCAGCCAATTAGAGAAGTTTTTCCCTCACTGGGCATGATGGGGGAGGGTATATCTGTGGCAGACGCCATTCTTCCGAAAAAAGGGGTCCTCCTTCTTCTTCCCGCGGGGTCCATGTTCCAGGTGCGGCATCCACCTTCAGGGTGCGCGCATCCACCAGACCCCAGCGATGGCCCTTTGGACCAAGGGCGCATTCTACACGGAGTATTTTCTCGTTGTGATTCTTGGCAGTGTTTTCCTGCCGAGAAACCTGAGAGTGTGTATGCTTACCTATCCACGTGGAAACCCGCACATGCTCGAAATGACTTTGACGCATGCATGGTAGCTTCCTAGGCATAGGTAGGGTGCAGCAAGATGGCGGCAACGGCATCAAATGTGACGAGGGCATGCTCGTTGTACGCGATGACGCCACCGCGTTCTTGCTTTTCAAAAGAAAAGGAGTGTCTGTACACTCGGGCAAGAATCTCGTCAGGAAAAAACACGTTTTTTTCCTGACGAAATTCTGGCCCGTGTGTACAGGACTTTTGTTTCAAATCAGGGACAGTTCCTTCGAAATTAGGGATAGTTGGGAGCTATGGTGTGAGGTGGTGTAGTGTAGTATAAAGTAGTGTAGTGCTTGGCTAGAAAGGGATTACTTTGACCCAGTTGGTCAGCTTAAGCATGCATTACAATACGTGCAAACCAAAAATCCCTGTTTGTGTGCAAAATTTTCTAGAAATGTGTAATGCCGCGTACACACCATCGCTTTCTGCGATGTAAAAATGCGACGCTTTATGTGCTTTAAAAAAACGTCATTTTTCAAACTTCAATTTGAACAACGACGTAGCATACACACCATCGATTTTTCACAACGCTCTAGCACAGCGCAGTTCCGTCAATCACGCACGACGTCACTATAAAGGGTCGTTTCCATGCGGAAGACGGCCTCTTTTGCTGATATCGTGTTGCTGCGTGTTAGTAAAAGTTTGGTGAGATACGATTCGTGATTTTCAGTGACTGTGCTTTAAATTTCGTTTTCTGTCGTACAGTTTGTCTATTTGTTGTCGGATCTGTGATACAGTGCTTGTACTAAGGACGTATTTGTTTTGGCATTACGTTTTGTGTGCACGGTGCTGTTTAGCAGGTCGTTCTTCAAAGGCCATTCTGTACTTCAGGGCGTAATTTTTAGTCTGATCTGATTTGACGACCGTTTTCTAGCCATGTTGCGGGTACGAACTCGTCGCCGAGATCGTGCTGTGCTTGTTGTTAGGATGTGTGCTGCATCCCAGCGACGGTCCATGAACAGGGTGAGGAGGAGGTTGTGGACCAAGAACTGGTTGCTACGCAGGGACCAGTTCTCTCATATGCCTCTGCTGCGGGAGATCCGAGAAAATAACCCTGATGATTTCAGGAATTTTCTTAGGATGTCTGACCCCGTATTTCAGCAGCTTTTGGCTTTGGTGTCGCCATATATCACCAGGCAGGACACCGTTATGCGGGAAGCCATCACTGCTGAGCAGAGGCTAGTTGCCACGTTGCGCTACCTTGCAACAGGGAGAAGTCTGCAGGACTTGAAGTTCTCGACGGGCATCTCCCCCCAGGCTCTGGGCCTCATAATCCCGGAGACCTGTTCGGCCATCATTCAGGTTCTTCAGGAGGACTATGTTAAGGTAAGTGGTGTTCTTTCATTGGTCAAACTATGGCCCAAAAAAAGTAAAAAAAAAATGTTTCTAATATGCTCAGAATGCTCACTTTGTCTCTATGTATGCTGTTCTACACAATTTGTAAAGCCCTACATGTTTATTTAATTTAGCCAACCTGTCCATCATTCTATGTTGTGGCCAAACCCACCTAGCATAGTCCCTATATCCCCGTTTATTTGTGGCCTCCATTGTAGTGCTGCATTTTGTGTGTCCCTATATCCCCGTTTATTTGTGGCCTCCATTGTAGTGCTGCATTTTGTGTGTCCCTATATCCCCGTTTATTTGTGGCCTCCATTGTCCAAACCCCCCCCCCCCTAGATTTTTGAACTACATAATAATAATTATTTTTCTTATTATTTTTTCTTTTTTGTGGGGTTGTTTCTCATGTGAGAAACTCATCTTGGGCCCCCACTCCCCCTAAATATATTTTTTGAACATCAGAGGGGGTGATTAATATGCTTAGTGTTCACATGTTATTTTTTAATACTAACCTTTTTTGTGGAATTGTTGGTGGGATCCCTTGTAATTTTAGCTATATTCTGTTCAAAATGTTTGTTTGAATGTATTTTTTATTTTCTTTCTATCCAGTTCCCCACCACGCCACAGGAATGGCAGACTGTGGCAGTGGACTTCTCCCAGCGTTGGAACTTTCCGAACTGCGGAGGAGCCATTGATGGCAAGCACATCCGCATTGTGCCCCCACCCCATAGTGGATCCCATTTCTTCAATTACAAGGGGTTCCACAGCGTTGTTTTGATGGCGGTGGTCTCTGCCAATTACGAGTTCTTGTACGTGGATGTTGGGAAAAATGGCCGGATGTCGGACGGCGGTGTCTTTGCGGAGACGGAGTTCGCCCAACGGCTTCGGTCGGAGGACCTAGGATTGCCACCTGCGGAGGAGAACGAAGAGGGTCTGCCCTTCGTGTTTGTTGCAGATGAGGCTTTTGGTTTGGGTCCCCACCTCATGAGGCCATTTCCCGTACGCACCCTCACCCATGAGAGGAGGGTTTTTAATTATCGGCTGGCCAGAGCAAGACGTGTGGTAGAGAATGCCTTTGGAATCATGGCCAGCCGATTCCGATTGTTTTTAACAGCAATAAACCTTGCGGAATACAAATGGAATTACATCATCCTATGTTGTTGCATTTTACACAATTTTTTAAAGAGAAATTCACAAACTTATCTGACGGTATTGCCTGATGAGGCTGATGTTGTGGCTCCGGAGCCGGGACATCAGGCTAGCCATAGAGGCTTGGCCCCCCAAACCGCACGTGCAGTGCGTCAATCATATGTGGACTATTTTATGGGGAGGGGGGGCCATTGAAATGCCCGATCTTGACTAAAGAATAAAATTTACTTTTTGTTTGATTAAACAGTGTTTATTTTTTGGATTTTCTTTATTTGTAAGTTTTGGGGGGTAATGTTTCTTTTTCCTAGGTTCTCATCCAGCCATGTGTTTGGGATGTCATAAATTCACATGAGTGTTAAATCTTAATAACTCTACAAATATGCCTGAGTAATTGAATGAGTCTGCATTGATACCAATAACTACACACACATTTTTTGGAGTCCAAAATTTTATTTATTTATTTATTTTATTTTTTGATTTTTACAAAATAGAATCATTGTTTTTGTTTTTTTTGTCTTTTTTTTGATTAGTACAAAATAATCTTTTTTTCTTTTTTTTGTCTTTTTTTTGATTAGTACAAAATAATCATTTTTTTTTTCTTTTTTTTGATTAGTACAAAATCATCTTTTTTTCTTTTTTTTGTCTTTTTTTTGATTAGTACAAAATAATCATTTTTTTTTTGTCTTTTTTTGGATTAGTACAAAATAATCTTTTTTTTTTTTTTTTTGTCTTTTTTTGGATTAGTACAAAATAATCTTTTTTTCTTTTTTTTGTCTTTTTTTTGATTAGTACAAAATAATCATTTTTTTTTTTGTCTTTTTTTGGATTAGTACAAAATAATCTTTTTTTCTTTTTTTTGTCTTTTTTTTGATTAGTACAAAATTATTATTTTTTTTATTTTTTTTGGTGTTTTTAAAATTCAAGGGAAATAAAAATAACACAAACAATTAAACCCTCCCCAAAACATTAATAAAATTTTTAAGCTGCCGTTCCAGCGTCTTCGCTTTGTGGCGTATTTCCCGGCAGGCCAGACGTATGTCCTCGACTTGGGCCCTGCAGGTGAGAACCTCGCCGATGAGGAGCTGGGCACTATACGTGTCCAGTCCCTGACCAGCCCGATTTCCTCCTGAAATGTGGAACCAAAACATGTGTTAAAAGATTGTATGCCTATATCTATATTCACTGAAAATGTGGTATATGTTACTTTACCGGATGTTGAGGCAGGTTCCTCTTCATCTACATCCCTCGGGGGTGTGGCTTGATTGGCTTGTGCCTCCTGCCTTTCTGCTTCATTGTGCCCTACAAGATTGAAGAAAGGGAAAACATGAGGTTAAAACATTACGAGCGGCATGAAATGACCCAAAAATATTCCGAAATTATAAACAAAAGGGCAATATTGTTGATTTTTAAACAATTATCAAGAAAATAGACCAGTATTTAATCCATTCACAAAGTAATGTCAAATCTGTTGACCAATTTTTTTTTATTATATATGTAAGCTAACCAAGTCTCCCCTGGATCTGCTCACCCCTGTGTGTGACCCAACATAGGTTGTGATTGTGACAAACAATTGTGCTACTGAGTACACATGTTCAATAAAAAAAGGAGTAGCAAACGCTCCTTTTTGGGAATCTCAAGGTATTTACGTTTCTTATAAAATAAGCTGAAACACATTTACATCAATACCAGAATTGAATACACCTTTTTTTTAAGCCCCAAAAATGTCACAACTTTCATATTTGTGTCGACTAATTGGTCATAGGAGTCGTCGTTCATTCGCCCACAATTCCTAAATTTACAATTTTAGTTCAGATACAGTGCTTCAACTCCCCTTTGCACATGCAAACTAGGCATGATGCCATTTCTAATTAATATGGTATTGGATTATTGAAAGTCAGCGAATGAACGACGACTACGACGACTGCATCATGCGTCCACATTCATAATATTCATTATGGTCAACCTGCAAAAATAAAAAACATGGCACAAAGAACACACCAAAATAATTAATACACATGGAAAAAACTTACTTCTTCTTCGAATCACCCTATTAATTTTGGCAAGTTGGTGGGGTTCCCTTTTTTTTAAATCCGACCACCTTTTGCGCAGGTGCTCTCTGCTCCTGGTTTTCCCAAACTTCCGCTGGAGCCTACGGATGACCTTCTCCATAATTTGTGCTTTTACTTTATTGGGATGCATGTAGGGGCCATGCTTGGCATCATAGTCCTCCCTCCTCAATATGGTGACCATCTCCACCATTTCATTAAAACTCATGTTGGAGGCTCTGCAGCGGAATCTGCGGCGTGGTTGGGCCTGGCCTGCCTCCTGGCTTGAGCTAGAATACACCTCCATGTTGTCCATCTTTTCTCCCTCACCAAACGACAGAGAAGGGGCGTGGAAAGGACGATACCGAACGTCAGGGGCGGGGTGTCGTGCGGAGCGTCACGCGTGCGTAGTGTAAAAGGGATGGGACGTGTTTGTAAACGGCGTGCATAGTCTGTGGAAGAAGGCGTAAATCACGATCTTTCATAACGACGATACGTAAGTTTTTTATTCCGACTTTATTATAGTGAATAGGGAATGAGTTTGTGGGCTAGTTAGGGGAAGTAAGCTAGTGGCTTTAATTACATTATGTTTTGGCTTCTGTTTCATGTGCAGAAAGAATGGATCCCTTCAAGGATGCTGATTTCCTCACAGAATTCATACAAAAATGGAATGAACATCCTGTTCTGTGGCAAACCAAAAGCACAATAAATAAAAACAAAGATGCCAGGGAAAAAGCTAGACAGAGCATGCTTGTTTTTCTGAAAACAAGGGTCCCCAACGCCACAACAGACACAGTGAAAAGCAAAATAAATTCCATCAGGGGCACCTACAGGGCCCAACGGGTCCAAGTCCTGGCCTCAATGAGGTCTGGGGCTGCAGCTGACTCCATATACAAACCAACCCTGTGGTACTACAGTCAGCTGCAGTTCCTGGACGACCACATTGAGACCAGGGCATCCATGTCTACCCTTCCCCCAAGAGGTAGCTCCCAGCTTCCCAGCAGCCAATCCTCCAGTGTTCCCTGCAGACAAGAGCAGGCAAGCTCGGAGGAAGAGCAAGAGTTCCTGGAGGACCCCAATTGTGAGCCATGGAGAATGGTATGTGTTTTTTGTATGAATTTAGTTAGTATATGACAAGTATAGTAATAATGTTAAATGTATGTTACTATTGTTCTAAATTCTATGTGAATCTCCTAAGTTTAGGGATAGGATCAATAGTCAGTAGTGGCAAAACATGATGGGGTCAAAATTGGCAAATTAATAATGTTTATGAAGGAGTGGGTGGCATTTTCAGATAGGCCAGTAGGGGGGAGTAACGCAATACACCTGCAAGGGGTCCCAGATGGAAGACACCCTTTTTGAGTACTATCTAGTTGACACTAAATTTAATATAACATTTTTTGGGGAAAAGGCCACTTATTTGCTAAATTAGGCATGCAACAACCCACATAATTCCAGGGGGACCATGTCTGAAGGTGTTTAAGGGGCCACATAATTAGGGATGGCGACCCTGTGTGTAATATATATTGACATTCAATTTGCATCACTCATGATTGTAAAAATGTGTGTGATTAATGACAAACACAAATAACATATGTTCCTTTTTTTGATACACAGGCAGACCCAAGCCAGGAAGAGCCAGGGCCCACAGGGAGCCAGGAAGAGCCAGGGCCCACAGGGAGCCAGGAAGAGCCAGGGCCCACAGGGAGCCAGGAAGAGACAGGGCCCACAGGGAGCCAGGAGGAGCCAGGGCCAACTGCAAGGCAGGAGGTGGCAGAGCCCACTGGGAGCCAGGAGGTGGCAGGCCCCAGTGGGACCCAGGAGGCACGCCGGCGGGATACCATCTCCCGGATCCCTCCATTCCGCAATCCCAATAAACGGCTCAGGAGTATGCGACAAATGGAGGAGGAGACCCAGGGCCTGCTTCGCCAAGCTACTGCAGCCATCCGAGAGCCACCCAGTGAAGTTGAGGGGTTCGCAGCGCTCATTGCAGCCAAGCTCTACAATCTGGAGCAGAGCCAGCGTGTGCGCTGCGAACTCCTCATCTTCCAAGCCATAACCATGGCATCCCTGGGGCAGCTCGATGACGACACCCACATTGTGCGGATTGCTCCTCCTGTCCTTGCTGCTCCTCCTGCTCCTGCTCCTGCTCCTGCTCCTGCACCTGCTCCTCCACTTCATGAGGCTGCTCTGGCTCCTGCCACCTCATCTCCTCCAGGAACCCAGCCCCCAAGGACTCGGGCTACAGGGAAGGCTGCAGGGAAGACTGCAGGGAAGGCTGCTGGGAAGAAAAAGCCCAAGAAATAATACGGTGCCCCTGATGGAATTTTAATGTGGACTCACAGGCTGTATTTGTGGCTTCGGGGACCCTTGTTTTCAGAAAAAATCAAGCATGCTCTAAAGTGCTGCCTTCCTTGGCATCTTTGTTTTTATTATGTTGTGTTTTTGGGTTGCCACCTTTTTTTTTCAAAATTTTTATGAAGACTAAAATAAATGTTAATTTTTCAGCCAAATTTCACCATGTTTCTTTATTGTAGATTTGAGAGATCATTATTGAGTGGGCAGACCCATTACAAAATAAATATTGCAAACATTAACAAGGTAAAAAAACATGCTTGTGGGTGAGTTAACTAAAAAATTAGGTTGTTGCAGACACTTCACACACTCCTAAATAAACACAAAATAGAGATTACAAATAAAATTGGTGACAAAAATATAAAAAAAAATTAAAAAGGTGGACCAATATATATATTTTAAATGTTTAAGATGGAAGATACAACTAAATAACAGAACACAAACATAAACATTATCAAACAAGAAAGAAACTAATTAAAAGCTTGTCATAACTATGTAACAAGATCAGCCGCAACAAACGTCCATTTCTGGGTAGCAGTTAAAAGCAGGGGTTAAAGAAGCGCTTTCTTTTCTTGTCTATAAGCTGAAAAACACCTTAACGAATGTGCTGATTCCATTCTGAACAGTCGTTTTACATGAATGAGCGCTGCCGTCTCCTAACTTGCTTCTGAGCATGCGCGGGCTTAAATCGACGTTTTTACGTACACACGGTCAATGTTTAGAACACAGAAAACGACGTCGGCCAAAAACGACACATAAAATTGAAGCATGCTTCAATTTTTTTCTGTCGTTTTTTAGAAGACATAAAACGACGTTTTTGCCCACACACAGTCAATTAAATTGACGTTTTTCAAAATGTCGTTTTTTTCCATCGCAGAAAGCGATGGTGTGTACGCGGCATAAGAGTGTATAGCATTGTAAAGAGGGTCAATTTACATTTGTTGGTATTCCTGTGGCCACACCCCTTTAGCACCTCATGGTTTACACTGTACATATAGATGTGTAAAGCTAATTAGATTTAAGCACAGACATATTTAACTTTTATTCCATTTGCCTATATTTGTGGGTGGACAGGGGTGCTTTTGCATGTTTCCTTTTTTAGTTCTATTTTATTAAATACATTTTTTTTACACTCTTTTCCTAAAGTGATTGTAAACCTATTTTTTATTATATAAAGTGGCGAGTTATACTTACCTGCTCTGCGCAATGGTTTTGCATAGAGCAGCGCCATTCTTCCTCTTCTGTGGGAGCTCCTGGCTCCACCCTCCTTTGAGTGCCCCCATAGCAAGCTGCTTGCAATGGGTGCACTCATGTGGGCTTGATCCCGAACAATGATGTGTGTCTCCATAGACACACACAGCATGGCTCTGCCCTGCCCCACTCTCTCCTCACGGGCTGTAAATGACAGCAGCAGGAGCCAATGGCTTCCTCTGCTGCCTCCAAGTCCAGTGAGGATAGAGAGAGACGCTGCTCTCAGGGACAGCTCTGGATCAAGATTGAGGTGAGGTCAATATTTACCTGTACCTCTTCAGTAAATGGATATATAGTGGTGATGGCGCACAGTGTTCATTTGCCCTGCCCCTTGTAAGGAACACAGCTGAATCGTTTAGTGAAGAAATATTGATGTGTATGATATACATCTTTGCCCTTTATTCTTCGCGGATCCACACCAGATAATTATCCACATGCTCTTGTGACCTTCCATAATTATAAGGTCCACACTCTGGCAAAAAAAAGATCAGGATGTATCCTGATCTTTTTTTTTTTATAATTGACAATTTTTATTAAGTTTTTTAAAAGTTCCAAAACAAAGATTCGAAACACAAATACAAGAGGGGGTATGTAGTAGAGTAGAACAAATACAGAAGGGGAGTGGGATGGAAAATAATAAAAGTATCAATAGACATCTATAGGTAGCGTGAATGCAGCCTGCAATTATTAAACATGAAGCATGAAGCCTAGCAGTACATCCTGATCTTTATGTTAGTGATCTCACAAGGTGGAGGATTACTGGGCCAAATCCACAAAAGGGATACGACGGCGTAACTGCTGTTACGCCGTCGTATCCCTGTTTCTAACTATGGAACTGATCCACAGAATCAGTTTTCCATAGTTAGGCAGAAGATCCTGCATGTGTAAGCGACTTACACTGCCGGATCTTAGGATGCAGTACCGCATCCGCCGCTGGGGGCATTTTGTGTCGAAATGCCGCCTCGGGCATGCAAATTAGCACTTACGGAGATCCACAAAGCTTTTCAGCTTCGTTTTTTCTCCGTAAGTTTTAGTTTGCAAACGCAAAATTAGGGCTGCTTTTACAAGGTGTAAAGTGTTTACACCTTGTAAAAACAGACCTTTCTGTCCAGCGACGCAATTTTTTTAAAATTTTTAAAAAAAAATTTGCGCCGTATCTTTTTTTTTTCCCGACGCAACTTTATTGACCCGTCGCAATCCACAAAGCTCGGCGTAACGTAATTTGCACGTCGAAAAAATTACGTCACGAACATGCGCAGTACTGCCGGCGCGGGAGCGCACCTAATTTAAATGGGAATCGCCCCCATGAAAATAGGAACGCCTTGCGCCGGCGGAATTTAAGTTACACAGCCCAAAATTTCTAGGTAAGTGCTTTGTGGATCGGGCACTTAGGTAGAAATTTTAAGGCAGTGTAACTTAAATGGAAAAAATTAAGTTACGCCGGATCTTTGTGGATTACCCCCACTGTCTGGATCTACTTCTCACAACCAATTTGATGGATGCTTTATGTTTGTCATAGTCCTATCTGGCTATATTTCAGCCAATTGGCTGGTTGGACTTTTATTATTTCAGACTGTTTTTGTTTTGCTGTTTTTTTTTTAGTAGGTACGATGCTCGGCAGGTGTGGAGATGCGACTTGGTGTACATCTTGTGGCATATATGTGTCCCTTGATCATCTGATCGACGGCGAATATGGCTGTGCAAAATGTAAGCACATTGTTTCCCTGCTCAGGTTCTGAATCTAGGAAATCAACTGACAGCACTGAGAAGATCCTTCATACTAAAGGAGAGTCAGGAATGTACCCAATAATAATAAATACTGGAACATCCCAATAAGTAGCCAGGAACGTACCCAATAAATAATAAATTCAGGAACATCCCAATAAGTACGCTCCATTGAGTGACATTGGTGAAACCAGTCAGGGACCAGCACTGCAGGAGCAGAGGGACTCCCCTAGCTGTCAGGGGAAGAACTCCTCCAGTGAGAGTGGGGGGGGGAGCGAAGGGAAAGGAAAGACAGATTCTGGTTGTAGGGGACACAGTTCTTAGAAGGATAGAGAGGGCAATCTATGACAAAGACCTGAAGTGCAGAACTATATGCTTACTACCGGGCACTCGGGTTTGGCACATCACGGATCTGGTGGACAGATTACTGGGAGGGGCTGGGGAAGACCAGGCTGTCATGGTGCACGTTGGCACCAATGACAAAGTCAGAGGCAGGTGGAGTGTCCTAAAGAAAGATTTTAGGGACTTAGGAGCAAAATTGAGGAAAAGGACCTCCAAGGTAGTATTCTCAGAAATGCCTCGAAGAACATCAGAAAGGCAGAGGGAGATTAGGGAAGTAAACAAGTGGTTGGGGAGCTGGTGTAGTAAGGTGGTTTGGGTTCCTGGAGAACTGGGCTGACTTCTCAGAAAAGTTAGAGGGGCTTTTAAACTAGGCGATGGGGGATGAGTGTCCCGAGGTAGAGGTAGTCAGCGCGGAACATATGCCAGAGGGTAGAATTGGGGGCATTAGTGGTAGATTGACTATTTCAGAACTTGGTTCAACAGCCCTCATGATCTGCTGGCAACCATTGGCGAAAGCAGAAAAAATCCAAAGAAATTATTTTAGTATATAAACAGTAAAAAAGGGAATTGGGGGGCTTCAGTAACCAAAACTACAGTGTTTATCCTCATGGCACATCAGAGTAAGCACCCTCATGGCTAACAGAGGACATAATTAGAAATAGACTTGGAAAACTTAACATTAATGAGTCCAGATGGCTTGTACCCGAGGGTCCTTAGGGAACTCAGTCAAGTAATTGCCAGACCATTGTTCTTAATTTTTACTGACAGTCTACTGACTGGAATGGTACCAGCTGACTGAGAAAAACCAATATAGCACCAATATTTAAAAAAGGGCCAAAATACATCCCTGTGAGTTACAGACCAGTTAACCTAACATCAATAGTATACAATCTCTTGGAGGGGACGAAAAGGGACTATATACAAGATTTTAGTAAAAAAACTGTATCATTAGCAGTAATCAGCATGGTTTCATGAGGAATCGTTCTTTCCCAACCAATCTATTAACCTTCTATTAGGAGGTAAGCTGGCATCTAGATAAAGGAAGGCCCGTAGACTTGGTGTATCTGGATTTTGCAAAAGCATTTGACACAGTTCCCCATAAACTTTACTGTGCAAAGTAAGGTCCATTGGCATGGACTGTAGGGTGAGTACATGGATTGAAAACTGGCAACAAGGGCGATCTCAGAAGGTGGTGATAAATGGAGAGTACTCGGAATTGTCAGGGGTTGAACATGGGGCCCCCTAGGGTTCTTCGCTGGGACCAATTATATTTAATTTGTTCATAAACGACCTGGAGGATGGGGTAAACAGTTTAATCTCTGTATTTGCGTAAAGGGTTCTTTACTGTAGAAAAGAATGTGGAATTCCCTTCCACAGGCGGTGGTTTCACCTGGGAGCATCGATAGTTTAAAAAAAAAGATTAGCTAAGCACCTAAACGACCACAACATACAGAGATATACAATATAATACTGACATATAATCACATACATAGGTTGGACTTTTTTTTTAAACCTCACCTACTAAGTAACTATGTATTTATGAGTATTGGTGTTCTCTAGGTCTTGGTAAAAACACAACTGGGTTGGTCTACTTAGCGAATAGAGATGTTCACTGCCTAATACCATTTAAGCCACATTCTTAAAAAATAGGTATTTATGGCCAGATTCACAAAAGAGATACGACGGAGTATCTCAAATACTCCGTCGTATCTCTCAGAGTATCTATGCGACTGATTCATAGAATCAGTTACGCATAGATAGCCAGAAGATCCGACAGGTGTAATTGTTTTACACTGTCGGATCTTAGGATGCAGTACTGCGCCCGCCACTGGGGAGGGGTTCGCGTCGTAAACCAGCGTCGGGTATGCAAATTAGGAGTTACGGCGATCCACGAAGATTTTTCCCGTCGTTACGTCATCGCAAGTGATAGATTTCCGTCGCAAACATAGGGCACCTTTAATATGGTGGAAAAGTACTCCACCATGTTAAAGTATTCCCGCGTCGCTTTTGAATTTTTTTTTTCTTTTTTCTTTTTCCCGGTGTAAGTCATTTGATCACGTCGCAATTCACAAAACGTCAGCGCGTCGTAATTTCGCGCAAAGCACGTCGGGAAATTTGTGACGGGAGCATGCGCAGTACGTCCGGCGCGGGAGCGCACCTAATTTAAATGGTACCCGCCCCATTTGAATTGGGCCGCCTTGCGCCGGACGTGTTTACGATACACCGCCGCAAATTTCCAGGTAAGTGCTTTGTGGATCGGGCACTAAATCGGAAAACTTGCGGCGGTGTAAGGTAAATGGGTTACGTTACGCTGCGCCGCGGGTACGTGAATCTGGCCCTTAGTGAGCATTTTTTTATAAGTTTATTGACCTAAACCCTCTGAGTACTGTCAATCTTATTATGAGCAACAGGTGTACAGTAAAACCTTGGATTGCGAGCATACTTCGTTCCAGAAACATGATTATAATCCAAAGCACTTGTATATCAAAGCAAATTTCCCCACAAGAAATAATGGAAACGCAAATGATTCGTTCCACCACCATTTATGAATAGGTCCTTCAGTTTATAGTCCATATAAAAAAATTATAGCAAGGTTGTGTAACCATAAAATGTCCATCTACAAATGAAAGCCTCCACAAGGGGATTAGAAGCAAAATCCAGCAGGAGCTACAGATTATAAAAGAGAAGAGAGGCACCTTTATTTTGAGTGTCGCTAAATGTGTATATTCTAAGTGTTGCACCTTCAATAATTGTAACCATATTGCTACACTTAGAGATGCCTCTCTTCTCTTTTATACTCCGTTGTGACATGATGCTACTTGTAGATCAAGACATCGCTTGTATATCAAGTCAAAATTGATTTAAAAATGTTGCTTGTCTTGCAAAATGCTCTCAAACCAAGGTACTCTATATTATAAGCCCAATTGAATTCCCAGTAGGGATGCTTAATAGCTAAAATAAGGCAACGAGGAACAGAGAAACTGCAGGGGTTTGTCTAGAGGAGGGATCTCCAAACTGTGTCCCAAGGGCCAGATGTAGCCTTTATCTGGCCTTTGGGGCACTACCCCTTCAACTGACACCAATAACTGGGCATTGTTTTCTTCTACTGATGCCAAGGTATTTTCTGCTCCCACTGGCCACAGTCCGGCCCCCCTAAAGCCTGAAGGACAGTAAACTGACCATTTGCTGAAAAAAAGTCCCTTGTACTACATGATGAGAGCTTGTCCCTTATGAATGCAATGAGGTTAAATGGTTTGTATTGAGTGGGCCGAGCTGCAGGATCAGTTCCACTAGGGTTTGGAAGTCACATGTGTGGTTTGCCTCTCTATGTGTGAGGTATATGGTCTGGTAAGCACACCGCTTTACTTGTGGGTATTGGGTCTTTCACTGCTAGAACTCACAACCTTGAAGTTTGTGGAAGTCACCGTTCACAATCACGCTCAGGTTTTGGAACACACTATGGCACTTTGAGAACTTATGAATTGTGTATATATGATTGTTGATTCAGTTACCAAATTATATATCACAGAATTATTTATGGACACCTTATTTGATTATTATTTTAACACAGTGATCTTTTTATTAACTTTTTTATTTCCTCACAGGGGAGACCTGCACAGATAATCAGTGCCCTGATTATCAGTGCAGCCCCAACAGTTCCCATTAGGGATGCCAGTCAGTGTCCATCAGTGCAGCTTATCAGTGTTCATCAGTGCAGCCTCATTAGCGCACATCTGTGAAGGAGAAAAAATATTTATTTACCAAATTTTCTACCAGAGACAAAAATAAAAACCTTAAAAAAAAAAAACCCAGTGGTGATTAAATACCACCAAAAGAAAGCTCTATCTGTTTAAAAAATATGATAAAAAAATTATTTGGGCACAGCATTGCATGACCACGCAATAGTGATTGAAAGTGTGACAGCGCTGAAAATTGGCCTAGGAAAGGAAGGGGATAAAAAAGTGTATTGAAGTGGTTAAAGGGTTTGGTTTTGATTCAGTGTAAATAGAGTACAAATTGGATTGTTGATTTTAATTTAAAAAATTTCTATTTACTTCTGTAGATGGATTGATGTTATTTTGAGGAACTATGTGAAAGTGTGCCCTGAAGAAGCAGAATATCTGCAAAATGCATATACTATCAAACAATATATTATTTGGATGCTAACCTTTAAATGCGTATTATGTAATCCCATGTTTTTAACTTTATGAATAATGGATTTTAATAACCATTTTGCAATAAAAATAATATGGTTTTATATTAAAATATTGTGATGTTGAAACAATACATTCCTGGAGTGCATATCTATGGCCGTGTACACACGAACAGTCCAAACCGATGAAAACAGACTGAAGTTCAGTTTCATCGGTCCAAACCGACCGTGTGTACACCCCATCGGTCAGTTGTCCTTCGGTCCAAAAAAAGAGAACTTGCTTTAAAATTGAACCGATGAACGCCTGACCGATAGGTCAAAACCGATGGTTAGTACGCAAAAGCATCAGTTCAAAACCCGCGCATGCTCAGAATCAAGTCGACGCATGCTTGGAAGCATTGAACTTCGTTTTTTTCAGCACGTCGTGTGTTTTACGTCACCGCGTTCTGACCCGATCGGTTTTGGAAACGATGGTGTTTACGCACATCAGACCATCAGTCTGCTTCATCGGTGAACCAATGAAAACGGTCCGTGGGACCATTCTCATCGGATGGACTGATACAGGCCTCGTACACACGACCGAGTTTCTCGGCAAAAACCAGCAAGAAACTTGCTGGGATTTTTTTTTTGCCGAGGAAACCGGTCGTGTGTACATTTTTCGACGAGGAAACTGTCGAGGATCCCGTCGAGCCAAAAAGAGAGCATGTCTTCTTTTTCCTCGACAGGAATGGAGAAACTTGCCTTGTCAAGTTCCTCGACAGCCTAACAAGGAACTCGACAAGGAAAACGATGTGTTTCGCCTGTCGAGTTCCTCGTTCGTGTGTACGAGGCTTAACAGTCCCTATCAACACTTTGTACTATTGTTCTCTTTGAGTTCATATGTGATGATGCTGCCATATATTTTATAGGCAAAAATAAGTAAAAAATTTAAAACATGCTTGTGTTACTATGGATACAAAGTACACATTTTATTTTTTAAATTATATATTTATTTTTGTAGACGAAAAAATAATAGTTTACAAAACCTTGAAGTAAATAAGAGTCTATAAACAATAATACAGGGTTGTATGAAGCGTTCAATACAATTAGTAAGACGGACATAACAGTGTGTGTAAGGGCATCTTCAACACTAGTAGCAGGTGCTTTTAAATTAGTTCAGATACTAGGACCCTGTTAGTTAGGAAGGCAAAAAGAAGACCTAAATAGAAATAGGAGTATGAAAGTGAACAGAGTGATATAGTGGAGGGAAGGGAAGGAGGGTGAAAAAGAAAAAAAAAGGGAGGGAGAGCCACTGAGGAGCACTACAACTGGGCCAACTTGCAAGCCCTGCAGAAACCCATCTTCATCCTATCTCTGGATTTGAATACTGAGATAGCATGGAATCATAATCTGAAGAAAAAGTAAAATTCTAATGGAACCAGTAAAACCATGGTTTACGAAATAGTTCCTCTTTCCCATTGGCAGACACCACAATATCTTCCAGAAGTTGAATCTCTTCACAAAACCACAGGCTAATAGGACACGTGATTGTCTGTTACCAGTATAGAGGGATACAAGCGTTTGCAGCATTTAGTAGGTGAAGCAACAGAGATCATTTGCTCTGTTTTGTCGAAAGATGCAGGGGAAAAGTATCCAAATCATCTCCCAAAGTGACACCTGTCAATCTAAAAGCTGTCTATGCCCCTGGCTGGGCAGAGGTTATTGATAATGAATCTAATCAAATTTTGGGTTGACTACACTTTGGAATTTTATAGTATTTGGTTGATGAACTGTGGCTTGAGAGCAAGAAAGGGGTGCTAACCATATTTACATATTAGAGGTGCTGTACAAATGTCTGTTTTTCCTGAATACCTCACGTTCATATGTGATGATGTTGCGTGAATCCTCTTGTGACTAGTATGAAGGAATGAAATCATCACAAGATTATTAATAGGATGTCTCTGACCTGCAGAGCTGCACAGGAATGCATCTTGTTCCTTTCATGTTTTATTTCCTGGCCATAGCTCATTGCATACAGTCATGAAAAAAAGAGAAAGCATTGAGCCAATAGAAGTGGAACAAATATAGGGATTTAAAACAGTCAATGTTAAAAGTTCTAAAGTGTTCATGGACATAGTGGAGATAGTCCACATGGGCTGCCAATCCAAGAGTAGAAGCAAGCTCTCAGCAACTGGAATCAAGAGAAGGGGGTACAGGCGCCTCTAAGTGTAGTCTAGTGCCTGCTTCCGGTAGGCCCCACATAATGCTCTACACAGCCATTGGCTTCCTCCTACTCTGGCCCTGAGGATCCGGCTGTTCTCGAGCCTCACTGGAAGGTCTGTCGAGAGCACGAGCCCTGCATACTACTCACCAGCACCATGGAAGTTCCCATGTGTCTTTGATGTACCTGGTACTACTCTTTCACAATGTGAGTGGATATTGTTTTGCATACTAATAAATGAATTGTGAGATATTCCACTTATGCCGTGTACACACGATCGGTTTTACCGATGAAAAAAGTCTGATGGACATTTTTCATCGGACAAACCGATCGTGTGTGGGCCCCATCGGTCTTTTTTCTATCGGTGTTAAAAAATAGAATGTTTTACATTTTTACGATGGAAAAAAAAACGGTAGTAAAAACTGATCGTCTGTGTGGAATTCCATCTGAGAAAAATCCAAGCATGTTCAGAATCAGGTCGACGCATGCTCGGAAGCATTTTACTTAATTTTTCTCAGCATGACGTAGTGTTTTACGTCACTGCGTTTTGGACGGTTGGAATTTAGTCTGATAGTGTTTCCGATGAAAAAATCCATCGGATTTTAGACCATCGGAATTCTGATCGTGTGTACACGGCTTTAGCCCGTTCCTTCTTCTCTTGTATGCAGTCAGTCATGGATGAGAAACAAACAAAATCCTTACCTGTTAATTTTTTTGAGGGTTCAGATTAATTTATAAATGTGATAAATAACAAAAGTGCAACAACTAAAGCTATTATGAAAATGTTGTTTCATCTAGAAGTGATTTCTTGCACTTGGCCTATTCTCCTTTGTCAGCTTACTTTCAGCAAATACATGATGTGAAAGGTTTTCAACTTTTGTTGCTTTTATTACTGAAAAAGTGAACATAAATAAACATATGCAACACAAGTAATATATTAATTTATGCAACTGATCACATTTTATTAGGATATATTATATTATAGATTTACATTGTCTTTTATATTACACATGTACAGTTCAAAGATATGACATTTTTATTAAAACATAGTATCTCCTTACTCAAAAGAGTAAATTTAGAGGCAACTATTTTTGGCACATGATTTAAAGCTTCAGAACCAAACTGAATTAACAATTGCTATATACTCCTCTGTATTTAATGTGTGACATTATAATATTCATTCAGTTTTGAATATTTGTTAATTTGCTTGATGTTACTTTAGAGGCAATTTGAAAATTCTCACATTTACAATGCTCTGAAAGCTTTTATAATACTAAATTAGGCTATTTGTGTAATTATATTTAGGCACATATCCACTGCAAATTACTTTAAGTAAATCTGTATTACTGTATTTAATCTTGCATACAGCTTTCTAATGTTATCTCAGTCTGGTCCTGAGAGAGGCGCTGCCCCATTCAACACTGAAGAGATTCCACAACCATTTAGCAATTAGTGTCTTATTATGCAATTCATAACAAGGTACAATAAACTTTTTTTTTTAAATCAGCAAAGGGACAGAGCGACTGCACCCACAAGTCCTACGCCCAAACGGTCACACTGGAAACTACTGATCCAAAGCAGCTCCATAGTAAATTCACAGAGATTGCTGGCACAACACAACAATAAATACTTGCTGTATCTGTGGTTGCTTCAACTTTTCAGTGTTGGTATAAGTGCTTTGTTGTTATCTCAAGGCTGTATTCCTTTTTTTGACACAGTGTATTTCACAGTGAGTGTTAATAAAACTGAGAATTATTGAGCGATTTTTCCTTGTCTCTTCATTTTATTCAATCCCACGTCTGCCATTTATAACCCAAAAAATTATTGGGACAATCACAGTTAAAATTCAAAAGCGTACTGAGAATGCACAGAGAGCATTTACTGAAGCAGCAAGTTTCCCTTAGATTCACAAATTCCTGTTGACATTTAAAATTTAGGCTGGTAATAACATACAGTACATATAAAAATAGTAGAACCCAATGCTCAAAACAAATGAAAAAATTTAATATTTGTTGTTTTCTTTAGTGGTTTGATTTGAAGCGTATTTCCGTCTTTGCAGCAAAATTTGAGGGACATCCACTTTATGTTTGTTAAATGTTTCCATCCACATAGAATACCTTAAGAGCCGGTTCACACTGGGACGAATGGGAGCGGTGTTAACACACACGACTCGAGTCGCTCCGACTTCAAAAGAAGTTCCTGTACTACTTCAATCCGACTTGTAGGCGATTTGTACCCATTGATTTCAATGGAAGTCACCTCCAAGTCTGATCCAAGTCTGATCACTGTCTTAACTGAAGCGACTTTCCAGGAAGATAACATACATTTATCAGGCAAACCTCTCCCTCCCTCTCCCTCCCCTAGAGCTGATTGTTGTTTGATTGGCCACTGGAAAGTCTCCTGTCCTGGAGACGACTTCAAGTCCTGTTGTAAATCGCCCCAGATCGCCCTGTGGTTCATGCTCAAGTCGTGTCGGAGTCGCCTCTGAAAGTCGCGCTGGAAGTCGTGTCGCCCTAGTGTGAACCGACTCTTAAGGTAACTCCACTTTCAATAAATAAAAAAATATAACAAATAAAAAAATTATATAGCATAAACAATATACCTTTCCTTTTCAATTTGCAGAGCTAAAATTTCCTTTAAAGTATAAGTTTACCTTTAAAAAAAATATAAATAAATGCACATCTTTTTACAGGTAAAAAAATGGGCATTCATTATTTTTTGTTGGGTACAATGCAGGGCTCTTGCAGACTCTGTATTTAAGCTGTCTGGCAGGACATTGTATGGCCAAGCAGTTACACGCTATCAGGAAGCATCAATGAACTACCACAGTGCTCAACAGTTTTTTTATTAACGGAATTCAGTGAATGAGTGACATGGCCAGGCGGACGGAGCCCCGCATTACCACATTCTTAGCAGAGAATCACAGAGTGCAGAGGAAGAAGATTGCTTGTCACCTATCAATCAGGGTTAATTATATGGTAAATCTAATTTCCCAGGCCCTTTCTAAACATTGCATAGAAGGGGAAAACGACAATTTTTTTTAAGTTTTGGAGTTTTCAAAGGAGAGCAAAAAAAAAAGTAAGCAGCAATGTTTAGATTTTTTCTTAAAGTTGTTGTAAACCCTTTCATATACCAAATGAAGTGAATAGCTTTAGGTGATATACAGAGATAAAACAAATTGTCCTGCATAAGTTTATATGCAATCTTCTCTTCAAAAGTGAAGATTTGTGAGGAGCAGATAGGAGGGGGTGCAGAGCTGCAGTTACAGTGTTGAGCTGAAGGGACACACCCCCTTTACACACTGCACGGGAACGAAGGAAGGATACAGAGCTGTGAGGAATGAAGCACCGGAGATAAACCACACTTAGAGCTTTGGACATAGACAAGTAAATACTACAGATATAGGCGCTTAGTTCAGATTTCATTACTGAGGTTTACAACCACTTTAAGTTATGCTATGTTAATTGGGGACATGTAACAATTATAAAACAGTTTTTACCCCAATTTGGCTGCAAATATATAAATACACTTTCAAGGTCTGCACAGGTCTAATTTAAAGTGCATCCCCTCTCTAAACCCTTCTTAAGTCTTGAATTGGGTTGGGAAGGGTTAGAACCTCTATCAGATTTTTACTGCTGTCTGGGACACCACTTGGGAGATTTCCACATTTTGTTGACAATATTATCATTATCACTAGGACAGGAAGTGGGAGGAAATCTTCAGCAGTAACACACATATCAATAAGAGCACTTCTTGAGTAGTGTGGGGTAAGTCTAGAACCCCCATCAGTTTATTCCTGTTGTAGGTTTTTCATCACTTCCTGTCTGGTGGTAACATTGTCACCTGAAAAAAACTTAGAGAAATTCTTCTCAGAAAAAAACTCAGAGTTTCTAATCTTTTGCCACACCATCCAACACTAGATGTTTTAGGAGCATTTACACTTAACATGCTTGAAAGCAATGTAGAACTTAATAAACCAAAGAGGGAAAGGCTATGGTAGCCAAATATCACTGTTGATATAAAATGTTCCCAGTTTCAAGTAATTTGTAGGTATTCTACCCAGTGTACTTTTCTACTTTTGACTACTAAAATAAACTGAACTAATTAAAAAACAAACAACTTATATTCAGTTTTTTTTTCTATTTACTTATTTAAAATAATAATAATTTGGGATAAGGAGTGAGAGGATTGTTTTTTTTATGCCTTTGTTCCCATTTAAAAAGTTATTTTATTGCTGATTCCCTATAGCTGAGATTTCCCTCTTTTCTTACCCTGGAGACTACCAGGACAGGAAATAAGAGGTTGTTTCCTCAATAGGAACACAGCGATCAGTAAAAATATATACCGCATTTATCAGCGTATAACACGCACCCTAACTTTAAGAGGGAAGTTTCAGGAAAAAAACTTTCCATAGCCCCCTGCGTATAACACTCAGGCACAGTTTACTCTCTATTTTCAGGGTATAAAAGTGAGTGTTATACGCCAATAAATACAGTACATATAATATTACAGCATTTTAAATCTTTCCCACTCTGTCGAGTACAGAAAATTTACTTTGACTGATTGACACCTTGGGGTCTATTTACAATTTTTATTTAACACAAGATTTACACAACTTTCACCAATTATTCACACGTTTCCAGTTGAGTCCAATAGAAAAACATTTGTGAAAACTGGTCTAATGTAAGGTGAATCTTGAGTGAAAAAAATATTTAAGTAGACATTCTAGTGACACCCATTTCCTAACTTCACTGACTATTTTTTCAGTAGATTTAAATTGCTCAGAAGCACTCATTTGTAATTGCTACCCAGGGCCGATCCTAGGCAGGGTGCACAGGGTGCATTGCACCCAGGCGCCTGCAGAGGTGGGGGCGCCGAACATCTAACAGACTCTCTAACAGAAGCCCTCTATGTGTCAATCACAGAGGCCCCCCTCCAGGTCCCAATAAAGTACTCTGCTTCTCTTCCTGTATTTTGTTTATTGTTAAGAGATCATGTAAGGATCCCAGATTAATGAACACTTCGTGGAGGAGCATCTCTGTGGTTGAGTCATTGCCATAGAAACATTTGTAAAGGGGAGGAATTAGTAAATTTACGACGCCCATGTGGGGGCGCCAGAAATATTTCTGCACCCAGGCGCCTGTGACCCTAGGATCGGCCCTGTTGCTACCCATATAGATTATCACAGGAGCCACTAACATTTTTGTCATATTGGACAGTCAACCTGTCTATGGCCAGCATAAAACATATGTGACTCAATTTAAAGAAGAAAAAAAAGGGTTACAACAAAAGTATAGACCAGCTATTAAAATTATATAGATTCAAATCTTCCATAAAAAAAAAAAAAATACAATGATACAGCTTAGCACAAGCTAACATGTGGGCAAAGGTCAACTAATACCCAAAGTGGCAATTAATAGAAAAGATTAAATATGTATGCATTCAACTGAGATATACTAAATAATTCAGTGTTGCATTTCACATGAGTTGTCTATTGCTTATAATGAGCAAAGATGTTTGTACCAATTTATTAGACTATGAAAATACTTAATTCTCAGCATCAATTAGATTTTATTTGGAAAATGATGTCTATTGAACCTCTTGCTTATAACAAAGAATGGCACACTGATATATCAAGAGAACACTGCTCCTCGAAGAATAGGAATACCTCCTAACCTTTTGGCTAGCAAAATGGTATGCTCTGCAATGGTAACAATGCTTACATGCTTCATAAATAGAGCTGCATTATACATATCCTTTATTGCATGAGTCCAGAACTAAGGCAAACTGAATCTTACTATGCAGAAGTCCCCTGGAAGACTTGAAAAAGTAATGTTCTTTGATTTTGACAATAACATGGAAAATGGTAAGTTTTTTTGAAAATAGATTTGGCACAATATACAGATAAATACTGCTGTACACAGTCATTTACAATGTATGATTTGTTTAAAGGACCACTAAGCCATGAAAAATGATCCAATAACAAATGGTATACTGTAAAAAGGACCACCAAGCCATGAAAAATTCTCCAATACAAATGTTATACTGTAAAAAGGATCACTAAGCCATGAAATATGATCCAATACAAATGTTATACTGTATAAGTAACACTGAACAAAAACTCTTATACTGATTATTACAAATCACTGCTCTTTGTTATATGTAGGCTTTAAAGTGAACCTATGTTGTGGTAGTAAGTCCTGTCATTGGTAAGGGCCTTCAGCGTTTGTTTGTGTCAGAACTGCTTCTCTCCATACAAGTCTATGGAAATGCAAAAGCAGACTGACAGTGGTCAAATTCAGCTTGGAAGGAGACCAAGTGTACCTTTCAATGATCTCAGAAGCTACTCAATCTGATGTTTGAGCACATTACATGTTCCCATCGATGCAAGTCCCAAATTTGTCAACATATACGCTATTAATGCTTCACCTATGAAAATGTATCAACTGTGTTAACTGACTCCTGCAAAGCTTACATTCCCAATGTGAGTACTGACACCAGATCCTTTTATATAAGGCAACTTCCATTTCAAGATTAAATGGTCCTTTAACCAAAGAGAGAGAACGTGCAAGCTTTTTCAGTTAAACAAGACAGAGCTGTGACAATGTGGAAATAGCATTAATCCCTAGGATCCAATCAGATTTCAGCTATTTTAGTCAAGCCAATAAAAGAAAGACATTGACTGCTTGCAATGGGTGACTGCACATTTCACTCTGCTCTTTGCATTATTGAATAAGCCTAGTAATGTGCTGCTGTGCTTCAGAAGAGCTTATCCAAGATTCACATTATTGGCCAGGATAAGAAAAACCCCAGGCAATGAACATGCTAAGTCTGATAATACATTCCAAATATTGGTATTTAGATACCATAAGACAGTATTATAAAAGTGAAGTATTTTCAACTCTTCTTTATGCATACTTGCTCACAGTGAGCACCCCCCCCCCCCCCCCCAAATAAAAGAAAGAAAAATAAGCTCCTCTGTCCAAATGTAAAAAAACAACTCATCTTGCTGTCTTTACTTTATATGTCAATCAATTCAATGTTCCTTGAAGTCCCACAACAGTTGGCATTCCCAATGTTTTTAGAACTGTGATGTCTGGGTGAAAGATATGGCATCTGACTTATCAACAGCAAATCCTCCATTCACATAGGACTTCTTCCCTTCATCGTCTTCGTCTTCATTTGAAAGTATACCTTGATCAATGGCAAAGGGATTGGCTATGTTCACTTGTGATGAGACGTCCATTTGTTCCAATTCTTTCTTTGAGAGCTTCTCTACTATTCCAGTTCCATAAGCATCACCAAGAACATTTACCATGGTTCTAAATCGATCCCTGGAAAAGATAACATACATAATGAATATTCTTACAATGCCTTTCTATATTTTTTTTATAGTTTTTACTAGAGGTGCACCGAAATGGAAATTTCAGAACCGAAACGAAACCGAAATAAAAAAAAATGTCAGGCCGTAACCGAAAATGACTTTTCTTTTTTTTTTAAATAATTGTATGTTAAAACATACACTCACTGTGCCCCCAATTGCCGCCTCACTGTGCCCCCAATTGCCTCCTCACTGTGCCCCCAATTGCCGCCTCTTGTTTCTTATTTTTTTTTATTACTTTATCACTTTTTTTTTTTAAGCTTGTCGTTTTACTTTTTTTTTGTATAATTTTCTTATTTTTAATATTATTTTTCTTATTCTTTACTTTTTTAATTACTTATTTTATTCATTGAATTATTATTTCTTATTTTTTTTTACACAATTGGAGGTGGCAGGTTCTCTTTATTAACCCTGTCACCTTTAGGAGTGGATTGGCGTCAGGGACAGAAACCAGACTAGGCACCCGGGGGGGGGGGAGGGGGGACAGAGTCCCAAACATATAGACAGCCAGAGGGAGGAGGGGGGGGGGGACAGAGTCCCGAAGATATATCCAGCCGGAGGAAGGTATGTGGGGGGGGGGGGTGGATGAAAGGCTGCTAGAAAGAAAAGCAACTCACCGTCGCCCGTATGCTGATACTGTCTCCACACGCTGCTAGCACACAGCCCCGCCTCCTCCTAACCCCACGCTGTGATAGACAAAGCACATCTCAGCATTAGAACGGCGTTCTGTTTATCACAGCTAGGGGTTAAGAGCAGGTGGGGCTGTGTGCTAGCAGCGTGTGGAGACAGTTTCAGTGTGTTTTACCGCTCTGCAGCCACTAGTCCTATCGGCAATTTTAAAGCTGTTTCGGCATGTGCCCAAAACAGCTGTTTTCGGACGATATGTTTCGGCACCGATATATCGGTGCATCCCTAGTTTTTACCCTTATATAGAAAAGTACATATTAAATTATATATTAATTTACCCATATATAAATATGTACATATTTAATATAATAATAAAAGTAACGTTAAACTGCATCTGGCAGTTAGGTAACGTTCTTTACAAATGTCTTGCACATTGTATGTACAGTTTGATGTTATTGCAGTACTATTAATGTGGTGGTAGCACGCTGTATTATCTTACTTTTGATAACAAGTTTTTTTATCTTTATAATATCAGAGGTAGGGGTTACCTTTAAAGATTAGGCAAGAAAGTAAGTTTAGGTTAATGCAGGTAAAAGGTTAGGTTTATGCAGTAGTCTAATAATAATGTGTATATACACCCAAAATCTAAATAAAATTAATATTAGTTAGACAAGATAACATAAAAGGTCAAGTGCACTGATTTAGGCACTAACTTTAAGTGTTCCAGTACCACTCTTTTTTTTACTCTTTTGACATCACAGACATTACCTCCATATGTATTTTATAAACTGTGGGGAAATGTAATAAAACTGTAGCAGACAGCATCTGAAGCAGCTATGCAATATAAATATTCTGTCTGTTCCAGTCTTAGTAAATTCCTAGAGCCATAAAGCTAAATATAGATAATACTAGTGTGTTTTTCCACAAACAGTTGGTTTTAAAATAAACATAATTTGAGATTGTTCAAAAAAATATTTTTTTTTTAAATTCTAAAGCTGCAAGGCAAGTAATGCGTAAAGGAGGAGAAACTCTGGGCAACTTACATGTTAGTTGCGTGATTAAATCTACATATTAAAGAGAACTTGTTTGCCAAATCAGAGCAAAGTGACATTTTTTTTTTTACAGGCTACACTCCCCCAACAAGTGAGGTTTCTAGGGTGCCCCTGCTATTATATTCGTCTTTTGGAGCCCTAAATGGGTAAAGTGACAGATTCTCTTTAATTGCTTTACCCAATACTTGAAAACACTTTGCACACATAGAAGAAAGCACAGTTTTCTTTATGAAATCTAGACACTTGGCAACCCTATCACACATCAAACTTGACTTTCCATTCTGCAAAGCTAAAGAGAACATCATTGGGTATACAGTGTTTTGTGTAATTATGTCACTGTGCTCTAACAAGCAAATGTGTTCACACCTTGGCTTGCCCAAATGCAGAGGTGATTTCACAATAAAATCCAAGGTGTAAATATACTGAGCAGTCTTTGCATACTATTTTTTGCAAGGTTGTCTCTGGTTGACACTTCTACACCATATGTGGCCCTCTATCACTCAAGTCATTAAAATAGCAAGTATACAACTAAAATGTTCATTTTGCTTGGGGACATTTTTTATTGCATGGTTATAAATAAGCCTTTTTATGGGTTACTTCATATGTTTTTTTTCTATTTTCTCATAAAACTCACCTTTTTGGTCAAATAAATTACTTGACCTGTGCTCCTAAAAGTCATATCTGTCCTAAAGTCAAAAATCAAACTTAACCAATAAAGCAGCACAAAGTTCAAGGGTTAAGCGAAAAGACTAGTCACATATCACCAATCAATAAATGTTACAGCTCTTTTGTATCTGTGACTATGGTAAGCTTATTGATTGTTAAGGGGTATTACTGCATATGCACATCATGATGGTGATGCCTCATTTAAAGTGATTCAAAACACAACATTTTGGCCCCTCCCCCTTCCAACGATTGCCCCCATAGCAAGCTGTTAGCTATGGGGGCACGAGTGCCTCCTTGTCCCTGAGCTAGCGCTGTGTGTATATTGACACACAGTATGATGCTCAGCCCTGCCCCCTGCTCTCTCCTCACTGGCTGTGATTGACAGCAGCAGGAGCCAATGAGCCAATGGCTACTGTCCAATGAAGAGAGAGCGCCAAGAGAGCTGCTCTCATGCCCATCGCTGGATTGAGATCAAGGTCAGATAAGTATTTGGGGGGGGGGGGTTGCTACATGCAGAATGTTTTACCCTAATTCAGAGAATGCATGAAGGTAAAAAAACCTTCTGCCTTTAGAGCCTTTAGCCCAGGTTCACACTGGGTACGATTTCCTTTGATTTGAGATGCGATTTCACATGTGAAATCGCATCTCAAATCGGCGGCATTTGCCGGCAATTGTCGGCAATGACACCGTCCTAATCGGTGCGACGCCACATCTGCGGCGCTGCACCGATTTAAAAAAGTACTTCCTGTACTACTTTTTGCAATTTCTGGACGCGATTTACATTGACATCTGTGCAGAAACCTGCACACATGTCTCTTAAATCGCGGCCGAAATCGGGACTGCCGGCGGGAGTGAAATCGTGCGAGTTCAGCTGAACTCGCACGGCTTCACTCCCGCAGCCCAGTGTGAACCAGGGCTTCGAGCAACTTTAAGAAACATTGTGAATAAGGTAAAAAAAAAAAAGTAAACTGTGAAAGTAGCCGGCTAACACAGTAACACAGCTAAGAACACAAATTGCTAAAGACATTTTGGTGAAAGCTAATCAGGAAATTGTTACTGGTTTACCAGACAAAGGTTTTTCAATCCCGAGCTTTAAACAGCAACCTAAAGCTGGCCATACCGTATACAATTTTCTTATTCAATATCCTTTAGATTTACCTTATGCCCTGTACACATGATCGGTTCATCCTATGAAAACGCTCTGATGGATTTTTTCATCAGATATCCGATGAAGCTGACTTTCATCAGTCTTGCCTACACACCATCATTTAAAAAAAACATTGTGTCAGAACGCGGTGACATAAAACACGACGTGCTGAGAAAGATAAAGTTCAATGCTTCCGAGCATGCGTCGTCTTGATTCTGAGCATGCGTGGATTTTTAACCGATGGACGTGCCCACAGACGATCGTTTTTTTCTATCGTTTTTTTAACCATCAGATAATTTTAAAACAAGTTCCTAGTTTTTTCACCGATGGATAAAAAACCAATGGGGCCCACACACGATCGGTTCGTCTGATGAAAACGGTCCATCAGACCGTTTTTATCAGACGAACCAATCGTGTGTACGCGGCATAAAACTATGTAGTGCAAGGGCCTGCCTGATTGCATACAAATTGAAAATGTTTAGGTTTAACACAGGACAGCCTGATGATTAATACCACTTCAGTTTAGAGATACAGTGGCGTCCTCTCCTAACTGCCAATATTTGCCATCCTCTCATCCTTTGCATGATTCTTATCAACACATTTGCAAGCAGCAATCCTGATTGGCTCTCAGTCCTGCCCATCCCTCTCCCAGTCAACGTGTTGCTTTATAGGGGATTGCATGAGACTAAAGAAAATTAAATTCTGGTACTTACAGTATATTAGTCGAACTATAAAAAAAATACATTTAATGATTCATTAATTATTACAGAGCTGCATACAATTATTTATGTATGTATGTATGTATGTATGTATGTATGTATATTTGAATGGAGTTCAGCTTTAAAGTGTAAGTACCCCCCCCCCCCCTATCGTTTTCAGCCAGGGAAGCTGCCATCTTTGCCTCTGTTTAATCTGCAACTGCCATGATGCTGCACTTGTGATAAGTTATGACACCAGCCATTGGATGGTTTGCCAGTTTGGTTGAGAGCACAACCAACGGAGTGTTACATTTCTGGCACATTCTGAAATATATTAAATGTGCTAGTATTTTCAAGCACAGTGTTGGTCAATAAATTCCTTGTATTGTCTACGCTACTTGTGTCACTGTGTTTCTTAATCTCTTTTTGCTACATGTACAAAGCTTCAATTACAATGTTTAATCAGCTGGTTTATAACCACATGGCAGTACACAATGTGCAGGCCAGAGGTCAAGGATGTACGGTAATGGTGATGAAAAAGGAATGATCAGTTATGGGTATTACCCTTTTCAGTGACATAAGCTACAAATTATGTTGTTTTAAAAAGCGACTTAAATGTGGGCGCCTTTGTTTCAGTACTGGCATTTTGTTAACATTGCAAAATTGGAAAGGAAAGGTGCAGAATAGAGCTAATAAGTAATTGATGGGTGGGAACTATTTGTTAGAGGTCATTCCTTTAAAACACATGCAATTATTAGAATCATCGTTGCTTTGAAATATGGGCAAAAAATAGATTTTGATTTAAAAGGTCTCATTTTACTTTCCGTCTTTTCATATCTATGGTTGGCAGTGACTGGCCTTTCATGGTTCATTAATCCTGTAATTTGGTGTGGTAGTTGTCTGAGAGGGAAGAGGCAACCCCCCCCCCCCCCATTTATGGCCTTTGGCATACAAAAACCCTGAAAGTTATAGATAAGATAATACCACCCATTTAATCATCAATCTCCCTAGAACAGACTTGTACAACCTAGTTTATGATGACAGCTACTCATTATAAACATCCAGCTGGTATAGATAATTACAGTTATATCAGACAACTCTATTTCAGAAAGCTCTGTTGTTTAATTGTGGTTCTGCTTTCCACCTTTCAGATTGGGAAAGGCTATGCTATAGGCATACAAATATGATCAGATCAGCCTATTATTACTTGTTTATTAAAAGGAATCCTAAATCATTATTTAAAGTGAATCTACAGTCTTTTCAGAATTTTTTTTAAATACACATTTACTGGCTTCTTACATTTATCTTTATTTCGGCTAAAATAACTATAGCCAGGAACTGGAGGTCTGCTGCCCTGCCATTCGATCAGCTGAGGCATAAACTGTCGTGGCTCATGTGAAATGAGGGCTAACGGCCATGGTACAAGACAAAATGAAACAATTTCATAAAGTATGGGATCCTTGGATTGGTTATCTAACGAATGACCCCAGGTAATCGTAAACACTGGTGATAGTTCTTATGGTTATGGTGCCGGAGCTCCCTTCCTCTGGTATCTCTTTCGTCTTTCTTTTCCTTCCTTTTTTACCTTTTCTTTTTACTGTTCTACCCTCCTTGAATTTTGTTTTTTGTATGTGTTTTTTTTTTTTTTTTTACTTGCCAGATCTCAACCCTGGCATTGTTGGGTTTTGATGTTTTCTTTCTATCCTCGGTGTAAACTGTACAAATCATCATTCTTTTGCTAGAAAATTACTCAGAACCCCCAAACATTATATATGTTTTTTAGCAGACACCCTAGGGAATAAAATGGCGGTCATTGCAACTTTTTTATCTTTTTCTTATCTTTAAACAGTAAAGTTAGCCCAATTTTTTTGTAAAATATGAAAGATGATGTAAATAGATACCTAACATGTCATGCTTTAAAATTGCGCACACTCATGGAATGGCTTTGTTACTTCGTTACTTAAAACTTTGTTACTTAAAAATCTCCATAGGCGACGCTTTAAATTTTTTACAGGTTACTAGTTTAGAGTTACAGAGGAGGTCTAGTGCTAGAATTGTTGCACACGCTCTACCGCACGCGGCGACACCTCACATGTGTGGTTTGAACGACGTTTACATACGTGGGCGGGACTGGCGTGTGCGTTTGCTTCTGAGCGCAAGCTACCGGGACAGGGGCGTTTTAATTGTAAACATCCCTTGTAATAGGAATAGTGTGTGATAGGTCCTCTTTAAGGAGAAATGCGGGATCAATAAGACCCCACATCTCTCCTCCAGGCTAGAAAGAATGAGATTGTGAAAAAAAATTCACAGATCTCATTCTTACTAGCCGCAAATGCGGTTTGTTTAATTACGGGTACCCGGGCTTGACATCATCACATCGCGCCCGGGCCTCCGACGGTCATAGAGATGACTGGTGACCATCTGGTCACCAATCATCTCTATGCCTCCCATCCGGCACACGGCGATCATCTCTCCGGGCCCCCGATGGCACGGGAGAGCCCGGAGAAGCACTGGATGGCGGCGGGAGGGGGGCATGTCCCTATAAGAACGATCAAGCAGGGGAACTGCCGCTATTATCGTTCTTCTGGTGTGCAAGATCGCCGCCGGAAAAAAAATGATATCTGAATGATGCCTCTAGGTGCAGGCATCATTCAGATATCACCGCACAAAGTACAGGACGTCATACGACGTCCACCCAGGATAAGAGATCCCCTTTTTGGACGTCATATGACGGCGTGCGGTTTTGAAGTGGTTAAGCACAAACTTCTGATAATTTTATTGAGAAGACTAAGAAAATATAACCATGCCAATGGTGCAACAGAAACATAGCACAGTGAGGAAGGTTTGTGGTCCAGGATGATAGGACAGTCAAAATTAGAAGCTCCCCCCCACACACATAGTTACAAAATGCCAGGCGAAAGCAGAGCGGCCGCTTTATGGGGGCGCTAGACTAATTTGCCTAACAGTGTAGTGCAACCCGGCGGGGACTATTTTTGTGCTGCCCCCCTGCAAAGTGCTGCCCTAGGCCAGGATACAGCATTGAGTATGAGCCCTGCCTAACTTTTCCCCTTCTGGACTACAGAAAACCTTTCCCCAATGTTACATAAATTAGGACGAGGGGGGGGGGGTGGGTTCTGTAATACAGCAGATAACAATTGGGATTGGCTGATAACACTGCCTGAGATTGTGATGTCAGCTCAAACTGTGTCATTTAATAAAAAAAAAAAAAAAATACAAAATATAGGGCAACATGCTTGTACTGAGATGTGTTAGATAGAGCAGGCAGGCAGGCTAGTCAGTTAGAGTTACAGGGTGTAGAGGATATATATGCATCCCAAGTGTTGTATATATATGTATACACTGTATTAAGTTTAGCTAGATCCGCTCTTCCTAATACAGTATACTGACAGGCAGGCAGGTGAACTGTCTGTGTCCTCTGTACAGTGTGCACCTAAAGCTACGTAAAGCTGGTGTTTCTCGTATTAGAGGCAGGGATCTGCTCATATTAATACCACAGGCAGGGGATCATTCTGCAAGTACTTTCACGTGGTCTACTGTCTGTGTCCTCTGCACAGTGTGCACCTAAAGCTACGTAAAGCTGGTGTTTCTCATATTAGAGGCAGGTATCTGCTCATATTAATACCACAGGCAGGGGATCATTCTGCAAGTACTTTCACGTGGTCTACTGTCTGTGTCCTCTGCACAGTGTGCACCTAAAGCTACGTAAAGCTGATGTTTCTCATATTAGAGGCAGGGATCTGCTCATATTAATACCACAGGCAGAGGATTATTCTGCAAGTCCTTTCTCGTGGTGTACTGTCTGTGTCCTCTGTACAGTGTGCACCTAAAGCTACGTAAAGCTGATGTTTCTCATATTAGATGCAGGGATCTGCTCATATTAATACCACAAGCAGGGGATTATTCTGCAAGTACTTTCTCGTGGTGTACTGTCTGTGTCCTCTGTACAGTGTGCAGCTAAAGCTACGTGGTGTGTGTACTGTCTGTGTCCTCTGCACAGTGTGCACCTAAAGCTACGTAAAGCTGGTGTTCTCATATTAATTCCTATAGGCAGGCATACTATAGACACCCAGCAGGTACGATATTTAAAGGAATTTTTAAAAAAAAATGTTTTTCACTTTAAGCATCATTAAAATCACTGCTCCCGAAAAAACGTTAGTTTTTAAAACTTTTTTTTTGCATTGATACATGTTCCCTGGGGCAATACCCAGGTCCCCAAACCCATTTTAGGACAATAACTTGCAAATTAGCCTTTAAAATTAGCACTTTTGAATTCGAACATTCGAGTCCCATAGACTTCAATGGGGTTCTAAAGTTTGCGCGAACGCTCGGTCCGTTCGAAGGTTCTGGTGCGAACCGAACGGGGGGGTGTTCGGCTCATCCCTAAATGGGGCATACCAGACTGAAGATTAGGGGAATCAATTGGTACAGCTGTAAAATATTTGTGAGCCTGTGTTTCTGGAAAACTTTGGAGGTGTGAGAACTGGGGCTACAGATAACTGAAAAAAGCCTGCCAAGTTGACCATCTAAGCCCAGGCATGGTCATGAGGCTGACGACAGCTGTAATATAGGAGCAGGAACATCCATAGGTCACACAGAGAAAATAAAGGACCCGTGTTTCAGGACTGACCCTTTTGCCTGGATGTAAGTAGACTGAAGAGAGTTGTGAGCTCCTCTATAGTCCTTTATTGCCTTATGGAAGCTGTGCAACTTTTTTTTTTGGTCCAATCTCACTCACCTCTCTCTACAGTTGGTGTATGCAATACAGCATTTAAAAAGTAGTTTCAAGTGATTGTTTTTCTATTTTATTACCACTTAATGCTAACAACTCACCCTCTGTTGGGAAGCTTGGAAAATTAAACTGGAACTGTTGGAATTTACAATGCTGGACTTTTGGTAACACTAACGTTAATTAAAATTGGGATCAAATATATATCCCTCAAAGACTTCAGCATTCTGTTTTACATTCTTCTGTTAGGACTATATCCCTTTATTAGGTTACATACCTGCATCAGAAGGGTGCCAACAGCAGTTTATTGAGGATAGGTTGTGCATATGCTGCGATGGCAATGTCAGGGTTGTATTAACTATAAAACAGAAATTGCCGCTCCAGCCTTTCAAATCTATACCGAAACACCCCCCTGATGGAACTCACAAGTGCTGGCTCTGCACAAGCTTGAAAGAAGATTGTATGTATTAACTATAGGTCTGCTATAGATAATATAGTTTGCATAACATGTCATGATATGTTAGATATCGGGAGAAATAACTGTAGCTAGAACCTATTCATAACAAAGACTTCCCTCTACCATATAATATAAAAACATGTTCTCCCCCCACAACAACTACTTACAAAAGCCAGTCAACAGCAATTATAAGAGTGACATCATCAGCTGGAAGACCCACAGCGCTCAGAACAATCACCATGGTAACCAGGCCAGCCTGAGGTACTCCTGCAGCTCCCACGCTGGCTGCTGTTGCCGTTACACTGTAAAGTATGAGACAAGAGTTAATACAGAGTAAAAGCTAATATATCATAGCACATTTCAGATTTTTTTTTTTGCATTACACTTTCTTGCATTCTTTTTAGATCAGCAATGACCCTTGTAATTAAATTGCTTTACTGGCTACACTGTAGATAATGCAGATGCAGAAGGCAACAGAAAAAAGTACAGTGTATTATTAATAGCTGTAGTTCAGTGCAATATTCGAAGCTCACTGTGTGTGTTTAATACGTTATACTCCATTCCAATGTTTACTTTGGGATTTAGTGATTAAGTTAAATATAAGTTGATTCATTTGTAAGTGCCAACAAAGGTAATGAATGCATGCAAAAAAAAACTAGAACAAGAATAACTCACATTTATAGCGGACCACGCAACTGCTAAAGGCCCAACATTACCTAACAAGTAAAAGCCGTGGAAATCAGTCTCCCCCGCCTTTAGATCCCTCCACTGGCTGCCCGTACAGGATCGGGTGACATTCAAGACACTCTGCCTCACCCACAAATGTATACAGGGGAACGCTCCCCAATACTTAAGCGAGAAAATAAAACCCTACGTCACCAAGCGCGTTCTCCGGTCAACCGACCAAAACCTTCTCCAAATTCCTAAATCCCGCTACAAATCGAAGGGAGAACATAGATTTTCGGTCCAAGGACCACGGCTCTGGAATGCTCTACCCTCTACCATCCGCTTGGAGGAAAACCATCAGGCCTTTAGGAAAAAACTAAAGACCCACCTCTTCTGAAGGACCGGCACGACTCTGGACGGGAAGCTCCTTGAGGCGATTTGGTTCGCATTTGCTGCGCTATACAAGTTACTCACTCACTCAACACTGGGTTTAGTATTGTCTGCCCTCATAATGATTTATGACATAAGAAGAGTTTCTCTATAAAAGTGCTATGGAAGCAATTAACATGTTGATGTATGTTCACTTGACAGCTCCACTAATTTCAGTAGTAGGATTGCTGCAAGATAGAAAGCCAGGGGCCCTCAATGGTTTTGGTATGGGGAATCGGCTTATACTCCGATATACTGATTGTCTCCTAATTGCATAGTGTAGTAACAAACCTCTGTATGGGCCTCTGTGAGAAGGAGATACCAGGGAGCTATGTGAATCCTGTCATGCCCTCCACAAGTTGCAGTAGTCTTAAGAGGGTCAAATTTGCATCTTAGGTCAGTACTAGCATTGGATTCAGAAGATGAAGAGGCTGGATTAGGGAAAATTGTGTGAAGAAAACCTGTGCTGACAAAAATTAAATAAATAAATAAAAAAAGCTAGCTGCCCTGCTTTAATAGTTTTTTATTCACTGACCCAGAACATGCAAGCAAATTAGAAAGTCAAGAATAAAGTCAACAATCCTGATCTGAATACTTGTGCCAGGTCATTGCCTCAGAAAGCATTAAAGCCATTCAAAGTTCCAATCACTATTCAATCACTTCAATTGCTAATGATGTCTTGTAATGCTATATGTAGTCTTTTATTAATTTAATATTTACCTTATTGTGACAATCTGGCCAACATCTAAATTCATATCATTTAACTGTGCGATAAAAACTGCAGCTACTGCCTCATACAGAGCTGTGCCATCCATGTTGATTGTGGCTCCTACTGGTAAAACAAATCTTGTGATCCTCTTGTCCACCCTATTATTTTCTTCAGCGCATCGGAAAGTTACAGGTAACGTTGCTGAGCTGTCAAAAACAAAAATAAAACAGAATAATATTATTCAGATGTGCCAAAGTCTGAGCTCTCTGCCCAGTAATCTGACTTTTAACTGTAACCTTAGGGTAGAGGATTAGCACTATACTATCAGAAGACATGACTGTCAGATTGTAATTTTACACTACCAATTGGTTATTATCTTCTTTTTGACTTTTACATAACAATTTCTGATTACTTCTTTTATGATTAACCTTATGTAGTTGCAAAATATTGTCATTTAAACTTTCCATGACTCGGGTCAGATCAGAGTTTCCAAAGTTCAATTGTGTGTAATCCTTTTGTTTATAGAACAAAGCAAGATCTCTACACTTTATCTCTGTGACAACTACCTCTAACTTTCTGTTGTTGGTCCATCTAAACTCATATAAATGAGTTTAGGAATCGTGTCCCTTGGGTTCTACAGTATGTATATTTCTTTCTTTACAAAATACATCCCACCCTCCATAGACATTAGGACATCATTGTTTCCAAAATGGTAGCCCAGACACTTACTTTCACTTACCCCTTACTTCCTGTTAAGCCCCACTCTTCCCACTAAGCACCACATTTTATATAGATGTATCAGGGCTGGTACAAACAGCTACTGCTTAATACTGGAGCTGCTAAATACTCAGGCAAAATACATATATTGGAACAGATTTACCTACTAAAGGATTTGTAACTCTCTGCAGCTTGTTTTGTAATCCAGGCACACTTACCAGACAGCAAAGCTGATTTCTGACCTCCACTGTTCGTGTATATGGCATGATACTGATGATGATTGAGATCTGATAACTGCATTATTCTGGTGAGTTTAAACCCCAGCGGGGTGTGTGGATCACGGTGTGGAGGAATTTGGTGAAAGGTGCACTCATCAACAGATAACTATAGGACCACCAACTATATCCACTACGGACTGTTTTCTCATCACCATCTGCTCTTTAGCTATTTTTTTTTTATATTTTGTATTCTATTGTTAGTATATGTTAATGCACATATGCTAGCCAGTCATTGTGATTTTGTGACAGGAGCGCCAATTTGATAAGTATTTACTTCTGTTTAACAGTTTGAATTATTCGTCTTATGAGAGTAAAATCAGTCTGTATATGCAGTAAAGTATGATTGTTATATTCATTATGGAACCTAAGGGGTTAATCTTCTGCACTGTGCGAAAAAGCTGTTTGATCCTGTCTTCTCTTAACCTCCCCTTCTTTCACTGTCCCCAATCTATCTGCTGATAGAACAGAGCCTTGCTCAATTTGGTGTGTATTGCTAGAGCGTTTTTTCTTGTGCATGTAATCAGCACAGGGCCAATCAGCACTGTCCAGACAAAGGATCAGGGGTCCTATAGCTTCATAGGTCAATCAGGGGAGAATGAAAACTCCTCCTATAAGCTTTAACCAGACACTGATAAACATCACAAGGCTGCTCTAACTGCTTATGAGAAAGGGTATTTAGCAGTAAAATAATTGCATTTCCATGTTCTGTGTACTGTGGGAGACCAGATATAGTGAATGCAGGCTCCTGGTTTTAGTAACACTTTAAGATTCGGATGCAGAGATGTTTAATGCAAAGAATATGCATGGCTGGAGAAAATCCTGTAACAGGCAGTGATTTTTAGGCAATATACAAGCTGCAACACAAGCATGTGCTCATATTTGCAGTTTATTTTAATGTTGAAATGCTTTGAAACAGTAAAAAGGAGACTAATACTTACCTAGATGATATCATGAGTGCTGTCAGTAGAGCCTGAGCCATGCCCATTGCAAATTTGAAAGGATTCCTTCGGACTATCACAAGATATATTAATGGCAAAATAACAATAGAATGGATGGCAAGTCTAGAAAAGAGATACACTTGTTAAAATGTTTGTTTCATTATAATATAGCATATATTCTTCTTCTACGTTAATATTGTTCTTCTACTTTTTAATGCTTTGTTAAACCTATGCAGGAGAGCACTCACAGACTCATTTCTCTTTTTTATTCCATTTTTTTTCATCTTAAAAGGGGTTGTAAAGGTATATATACTATGGGCCAGATCCTCAAAAGAGATACTCCGACTTAACTGCTGTTCAGTCTGTGTGTAACTTTGGAAACGATCCTCAAAAGGCTTTTTCCAAAGTTAGACAGAAGATCCGGCATGTGTAATTGAATTACACTGCCGAATCTTAGGATGCAGTACCGCATCCGCCGCTGGGGGCATTTCGAGTCGAAATGCCGTTGCTAGTATGCAAATTAGCACTTAAGGCGATCCACAAAGCTTTCTAGCTTCGTTTTTGCGCCGTAAGTGTTATTTTGCAAGTGTAAAATTAGGGCTGGTTCTACAAAGTGTAAACTAGTCACACCTTGTAAAAGCCCATTCCAGCGACGGCATTTGGTATGCTTTCCCGAGGGAGAACTCCACGGCAATTTGTAAAAAACAAAACCGGCATGGGTTCCCCCCCAGGAGCATACCAGGCCCTTAGGTCTGGTATGGGTTGTAAGGGGACCCCCCCTACGCCGAAAAATCGACGTAGGGGTCCCCCTACAATCCATACCAGACCCGTATCCAAAGCACGCTACCCGGCCGGCCAGGAATGGGAGTGGGGACGAGCGAGCGCCCCCCCCTCCTGAGCCGTGCCAGGCCGCATGCCCTCAACATGGGGGGGTTGGGTGCTCTGGGGCAGGGGGGCGCACTGCGGGCCCCCCCACCCCAGAGCACCCTGTCCCCATGTTGATGAGGACAGGACCTCTTCCCGACAACCCTTGCCATTGGTTGTCGGGGTCTGCGGGCGGAGGCTTATCGGAATCTGGGAGTCCCCTTTAATAAGGGGGCCCCCAGATACCGGCCCCCCACCCTAAGTGAATGGATATGGGGTACATCGTACCCCTATCCATTCACCTGGAGGCAAAAAGTAAAAGTTAATAAACACACAACACAAGGCTTTTTAAAATATTTTATTATTCTGCTCCGGACGCCCCCCCTGTCTTCGTTATTAGCTCTTTTACCAGGGGGGGCTTCTTCTTCCACTCTCCGGGGGTCTTCTCCGCTCTCCGGGGGGGGGGTTTCTTCTTCCGCTCTCCGGGGGGGGCTTCTCCGGGGGGCTTCTTCCATCTTCTCCCCTCTTCCGCTCTTGACTCGGCGAACCCCGGTTCTTCTGCAGCTGTCCGGTGCCTTCTTCTTCAGCGCTGGCTGCCTGCTATGTTTGTGTGTTAGCTCGATTTCAAACAGGCAGCCAGCGCGGTCTTCTGTGGCGTCAGGGTCTTCTCTTCCTTTCTTCCGATGTTGCCTCGTCGCCTGTTGTCGCTGTAATGATGGAAGCGCGCCTTGCATCCCATTTATATAGGCATCACCGTCCCATCATGCTCCGGTAGGTACCCACGTGGTGGGTGCACGTGGGTAGGCACCCACCACGTGGGTACCTACCGGAGCATGATGGGACGGTGATGCCTATATAAATGGAATGCAAGGCGCGCTTCCATCATTACAGCGACAACAGGCGACGAGGCAACATCGGAAGAACAGAAGACCAGAAGACCCTGACGCCACAGAAGACCGCGCTGGCTGCCTGTTTGAAATCGAGCTAACACACAAACATAGCAGGCAGCCAGCGCTGAAGAAGAAGGCACTGGAGAGCTGCAGAAGAACCGGGGTTCGCCGAGTCAAGAGCGGAAGAGGGGAGAAGATGGAAGAAGCCCCCCGGAGTCCGGAGAAGCCCCCCCCGGAGAGCGGAAGAAGAACCCCCCCCCCCCGGAGAGCGGAGAAGACCCCCGGAGAGTGGAAGAAGAAGAAGCCCCCCCTGGTAAAAGAGCTAATAACGAAGACAGGGGGGGCGTCCGGAGCAGAATAATAAAATATTTTAAAAACCCTTGTGTTGTGTGTTTATTAACTTTTACTTTTTGCCTCCAGGTGAATGGATAGGGGTACGATGTACCCCATATCCATTCACTTAGGGTGGGGGGCCGGTATCTGGGGGCCCCCTTATTAAAGGGGACTCCCAGATTCCGATAAGCCTCCGCCCGCAGACCCCGACAACCAATGGCAAGGGTTGTCGGGAAGAGGTCCTGTCCTCATCAACATGGGGACAGGGTGCTCTGGGGTGGGGGGGCCCGCAGTGCGCCCCCCTGCCCCAGAGCACCCAACCCCCCCATGTTGAGGGCACGCGGCCTGGCACGGCTCAGGAGGGGGGGGGGGCGCTCGCTCGTCCCCACTCCCTTCCTGGCCGGCCAGGTAGCATGCTTTGGATACGGGTCTGGTATGGATTGTAGGGGGACCCCCTACGTCAATTTTTCGGCGTGGGGGGGTCTCCTTACAACCCATGCCAGACCTAAGGGCCTGGTATGCTCCTGGGGGGGGAACCCATGCCGGTTTTTTCTTTGAAAATTGGCATGGAGTTCTCCCTCAGGAATGCATGCCGCTGTCATTTTTTTTTTTCCCCGACGCAACTTTAAGCCGTCGCGATCCTCAAAACTCGGCGTAACGTAACTTCGCGCATGCGCAGTACGGCCGGCGCGGGAGCGCGCCTCATTTAAATGGGACTTGCCCCATTTGAATAGGAACGCCTTGCGCCGGCGGAATTTTAGTTACACAGCCTGAAATTTCTAGATAAGTGCTTTGTGGATCAGGCACTTAGGTAGAAACTTTAAGGCAGTGTAACTTAAATTGGATTTTTTAAGTTACGTCAGGTTTTTGTGGATCTGGCCCTATATATATATATATTTTTTTTAATAAAAAACATGTCATACTTACCTCCACTGTGCAGTTCGTTTTGCACATAGTGGCCCCAATCCTGGTCTTCTGGCGTCCCTCTGTGGCTGTCTCAGCTCCTCCCCGCAAGAGCTAACCCCCTTCTTGGGAAGCGCTCTTCCAAGGGGGTTAGCTTGCGGGTGCGCTCCCGTGATTACTGATCTATCTTAAAAAAAATGGCTTATACATATAATTTTATTTTAGAATAGGATAAAAAAGGGAATGATAGGTAATGTCAGTTTTTTTGTTTGACTTATTGTGGGGATTTTCCCTCACTTCATTTGATCTAACAAACAACATATTGATCTATTGAAAGTGAGATAAAAACCCTTTTTAGGCAGTTGTTACCAGAGCTAGCTTTCCCATTCGGAGATTCCTTTTCTGGTGACAACTCAATTTATTTTAGAATTCCCCTCCCTTATAGTACTGGATCACCAGGACAAACAACAAGGGTAGGTTCTCCTAGTGAGGGACACAGGTAGGCAAGATAATGAGGTTCTAACCCTTTCACATTATATAGAGAAAGTGTTTTGGCTTTACATACACAATAACCTTTTGGTTTTTGTCACTAAATGTTACACACAAAAATCCTACATACTGTATATTCAAGTTACAAGAATGTACTTGTTAATTAATAAGGAATCATAATATTATATTTTCATACAGATACATACCCACTTAATACGGTTGCCATGTAAAGTCCTAGCTTGCGGAATATTTCCCAGTCGTTAACTTCAATGATCTTCCCCGCAATTAAAAACAAGATACCAAGGGGCATGTACCTAGTAAGTATTTAAGAGTAGCAATTAAAATGTGACTTTTAGGCAGGAAAATGGCTACACATATGACACAGACAGTAGAGTATGACTACAGAATTATGAGAAACTTCTCAGGTTGGTTTATAGTCTTCTTGCTGAGAGCACCCTGGGTTACCTTTCCAGCAAAGATAGTAAGATTGTATTAGCATACAAAAGAAAAATAGATGTAAAAATAATTTTGTGCAAAGCAAAAGCACTGTCTAAAATCCTTTCCTTGAGATTGACCTCATACTATCTGCTATATAGCTATACCCTAATCAAAACACTGAACAGAAAGAGTCACTTAACTTTAGCAAAACAGTTGGCCATTTACATACAGTATATACAAGACTGTATACCTTTTCTCCTACGTGTCCACATGTAATTTACAGAATATTATGTTTTGTAAAGTAGAAATTTAGCCAATTTATTTCAAGGGTTACGGCCTCTGTTGGATATGTTTCATAGTGGCCACTGTCACCAGGCAAACAGTTAACAGAAAGTAGTACATTTTCTGAAAGCCACCAGAACTGGAATAGCCAGAAAGTCTTCTAATGGAAATATTCAAGTGACACCTGTGAAAGCTTGGATTTACTGTCTTTCTGACATTTGAGACAGTAAATCAAGGGAATTTGAGATTGAAGTGTCATACCAAAGATTATTTGTTCAGATACAGATTTATTTCAAGTGAGATAAACTTTAAAACAAAACCAACACATTTCAGAGGCACAACACTCCTCCTTCATCATGGCTATAATGCTGACAATGATTTCACAGAGATGCTGGAAAATGTTTACAATGTAACAAGGATTTTGACCAAAATAAAGTTGGCTAGGCTCCGACAGCCTGAACCACCAAAATGCATTGGCTTTGTGAAAAAAGTTTCTCTGGAATAAATCTGTGTCTGGATGATCAATTTTTTTTTAATCAAATACATTTTTATTGTTTTTTTACACAAACAGCACAAACAATGTGCAACCCATGTACATATTTAAATATATAACACAAAAAAAACTCACAAGAAATCACTTCCCCCCCACCCAAAACAAACCCCAAACCCCCCTTTCTCTCACCCTTTTGCTCATAGGTTTATCTACTCCCATCTTGTCATCCATCCAAAATATCAGACCACCTTCTCCATATCTTTTCAAATTTCCCTAAGCAGCCTCTATGTAAAAAAGTATATTTTTCCTTAAGTAAGGTTTTCCTTATTTGTGTTTTCCATTCTGCTACTGTTGGTGGATATGAAGATATCTATTTTTGTGCTATAAGCTTACGGGCCTGAATAGGCTCCTTATTATTGATGTCTCCCAGGATCCTGGATTCATCCAGGATACCCAGAAGACATCCAACCGGCTTTGGAGACACCTCTGTCCCAAAAACGTTATTAATCATAACCACAACCTCATGCCAATAGCGATGGAGTTTAGGCCATCTCCATAGCATATGTATTAAATTAGCGGGACTCCCTTTACATCTAGGGAATTGGGCTGTATCTCTACGCTTTAGCTTAAATAATTTCTCTGGGGTGTAATAAGCCCTATGTAAAATAAATGAATGTGTTAAATTTTGCATTGGGGATAAGGAAGCCAGGGTTATTGCCGACAATGCCAACGCCCACTGTTCATCTGAGATTGGTCCTATATTGCAAGACCAGGCTGTCCTTGATGGTATGTCCACAACTACTTGGAATTTATAAAATAATATATCAGACCCTTTTTTCTTTGTCTTATCCAACAAAGCTATTACGGCTGACTTATTAAATTTCAGCTCATGTGAATGGCCTTGTGCTTTTAAGGCATGCCTAAGCTGTACAAACTGAAAACATCTTTAGTTTGGGATATTATATTTGTTTCTTCCTGGAATAACTGTACCTTAGTCCCTTAAGCCTCCATATCAAACCCTTCCAGTTTAATTAGTTCCCCATAACTGCTATTGCTTCATATTGGAGTATCTATCATATAGCCCTTTATTTCTGCAATATTTTTAATTTCCTTCCATACTTTGTCAAACAATTTAGCAGTTATGGATCTTTTATCGGACAATTGATTTCTAGTCTCCAATAAAGAAATTAATGAGTATTCGTCATATACTGATAGCAAGAGGTCCTGTATAGGATCGGAATTTGACACTACAGTCCATCAACAAAAGTGTTATAGCTGTGAGGCTAAAAAGTAATTTTTAGGATTGGGAATTGCCAGCCCCCAAAGCTTCTTTAGTTAGCATTAGTGCAGTTAATTTTATACAGGGCTGTTTCCTCCTCCAGATAAGTTCTCTAAAAAGGGATTCAATTTTTCTAAACATGCTGTGATCCACGCAGGGGAATTATGAAACACATAGTGTAAGTGTGGGGTCCAGATCATCTTAAATAGATTGGCTCTGCCAATCACTGCCAGTGGGAGCTTACACCAGCTCCAACATTTATTCCTAAATTTCACTAATAAAGGTTTAAGATTAAAATTTTTGTATTCTTTTACGTTCCGAGATATCTCTATCCCCAAGTATTTCACTGTATGTTTAATTTGGATTTGGGAAGCTTGATTTGATAAGGGGGTTTTTAACTCATCTAATGGTAATAATACAGATTTATCTGAAAGCCCGAAAACAGCCCAAATGTGGAGATGGTGGAGATGAGGCTCTTAAGCTCCGTTAATGACTTTAAGGTATCCCCCAGGAAGATAAGAGCATCATCTGCTCTTATCTTCCTCTCTACCTGCCTAATGAAACCCAGTTATTTCTGATGATTATCTAATGGCAAGGGCGAGAGGCTTTACCGCAATGGCAAACAATAATGGAGACCCCCTGTCCCCTATTGTCCCCTACAGCCTGCCTTGTCCCTCGCTTTTGGGTCCATGTCTAACATTTTTACCCAGTTTAGAAATCCCGGGCCTATACCAAAGGCCTCCAATACAGCCCATAGATATTCCCACTCCACCATAGCAAAGGCTTTTTGGGCATCTAGGCACAATATTGCTCTAGATCCCATATTGTCCATTGGTAGTTGCATATTTTAAAAAAAAGTATACAAATGTTTGTTGATGCTGTTCTTGTTGGAATAAAATGGGATAATTACATTTTGATGTGGCACTTCAATCTCAAATTCCTTCAATCACAAACCAAGGAGACTGGAAGTCCTTTGGCATTGAGAAGCTGCCAGTCCTAACAATCCAGGCATTCTAGTCAAACACCCTTTTACCCCCTATAACATAAGGATATTCATACATTTTTAACACTATCTTTCCAAATGTCTTTCTTAAGTAGCTCTAAGAACAAGACAGAGGTTCTAACCACTCCATAGTCTAGCTAAAAGTAAAAACAAATTGCTGGAGTTTCACCTCAAACCATTCTGCCAGTTTTAAGAAATCAAAGCAAAAAAATGGGTGGATTTTCAGACTACAATCAGAAAAAGCACAGCAGGGCATTAATACATTTGTTGTGCTGTAGCAAATTTCTAAATGGTCTACTATGACAAAGAGGGGGAAGCAGTAGGCAAGGAAACAAGTAATACCAAATGTATTTCATTACCCTTTACTCCTATAGAATTCTAACAAGTTGCAACTTGCTGTTCTGCAGTGTGAAAAATTTCCATTGGTATTACCTGTTTCCATTTCATTTCATGAATACAATACTTACCACATGATAATCTGAACTATTTGCATTGTCGCTTCATTCAATGCATTGAAAAAGTCCACCAAAACTTGCCCTTTTTCTCCCATTTTCCCAATGACAATTCCAAATACAATGCAGAAGACAATAAGACCCAAGACATTCACTCCATCGGTGTAGACGCCAACAAGCTTGAATTCCTTTGTTTGGTTCTGTGGAATACATCAAGAAAGTTTAAAAATTACACACAGATTAATGTAATGATTTTTAATTCATACATAGGTATGATTCACAGGATATTGATTAGTAAATCTTTCTGTCCAAAAAAAAAACCTCATAGAATTGCTTCTTAATTTTACATACATCATCACTGTCACACAAATAGTTTTATGTGAGTACACAAATAAATTATGCAAAAACAATAAGGATATGGACAGCCGCACTCCAGTAACTTGAAAAAAGACGTGCCCTTTATTGGGTACAGGAAAAAATGCACTACAGATATCAGCACACAGTGGGATAAACAGCTGACGCGTTTCGCATTGAGTGTCAATGCTTAATCATAGCTAAGAATAGCTAGTGCATTTTTTCCTGTACCCAATAAAGGGCACGTCTTTTTTCAAGTTACTGGAGTGCGGCTGTCCATATCCTTATTGTTTTTGCACATCCTGTGCATTGCCAGCACCCATCTGCTTCTGAGTGGACATCAATTACCCTAGTGAGCTCACCTGGAGCGGCAGCTCCCTTACCTACACAAATAAATTAATGAATTAATGATTTCACACAATTTAGAATAAAAACAATTACATAACCCAAGAACAAAATGTAACGTGCTTCAGCTTACCAGTCCTTAGATGTGGTGGCTGCATTTGTTTTCTATTTTTAGGCTTTTTTAAACTTATTTTCAATTGGTGATCTTGTCATACTGTCTGACTTAGCGTAACAATGCTCACTTATGTTACCCTAGTACAGGGGGTATGTTAACACTGAAAAACACCCACCCCCCTCTTCTCATCTCTCTATATAGTGGTTTATTTACTAAAAATGGTGGGTGCAAAATCAGATGCAGCTGTGCATGGTAGACAATGAGCTTCTAACTAGAGCTTGTTCAATTAAGCTTTGGCGATAAAACCTGGAAGCTGATTGGTTTCTATGCACAGCTGCACCAGATTTTGCACTCTCTCATTTTAGTAAATGAACCCCAGAGGGTTGTTCTTTAGTCCACAGAGCTGATCTGATCAGGGTTGACAACATTGCTTGGGGTTTCAATGCAACAAAGGCACTGTGTTGTCAACTTAAACAAGTAAGGGCTCATTGGATATCTGGCAGGAGTAAAACTGTTTTTTTTTTCTGTATATGTGGCATATGAGCAAGAGGCAAAACATGGAAATACAATACAGTACCTATAATTTATTTTATATATATATATATATATATATATATATATATATATATATATATATATATATATATATATATATATATATATATATATATATTAGTGATGCACCGATATATGGGTGGCCGATACATATCGGCCGAAAACAGCTGTTTTGGGGACATGCCGAAACAGCTTAAAAATTGCAGATAATGACTAGTGGTGCAGAGCGGTAAAACACACACTGAAATTGTCTCCGCTCTGCTCACACACAGCCCCGCCTGCTCCTAACCACACTGTGATAAACAGAATGCCGGTCTAATGCTGAGATGTGTCTATCACAGAGTGGGGTTAGGAGTAGGAGGCGGGGCTGTGTGCAAGCAGAGCGGAGACAGTTTCAGTATACGGGCGGCGAGTTGCTTTCTTTTCTGTGCACTGTGCAGCCATCCGTCCTCCCCGTCCAGGGCTGCTGATAGAGCGGGGTACAAGCAGTGCTCCTGTATCAGGCCTGGGCCCCATTTGGTCAGCAGAGGTGCCAAGTTTAGAAAGGGCTGCCTGTAGGCGGGCCCCAGTGCAGGACCATGTAAGCAAAGTACAAGAAGACAGTGCAGAATCTAAATTTCTTCTCTGGTTACTTCTCCCCCTCTAAGCATACCTCAACCCCCCTTCATAACTGATTGGCAGAGGAGAGAGAAAGGGACAGAGGTATTAGTTGTAAAGTGTCACATCACTGGTGCATTATGGGGCAAGATTGTTTTGGGGACTGCAGAAGGCGGCAAACTCTTCAGTATTGGCAGGATTCTGGAAAGGTAAGTCACCTTTTTTTTAATCTTGGGGTCGGGGCAACGATGGTCTGAGTGCATGGAGGCAGTTGGAGTAGTTCTCAGCCTCTGTGCTTGCAGCAGCCCTCTGCAGTGTATGGGGAGACTCCAGGCATAGGGAAGGGGTGAGAGCAGGTAACATTTGTGGGAAGACACTGGAGGGGTTCCTGTCATGTAGGCTGTACCGGGGTCCCATCATTTTTAATAGTAGCCAAGGCCACTGACATTAATTTCTTTAACCAGCACCAGTTCACCTGATTCCACAGTGGGTGTCTAGTCTTTGTACAGAGGATCCCCCTGATTATATCCGGATGTACACAGCAATATATCTGCCCCAGGGCCACTGATAGAAATCATTGGGCCCCGTACAGCCTACCTGACGGGGCCCCCTTCTGCTTCACACCTGAAAAGTAATTTTCGGTTTTGGTTTCGGCCTGACATTTCTTTTTTTTCGGATTCGTTTTGGTTCTGAAATTTCCATTTCGGTGCACCTCTAATATATATATATATATATATATATATATATATATACACATACATACATTTCCTCATCCTTTTTTTCAAAGGAATACTGGCTTAAAATTGAATGATAATACATGTATCCGCCTAGTGCTGAACCTGTTTTCTTTATGAAGGTCTAAGTTTATTTCAATAATATAATACTTTAGATCATCACATCACCTGTTGTTCTGTCGCAAATAGATCTAGAGTGCTGTTCTTCTCAATTGTACTGTTCTTGTCAGGATCTTTGGTTGGTATCACCTCTTCTCTCTTGGTCTTGTACTGTAATACAAATGTTATTTTACAACAGTTATTATGACTGATACATGGAACAGAGTTTAAACTGTACTATAACATAGCAACATCCAGCTGCAAGTACTTTTCCTTGTACAATATTATATAGGTGGCTTTGACCAGCATAGGCCCGGATTCACATACATCGGTGCATATTTATGCCGCCGTAGCGTATCTCTTTTACGCTACGCCGGCGCATCGCACAGAGGCAAGCACTGGATTCACAAATCACTCGCTCCCACTCGCTCTTAAAGATACGCTGGGTTTCCTCGGCATAAGCCTGCGTAGGTGAAAGTGGGCGTGAGCCATGCTAATGAGGCGTGACCCCATGCAAATGATGGGCCGAGAGCCATAAAGATACGAATAACTAACGGCGCATGCGCCGTCCCGTAGACGTAGACGTATACCTGTGCGCATGCTCAGAATCACGTCAGAACTACTCCCTAAGAAACGACGGATCACTGCCTAAGACCTGAACATAACCTACGCCTAGCCATATTCACGTACAACGTAAACGACAAAAGATACAACGGCTTGTGTTCACTGGTCCATACCTTTGCATGAGTTGCGCCTCCTATATGGGGAATAACTTTACACTGGACGTACGACTTACGCAAACCACGTATATTAATCGGCGTATCTCTCTCATTTGCATATGTGCATAGAAAATCAATGGGAGCGGAAAATGCGCCCAGCGTAAATATGCGCCCACGATACGACGGCGTAGGCAAGTTACGTCGGTCGTAGGAAGCCTATTTTTAGGCGTATCTCATATTGTGGGCACGGCGCACAGATACGACGGCGCATAGTTACACTTACGCGGCGTATATCGAGAATATTGCGAATCCGGGCCATAGTATTTTTATCTGGCAAAGCTTATTTGTTTCAGCTTTAATCCCTTAAACAAAAGGGACCAAAAAAAAAAAAAAATCATATTAAGTCATTACTAATCCAGAGGCTCTATTAAGTTTATACATCTGTATGTTACATTGTCCATAAAATAAAAGTAGATAGTTCAAACTCAGTAACCACACTCATATAAGCATCAGTAGAAGGAAGCAGCTATTTTACCTGCTGGAAGCATGCCTGGACCAGGTTTTCGGGAAACATGTTCCTAGAAAGAAAGTAATAGGATAAGGCAAGGAAGACATTATTTTTCCAACTCAACATAATACATATAATTTGGGTGCAGTTGCTCACAAGGAAAATGGGTAGGCACACAGGAGCAGTTATAAAGGGGTCAGGCCCCGTACACACGACCAAGTTTCTCGGCAGAATTCAGCCAGAAACTCGATCGGAGCTGAATTCTGCCGAGAAACCCGGCCTTGTGTACACTTTTGGCCGCGGAAGCCGATGAGTTCCTCGTCGAGCCAAATAGAGAACATGTTCTATATTACCTCGTTGTTCAATGAGGAAAGTTGGCTCGCCGAGATCCTCGGCGGCTTCACACAGAACTCGACGAGCAAAACGATGAGTTTTGCCCATCGAGTTCCTCGGACGTGTGTCATAATGGAGCATCCTTTCACTGCTGATTATTTAGACATTAGAGAACAAAACTTGATAGCTCGGTCTGAGGACTGAGAAGTTACATTCAGCCATTGAGACTGGTATTATCACAAAACACTGCTCTTGAGCCTTATGAGTTTATGATGCATTCCAGATATCGCCTTTACAAAAGGAATAACAATGATGGGAGAAAAATTTACAAATAGTTCTTCAAAAATTTAAAGCTGAATTGTCATCTACTTATATTTTGCCTCCCCTGGTTCCTCCATTTTTATTACACACCTTATTTCAGACCCAGTGATGTGAGAGTCTTGCCGTGTGCAGTGAAATCAGAGTAAACAATTTAAGTACAAGGCGGAGCCTTTACAACGGTGCAAGACTGAAAGAAAGGCTGACTTTTAAATTTCAAGTCCACAGCTGCTTATGAGACTAATGCCCCGTACACACGATTGGAAATTCCGCCAGCAAAAGTCCGATGTGAGCTTTTGAAAGGAAATTCCGACCGTGTGTATACTCCATTGGACTTTTGCTGTCAGAATTTCTGCCAGCAAAAGATTGAGAGCTGGTTCTCAAATTTTCAGATGGAAAAAATTCCTATCGGAAAACCTGCTCGTCTGTAGCAATTCCAACGCGCAAAATTCCGAACGTGCTCGGAAACAATTTGACGTATGATCAGAAGCATCGGAATTCCATTGGAGAAATATCTAAACTCTGATGGAAGTCTTTAGAGGTGTCATACAATATAACACAAGTCAAAATTATCCAATGAAAATTATACACTGGTAGACCTAGTAGTATTCAGAAAAAAAATACAATCTATTTTTAGCAAATTATTTCACACTATGTTATTTTTATCCTAATAAAATGATGTACTTATCCTTAGTACTTATCGTTATGTAAAACTCTTGAATTGCCCATTTCAGGTGATGTTTCACACAACATCATTTATCACACATTCCCTGTTATTCATCAACAGTTAAAGTCATAAAGTTAAGCAATATCTCTAGATCTAGATAATCTTTTGAGAAATAGCTCAATCTTCAAAGATGAAATGAGTACACTGGTTTATGATTCTATGTATCTTTTTTTCTAAGAAAAGCAATTTAGGATGGACATTGCCTACAATAAAATTGTCCTTTTATATTATTAAAGTGATTTCATATAATTAAAACACTGACAATAATTCTATTTACTTGCTCAATAATGGTTATATTTTTTTTTAAAGCAATAACACTCAACTACAGAGGTTTTTATGTTGCATAAGGAAGAAATAGAGTGTCAGATTTGTATTGCTGTCCGTAACCTTACTGGGGAGATTTACCCTCACACTTTACCCCTAAAAAACGAAAAATAAAGAGTTTATTCATACAGGCGTTTAGCAACATACCATCAGAAGAGCCCTTTGTTTATTTAATTTTTTACTTATTAGGCTTCATTTCCATGGACGTTTTTACAGCCACTTTGTTTAGCCTTTTTTATAGCTTAAAAACGCCTGTCCATGTTTTTTTTATTTTTAAATTAATTTTTTATTTTTTTTAAACTGGAGCTCAAAAACACTGCAGTAGCGTTTTTTGCGCGTTTGAGTGTTTTTTAACGTCTGCCGTTTTTACAGCTCTAAGGCTGGAGCGTTAGAACGCACTGGTCCTGTTTTTTTTTGCAGCTTAAAAACGGCTCAGCATTCTACAGCTCAAAAACGTCATGGTGGGCATGAGGCCATAGACTAACGTGGAGAGACGTTTTTAAGCTGCAAAAAAAGCTCAGAAAAGTGGCTGTAAAAACGTCCAAAAACGTCCATGGAAATGAAGCCTAACAAGTACTTAGCGCAGTCAATTTACGCAGCGCTTTACACATATATTGTATATTCACATCTGTCTCTGACCTCAAGGAGCTTACAATCTAAGGTCCTTAACTGATATTCATACTATAGCCAATTTAGACAGAATTCGATTAACCTAGCAGCATGTCTTAGGAGTGTGGAAGGAAACCAGAGTACCCAGAGGAAACCCACGCAGGAACATGGAGAACATGCAAACTCCAGGCAAGTAGTGCTGTGGTTGGGATTTAAACCGATGACCCTAGTGCTGCTGGTCAGAAGTGCTAAGTTTACTTTTTCTGTCCTAGAGATGTCCCAATGCAAAACCTGTGCACCAGTCCCTGTCAAAATGGCTGTGCAGGTGTGTCCATACAGCCGATGCGTGCCCAGCTCAGTGCTAGGGCAGAAAAATAAACAAAGATCTCTTCATGTTGTATGGGGCTGAGCACCTGTGTGATTGAGCCCTAAGAACAAGGGGTGTAATCAGAACAAAAATACATTGCTTAGTTGCCAGGCTGTCATGGTAAACCCCTTCTTCCTTACCAAGTTATGACCCAGAACAAGGTAGTAATTTTAAAACCAGCAACTGCATAATTGTTCTGGGTCAATGAAATTTGAGAATCAACTAGATGACTAGTACCATAAAGGTGGGATGGGAAAGCAGTGCAGATACTGTATTTCTCTGTGAGATGTTTCAGTGACTTTAAAATTAAAGGGGTTGTAAAGGCAGACGTTTTTTTATCCTAATGCATTCTATGCATTAAGATAAAAAGTAATTTGTGTGCAGCAGCCACCCTCAGCCCCCCTAATACTTGCCTGATCCCCTACTCGATCCAACGATGTTGCACGAGAAACTGTTCAGAACTCTCCCTCCTCATTGGCTGAGACAGCAGCACGGCGCCAATGGCCCCAGTTGCTGTCAAACAAAGTCAGTGAGCCAATGAGAAGAGAAAGGAGGCAGGGCCAGGCCACAGCTCTGTGTCTGAATGGACACAAAGAGCTGTGGCTCGGGTGCCCCCATAGCAAGCTGCTTGCTGTAGGGGCACTCAACAGAAGGGAGGGGCCACGGGCTTTCCGAAGAGAGACCCGAGAAGAGGAGGATCATGGATGCTCTGTGCAAAATCACTGTACAAAGCAGGCAAATATGACATGTTTGTTATTTTTAACAATAAAAAAGAAATTATACCCCCATTGAACAAGACCCATTCAAGTGAATAGCACTGCTCTGCAAGCGCCCCATCAGCCCCTTTCTTTGCAGCCTCAGCTGTACTGGAGATGAATGAATAGGAAGCAATCTGAGGTTTCCTGATCATTCACAAACTGAAGCATAGTAAACACAATATACAATGCTTCAGTGAAGAATGAACACAGGAGTTATCAGTACTGATTGCTCACTGTGTTCATTCAGGAAAGGAAAGGCCAGTAAATATGACATATTAACCACCCCCAGCTCTCCATCCTGAAACGATCACCCTGTTTGCCCTCAGCAGCTGCGGATGAAAGAATAGAGGAGGGAAGCCGTAGGTGCTACTGGGGAGGGGGGGGGGGCACCCAGGGAGGCCAGCACAGCAGGTGAAAGGGGATGCAGATTCTAGAACTGATCCAGTGGGAGAAAGCTGGCAACACTGCTGGGGGGTCCACAGGATTCATCAGGCAGTACTGCCAGCCCTCCTGCTTGGCAGATGCTTGGGGTCAACTTTTGAACTGATGGGTCTTGGGCCCGGTACAGAAGGGCTGGCTGTACTGCCTTATCAGAAGCCCTGGTCTTGGGGCAGTGATGTTCAGGCAAAGCTGCATTGTCTGTGGCTTACTAAGAGAATTTTCCCCAGAGCTTAGTGAATGTGTTTGAACTTTACTTTGCAAAGAATACCCAATTACGTACAAAAAAAACAAGCAAAACATAATTTTTGCTCAAGGGATCAATATAACTCACATGTATCCATTTACTGTAATTGTTGCAGTTGAGCAACAGTAAACAGGGCTGGTACCTGATATGAAGCAATTGTACCATGATTAGTAACTGGAATATTGTTTTAGTTCTCCGCAAAGCAGAGTAGATGACAGGAAGGAAGCGTACATGTTATTCCAAATCAAAAGATAAATAGCTTTCTTCAGTGAAAGAGTACATAGACAAAGACTGTACAAAGTAGGTTTGTTCCTTACAGCTCACAATAGTGAAATCCAAGCATAACATGATCGTATTGCTAAGAAACCCTAACCGATCTTCCTGCAACGCTGGTTCAAAATGGGGATAATTTTTAAGGGGTCAGGCTACCAAAAATACATCAGTTTTTTAAGATCCTGAAGATCTAAAACCCCACTTGATTTTCACAAACACCACCCACCCAATACAGGGCTCAGTCACACCAGAGGGTTAAGGTAAGTGTTATGCACATGTTTTGCAACGCATTGTTAAATAAATCACAGTGCTTGTTTTTCTTTTTTTCTTTTTTCTTTATTTAACTTTAAACTTTGTATAATCCTCTGCGTGGCATATCATTGTGATGCATTGTGAAAATGCAACATGTCCTATTCTATTTTTTATTTATACACTAACTCAACACATTGGTGTGAACTGAAGTGATAAGGCAAACTGCCCTGTCTATGCATTGAAACTGCACTGGGCCAAACCAACAAGGCTGGTGTGAATGAGCCCACACATATCTTAACAACACAGTTCTTGTAAGGTAAAAAGCTAAACTGAATTCACCAACATCTACCGAAAATCTAAATACCAATTCTGAGTGGACTGTTCCTCACTTTCAGAAATTCTAAACATGCTAAAAAGGATAAAAGTATCAAGCCCTTCCGTGAATTGAGACGACAGTTTTTCCTCCCCAATTCGAGTTTAAATATTACCAGCTGAGGCATGTGATGAGGGCCCAATTCCCAGACACACTGGGCCAGATTCAGAAAGATCCGCGGATCTTTCTGCTGGCGTAACGTATCTTATTTACGTTACGCCGCCGCAAGTTTTTCAGGCAAGTGCTTTATTCACAAAGCACTTGCCTGTAAAGTTGTGGCGGCGTAGCATAAATCGCCCGGCGGAATTCAAATTCGGCGGGTAGGGGGCGTGTATCATTTAAATGATGCGCGTCCCCACGCCGAACGAATTGCGTCGGCCGCGACTGAATCCCAGTGCGCATGCTCCAAATGACATCGGCAAATCGTCATGCTTTCGACGTGAACGTAAATGAAGTCCAGACCCATTCACAGACGACTTACGCAAACTACGTAACTTTTTCAAATTCGTGGGAACGACGGCCATACTTAACATAGGATACGCCTCATATAGCAGGGGTAACTATACGCCGGGAAAAGCCTAACATAAACGTTGTAAATGTACTGCGTCGGCCGGGTGTACATTCGTGAATTCGTGTATCTAGCTGATTTACGTATTCTAGGCGTAAATCAGCGTACACGCCCCTAGAGGCCAGCGTAAATATGCAGTTAAGATCTGACGGCGTAAGAGACTTACGTTGGTCGGATCTTAGTCAAATCTAGGCGTATCTGATTCTATGAATCAGGCGCATAGATACGACCGGCCGGACTCAAAGATACGACGGCGTCTCAGGAGATACGCCGTTGTATCTTCTCTCTGAATCTACCCCACTGACTCTGGAACCTGACTCAATCGAGCGACTGCTGACATCGAGTGCGATGGGGAAGCTCTTTCCACTCTGTACCTGTATTTGACGGTTGGCCACGCTGTTAAACTTACCCGGGTAATGGATAAATGGAAGGTGGACATCCCGACTTTGGGGGAGGAGGAACGGGAGGAATGCATCTCCACCTACATCCCGTCCATGATAGCAGCCAAGGACAGATTCCTCCAGCTCAAATTCCTACATAGGGCATACTTCACCCCTCACAGAATGGCCAGCATATACCCACATCTGGATCCGAAATGTCCCAGATGTGGGATCAAGGAGGGGACGTTCTGGCACATGGTTTGGGATTGCCCGAAGCTCAGGCCATATTGGGAGGGGGTAGCAGGGAGGCTTAGTGACATAGGAGGGACCAGGGTACTGCTGGACCCCATGGTACTCCTCCTGAGTCACCTGGGTGAGGTGGAGGGAGACAGATATACTAAGCTATGTATTACATTCTTGCTGTTTTATGCTAGGAGGGATATATTGCTATGGTGAAAGTCGGTAGGACCCCCCACCCTTAGTTCCTGGAGGAAGGCGGTGGACTCGGCTTTACCCCTTTATAAACTCACGTATGAGAGTAGGCGATGCCCTGCTAAATACGACAAGGTCTGGTCGGCTTGGATGGGTGCGCACGGCTGGGGGTCTGGGGGACTAAGATGGATTCCCCCCGCCCGGCCTGGGGGTCTGTTGCCCCCTTCCCTCTCTGCCGTGGGCGCCGCCTGATTCCGCCAACTGGGGTGTTAGTTTTAAGGCATGACTTCTTAGGCCGCGTACACACGGTCGGTCAAAACCGATGAAAACGGACTGAAGGACGTTTTCATTGGACCAAACCGACCATGTGTGGGCCCCATCGGTCAGTTATCCTTCAGTCAAAAATGTAGAACTTGCTTTAAAATTGAACCGATGGATGCCTAACCGATAGTTCAAAACCGACGGTTAGTATGCAAAAGCATCGGTTAAAAACCTGTGCATGCTCAGAATCAAGTCGACGCATGCTTGGAAGCATTGAACTTCGTTTTTTTCAGCACGTCGTTGTGTTTTACTTCACCGCGTTCTGACCCGATCGGTTATTTAACCTATGGTGTGTAGGCACATCAGACCATCAGTCAGCTTCATCGGATGGACTGATCTGTGTACAGGGCTTTATATACATGAGGATTTAGCACGGGGGTGACGGTTGTTTACCCTATTGTACTCGAGGATGGGCTTTAGTTGGGACTGCACCGGGAAGTTATCGGTTGAGGTATATCAGGGCGAAAGAGCTGTGAACTTGTACTTTGTTTATTTTTATTTTTTCAACAAACACTGGGAATGCTTATTGCTGTCCGATACTGTTTCTATGTACGCCTGATTGTCGACTACTGCATATCTTGTAATGCTGTTTTGTTAATAAAATACCTTTCTGTTAAAAAAAAAAAAAAGAAAAGGATAAAAGTGATGATGGATAAAAGTGTATCTAAAGCCCCGTACACATGATCGGACTTTCTGTGGACAAATCGTAGGGCTTTTTTCCGAAGGGCGTTGGCCATGAACTTGTATTGCATACAAACGGCAAAGAAATTGTCAGCCAACATGTGTGGTTTTTCAGCTCTTTAGCACCACCCTTTGGGCAACTTCTGCTAATGTTGTGTTATGGTGAGCATTGCTTCTGAGCATGCGTGTTTGTACTTCTGAGTTTTGTCCGAAGGACTTGTGTACACACGATCGAATAATTCGACATCACACGTTTGTTGGAGGACAATTTTAAAGCATGCTATCCCACATTTGTTGGCGGAAAATCCGACAACAATTGTCCGATGGAGCATACAAATGGTCGGATTATCTGACAACAGCCTGTCATCACACAATTCCCATTGGATTATACGATCATGTGTATGGGCCTTAAGGCTAACATTTCACTGTTGGGTTTTTACTATTGTATGTTTTCCCAATGGGGAGATTTACTCTCCCTTTTTGTCTTGGTGACCCCTGGGATTGAAAATAAGAGAAAAGCCCAATTTTTGAATTGTCACCAGAACAACAATAGTGAGAAAATCTTTCAATGGAGTCACTTTTTCTGGGAAAAATTAACATTGATGTCCTGTATGCTGTCGTGTCTACAGGACAGCAGGTAAAGAGAAATCCCTTAATAAGACACAGATAGTAACAAATGGCAGGAATTTAAACCATTTCCCACTCTATAAAAAAACACTATAAAAACAAGTCTTGGCTTTATATACACTTTAACCTCTTGCCGACCACGCTATAGCAAAAATACTGCTACAGCGCGGTCGAGTTGTTCTGGAAGGACATCCCTGGGACGTCCTCATGCTCACGCCCCTGGGGCGCGCTCACGGAAGTGTCCGTGCTGGCCGGGTCCAGAACAGAAAGAAGAAAGAAGGAATTAAGTACCACTGCAGCAAAGGCAAAGAACTAGCAGGGTGTCATCTCAGCCCCAAAGGGTTAGGACCCATGCCAGCCTTCCCTATGCCCTTGAAAACCCTATGTGGCTTCCCCCCAATTCAGGAGCATCCCTCCTTTCACCGCCCAGCCAGGTGTTCAGCTGAACACAGAGAACTTTGCCCCTATTGATTTTTTTTATTTAGTTTTTACCCAAGACCTATTATCCTCCATCATGGCCCAGTGCAACCTCTATGCACAGCAATTCAAAACAGACAACCCTGATTCAAGTTACGCCCGTCCCTATGAATGGAGAGCATTGACAGTGGAGGAATTTTAATTATTTTTAGGCCTAACGTTCAACATGGGGCTCACAAAAAAAAATTACTTATACGCATATTGGTTCAAAAACCCCATCCACCACATGCCAATCTTTTCATCCACTATGCCAAGATCCAGATACCTCATGATAATGCGTTTCCTCCATTATAATTACAACACCCAGTGCCCTCCCCGAAATGACCCATCACATGACAAATTATTTAAAATTCGGCCACTTCTAAATTTTTTCTCGAAAAATTCCCCCAGTTATTTGTCCCCGACCAAAATATTTCCGTGGATGAGTCATTGGTCCACTTCACAGGCAGGCTTGGCATCAAGCAGTATATTCCAAACAAAAGGGCCCGATATGGGGTTAAGATCTACGAGCTATGTGACCGGGTCACGGGGTACGTCTACGCCTTCTGGGTGTACGAAGGGAAGGACACCCAACTGCATCCCCCTGAATGTCCAGAATACATCGGAGCCAGCGGAAAGATTGTTTGGGAGCTTGTATATCCACTCCTTGGAAAGGGTTACCACCTTTATGTGGATAATTTCTATACAAGCTTGCCCCTCTTCCGCAACCTTCACCGGATGGGCACTTAAGCATGTGGTACAGTGCGACCCAATAGGAAGGGTTTCCCGCAAAGGCTCGGTACTGAAAGACTGCGAAAAGGGGAGACGGCGTCTTTGCGGAATGAAGAAGTATTGGCTATCAGGTGGAGGGATAGCGTGTGTGCGGATACACGTGCGTGTGTGCGGATACACGCACACACGCACGCACTTCCGGTTTCCAGCTTGGTTGTCAGTGGAACGCACGCCGGTCCCAGGCTATCGCCGACACTTCCTGGTTTACCTAGTGCAGCGACGGAGCTATGCTAACAGGCTGTTAGCCGCTCCACTTGCATTGCTTGTTTTTAAACTTTTATCTTTTGTATAGAGCATTACCCCCGCTCTATTTTGTTTTTATGTTCCTTCCCAATTTATTATATTTTTTTGATTTACCCTTCATTTACCGTGCACGATATTGTCAGTGCCAATAAACCAAGCACTTGTTCCAACATACCACGCTATGTTAGTGTGTTTGTTTTTCCGGAGGACTGTGGATCTTTAAACAACCTCTATCTTTGGATTCGGATAACCACCATAACAAAGCAAAGGAGGTCCCAAGCGCAGCTGAGGAGCCGCGGGAGATCCCAGAGCCGTCGGAGGCTGACTACTTGCACTTTACCCCTGCAGGGGTTAGTGCCTCTGGTGAGTGGGGACCCAGGAGGGGGAGCACCGCGACCACTGCGTGGAATTTTCACTACTGCATACCAGAGCACTCACCTTTATAGGTGCACCTTTGCCAGCACGGACCTCACCACCCCTTGGATGGGCTTTTTCTAATAATTTTGCATTTATTTATAGACATTTTCTCTGAAAGAAGTTTTTTTACTGCATACATATTGTTGGACTATTTTTGCAACACTATATATATATTTTGTTTATGAGCATCACAACTTTTATACCCATTTTGTTACATGTATTTATTAAATTAACACAGTGGAGTCTCCACAGGCCACTTCACAGCCTGCTAGTGACAGTACAGCTTAGTCTACCAACCTTATATTACACCTTTATGTGTTTGGTTCATTTATGTATACTAGTATTTAGATACTGTTACCACACTTTTTATTATTTAGTTGAAACACAGGTTGTTTCCACTTTATTGTACTGATTATTTGATCACTATACGTTACTTAGTACCCCTTAGGGTCACTGTTCACAACTATAGCTTGGTACAGTTTATAGGTAGGGCAGCGCCAACACCCCTTTCTACTCTCATTTTATCAGGTGGAGGGACAAACTAAATGTCCACATGCTCTCAACGATACATAATGACACTTACGTGGAAATCCCCAGAAGAAACGGCCCTAGCCAAAAACCGGCATGTGTTCAAGACTATAATTTGTTCATGGGGGGAGTCGATTTCAATGATCAGATGCTTGAACCCTACCTTCCCACAAGAAAAATCCGCTATTGGTATAAAAAGGTCTCCATATATCTTTTCAGTTTGGCCATTTACAACACTTATGTAATTTACCGTAAATCTACAAAGACACCACATATTATTGCCCTGATTGTCCTTCCCAACCAGGCCTTTGTTTGAGTCAATGTTTCTGCCGTTACCATACTTTTCTACATTATTAGGAAAGTATGGTAAATGTAATTGTTATTTATTGCCACACCTCTAATGCCACTGTATATTCCGCTGCCTGCTCCGGAACTGACCCTGGCCTGTTATACACCTATGCTTCTGCCTAACGCTAAACTGTACCTACCTCTGCCTGCTCTGGAACTGACCCTGGCCTGTTATATGACTACGCTTCTGCCTAACGCTAAACTGTACCTACCTCTGCCTGCTCTGGAACTGACCCTGGACTGTTTGACCACGTTTTTTGCCTGCCTCTTGGATTGATCTTTTACCCTGCTATGCTAGTGGGAACACATGGGTCTCACATATGTGAGGGGCTCCAGAATTGTTTTTTTGCATGAAAAAAATAATTTTTTAGTTTTCTCATTCCTGGATTAGGGTCTGGTTGCCCAGAGGCTTCAAAGAGATTTGGGTGGGAGAAGCCTCTACCCCTGTCCCCATTCTTTCCTGGCCTGCTACTTGGACCATGTTCCTGCTTACTACCAGGACCAATATTTTGGCACTGCTGGCAATGTCTCTACTTGCACTGACCCTGGACAGTATCCCTGCCTGTACTGACTATGGACAATATTTCTGCCTGCTGCCTGGACAATTCCATTCACCGACGCTGACCACGTCCCTGCTTGCTGCCTGGATCAGGGCTCTCCTCCTGTGGACAACTGCACTACTAAAACCACAGGTAATATTTTGTTTACCCTTTACTCAGCAGAATGTATTTTAGGGTGCTAGAAATATGAAAGGCCTTCAAAAATGTGATCGATTGTAAGGAAAATGGTTCTTCTTGGATGTTGGGCCTCTATGTGGCCAGGCTGTGTAAAAGTCTCACACATGTGGTATCGTCATACTCAGGAGGAATAGCAGAATATATTTTGGGGTGTCATTTTGGCTATGTACATGCTATGTGTTGGAAATATCTTATAAATGGACAACTTTGTGTAAAAAAAAAATGCGTTTTCATTTTTTTTCCACATTTTCACAAAACTTCTGGAAAACTGTTAAAAATACTCATTATGCACACCTGAATTGGCCTTACTAGGTCTAAAACTAGATGTCTATCCCCCTCAGTTTAGAACTATAGTTGCCAACTTCCTCACAGCAGCGAGACTTACCATAACGAAATTATGGAAATCTACCCTATCACCTAATCTATCTGATGTTATTCAGAGACTCAATACTCAAGCTCACTATGAGCTAATGTTAGCACACAAAAAAGGTTCCATAACTAAATTCATTAAAAACTGAAAATGAATGCATCACCCACCCTAGGGCCTCAAATTTTCTGAAGAATCATGATAATTACTAAATATTCTACCGATACCATTAAGCTCTTAGAAGTGACCAAACATAAAAATAACTTCCATCTCACTCTCACCTCCCCCTTTCCTCCCTCACTTTGCTACCTCTTTATGTTAAATTTGGTTCCATATTACACTACTTAGAATCATAATCCCTTGTTTACAGTATGATCCCGATGGGGTAAACAGGGATTGGTAGCTACTTGTTCAAGCAGTTGACCACTGCCCATTTGGGCAGGTCCTTTGTCTTCATTGTTCAGTATATTGGCAATTTGATGCCTACCCAGGCATACTGGTGATATTATTGTATGAATAAGAAATTGTATTGCTACTATTTTCTTCTTGTTTTCTTTTGGAAATATAATAAAAAATATTTTGGAAATTTAAAAATACTCATTATGCCTCATAGATTATACGTTGGGGTGTTTGCTTTCCAAAATGGGGTCACTTTGTGGGGGTTTCCATTGTCCTGGTGCTCCAGGGCCTTCAAAAGTGTAATAGGTGGTTGAGAGATGTGTAATTTATGCTCCTAGAACGCCTGAAGTTGCTACTTCAATGTTGGGCCTCTGTATGTGGCAATGCTGTGTAAAAGTCTCACACATGTGGTATCCCCATACTCATATCAATTTTCAGTGATTGGCACCATAGCTTGTAGATCCTATAACTTTCACCCAGACTAAATAATATCCACTAATTTGGGTTATTTTTTACCAAAGATATGTAGCAGTATACATTTTTGCCAAAATTTATGAAGAAAAATTACTTATTTGCAAAATTTTATAATAGAAATGAAGAAAAATTCATTTTTTTTTTACAAAATTTTCAGTCTTTTTTCATTTATAGCACAAAAAATAAAAAACCCAGAGGTGATCAAATACCACCAAAAGAAAGCTCTATTTGTGAGAAAAAAAGGACGAACATTTCATTTAGGTACAGTGTTGCATGACTGAGTAATTTGTCATTCAAAATGTGAGAGCACCGAAAGCTGAAAATTCATCTGGTTAGGAAGGGGGTTTAAGTGCCCAGTGGTCAAGAGGTTAAAAATAATTTCTGTTTTCCCCAGAAAAATTTTCTTTTCACTTTGCATGTGCTGAAATAAACATACTAATACAACACATTACTATTCCCTTATACCCAAACTTAGAACAAAGATAATCAAGATGAAATAAAAAACTTAAAAATAAATAGCATCGCTGAGCACACAATACAGATTTTTAACTCACTTAATCAGATCAAGTAGGGCATCAACTGTAGTTACTTCTGGAGTACTTCCTGTTCTGTCAATATCATCCGCATTTTGAGACACCCCTGGCTTGATGCTCACCACCAGTACAATTCCTGTATAATATACATGTTGATTTTAAGGAGTAAGTATAAAATAAAAATAATCTTCTAGTGCATTAAATGGAAAAAGTATATTCATAACCGCAATCTGTCACATTGTTAATACTGTTGTCTTTTTGTTTTCTATATTGCTTCCATGTAGATGAAAAAATGTATTCTCTTGAATATAGACTATAGACACATACTAGTCAAATCAATATAAATATATGGCCAAAGATCTGTGTATACCAAAACACCTATATACAAGATTATTGGACATCATCCGATTTCAAAACCATGAGCTCTTAATATGGAGTTCATACCCCCTTTCAGTTATAACAGTCTACACTCTTTTGGAAAGATTTTCCACAAGAGTGTATCTGCTAGATATGTGCATTCCCGTTCGTACGAATGTTATTTTTGTACGAAAATGTTCATTTTCGTACCCGCAGAATAATGTGTACATACGAAAAAATGTAAGCACCAAAATACGAAAACGACGGGATAACGAATGAGTCGCATAACGAACAACCGCAAATACGAACGAACGATCCGACGAAAATACGACAAAACGAAAACGGCAAAAGAACGAATATGACATCTATAACAAAAGACTTGCATTCTGTATTTTGTTTGAATCCTTGTTCTGTTCGTATTTTGATTTTCAGTCGTATGTTCATATGACATCTAACAAAAGATTTTCATTCTGTATTTTGTTTGATTCCTTTTTCTGTTTGTATGTTCATATGACATCTTATAACAAAAGATTTGTATTCTGTATTCTGAATTCCTTCTTTCTGTTCGTAATTTGGTTTCAAAATACAGAATGCAAATCTTTTGTTATAAGATGTAATTTTCGTTGTTTTGAATGGACAGTGAGTGTTGTTAGTTAGTGAAGCAGCTTCTCTTTTGTGTTGAGTAAAGCCAGTAAAGCCAAATAAACTTTTCTGTGGATTTTCGTCTGAAGGGAGAGATCAGTTGGCCAGACTTTTGAACCTGGAACCCAAAAATGGTTTTCTGATGGAGTTTAAAAACAAACGAACGTTCGGTAAAACGATCGTTTTTATGTTTGTTGTTAAAAAAAGTCTGACCAAGTGTATGGGGCTTAACAATAGTTAATATGGATGAGCCGCGTGTTGAAAGTGCCACGAATCCCGCGATATATTTACGAAAGTACAAAATGATGAAAATTCACAAAAATTATTGTCTAACAAGTAACGAACATGAATTAAACAGAATAACGAACCATCCCGCATGTACGAAAATAAAACGGTAACCAAAATACGAAACGATCGGAATACGAAAAAATCGCGTCATACGAAAAACGAACGGGAACGAACAGGAAAACGGGCGTTACGATAGGAAACAGAACAAAAAAAAAACGAAAAAAAATTCTGTGCACATGTCTAGTATCTGCAGAAAATTATTTGTACCTATTCAGCCAAAAAAGTTCTGAGGTCAGGCACTGATTTTGAACGAGAAAATGTGTCTTGTATTCTGAGTTACAATTAATTCCAAAGGGGTTCAAAAGTGTTGAGGTTAGGAATCCATGCAGACTTGTTTTTTTCCACATTAGAGTTGCCACACCATGTCTTTATTGACCTGACTTTTTGCATAGAGGCGCAGTCACGTGGAAATAAAGAAAGGCCTTTTCTATCCCCTCTAGGGCCACTCCTATAACATTATCCTATAACAGTGTATACCAAACATATACCTTTAGAATCTATTTGTTTTGCAAATGACTCAACACATAATTTCCAAGAACAAACCTGGCCCCTAAGACTTTTCAGATGCCAGTGACCAAAAATCAATTTTCCGTATACATCATCTGACTTATTAGACCAGCTATCCCAGGTTCAGTCTGTTGCTGCAGAGCAAGTCTATAAAATCTTCTCGTTCCTGGCACATGTGTGGCCCAAATCAATTGACATCAGTGGGAAAGCCTGTCAATAGCTTGACAAGGTGGCGACAGGCTTCCCAATTAATGGAATGGAGTGTGGGTTGTTGTATGTGTCAGGGAAAAGGTGTAAGACTTTGAAGACTTTCTGGCTGGTTAAAAAGCATTTTTTTGCACTCGTGAAACAGATATAATATAAAGCTCTCAATGGTATATTTAACAGACCAAAATCAAGCAAATAAGAGAAATTAAATGTTATCTTTTACGATGAAGTTGCAGGAAAGACTACATATGTAACTATTAAACATGATTACCTAAAACAACTGCTATGACTGTGGTGCAAAAGTAATACACAATAGCTCGAAGACCGATTTTTCCAGATACGCTTGAGTCCAGAGCGGCAATGCCTGTGGATGTAAACAGATGATGATTTAATTAATTTAAACACCTTAAGATGTAAGACTGTTTTTAGAAACTAGTCTGTGACCAAACCTTAATGGCACTTTCATCACTTTCATTCAGTTTTCTATTTTTCACACACTTGTTAAAATGTATATCATTGACAAGAACATTTATCAATGACCCTCATAATGTATAAAACCAGATGACCGGCTTATCAATGCCCATTTACTTTGTGACATCATAAGTAACCGGAACACAAATAGTTCATAAAGTGGGTCTTAACACATTGGGATATGAAGACATCAGTGTGGAATGGAGTAATGTGAAGACACCTGTGGTTACTTAGACTAATGGAGACTGAAAAGAAGCCTGTTGGTAGCGTGTACCTGTTATAGGTGGCACGGCCTCTGGCAGCATGGGGGACATTGTCGGCACTCCTTCCACGACAGACTGTCTCCCATAGCAATGGGAGCAGATTAAACAATGGAGGTTCACCATCCTGTATAGAGGTACGGAGGGTTCAGGAGTTGGGTCAGGTGCACATGTGGGTTCTGTGCTGAGTGCAAGGTGGGGCCCAATTCACTGCTGGGGATTAGTAGCAGAGGATGTTGAAAAGGCGGGTGTGGACATTGATTCAGTATTTCCCTCCAAAGAAGGTGTACATTGTCATGGGGAACCAAGAGTTAACTGGAGAACAGTTGCAGTGTAGTGTATGTTTATCTCTAAAGAGTGGAGGCCCACCTTAAGGTTAAGTAATCCCCCACAGCAGCCTCTGCCTTGTCCCAGGGCATTGATGAAGATGGCACAAAGTAACAGTACTCGGTGTGTGTGTAAAGTGACCCTGTAACAAAGAGCCTAATGTAGCCCAGAAGAACCCACACAGGGTAGGCCTCTCATGTGACCCAGTACAGAATTAATGGTCAGACATGGAGGACGTGACAAACAATCAAACTACTGCCCCACCTGCCCACAAGGAGTCATAGGTACAGCTAATGCAGACTGATGGCAAATAGTGTCAGCTTAGTCAGCCACTGTCACACTGAAAAATGTGAATCTGGAAGTGCTCATTGCTGAACATTTCTAGGGGTACTCAAATCAGTGAAGAGTGGTTAATGGAAGGTTGGAAGTGCTGAGGCTATACCTTCCAAGATGTCAGGTTGGAAGTGCTGAAGCTATACCTTCCAGAATGACAGGTTGGAAGTGCTGAGGCTATACCTTCCAGAATGACAGGTTGGAAGTGCTGACACTATACCTTCCAAGATGAAAGGTTGGAAGGGCTGAGGCTATACCTTCCAAGATGACAGGTTGGAAGTGCTGAGGCTATACCTTTCAGGATGACAGGTTGGAAGTGCTGAGGCTATACTTTCCAGGATGACAGGTTGGAAGTGCTGAGGCTATACCTTTCAAGATCAGGGGCGGACTGACCATTGAGTTACTCGGGCACTGCCCGAGGGCCCCATGCCACTAGGGGGCCCCATCAGAGTTGCCAGGCTCAGTAAAACCAGGGACAGTATGTAAAAAATCTATGTTTTTTTCACATCTGTCCCTGATATGTTTGAAACCGACATGCTTTTGATATGAAAATTCCGAGATTTTAGCTGCCCTGCCTCTGCACTGCCTCCTGGCATGGTGGCCATCTGTAAGCCCAGGGGCCCCATAATCTTCTATTGCCCGGGGGCCCCATGAGTTGTCAGTCCACCCCTGTCCAAGATGACAGGTTGGAAGTGCTGAGGCTATACCTTCCAAGATGACAGGTTGGAAGGGCTGAGGCTATACCTTCCAAGATGACAGGTTGGAAGGGCTGAGGCTAAACCTTCCAAGATGACAGATTGGAAGTGCTGGGGCTATACCTTCCAAGATGACAGGTTGGAATGGCTGAGGCTATACCTTCAAAGATGACGGGTTGGCAGTGCTGAGGCTATACCTTCCAAGATGACAGGTTGGAAGGGCTGAGGCTATACCTTCCTAGATGACAGGTTGGCAGTGCTGAGGCTATACCTTCCAAGATGACAGGTTGGAAGGGCTGAGGCTATACCTTCCAATATGACAGGTTGGAAGGGCTGAGGCTATACCTTCCAAGATGACAGGTTGGAAGTGCTGAGGTTATACCTTCCAAGATGACAGGTTGGAAGGGCTGAGGCTATACCTTCCAAGATGACAGGTTGGAAGGGCTGAGGCTTTACCTTCCAAGATGACCGGTTGGAAGGGCTGAGGCTATACCTTCCAAGATGACAGGTTGGAAGGGCTGAGGCTATACCTTCCAAGATGACAGGTTGGAAGGGCTGAGGCTATACCTTCCAAGATGACAGGTTGGAAGTGCTGAGGCTATACCTTTCAGGATGACAGGTTGGAAGGGCTGAGGCTATACCTTCCAAGATGACAGATTGGAAGTGCTGGGGCTATACCTTCCAAGATGACAGGTTGGAAGGGCTGAGGCTATACCTTCCAAGATGACAGGTTGGCAGTGCTGAGGCTATACCTTCCAAGATGACAGGTTAGAAGGGCTGAGGCTATACCTTCCAAGATGACAGGTTGGACGTGCTGAGGCTATACCTTCCAAGATGACAGGTTGGAAGGGCTGAGGCTATACCTTCCAATATAACAGGTTGGAAGGGCTGAGGCTATACCTTTCAAGATGACAGGTTGGAAAGTTGGAAGGGCTGAGGCTATACCTTTCAAGATGACAGGTTGGAAGGGCTGAGGCTATACCTTCCAAGATGACAGGTTGGACGTGCTGAGGCTATACCTTCCAAGATGACAGGTTGGAAGGGCTGAGGCTATACCTTCCAATATAACAGGTTGGAAGGGCTGAGGCTATACCTTTCAAGATGACAGGTTGGAAAGTTGGAAGGGCTGAGGCTATACCTTTCAAGATGACAGGTTGGAAGGGCTGAGGCTATACCTTCCAAGATGACAGGTTGGACGTGCTGAGGCTATACCTTCCAAGATGACAGGTTGGAAGGGCTGAGGCTATACCTTCCAATATAACAGGTTGGAAGGGCTGAGGCTATACCTTTCAAGATGACAGGTTGGAAAGTTGGAAGGGCTGAGGCTATACCTTTCAAGATGACAGGTTGGAAGGGCTGAGGCTATACCTTCCAAGATGACAGGTTGGACGTGCTGAGGCTATACCTTCCAAGATGACAGGTTGGAAGGGCTGAGGCTACACCTTCCAATATAACAGGTTGGAAGGGCTGAGGCTATACCTTTCAAGATGACAGGTTGGAAAGTTGGAAGGGCTGAGGCTATACCTTTCAAGATGACAGGTTGGAAGGGCTGAGGCTATACCTTCCAAGATGACAGGTTGGAAAGTTGGAAGGGCTGAGGCTATACCTTTCAAGATGACATTGTTTACAAGTTGATCACAGCAAGGGGGGGGGGGGGAAGTAAACATTTGAAAACACACAGCAGAAAGAGCAAACAAAAATATATGAAACAATTTTAGTTAGGTTTAGCAAGTTGGAAGAGCAATTTCTCTCACACTTTATGTTTTCTTGTTGATGACATAGTGACATCGTTTGTAAACAAAAACAGTTCTTGATAAATGTCTATAGGGCAATTAAATTGAGGTCAGGTTGCATGAGGGAGATAATATATAAAAGTCTATCAGCATATCTTATCAGAAAGCTAATGCAGAAAGATATGTGTTATGAGTATTGAGCTCTCAAGGTTAGGTGTTTATACACTATTGGATGAACTTATGTGCACTTTTCCATTGTAAGATAGCTGAGGATTTACATCCTTGATATGGTGAATTGCTTTGTGACCTTTAAGATTACAGCTGTGAAGAACAGTACATAATATAGTAAGCCTCAAAATAATTATGGTAATAATGCCTAATACCTTAAAAATGTAGTGCAGGATGATTAATTTTTGTTTTTCAAAAAATGTATCTTGCATTTTGCCAACCTGTAACAGCACTTATGAATCTATTACCTATTTTGTAATGAAGCATAGAGCTACATTTTCCAAGTTTGTTGCTTCATTATGTACTGTATATGATCTAACTCCTGTATATGATCTAACTCCTGTTATATTCCTGAACTGTACCTGTACTCCTAGTTATAGAGTGTAGCATATACACTCACTGGCCACTGTATTAGGTATACCTTGTTAGTACCGGTTTGGACCACCTTTTGCCCATTCCACCACATCCCATAGGTGCTCTATTAGATTGAGATATGGTGACTGTGGGGGCCATTGGAGTACTGGGAACTCATTGTCACGTTTAAGAAACCAGTCTGAGATGATTTGAGCTTTGTGACATAGTGCATTATACTGCTGGAAGGAGCCATCAGAAGATGGGTACACTATAGTCATAAAGGGATGGACATGGTCAGCAACAATACTCAGGTGGGCCGTGGCGTTTAAACGATTAAGTGTTTAAATTGGTACTAAGGGGCCCAAAGTGTGCCAAGAAAACACCAGCCTGAACTGTTGATACAAAGCAGGATAGATCCATGCTTTCATATTGTTTAAGCGAAATTCTGACCCTACCATCTCAATCTCACAGCTGAAATCGAGACATATCAGACCACAAAGATTTTTTACAATCCTCTATCGTTCCATTTTGGTGAGCCTGTGCTAATTCTAGCCTCACTTTCCTGTTCTAAGCTGACAGGAGTGGCACCCGTTGTGGTCTTCTGCTGCTGTAACCCACCTGCTTCAAGGTTCGATGTGTTGTGCTTTCAGAGATGGTATTCTGCAGACCTTGGTTGTAACGAGTGGTTATTTGAGTTACTGTTGCCTTTTTATAATCTTGAACCAGCATGCCTATTCTCCTCTGACCTTTGACATCAAGAAGGCATTTTCATCAACTGCTGCTCTTTGGATATTTTCTCTTTTTTGGACCATTCTCTGTAAACCCTGGAGATGGTTGTGCATGAAAATCCCAGTAGATCAGCAGTTTTTGAAATACTAAGACCATCTGGCACCAACAACCATGCCACATTCAAAGTCACTTGAATCCCCTTTCTTTGCCCATTCTGGTCCTGCCATGTGATTGGAAAATTAGCAGTTTGTGTTACCATTACCAAGCATTTGAACAGGTGTGCCTAATAAAGTGGCCAGTGAGTGTATACAGTGGGCCAGATCCACGTAGTGCGGCGCATTGTTCCGTCCGGCGTAGCATATCTCAGATACACTACGCCACCGTAACTTACAGCATATTTTCCGTATCCTGAAAGAATTTGCGCCGTAAGTTACGGCGGCGTAGTGTAACTGTGTCGGCGTAAGGGCGCGCAATTCAAATGGATGAGATGGGGGCGTGTTTTATGTTAATACGTTTTGACCCAACGTAAATGAAGTTTTTTCTGAACGGCGCATGCGCCGTCCGTGGGGGTATCCCAGTGCGCATGCTCCAAATTAACCCGCAACAAGCCAATGCTTTAGACGTGAACGTCATTCTACGCAAAGCCCTATTCGCAAACGACTTACGCAAACGGCGTAAAATTTTCAAAATTCGATGCGGGAACGACGTCCATACTTAACATTGGCTACGCCTCATATAGCAGGGGTAACTTTACGCCGGAAAAAGCCTTACGGAAACAACGTAAAAAAATGCGCCGGCCGGACGTTCGTTTGTGGATTCGCGTATCTAGCTAATTTGCATACCCGACGCGGAAATCAACGGAAGCGCCACCTAGCGGCCAGCGTAAATATGTACCGTAGATCCGACGGCCTACTAAGACGTACGCCAGTCGGATCTAGCCCAGCTTCAGGCGTATCTTGTTTTGTGGATACAAAACAAAGATACGCCGGAGCAACCTAGCAGTTACGCGGCGTATCAATAGATACGCCAGCATAACTGCTTTGTGGATCTGGCCCAGTATGTACATACTGTATATTTAGGCTCCAATTTCTGGCTGCATCTTGCTATCCTTCTTGTCTCACAGCAGGTCTACCTGACAAGGTTTGTCTGACTAAAAAACATTTTAGGTCATGAGAAGGAAGAGGTTTCTTAATTAATGACAAAAAAATAGGTTGTTTATTACAATGTGGTTTAATAATAATGGCACATTATTTTGATTCATGTGAATTTTAATGACAGGTCACAGAGAGAAAGCTTACAATTAATTAAATATAGCACAGTATAAAAATAGTTTAGAAATGTTTTATATAAATCTCAAAGGGTGACACTGAACGGTTCAATCTCTGTTCATCCTTGCCAAAGTAGAATTTTTAAGCTACACCCTTTTAGCTCTCTGAGATCTGACACTACTTACAGTAGGGATAGCTTAGAATGTATGTATCTATCTTTAACCACTTAACCCCCAGACCATATTGCTGGTCAAAGACCAGAGCACTTTTTGCGATTCAGCACTGCGTCGCTTTAACTGACAATTGCGCGGTCGTGCGACGTGGCTACCAAACAAAATTGGCGTCCTTTTTTCCCCACAAATAGAGCTTTCTTTTGGTGGTATTTGATCACCTCTCCGGTTTTTAGTTTTTGCGCTATAAACAAAAATAGAGTGACAATTTTGAAAAAAAATTATATTTTTTACCTTTTGCTATAATAAATATCCCCCTAAAAATATATAAAAAAATAATAATTTTCCTCAGTTTAGGCCGATACATATTCTTCTACATATTTTTTGTTAAAAAAAATCGCAATAAACATTTATTGATTGGTTTGCGCAAAAGTTATAGCGTTTACAAAATAGGGGGTAGTTTTATGGCATTTTTATTAATATTATTTTTTTACAAGTAATGGCGGCGATCTGCGATTTTTTTTCCGGTACTGCGACATTATGGCGGACACTTCGGACTCTTTTGACACATTTTTGGGACCATTAGCGATCAGTGCTATAAAAATGCATTGGATTACTATAAAAATGCCACTGGTAGGGAAGGGGTTAACACTAGGGGGCGGGGAAGGGGTTAAGTTCCCTGGGTGTGTTCTAACTGTAGGGGGGGTGGCCTCACTAGGGGAAATGACTGATCGCTGTTCATACATTGTATGAACAGAAGATCAGCATTTCTCTCCCTGACAGGACCGAGAGCTGTGTGTTTACACACACAGCTCCCGGTCCTCGCTCTGTAACGAGCGATCGAGGGGGTGCCCGGCGGTGATCGCACCCGCTGGGCACGCGCGTCGGGATCAGGGACGGCGGTGCACGTGCGCCCCTAGTGGCCGCTTCGCGAGGTGACGTAGAGCTACGTGCTCTCGCGCAGGGGAGCCGACCTGCCGCCGTATAACTGCGGCGGCTGGTCGGCAAGTAGTTAAAAAAAGGGTTGCATGTACTGCAGTATCTAATGGAAGAATGCCCTGCTCCCACAGGACAGTCTTAATGGGGGTTGGTGCAGCAGCTTCGCAGAAGGGTTGAGCACTTTATCGTTGAGGTAAAGATGAAAGTAAATGTTGTTCCAGCCCATTCTTTTCTATAAAGAATTGTACACACGATCGGATTTTCCGTGGACCAAGCCTCGGAATTTTGTCTGAAGAGCGTTGGCCGTGAACTTGTATTGCATGCAAATGGCAAATAATTGTTGGACAACAAATACGAAACTACATGGTTTTTCAGCTCTTTAGCGCCACCCTTTGGGCAACTTCTGCTATTGTTGTGTTAGTATTGCTTCTGAGCATGCGTGTTTGTATTTTTTATTTTTTTCTGCCAGACTTGTGTACACACGATAATTCGACATCACACATTTGTTATCGGAAAATTTTAAAGCATGCTATTCCAAATTTGTCCGATGGAGCATACAAATGGTTGGATTATCTGACAACATCCTGCCATCACACAATTCCCATTTGAAAATCCGATCGTGTGTACGATGCGTTTAATGGATTGTAAAGGTAATTTTTTTTCCCCCTGAATAGCTTCCTTTACCTTAGTTCAGTCCTCCTCACTTACCTCATCCTTCCATTTTGCTTTTAAATGTCCTTATTTCTTCTGAGAAATCCTTACTTGTTCTTCTGTCTGTAACTCCACACAGTAATGCAAGGCTTTCTCCCTGGTGTGGAGAAAGCCTCTTGAGGGGGAGGGGGCGAGCAGGCAAGTCAGGACACTCTCTACTTTGCAGATAGAGAAAGGAGCTGTGTGTTAGTGGGCGTCCTAACACTCCTGCTCGCCCCCCCTCCACACCAGGGAGAAAGCCTTGCATTACTGTGTGGAGTTACAGACAGAAGAACAGGAAGTGAGGATTTCTCAGAAGAAATAAGGACATTTAAAGCAAAATGGAAGGATGAGGTAAGTGAAGGAGGGCTGCACTAAGGTAAAGGAAGCTATTTAGGGGGAACAAATTTACCTTTACAACCCCTTTAAGTCTGGAAAAAAACTTCTCTTGGCTTCACCTAGACTTCTGTTCCTTATGTGTGGAAAGAGAACATTTAATATAACCAGTGTACTAGCCCCTAAATGGCAAAAAAACAGCTCATCATATGCTCATTCATGAGCAATTTATTAGTAACATAACAAACAGCGTGACATTATGAAGCTCTAACCAGCCACTTCCTCAGAAAAAAAGCCCATCACAGCTTACCTTAGGAAAGGACTGGTTAGGGCTCGTTTAAGCGCATCCCTAATAAAAGCCTGCTTGGAGGAAAGGGGGGGTTCTTCTATAGCAGGCCAGTGGTAATAAGCATTTTGTAGTATGCTAGGATCCTATTTTGAAATGGTTGGTTATCTATCACAGACGTCTGAGATGAAATGTAATCTTTGCTATATAATCAGTAATATGTTAAATAAATAATGAGCCTTTTATAAAAGTTTATAAGAAAAAGCTTCTATTACAAACGTCTGTACATAAAGGGTGAATTCATGTAAAGGTTATACAGTCTTACTTATTCGGTTACACATTGGCAAAGAGTCATAAGGATGTATAAATTCAATAACCCATAGCTATGAATTTAGATTCCACCTCCTAACTGATCTGATTACAGTAAATTCAAAGTTTGCCTTGGTTTCTGAAATGTAGGGCTCTCTAACCTGGACATATAATCATAATCACAATCATATCAAGAGGTTCCACCTAGTTATTTAAGTATGCAGAAATAATAAAAAAGTATACCTGTGATCATGCTGGATACTATCAATGGTAAAATGATGAGTTTTAACATCCGCATCAGAATCTCTCCGGGAAAAGCAAAATAAACTTTGTCCAAGTTTGAAAGATTTCCATATTCCCGTACCAGAACACCAAGACCGATACCTGTAATTTTAGAAGAAATACATCATCATCTTTTCTAAAATGTTCTAAAATGCATTAACTTTGCACAATAAACATATACTGTATATAAAGAAGTAAAAGCATAAAGCTGACTGTTTGTGAAAAAAAAAACCATTAAAAAACTTGCGACTAAAAGCTACTTCTATGGATGGGCTTGATGTTGGATTAGAACATCAGCTGTTCATTTGTTCGTTTGTTCATAGAAAAAACATATAGAAAGCTTGGGGCAAGTTCCCCTGCCGCAGAGCGTCCCATAATGCACTGCGAGATCACAATGCATTGATGGCGCAATGTGCTGTAAGAGCCGCGATTGGCCAGAGGCAGGGTGCCTTTGGCCAATCATGGCTCAGGGGCCCCACACTATATAAGGCTGCTTCTTACACAGAGGCAATATAAAGTGAATGACTAGAGATTAGGCAGGTAGTTATTGTAAGTTCAGAGTATATAGTGCAGTCAGTCTAGTATATATAATACAGTACAGAGTATATAGTGGTGTGTGTAGTATATATAATACAGTGCAGAGTATATAGTGCAGTCCGTGTAGTTCATATAATACAGTTCAGAGTATATAGTGCAGTCCGTGTAGTATATATAATGCACCGCTGAGTATATAGTGCAGTCTGTGTAGTATATATAATACAGTTTAGCGTATATAGTGCAGTCTGTGTAGTATATATAATACAGTGGGGAGTATATAGTGCAATCAGTATGGTATATGTAATACAGTTCAGAGTATATAGTGCAGTCAGTGTATTATATATAATACAGTGCAGAGTATATAGTGTCATCAGTATAGTATACAGTATATAATACATTGTAGAGTATATAGTGCAGTCATTGTAGTATATATAATACAGTGGCGAATATATAGTGCAGTGCAGAGTATATAATACAGTGTATTTAAGTGGTTAAGGGGAACCCTATGACAGAATTAAGAAAAATAATGGCGTGGAATCCCCCCAAAATCGATACCAGGCCCTTTGGGTCTGGCATAGATTTTAAGGTAAATGCTGTGCCAAAGTTAGAAATTTTTTTTGGCGTGGGGTCACCCCAAAATCCATACCAGACCCTTATCCAAGCATGCAGCCTGACAGGCCAGAAAATGGAGGTGACGAGCGAGCGCTGATGTGGACAAGGGCCTCTACCCAACAACCCTGGCCAGAGGTTGTCAGGGTCTGCGGGCGGGGGGCTTATCGGAATATGGAAGTCCCATTTAACAACAGGGCCCCCAGATCCCGTCCCCCTATTTGAATGGGTATCGGGTACATTGTAAAGGAAGACAGGTCCGTTGGACGGCGTGATTGAAGATGTTCTTTTTTAATAAAGGAATTGTCAAAAAAATGTCTCTTGTGGTTTTTAAATTTTGACACTTTATTGGGTGAATCGGTAAGGGTACAATGTACCCGATACCCATTCACATGGGGGGGGGGGGGGGCGAGATCTGGGGGCCCCCTTGTTAATGGGGGATTCCAGATTCCGATAAACTTCCAGCCCACAGCCTCCGACAACCACTTGCCAGGGTTGTCGGAAAGAGGCCCTTGTCCCTATCAACATCCCCAAAGCACCTTCCCCATGTTGAGGGCATGTGGACTGATATGGTTCAGGAGAGCTCGTCCCCCCCTATCCTGACCTGCCAGACTGCATACTCGGATAAGGGCCTGGTATTGACTTTGGGTGGAGTTCCCCTTAAAATCCATATCAGACCCAAAGGGCCTGGTATAGACACGCCATTTTTTAATCGATTTTTCATCTATCATATAGTATCATACTACATATAATACAACAGCAGCGAGCAAGTTTAAATGAAAAATTTTCCTTTAGAAATGTCATTATTGCTGCTGCATGTTCTACACATCGCACATATGCGCCACTTTACAGGCAGACTAAGGGGACCCCCCAGGCACGATATTTAAAGGAATATTTTATTGTTTCACTTTAAGCATCATTAAAATTACTGCTCTGAAAAAACGATTGTTTTAAAAACTTATTTTTGCATTGATACATGTCCTCTAGGGCAGTACCCGGGGTCCCCATACAATTTTTATGGCAATAACTTGCATATAAGCCTTTAAAATTAGGACTTTTGATTTTTCATGTTCGTGTCCCATAGACTTTAATGGGGTTTGCATGTTCGCTAGAACTTTCTGCCTGTTCGAGGTGTTCTGGTGCAAACTGAACTGGGGGTGTTTTTTTTAGACCCATCCCTAGCTACTACACACAGGGGGAGATGTACTGTTGTACAAGAACTGGAGCACTCAGAATTTGGTGCATCTGTGCATAGTAACCAATCTGCTTCTATCTTCAGCTTGTTCAGTTAGGCTTTGACAATAAAACCTAGAAGCTGGTTACTGTGCACAGCTGCACGAGATTCTGTATGCACCAGTTTTAGTAAATCTCCCCCATAGGGTCCACTTAAAATGCAAATACCTTCCGTAAACTTCAACAACGTGGCATTTATAAAACTGGTAAATACACACATGACCATTTTTTTCAACCTAATATAAATGACTGTTTTTTTGTTTTCTGGCATTGTTATTAAATAGTATTTAGCAAAATGCCCAGCTTTCATGGTTTCTTTCCAACCATTAGATCTGCTAGTAGGTTAGCTTGGTATCTAATTAACGGAGAATTTCATTAAAGGGAATGTATAGTGGTTTTGTAAATATTTTCTTGCTTGATTTAGGCTCTATCATTGCTTCTTTGATGAGACTCCGTCTTCTTTTGATACACAAAAGAGAATATTGTTTGTCAGAAAAGTGACTCAATCCTTATCAGATAGCTCAGTCTAAAGTTTCAGTTAAACAACCATAACCTCGAAAGAGTCTGCATCTACTCTTTTTCTTAAACTAACCCTTCTTCTGCCGCTCTCCCATGCCCTCCGCCACTTACCGGAGCCGTCGGCAGCGTTGGGGGCGTTTGGGTCCTTCCTGTGGCTGGGTATGGAGACCAGTGAAGGGAAGATGGCCCCCGCCCGTCTCCATACCATCGCAGGGCGGAAGCAACGTCAAAACGTCACTTCCGCCCATAGCTCTAAAAGGGCAATTTTTTTTCCCAAATGACAAAATGTTTTTTATTTTTTATTGCATTTTAGTGTAAATATGAGATCTGAGGTCTTTTTGACCCCAGATCTCATATTTTAGAGGACCTCTCATGCCCTTTTCTATTACAAGGAATGTTTAAATTCCTTGTAATAGGAATAAAAGTGACACATTTTTTTTTTAAAAGAACAGTGTAAAAAATGTAAATAAAAGGTAAAATAAATAAAATGTGCCCCGTCCCGCCAAGCTTGCATGCAGAATCAAACGCATACGTGAGCAGACATGTGAGTTATCGTCACGATCGGTAGAGCGAGAGCAATAATTCTAGCCATAGACCTCCTCTGTAACTCAAAACATGCAACCTGTAGAAGTTATTAAATGCCGCCTATCAAGATTTTTAAGGGTAAAAGTTTGTCACCATTCCACGAGCAAGCGCAATTTTGAAGCGTAAAATTGTTGGGTATCAATTTACTTGGCGTAACTTGGCGTAACATTATCTTTCACAATATAAAAAAAATTGGGCTAACTTTACTGCTGCGCAAATACGGTAATAAAGTATTGCAATGACCGCCATTTTATTCACTAGGGTGTAAAAATGTATAATGCTTGGGGGTTCTAAGTAATTTTTTAGCAAAAAAATATGTTTTTAACTTGTAAACAACAAATCTCAGAAAGAGCCTCGGTTCTTAAGTGGTTAAATAGAAATATTCCCACTTTTTAGTAAGTTCAATTTGACCCTTATCAATCTCTTTATCAGTAGAATTGTATTTATTGTTTATAAACACCATCAGCCATTTGATTGGATGTAATTTCACTGTCATTTGCTTTATGTGCTAGTTGAAGTGATTGTAAATTCTTGTTTTTTTTTTCCTTTAAAAATAACAAACATGTTATTCTTACCTGCTCTGTTGCAGTGGATTTGCACAGAACAGCCCAGATCCTCCTCTTCTGTGCTACCTCTTCTGTGCTCCTGGCCACTCCCTCCTGTTTAGTGCCCCCACAGCAAGCAGCTTGCTATGGGGGCACCCAAGCTGAGTCACAGCTCCTTGTGTCTATTAAGACACGAAGACCCAACCTTGCCCCATCCCCTCTCTACCCTCATTGGCCAGCTGACTTTGATTGACAGCAGCGAGAGCCATTGCTCCCGCTGCTGTGTCTCAGCCAATCAGGATGGAGAATCTCGGGGTGCTGAGACATTCATGTACAGAGAGGGACCTCAGGTAAGTGTAAGGGAGGCTGAAGGGAGCTGCTACACACAGAAGGCTATTTATCTTAATGCATACAATGCATTAAGATAAAAAGCCTTCTGACTTTACAACTACTATTACAGTGTTATTATGAGTAGGAATGAGCGTGAAATTTAATCAATCTGGATTAAAATCGTTTTTGCTGAATTATGGATTTCAAAGAAAAATTTCGATAACATTACCCTCTAATTTTGCCTTGTTAAAAAAAGGCGAAATCAGACAAAAACTATCTGCAAGAATTATTAAAGCTGCTGACAGAATGCTTTAAAAAGGACATACACACTGCTAATGTCCCACCTGTTGCTATATGAGAAACTTTTGTCAAGCAGGCAAAAGCTTCTGGCTCCAACAGGTTCAGCAAATGTTTTTTTTTTTTTTTATTATTTACCAGTCCACCTATTAAACTAATTAAAAATTCAAAAACCTATTAAAAAATTGTAAAATGTGAAAAAATTACAACATGGTCAATCATCACCATGTCCTCGTTTTACCTAGTCATAGTTTCATCAATGAGTTCTGTGTACTATACAGCTCATTGATACAGTACATCCTAACATCTAGTTGTCTAAAAAAATTATAAAAAGTAACACACACAAAAGTGAAAAAACAACACTCAAAAACAAAAACACCCAACAGCCATTTAAAGCCCCTGAAAACCTTAAATAAAAAAAATCTAAAACCATCATCACTTAGCCTTTCCCTTTGAATACGATGCATTTAGGTAATGTTTTTCTTACTAAAAAAGTTAGAGCTGTGTGTACACTCCTCACAATAGGTAGAATGGGCCAGATTCACATACCTTTGTGGCGGCGTAACGTATCCCCTTTACGTTACACCGCCGCAAATTTTCAGCGCAAGTGCCTGATTCACCAAGCACTTGCGTGTAAACTTACGGCGGTGTATCGTAAAGCCGTCCGGCGCAAGCCCGCCTAATTCAAATGGGGCGTGTACCATTTAAATTAGGCGCGTTTCCCGCGCCGAACGTTCTGCGCATGCTCCGTAAGGAAATTTCCCGACGTGCTTTGCGCGAAATTACGGCGCCCCGACGTATTTTTTGAACGGCGACGTGCGTTACGTCGTTTCGTATTCCTGGACGTCTTACGCAAAAAAAAAAATTGAAATTCGACGCGGGAACGACGGCCATACTTTAACATGGCTGTTCTAAATATAAGCCATGAAAAAGCAGGCCTAAGTTTGCGACGGGAAAAACCGACTAGCGACGAGATTGCGACGAACGCGCGTATCTTCGTGGATCACCGTAATCAGCTAATTTGCATACCCGACGCTGGAAAACGACGCAAACTCCACCCAGCGGCCACCGGAAAATTACACCTAGGATCCGAAGGCGTACGAAGCCGTACGCCTGTCGGATCTTAGCCAAAAGCCGTTGTATCTTTTTTGTGAATTACAAATATAGATACGACACGGCAAATTTAGTAGATACTCCGGCGTATTTCCTCTGTGAATCTGGCCCTATGCTCGGAATCAATTCCACGCATGCTCGAAATCATTGAACTTCATTTTTCTCAGCTCGTCGTAGTGTTGTACGTGACCGCGTTCTTGACGTTCGGAATTTCCGACAACATTTGTGTGACCGTGTGTATGCAAGACAAGTTTGAGCGAACAATCCGTCGGAAAAAAATCCACAGTTTTGTTGTCTGAATGTCCGATCGTCTGTACGCGGCATAACACTGTTAAAGTGTTTGCTACCCCAAAACGTCATATTCCTGATATGTGCCTGCTGTTCCATGTACTTGTATGAGAAAGTATCCTGTTCTCTTTGTAGTGCTTCCTTTATGTGAAACTCACTGGTGTCAGTTTCCTATTACAAACTGACCATACTAAGCATGAGAGCACACCCTGGTCAGTTCTCTAGCTATGCTGGAAACTCAGTGTGCTCTCCTCCAATGATCAGACTTGTCCTGACACACTCCTGTTGCACAACCATTCACTGGGAATCAGTTTTTGTCTTGGATAGAGTGTGTCAATTTCTTTTTTTGCTGTCTGTGTTTACATTGAGGGGATCTATTGTTACTAGTGAGCATTTTCATCCAGAAAAAAAGAGAGAGGAAATTCAAAATGCATACCCTCTGATTTTTTTTTTACCCCTGTAAGGCAAAAGGCATAATGAGCTAGTATGCACCGTATGAAATACTGTAACAAGGCGTCGGGAACTCACCTGTTCCACGCCGAGGTAGCTGACATGTTTGCCTCGGTGTGTCTTCCGGGTATTGCGGCTCTAGACCTCTGAGTTTCTGTAGCCGAATCGTCGTCACTCCCGCACATGCGCGTGGGAAATTTCTTTCCAGCAAGGTCCGGCGTCTGCCGGCTTTCAGCCCAGAATCCCCTGTACGCATGCGCGTTCTCTATTTCCTCGTTATGCCCTGTACACACGTCCAAGAAACTCGACAGGCAAAACACATCGTTTTGCTCGTCGAGTTCCTTGTGAAGCTGCCGAGGATCTCGGCGAGCCAAGTTTCCCCATTGACTAACAAGGAAATAGAGAACATGTTCTCTATTTGGCTCGACGAGTTCCTCGTCGGTTTCCTCGGCCAAAAGTGCACACATGACCGGTTTCCTCGGCAGAATACGGCTCCCATCGAGTTTCTGGCGTGTGTACGGGGCCTTAGTCAATGGGGAAACTTGGCTCGCCGAGATCCTCCGCGGCTTCACAAGGAACTCGACGAGCAAAACGATGTGTTTTGCCCGTCGAGTTTCTCGGACGTGTGTACGGGGCCTAAGACAAAATCTTTAAATGGAGACATCTGTTCTGGGGACAACTGTCGAAGAGAGCAATTGCCCTCGCTTAGGGAGATAACTTGCTGCTACACCACTGGGACAGGAAATACACAACAAATAAAATTGCCCAATAGTACACAGACACCAAAAAATAAGCTGGCAGGGGTTTTAACCCTTCACTTACTCTACCCAAAACAAAAAATGTCTGTTAAATGTCTGCAGAGCAAATTCACTGATTTACAAATAGCGATAACCTTTCCAAATTGTCTTGAATGGAGATTAGGCTCTATCTATGTTGTGTATACATACACAATTCACTATGTACCAATGTATTAATCTGACAAACATTTTTGGAACATTTGTAACAAGATCAGCTTCTATTATGTTACAGTAGCCGAGCAACCCTCCCTGACATCTGTCCAACTATCACATAAAGTAATGATAACAACACCTTTAACATTGAATACAATATATTTATTTTCTGGTGCCTAACTAAATATGTCGGCATTATATCTATTTTCTCAAATTAAAGTGATTTTTAAAATTTCCATACTTTTCTGTTTTTATTATATGGGCTACTTAGATCCATTTTGAATCTACTTGACTGATCTACTATCCTGATCACTTGTATATCTGCTGTATATAAATTGATGGTAAGAGTTTATGGCCCAGATTCTCGTAGATGGGCGCAAAAATGTGCGGGCGTAACGTATCTCATTTACGTTACGCCGCCGCAAGTTTTTCAGGCAAGTGCCTTATTCACAAAGCACTTGCCTGTAAAGTTGCGGCGGCGTATCGTAAATCACCCGGCGGAATTCAAATTCTGCGGGTAGGGGGCGTGTTTCATTTAAATGAAGCGCATCCCCGCGCCGAACGAACTGCATTGTTAGGGTAATTGACCTCAGACCATACTCCCTTCCATTTTTTTTATTATTCTTTTTCTCACCCTTATTCTTTGTTAACTTAAAGAAAAACGACAGATGTATTGTGCATGTAAATTAATCACAACCCCACTGTCAGTTTGTGTGTAACTTACCTCCTTCAGCTGCATACTTCAGGTTTCTGTGTCTGTGATGTCACTTCTCCTCCTGGCTGAATTTCTACGTTCTCTGACTTCCTGTTTCCTTACTTTTCCAGTCCTGATACTATATGTCCCATGATCCTTTGAGACTCTGAGGCTTCAGGACGGACTATGGGAGTCACTAGTACCAGTTCTGGGGAATGATGTAGGTGGGTCGTAGGGTTACTGTGGGTGTTTCTGGGCCTTCATGTGGGTGGTGAAAAGTGTAAATGTGTCATTCCTCCGCCTTTGTCTTTCCTGTCATGCAGCATGCCAAAGAATAATGGTTCACTGCAAGACTACAGAGGAAGGGCTATGGCTTGTTATTATGATGGTGTTTCCTTCATAATGTTTTGTAAATTAATCCATTCACAGAGAGCTGGGATCTGGAAGGGTGGGATCTGAGGGGAGGGAATCTCCCTGTTCACACTGGTCGGCATATTTAACTGGGCAGGATTGAGTAATAATTGTGATCCATTCAATCTTGCCCAGCAGCAGCACAGCTAGCTTTCCTTCTTGAATAATGCTGGGATCTGTGGGGCAGGATTTGGGAGGTTTGGACTCTTCCTGTAGGTGTGACTGGGTGGGATTGCATGCTAATTGGGATGTATCCAAACCCACCCACCATCAGAGCTGTGAAGGTAGTTACATCATTTGCAGAGTCTGAAAGACTACAAAGGGAGGTGTTACAGACTCTGGGCCCTGCAGGAAGTAGCTGTGGAAGGGGCAGAGTCTATCAGCAGGATATACAGAGTGTCACATGATACAAAGCCACAACTAAACCCAGAATACCAGGGGATCTGCAGACAACAGAACAACATGTTACAGAGGTATGATCTATACTGGAACTGATCATTCCAGTTTTATTGAAAAGAACGTTAGAATCCAGCTTTAACCGATTGCCGACCGCCCACCGTAGTTTTACCGCGGCAGGTCGGCTCGGCTGCGCAAAATCACGTAATATAACATCATTTTGCATTGCGGCCACCAGGGGCACGCGCGCCCCCTGTTCGCCCCTGGTGCTGATGCGAGTGCCCGGCAGGCGCGATGACCGATGGGCACCCGCGATCGCTTGTGACAGAGCGAGAATCGGGAGCTGTGTGTGTAAACACACAGCTCCCAGTTCTTTCAGGGGGAAAAATTACTGATCGTATGTTCATACAATGTATGAACAGCGATCTGTCATTTCCCCTAGTCAATCCCATACCCCCCTTCAGTTAGAACACAATGAGGGAACATAATTAACCCCTTGATCGACCCCTATTGTTAACCCCTTCCCTGCCAGTGAAATGTTTACAGTAATCAATGCATTTTTATAGCACTGATCGCTATAAAAATGCCAATGGTCCCAAAAATGTGTCAAAAGTGTCCGATGTGTCCCCAATAAGGACGCAGTACCGATAAAAATTGCAAATCGCCACCCTTACTAGTAAAAAAGAATATTAATAAAAATGCCATGAAACTATCCCCTATTTTATAGAAGCTATAACTTTTGCGCAAACCAATCAATAAACGCTTATTGCGATTTTTTTTACGGAAAATATGTAGAAAAATACGGCCTAAACTGAGGAAAAACATTTTTTTATATATATTTTTGGGGGTATGTATTATAGCAAAAAGTAAAAATTATTCTTATTTTTTTTCAAAATTGTCGCTCTATTTTTGTTTATATCGCAAAAAATAAAAACCGCAGAGGTGATCAAATACCACCAAAAGAACGCTGTATTTGTGGGGAAAAAAGGACGTAAATTTTGTTTGGGATCCACGTCGCACCACAGCGCAATTGTCAGTTAAAGCGACGCAGTGCCAAATCGCAAAAAGTGGCCAGGTCATTGACCAGCAAAATGGTCCAGGGCTGAAGTGGTTAAGCAGCCCATAGATGATTAATTTTTCTTTGGGGCTGAACGAAAATAAAATTACTCAATTCCCTCATCCACACATTCGAGGTGGGTGGGCGAATCTTCCTGCCATGCCTTTGTATTCTGACAGCTTGGTGACTTCCCCACTGTCAGAATGTGTTGATTAGTGTGCTGTCAGCTATAGCCGGTGGCACGGTACAAGCGGAAAAAATCCAACATGGCAGTTGTACGGTTGATTGGCAGACTAATTTCTGTACATCCACTGCATTTATACATGGATTGAAAATTTGACAGTTCCTGCTGAACCTGACGAATTCTGGTTCATATCTGGCCGGCTTTATTCTATGGGTGGGTAAGAGGAAGCCTGCAGAATGCTGCACAAATATATGATGCTGCTAACTATTCCTGTAAATTTTGATATTTTCATATTACTGTAGCATTACCCCCGGAGGCTCCTCCGAAATTCCTAGGGGTGAATGATGCATATTGCATGTAGTTGAAGTAAAGAATGTCCAGACAGGTGCTCTTTGCTGTGCTCTTTATTACCCAGCCGGGTAAAAACAGTAAACTTGTGGTGAGGAAAGTAAAGCTGAAGAAGATAGGAGAATAGCAGATTCAGGCGTAATGATAGGAAACAGTCCTGCTCCCAAATGTAACACTTCTCTTCGCCACTCCTGCCGGAGTGGGTTTAGTGTACCCGGACAGGCCTCTCTCACTGACCTGGCAGCCGGAGTATCACTCGGACACTTATAGGATGAAGTCTCTGCCACAGACCCTCGTTGGTGAACTTGAACTTGGGAGAAAGTCTCTGCCACAGACCCCTCTCAAAGAGCCTCAGAAGATACCTCTGCCACAGGTCCCCTCTGGGGTGAATTATTGGAGATATGTCTCCTTACTTAAGTTACGTCTGGATCTCCTTCAACTTGCCGCCCAGGTACCGACCAACAGGTGATCAATCCCTCGGTGTCTGGCTACCTCGATCCCCGGTGGTTTGTCCAGGCCCTCTTGGACCGCCAGCCTCTCAATGGCGTTCCTCAGACTGACTCCCCACCGAACAGCAGTACAGCTTGGGATTTTAAGATTGGGAACCCGCCACTGTTCAGATGCTCCGGGTCAGCATGGCCTGGAACCAGGAACACCGCGACGCAAGCCCTGGCCAGGTAGGCCATAGCGCCGGGGCGCCGTGATGTGGCCACCCTAAAGGTGGGTGCCACACTGGACGAAGCAGACCCAGAACCAATGGCGTCTGTCCCATAAATACCCCTCCCTAGGATGCACAGCCAGGACAAACCCTGTGATTGGCTGCTGGGAAGAGCACCCAAACCTTGACTCCACTGCTGCCACCTGCAGTACTGGGGTTGGAAGAACACCCCAGCACAGCAGAATGGGCTCAAAGCACAGCCAAGCTGAGACAGAGACCGCAATTTGCTACTAACAATCTGGATCAGAGTTTAACTACACTCTGATCTGCCCTTAAATTTCACTAGCACCAGTACTGTAAGGTACATAGGTGCTACATTACATTGGCCCAGGTTACCTTTTTCGTAATTACTTTACTACAGGGGAAGTGACGACCTTTTATTTAGTTTACCGTTAAAATGTACAAATATGGGAAATGTATGCCGATTCTCTCTCTCTCTCTCTCTCTCTCTCTCTCTCTCTCTCTCTATATATATATATATATAAATTTGTATCTCTGTACACTTTGAAATGCAGTAATAAAAATCATACAAAAAAAAAAAAAAAGCATGCTGACATAAGAGTCAAAAAGTGTTACAATTCTTACAGCAGGCATAACTGTTATCATAGAAAGAATTTTAGAACCATTGAAGGAGATTTACCTAAACCTAGAGAATTTGGGATCTGATGCAGCTGTGCGTGGTAGCCAATCAGCTTCCAACTTCAGCTTGTTCAGTTAATGTGTTACTAAACCCAGGACCCTGCATTCACTATATCTGGTATCCCACAGAACATGGAAAAGCAATTATTTTAGTAAATATAAACTGCTAAATACATTTTCTCATCAGCAGTATATAGCAGTCTTGTGACTTGTGTTCTATGAGTCTGTATGACCTCTGACCTTCTGTCTGGACAGTGCTGATTCCTCCCCCCCCAAAAAAAACAACAGCTCAACTCTTTAGCAAAACACGCCTTTGTGTCTCTGTGCTATCAGCAGATGGATTGGGGACAGTGAAAGAAGGGGAGAAGGGGAGAATCAGAGAAGACAAGATCAAACAGCCTTTTTACACAATACGGAGGATTAACCCCTTAGGTTCTACAGTGAGTATAACAAGCATGCTTTACTGCATCTACAGACTGATTTTACTGTTGTGGGTTTAGTAACACTTCAAGCTTTGACAATAAATCCTGGAAGATGATTAGTTTCTATGCAGAGCTGCATCAAATTTAGTATGCTCCATTTTTAGTAAACCCCCCTCTATAATGTGCATGTAATTCCTTTTGACAAGATGATGCCGTTGACTAGACATGTCTTATCAGGATTTCTCGCTGGACTTAAAATGAGGCCATGATCGAGATCTTCACATTCTGTGCTCCCTGAACATTTGAAAATGCTGATTTAATCTTAACTTTTTAATTCATTAGCAGGGGATATGATATATTACAAACAGCAATCACCGAGCCTGCAATAGACATCACACAGAAAACATTTGTACATACTGCCAAACCATGTCCTTGCCATTTCTACAGGTATGTGTATTAAGACAAATAAAGAAATGTGAGAGCAACTCCATGATTGGTGCCACGAGAGCAGGGTTAGCCTTGCAAAGCAAGCAGATCATGCCTAGCTGTCAGCCTAAGGCCCTTTTCACACTACAAAATAAATCCGTTTTAATAATCCGTATTAAAATCCGTCAGATAATGTTAAAAAACGGAAGTTATACGTCCTTTATAAAATATCATTAAAGTCTATGGGATTTTTTTATGTTCCGTAAAGATCCGTAATAGTCCGTTATAACATACGGACGTTAGTTATAACGGAATATGTGACGGGTCTTGCACTATTTTTTGTCCATTTTTTGTCCGTTGCAAGTAACGGATATATTAACGTCCGTTATATTTTAACATTGAAGTCTATGGCGCACGGACGTTAGTAAATGTCTCCGTAAATGTCCGTTATGTTAACGGACGTTAATTTTACTGAGCATGCTCAGTAAAGACTTTTGGAGCTGGACTTCAAGAAAGGGTGAAATGGTTTTTATTAACGGACGTTAGTAAGGAATGATATAACGGATGTATACGGATATATACGGATAAACATTATCCGTTTTCAATAAAGGAAGAATGGTAAAATATTTATCCGTATGTATCCGTTATTAAATCCGTTAATAAACGTCCGTTAATAGGTGTAATACGGATATTATAAAACGGACATACAATCCATAGTGTGAAAGAAGCCTTAGACACTCCATAGGTGGGGCATGCCAGGGCAATCTTCATACATGTTATTCTAAAAACATAGACAACAGCATGCTAGTTTTCTAGCAATGTTTATTGTAATACCATATACAATTCAATTAACCACACAATGATAAACTGCTCCTAAGGCCTGGTTTAAAAAAGGAAACTTAAAAATATACAGTATCCTAACACTGGACCTCCCACCTTTCAAAACATAAATGTAAAAATGAAAACATGGGAATGTAAAGATACACTATATTGTCAAAAGTATTAGGACACCTGCCTTTAAATGCACATTAACTGCAATGGCATCCCAGTCTTAGTCCGTAGGGTTCAATATTGAGTTGGCCCACCCTTTGCAGCTATAACAGCTTCAACTCTTCTGAAACGGCTGTCTACAAGGTTTAGGAGTGTGTCTATGGGAATGTTTGACCATTCTTTCAAAAGCGCATTTGTGAGGTCAGGCACTGATGTTGGACGAGAAGGCCTGGCTTGCAGTCTCCACTCTAATTCATCCCAAAGGTGTTCTATCGGGTTAAGGTCAGGACTCTGCGCAGGCCAGTCAAGTTCCTCTACCCTAAACTTGCTCATCCATGTGTTTATGGACCTTGCACAGTCATGTTAGAACAGGAAGGGGCCATCCCCAAACTTAAGTTGGGAGCATGAAAGTGTCCAAAATGTCTTGGTATGCTGAGGCCTTAAGAGTTCCCTTCACTGGAACCAAGAGGCCAAGCCCAACCCTTGACAATTAACCCCACACCATAATCCCCCCTCCACCAAATGATTTTGGGCCAGTGCACAAGGCAAGGTCCATAAAGACATGGATGAGTGAGTTTGGGGTGGAGGAACTTGACTGACCTGCACAGAGTCCTGACCTTAACCCAATAGAAAACCTTTGGGATGAATTAGAGCGGAGACTGCGAGCCAGACCTTCTTGTCCAACATCAGTGCCTGATCTCATAAATGCGCTTCTGGAAGAATAGTCAAAATTTTCCATATCGTGTCCATGATGTCATTGCCTCTTTGATCCAGGGCTTTCATTTTACTGTCTTTGGGATGGATGGTGTGATTCAGTCTGATTTTGGAAAGATGGAGATGTTTCAACAGCTTTGTTGACTCAATACCCATGGTATATGAGTCCAACATTTTTGGTAAGCGTGCTGGCTACAGATTGTGGTGGTGGATCACAGATTGATCGTTGAGTCTTTAGATATACTGTATCATCTTCACACATGGGAATTCACCTATATTCTTTTGGGACTTATTCCACACACTGGTTGTCTTAATTTATTTACAAGGTTACTAATTTTGTGTTACTGTCATATTCAGGACTATTTTGATACAGTCATTTGTGTAAGTGTATTTATTTCACTTTATTATAATTCATTTAATCTTCTTCACATTATTTGTGTATTGACTAGCATATACCTTTGATTGATTTTGTTATATTATTTTGGGTGTTCATCCACTTCAACTTTAGTATGTATAATGTATGGAAACATTCCCATAGAAACACTCCTAAACCTTGTGGACAGCCTTCTCAGAAGAGTTGAAGCTGTTATAGCTACAAAGGGTCGGCCAACGCAATACGGAACCCTATGGACTAAGACTGGGATCAGGGCCGTTTGAAGGAATTTGGGGGCCCCAAGCAAATTGGACATGGAGGCCCCCCAACCCTCCCCGCACGCAAAGCCTACAAGAACCACAGCATAGATACTAAGCGGTCACAAATATGTCATCTGCCTGCTCTTCTCTGGACCCATGTGAAAGGGGCTTAAGGCTTCATTCACATGTGCAGCTGGGGGATGGTAAAACCAGGCCCTTGAGCCTGCTAGTCTGTCCGCTCAGAGCTGTACCAATGCCATGGCAAAAATTAAATAGCATGTCACATTAGGTGGGCGTTACCAACCAATGCAAGTCTAAGGGGGAGTGCCGCAACTGCCCCACAACCGAATGCAATGCATGTGATTGCAGCACACTAGTGCGGCATTTACGGGGTTAAATCAAGCAGTGAGAAAGTGACATAACACCTCGTCACCTGCCAAATGCACTATGAAGAATGATTCAAAGTGGATTGCTTTTCACGGGATACTGCACATGCGAATGAGCCCCTAGAGGGGAATTTCCCTCACTTTATGAGTTACTTTCACTTCCTGTTGCATCCTTGTGACAGGAAGTAAATGGAAATGTTCCCAACAGTACACAGACTAAGGATGAGCTCTGGCGTGTTTGCATAGAACACGCGCAGAGCCCGCTAGGAAGTGTGCACGGCGCTGCGCTAATAACAGCCAGGAAGACATTTCACGATCCCTGCAGCCGAGCATTGGGACAATGTCTCCCTGGCTGTGATTAGCACAGCGCCGTGCACACTTCCTGGCGGGCTCTGCACGTGTTCTATGCGAACACGCCAGAGCTCATCCTTAACACAGACATATCCTGTCTATAGCCAATTGTACTTGCGCTCTGCACATGTGCCTATCAGCCCCATAACATAACCAGCACTGTGTCCTACTGTTCTGCCATAGAGACAGAGACCAGCGCTGTCAATTACAGGGGTAGGACCGAAACCCTGATTGTTCAGCCATTGGTGAAAAGTGGGAGAATTCTCCCATCCACTTGGAGGGAACTGGATCATATATATATATTTTTACTGGTGTACTGATTAAAAAAAAAAAAAAATCAAACAACAAGTATTTGCTGCATAAAAGTTCTAAATGGAACAACAAGGGGGGTGATAGATAGAGGAGGGAAGGAGATATGGACAGTTCACTAAACAAAGTGTAAATGTGTAAATGCAGAGTGTAAAGTGGAAATGCAGAGCTCACTCATTGGATGGACGAGGCTGGAAGCTGGTGGCTCAGACATCATACACACAGCTTGGAATGTGTAGCAGCCAGGACTGCAGTTCTTCATATCTCCCGCGCACATCTCTCCCTCTCTCTCCTGCACACAGCTGTACATCGTGATAGGGGAGACAGTGGGAGGAGTTGTGGTGTCTCATGTTTAATGCAGGGAGGGGGGAGAGAACTCGCTGGGCTGTGTGAGAGGAATGTCAGAGACACTCACTCCACTCAGCTGCAGCCACCAGCCCGTAATGTGCAGACTGATTCTCCTGTCCTACGGATGGGAGAATCAGTCTGTTCCCTCGATCTGTCAGTGACCGGACTTCCCCGACCCTGCAAAGTGGGGACAAACTTCCTCCGGGGACGTCTGGTCAGCCTAACGCTACAGGCTGCAGCACGTATAGCAAGTGGCTGCTGGGGGCCCCTGGCCAGCTCGGGGCCCCCCAGCAGTTGCTTGCTTTGCCTCTCCTGTTCCGACGGGCCTGACTGGGATGCCATTAAAATTCATGTGCGTGTAAAGGCAGATGTCCCAATACTTTTGACAATACAGTGTATATTGTATACATCAAATTATAATACATTATATAAAAAAGATTCTAAGGCCGCGTACACACGACCGATCAAAACCGATGAGAATGGACCGAGGTTCAGTTTCATCGGTCCAAACCGACCGTGTGTACGGCCCATCTGTCTTTTGTCCTTCGGACCAAAATTGTAAAACTTGCTTTAAAATCAAACCGATGGACCGCTGACCAATCGGGCCAAACCGATGGTTAGTACACAAAAGCATCGGTTCAAAACCCGCGCATGCACAGAATCAAGTCGACGCATGCTTGGAAGCATTGAACTTCGTTTTTTTCAGCACGTCTTGTGTTTTACGTCACCGCGTTCTGACCCGATCGGTTTTTGAACTGATGGTGTGTACGCACATCAGACCATCAGTCTGCTTCAGCGGTGGACCGATGAAAATGGTCCGTCGCACCATTCTTATCGGATGAACCAGTCGTGTGTACAGAGCAAGTTATGAAGCGAGCTTCAATGGAAGAAAGTGATGAACGTAACCTCGCTTTGCTAGAGCATTGTGAAAAAAACGATGGTGTGTAGGCAAAATCGTCTTTGAAAATTTAAGTTTCAAAAACGTAGTTTTTTACTTCACAGAAAATGTCGTTTTTTTTCATCACATAAAGTGATGGTGTGTACGGGGCATTAGACCCGGTTCACACACAGGCAGCACGACTTTGGGGGCAACTCGGCAAGGCGATCTCAAGACGACTTGAGAGGCAACTTGCAAAATTACTTCTGTATTGAAGTCAATGCAAGTCGCCCCAAGTCTCCCCCAAAGTCGTACAAGAACCTTTTTCTAAGTTGGAGCGACTTGCTTCGCTCCGATTAGAACGGTTCCATTGAATAGAGCGGACCGCGACTTGTCAGGCGGGCGAGTCGCCTGACAGGTCGCCCCTGTGTGAACCGGCTCTAACTGAGTTGTGTCCCCTTGTTTGTAGCAAGCATAAGACACTATGGTAACTTTAAAATAAGTCAGGCTATAGGAAACCTATAATGTATATCCTAACCATTAAAATGTAGTGTACTTCTAATATAAAAATACAGTATATAGGAGCTCCTCAAAAAAATGGTTTTATAAATGGATTGATTATTTTCAAATGATGATAACATTTACCAAATGATTGAGGAATCCATTTGGAAAGCAATTAGTATTGCCATGCTCATCAACAGATCGTTCCTCTTTTAGTAAGTGGAAAAACAAGTGTAAACCATCAAGAGTGGGGTTGTGGAAGCCAAACGAACCATGGGAGATACAGGCTTTTCATACATTGGCTTGGTGTCCTGTACTCCATAAAGGAGGAGCTGTTGTTGTGACATTTGTCAGATTACTTACAGGACCCCCTGCTGGAACAGGGAAAAAATTGAGGCTGTATAGTCATGTGATCATGGGATTCATTTATTTATTTATTTTTTATTTTTTTATAAATGCAATTGTTTTTAAAAATGCTTTGTAATATATTAGAGTTGAACGTGACAGTAATGTGTTCACAAATACTTTAAATGTAATAATAACCACAGGTGTAATCTGTACACTCAATGATTAACTCACCATAAAAACATTAAATAGATTGTTATCTAAAAGATAAGAGGTGTAATACTGTAAAAAGATATTCTTATGCCTCGTACACACGATCTAAAATTCAGACAAGAAAAGTCCGATCTGAGCTTTTGGTCGGAGATTCCGACCGTGTGTATGCTCCATCGGACTTTTGCTGTCGGAATTTCGGCCAACAAAAGATTGAGAGCAGGTTCTCTATTTTTCTGATGGAAAAAGTTCCTATCGGCAAATCCACTTGTCTGTATGCAATTCCGACGAGCAAAAAAACATGCATGCTCAGAATCAAGCAGAAGAGCCAAACTGCCTATTGAATTTCATTGATCTCTGCTCATCATACATCTTGTACGTCACTGTGTTCTTGATGGTCGGAATTTCCGACAAGATTTGTATAACCGTGTTAATGCAACACAAGTTTGAGCCAACATTCCATCAGAAAAATCCACGTTTTTCTTGTCAGAATTTCCGATCGTGTGTACGCGGCATAAGACTTCCACTGTAACCTTTGCTTGGAACTACTGTAAGGTGTGTCATCTAAAGCAGCTGTAAATATGGAGGATGGCTGTAAATTGTACAGATCTATTCACATAATTTGCATGCATTTTGGATTAGTGAAGGAAACCCCCCTCCCCAACAACTAGACAACATTCTAAAAAATACATATATATACGTTTGCCTGATGCTGAGCTTAGGTCATGGAGTGGGGCTGAGAGGTAACTTTATTCACAATACCCCTATCCACTCTTCTAATGCATATCTCTCAACTGTCCCTTTTTTACTTAGTTGTTGCTATGTTGGTCCAATGTATAAAAACTATACTATTTAACTATCATAAGTGTTACGCCCCGTACTCACGACCGAGGAACTCGACGTGCCAACACATCGAGTTCCTCGTCGAGTTCAGTGTGGAAGCCGCCGAGGAACTCGGCGGGCCGACTTTTGCCATTGAACAACGAGGAAATAGAGAACATGTTCTCTATTTCCTCGCCGAGGTCCTCGTCGGCTTCCTCGGCCGAAGGTGTACACACGGCCGGGTTTCTCGGCAGAATTCAGCTCTGAACCGAGTTTCTGGCTGAATTCTGCCGAGAAACTCGGTCGTGTGTACGGGGCCTGATACTTATGGGCGTAACCATAGGTGATGCAGGGGTCGCAATTGCAACCTGGCCCCATGCACCTGGGGGCCCGTGTGACTCCCCTGTACGCCTGTATAGGAGGGACGTCGGGGGTGGCATAAAAAGGAACCGATGCCCTCCATTTTTCTTCTGCAGCCGATTCTCCTCCTCTCTCTCCTGCAGGCATTCAGCGGCTGCAAGAGTAAAATAGAGGCCACCCCTGCCACCCTTCCTATCTAGGTTACTTGTCTTCTGCTGCCCCCAGGCCCCTATGTGCTCCCCTGGTCCCCACCTTCTCCCTGCAGCACTGTTGGCTTCTTCCCGCCAACTGCTTCAGGAGATGTGTCAGGATGGAGAGTTGGGAAGGGGCTGGTAAATGTTACCGGTCCTGTCCTTTTCTGAATAGGCACAGTAAGTGATAGGTACTGATCGCTCTGTGCTTCAGTTTCTGAAAGAAGGGGAAGTTCCGTACACAGCTATTCCTGTCCATTCATTCTGTGCAGCTGAGGCTGTGTCCTCAATCTCTTTTCTCTGTCTCAAAGGTGAAACATAAGAGGTCTGTTTAGATCCCTGATATTTCACCAAAGCCCCCCAAAAGAACCCCAAAAAATAATTAAAAAATAATAACAAAATTAATTGTAAAAACAAAACTGAATAAAATAACATGGTAAAACATAAAATAACTTACAATAAAAAACTACTGACAGCAGTGGCAGAACTATAAGTGCCTCAAAAGTCACAGCACTGCCACTGTGGTGAGCCCTAAGAAGGCAGGAAGGGGGCCTGCTGCAGAACATGTAAAAAGGGTCCCGCTGTGGGATTGTAATAAAGGGCCTCTAAACAGGAGTAAAGGGATCAGTGGAAAGGTCCCCGGGCTCAGATGGAAGGGCCTCAGCCAGTGGTCATGGGTTCTTGCACCGGGCCCTGAAGATTCTAGTTATGCCTCTGGTTATACTACATTAAACATTTCATCCAATGGAGGGCTTAAGCAATCATATTTTTTTATTAGATTTAAGTAGTCTATAAGTAGTAGATTTAATGTAACTCTGGACAGGGATGTTTTCTTTGTCTGCATACTTTGTGCTCATCTCAGAAAGTTGAGAGGTATGCTAATGCTCCCCTAATTGTTTAAAATAGATCTAAACCTTGAGCTTTAAAAAAGTTGTGAAAGCATTAAGTATTTTTAACACTTTTTTTTTTTAAATCAAATCATCTCTTTATTTATTTTATATACAAAAAACCAGGGCTGTGGAGTCGGAGTCGGAGTCGAGGAGTCGGAGTCGGGGGAAATTTTGGGTACCTGGAGTCGGAGTCGGAGTCGGCAAACAATGCACCGACTCCGACTCCTACTAAATTTAGATTGGAATTAAAAAAAAAAAAAAGCAAGTTTAAATGTCCCAATTCACAAAAAGTTATAATTAATGACTTCTCTACTGTAAGAATAAAGACCAATGCATGCAGTGCCTCACGTAACCGCAAAACGAACACGTTAAGTGACCGTGACGAAGCATGCTTTTCATGTGCTTCATTATATGGCACGCAACGCACAATTAGGAGCTGCAATACTTATACTTTCCATAGTGTTGTGTTCTGCTTTTACAGGGAACGCATGTTAGAGAACCAGTAAGTGTCCAAATAAAAAAATTCCAACAGGAGTTTTATAAAGCACTAAAAGAAGTTGAAAAGTATGATCGCTCATCAAAACTTACTGTTGAAGAAGCCAATGCCACCCACCCAAGTCCGTGTCGAAAGATTATTTTCAGCCCTAAAAATAATAAAGTCTGACTTAAGAGCCTCTATGAAAGAGGATCTGGCAGAGGCAATTCTCTTCCTTAGAACTCTACATTGAATTGATTTGCATTTGCTAAGCCTAGAACTACATTTCAAGATTAATATAAACCATTTCTAGGTTTTACAGATTTTGTTTTTGGTTCATTATAGATAAGCTTTGTTTTTGTTCTAAAACAACCAAATAATGTGGTTTGTATTTTTGAACTGGTAAAAATCCTGTTCCTGATGTTTATGCCTGCTGCTACTATCCAGCCACTTGATTGATTAATATTTTTTTTTTTATAAAACTTTGTTTTCATTGTGTTTGTCTTTTGCTTAAACTGTGCAATACAGTAGACTGTTGGCTTCCCAGACAGTGGTCATGTGGTAGGTTGCGTTTCTTTCCCTCAAGGAATGTATAAAATACATTGGCATATTAATACAGAGGAGTCGGAGTCGGAGTCGGAGTCGGAAGTACATAAAACTGAGGAGTCGGAGTCGGAGTCGGAACATTTATCTACCGACTCCACAGCCCTGCAAAAAACAACCACAAAAACAACATACAACCTAAGCCTGTATTAAGAGGGTAGAATTTATTTTTATATAATGCAACCCCATCCCCACTATCCCCCATGCTCCCCCCTCCCCCTTTATCCACTCCTCCATAATTTGAGAACTGCCATGAGAGCTTTTGGCCGGGAAAACCGGGCGTGTGTATGCTCCATTGCAGTTTTCCCGACAGAAAACTCCCGGAAAAAAAAGAACTGGCTCTCTTTTCTCCCACCGGGATTTCCGGGGGTTTTTAACCCGGCAGTTTTCCTATGGGAAACACTGCGATGGAGGATACACACGTATCGGTACAGGGCTTTATCTCTGGGAAAAGGAAAAATGTTCCCTTACAGTGAGTGGACCAAACACTGCAATGTTTAAATGTATATTTAGATTTAGAAGGTCCTAAAAAGCAGTTTTGCTCACCCAATGCCTCACTCCCCTGAAATTCCAGTGTTCTCCTCCTCTCTCCTATGCTCCAGAGGTTGACTCTCTGTTGCCATTCTAATGTCCAATGCAGGGCTATGGCCTCTGCAATATACGTAATGACATCAGTGGATCTGTAACCACCAGTATAGGGTAGAAAAGGTTGCAGGAACTGATATTACAGCCTAGAGGACACCTGTATGAACAGAGATTGAAAGCTGCTTTCTGAGGCCCTCTAAACCCAAACAGGCATTTAACTCTTGCAATGCAGGGGCAGTCTCACTGCATGTGAGCATTTTTCTTTTTCCTGGGGATCAGCTTTAGAATGTGTGCCTGCTTTTCACAACCTAGAATGAGATCATTATTTGAAAAGGAAGTCTTTACTATATTACTAGTTAACGAATGCATCATCACTTTAAATATTTGCACTACTGGTACGCTTATATATCATAAGTGCTATATACTGGAAGGAATCTGGGTGCACAACAACAATGGATAAAAGCGAGGAATGTGCAGAATACACAAATGAGGACCATCCAAGCATAACTGGCACAGGACATATTCAGATTGCAATCATTCACACATAGAGTGATTGTCAGAAATGCATGAATCCCTTTCTTGTGAAAAAAAAAGAAATGCATGAATCCCAGATTACAATGAAATATGCGCTTTCATTTGTACATCTAAAGTAGTTGCTAATATCAAAATAAACAAATCGATTTTCTGACTCTTCCAGTACCAAATAAAACTAACCAAGAATAAATGCTGGTCTTACTGTCATTTATTTTACAGCAATCTGTGTTTTTTAATATGGTCTTCGGGATTAATACAATTCTGCTAACCCATTTAAAGTTTAATTCTAGGCCCCCTGATTTTCATAACGTTAGACTAGTTACTTACATTTGTGTTGTAGCTAAGATTTTATTCTTTCATCTGCTGAAAAATCCATATTTATTGTCTTCATTTTGTATAGCTACTTCAGAGACACCAGTGCTATGGCTAAGATTGACACCAGTGCTATGGCTTAGATTGACACCAGTGCTATGGCTAAGATTGACACCAGTGCTATGGCTTAGATTGACACCAGTGCTATGGCTTAGATTGACACCAGTGCTATGGCTAAGATAGACACCAGTGCTATGGCTAAGATAGACACCAGTGCTATGGCTAAGATAGACACCAGTGCTATGGCTAAGATAGACACCAGTGATATAGCTAAGATAAACACCAGTGCTATGGCTAAGATAGACACCAGTGCTATGGCTAAGATAGACACCAGTGCTATGGCTAAGATTGACACCAGTGCTATGGCTAAGATTGACACCAGTGCTATGGCTAAGATTGACACCAGTGCTATGGCTAAGATAGACACCATTGCTATGGCTAAGATAAACACTAGTGCTATGGCTAAGATAGACACCAGTGCTATGGCTAAGATTGACACCAGTGCTATCTGCTATGGCTAAGATTGACACCAGTGCTATGGCTAAGATTGACACCAGTGCTATGGCTAAGATTGACACCAGTGCTATGGCTAAGATAGACACCAGTGCTATGGCTAAGATAGACACCAGTGCTATGGCTAAGATAAACACCAGTGCTATGGCTAAGATTGACACCAGTGCTCTGGCTAAGATTGACACCAGTGCTCTGGTTAAGATTGACACCAGTGCTATGGCTAAGATAGACACCATTGCTATGGCTAAGATAAACACCAGTGCTATGGCTAAGATTGACACCAGTGCTCTAGCTTAGATTGACACCAGTGCTATGGCTAAGATTGACACCAGTGCTATGGCTTAGATTGACACCAGTGCTATGGCTTAGATTGACACCGGTGCTATGGCTTAGATTGACACCAGTGCTATGGCTTAGATTGACACCAGTGCTATGGCTTAGATTGACACCAGTGCTATGGCATAGATTGACACCAGTGCTATGGCTTAGATTGACACCAGTGCTATGGCATAGATTGACACCAGTGCTGGTTCAGAGTCTCCTCCCTGTGCATGTCCACAGGGGCCATGTTTGCAGTACTCCAGTGTAATCACTATCAGCCTATGATTGCCAGGCCTTCAATCTTGACTGGCAGTGGGTGCGTATGAAAGCTAGAAAAGTGTCCCTCTCAGAGAGGTTAACGTTATGTAGGGTTGACATAGCAGTGCACATTGGTCCCTCCTCCAGCAGCCCCTGATGCAGAGTTAAAGTGATTGTAAATGATCACCTTCTAAAACAATACATTCAATTTAAAACTGAAATGAAAGCCAAAACATTTGTGTAAAGATATAAAAAAAACATATTACCTTTTTTCCCTTTATTATAAGTGATCACATTCCCTCTGTTCTCAGCTGCATACGAGCTGGGGAGAAGAGAAGCAGCAACACACTGAGCTCTTCAGTGAATGGCTGTGCAGGAGGTGGCGTGTCAGGACAAGTCTGATCATTGGAGGAGAGCAGGCTGATTCCCCAGCATAGCTGGAGAACTGACCATGGTGTGCTCTCCTTCTTAGTGTGGTCAGTTTCTAATAGGAAAGCAGAGGGACTGGCAGGAACACCAGGAATTTCACACAAAGGAAGCAATACAAATAGCACAGGATACTTTTCCATACAAGTACATGGCACAGCAGGCGCATATTAGGAATATGAATTGCAGGGTTAAGAAACACTTTAGGTGCAACGGTGTGAACAGGTCACATGACAGCTACTTTGAAGCTGAAAAACAAGCATGTAAGATACAAAAACTGCATGTTGGTCATAGCACATGCACTGCCTTTCTCTGCAGTTTAAACCATTGTCTTTAGCTGAATGATGACAGTGTAAAGTAAACCTATCACAAACATGAACTAATCAAACTTAACATACAGAGGTTTCTGAAAACTGCATATCAATAGATCCAGAGACATGGGCAGCTGAGCTAAGAGTGAGCAGGATAGATAGGTAATTAGGAAATTTGATAATGGCGGTAGCACACAAATTGTTTATCAGAACAGGTTCACTTAAATACAGGCAGTCCCCGAGTTACGAACTCCTGAGTTATGAACAACTACTTATGAACGGCCTCAAATGCTGGCCACTTGTTCTCCACGCTGGTCCTGGATACCGCCAGACAAATCCTGCATGGCCAGAAGAGCCCCAGATAACATAACAAGCTCCCGGAACATCCCACATCCATGCACAGGCGGACGTTACACTTATAAATTCAGTGTTCCGACCGGAAGTTACAATTACAAATGCAGTGTTGCGACTTACGAACACCTTCGACTTACAAACAAACCTACATTCCTTATTGTGTTAGTAACTCGGGGACTGCCTGTACTATTTTTTACACATAGGAATTAAATAGATAAAAAAGAATGAAAGCAGAACAACCACACTAACTATTGGTAGAGATGTACAGAACTGTTCGCCGGCGAATAATTTGCGGCGATTTTTGCGCATTCGCCGATGCGCGCGAACACATGCGCTGTTCGATCCGCCTCCTATTAATTAACATTGAGCAAACATTAACCCTCTGCCTCACAGTCAGCAGACACATTCCAGCCAATCAGCAGCATACCCTCCCTCCCTGACCCTCCCACCTCACGGGCAGCATCCATTTTAGATTCATTCTGAACCTGCATTCTTAGTGAGAGGAGGGAGAGTTTTGCTGCTGCTGAATTTATAGGGAAATCTATAGCTAGGCTAGTTTTTTCAGTGTCCACTCCAGTCCTGAAAGACTCATCTGATCTCTGCTGTAAGGACAGCGCCCCAAAAAGTCCTTTTTAGGGCTAGTATATCAGTCAGCTTTTTTTTTGTCTGTAATCTAATTGCAGTTGCCTGCTAGGAAGGCAGCGTGTGTGTCAGAATCACAGCGTACACTGTGCCCAGTGCCACCCACCACTCATCTATCTTGGTGGCACAGTAGATAACATTTAAAAAAATAAATTTGTTTTACTGCAATAGAATAGTAGTCAGTTGCCTGGCTGGCAGCGTGTGTCAGGGTACAGCATACTTTGTGACCCAGTGCCACCCACCACTCATCTATCTTGGTGGCACAGTAGATAACATTTAAAAACAAAAAATGTGTTATTACTGCAATAGAATAGTAGAATAGTAGTCAGTTGCCTGGCTGCCAGCGTGTGTCAGGGGTACAGCGTACACTGTACCCAGTGCCACCCACCACTCATCTATCTTGGTGGCACAGTACATAACATGGCTAGCTTGGTAGCTTGTGTAAATGGGGAGTTTGCGGTTGTGTAAATGGACTGTTTGCAGGTGTTTGCGGTGCGTTAAACGGGGAGTTTGATCTGTCAGAGTTTGGTCTGTCACTGTGAACCCTAACCCTATTACAGACAGGGTTAGGGTTACAGATAGGGTTAGGGTTACAGATAGGGTTAGGGTAGGGTTACAGATAGGGTTAGGGTTACAGACTGTATCTGTTACCCTAACCCTATCTGTTACCCTAACCCTAACCCTATCTGTAACCCTAACCCTATTTGTTACCCTAACCCTATATGTAAACCTAACCCTAAGCCTTACACTACCTGATCGATATAACATTATGATGTTTGATGTTTTAAAGCACGTTATTCCAAACAATTTATGAATGTTAGGTGATTTATGCCCTTTATGGATTAAAAACGGACTCTGCGACAACTACGTAATTTTCCATGGGAGTTTTGCCATGGATCCCCCTCCGGCATGCCACAGTCCAGGTGTTAGTCCCCTTGAAACAACTTTTTCAATCATTATTGTGGCCAGAAAGAGTTCCTGTGGGTTTTAAAATTCGCCTGCCCATTGAAGTCTATGGCAGTTCGCCCGGTTCGTGCATTCGCGAACATATGCGCAAATTCGCAATCGCCGTTCGCGAACGCGAAATTTTAGGTTTGCGACATCACTAACTATTGGGTAAAGGAATTTTATGGATGTGATGGGATTCATTAGCAATGCTTGGCTTGTAGTAGCAGATCTTTAGTTTCAAGACAGCTGGTACCTGCAGTATTCTGTGTATAGGTGGTACTGCCTGCAGAAATAAAGGAGCATGGCAGAGTCATTTACTACATGGGCTGAAACATTGTGCCTTTCCTTAATGAAAAAGTCTCACCATGCACATCTCCTTTGTTTGCCGACCCCCCCCCCCCCAAAATGGAGCACCAGCCGCCACTGCCCCCCACTGTTTGACCATGCTGCTAATTAGGTGTGATGGACAGCACTCTTCTACAGCAGCAGGCATGCGCCTAAGACTGGCACCATAACAATACAGGGGTGGGGATGTATTAGCTCAACAGCCTGGAAGACAAACATAGGACTGACTGACAGGCAGGCATGTTCCTAGCAAAAGGGGTGTCAGCAAATGGGCTTAGCTTGAGCTTGAACAATAGGAACACCCACCCAAAAATGCAGCTTCATGAGGGGGTGGGCCTTAGTCAGGGAGGTGACCAACAACCCCATGGTCACTCTGAAGGAGCTTCAGCATTTCTCTGTGGAGAGAGGAGAACCTTCTCAGAACAACCATCTCTGCAGCACTCCACCAATCAGGCCTGTATTGTAGAGTGGCCAGCCACTCCTCAGTAAAAGGCACACAAAAGTACGCCTGGAGTTTGCCAAAAGGCATCTGAAGGACTCTCAGACCATTAGAAACAAAATTCTCTGGTCTGATTAAACATGGATTGAACCTTTTGGCCTGAATGGCAAGCGTCATGTCTGGAGGAAACCAGGCACAGCTCATTACCTGGCTAAAACCATCCCTACAGTGAAGCATGTTGGTGGCAGCATATATTTCAGTGTCAGGAACTGGGAGACTAGTCAGGATCAAGGGAAATATGAACGCAGCAATGTACAGAGACATCCTTGATGAAAACCTGCTCCAGAGCGATCTGGACTTCAGACTGGGGGAAAGGTTCATCTTCCAACAGGACAACATCTCTAAGCACACAGCCAAGATAACAAAGGAGTGGCTAACGGACAACTCTGTGAATGTCCTTGAGTGGTTCAGCCAGAGCCCAGACTTGAACTTGATTGAACATCTCTGGAGAGATCTGAAAATGGCTGTGCACCAACGCTCCCCATCCAACCTGATTGAACTTGAGAGGTCTTGCAAAGAATAATAGGAAAAAATGCTCAAAAACAGGTGTGCCAAGCTTATAGCATCATACTCAAAAAGTCTTGAGGCTGTTATTGGTGCCAACGGTGCTTCAACAAAGTATTGAGCAAATGTACATGTGAAATTTTTTGTTTTTAATATTTAAATTAATTTGCAAAGATTTTGGAATAAGGCTATAACATAACAATATGTGGAAAAAGTGAAGCACTGAAAATACTTTCCGGATGCACTGTATATAAGGCATATAGATGGGATTTTTTTTCTTTTTTTGGGTGTTTTCCATGTACGCTGTAGAACAAGTAGTCTGCACACCAGCTGGTGTAGAACAGATGGGATTACTCCCCGGGTGCTTGCAGTGACTACACTTTATAGGTGGTAATAGCTAGTACAGTGCCACATTATTAGGGTAAGAATTAGAACATTAGCTTTTGTGTATGTCACTTACTTGGCATTGCTGGGAAGCATCCCCACTGAGTCTAAGGCCCCGTACACACGATAGAATCCATCCGCTGAAAAATCCCAGCAAATGGGTTTCAGCGGATAGATCCTATGGTGTGTACACTCCAGCGGATCTGTTTCCGCGGATATTTCTCCCCTGGGATGGATTCCAGCAGATCGAATATTTGCTGACATGCCAAACAAATCCATCTGCTGGAATCCATCCCAACGGATGGATCCGCTGGTCTGTATAGACTCACCGGATCCATCCGTCCGAAGGGATCCCCCGCATGCGTCGTAATGATTCGACGCATGCGTGGAATTCCTTATATGACAGCGTCGCGCACGTCGCCGCGTCATAATCGCGGCGACGGCGCGACACGTCATCGCCAGAGGATTTCGGCGCGGATTTCAATGCGATGGTGTGTACACGCCATCGCATAGAAATCCGCGAAAATCCTCGAGAGGATTTATCCGTGGAAACGGTCCGCTGGACCGTATCCGCGGATAAATCCTCCCGTGTGTATGGGGCCTTACATTTAGAGAGTTCGCTAATGAAACCATAAGAAATACTCATAAAATGTCATATTTTGAAGGCCTTTGTTACATTTCCTAAGCATGGTTAATGGTAATGATAGGATCAGAGGCATAGTTCTGATTCCTTAGCACTGTAATATTAGTTTCGTAGCAACAGGACCTATTGTTAAAGGAGTTGTAAATAAAAAATAGTTTTTTGCTGAAATGACTGTTTACAGGGTATAGAGACATAATAGTTAACTGATTCCTTTTAAAAACGATTAAAAATAGATAAAAATCAATCATATAATCAATCATATAATCAATCATATAATGTACCTGTAGTTTCTAGTTTTGTTTTTGCATGTTGTTTCCTGCCTCTGCTGTATAGAGCCACAGAGCCAATACAGAGCAGTGATGGTTTGGAAAATGAAACTGATTGGTGCTGAGGGGTTTTAGACACACAGTAATCACACCTCCTTGATTAGTGACCACAGAGGGAAAGCTCCCAGCACTGTGGTTATCAGGAAACAGACAACCAGGAAGTGTGGAGATCAGAGAAGAATTACAGCAACTTGAGAGCAAAAACGAACAATGAGGACATGAAAACAGCACTGCATAAAGGTAAAGGAAGCTATTAAGATAAAAAAAAAATTCCTTTACAAACCCTTTAAGCTCCCCTTGAACTCATAAAATTGTTGACAGTTTATGTTTTAAACACATCCAAGCACCTAGCCAATACAGAACTACTAAGATTATCATACTAACATCATAAAGCATTACAGTTGCTGGCCATTAGTAATAAGTGATGTTATGTATAAAGATTCATATTCTTGACACAGATAAAGTACTGAGTTTTATCTGTGATCTCAGTATAATATTGTGTGACTATAGCCAAAGCAAACAATGCCCAGGAAAAGCAAGTCTCAGCACACTTACACAGACATTACTGACCGATGAGCTGCAATATATTACAAAAATGAGTAAACAGATTGCAAATATTTCAAATGCCCATAAATTGGTGACAAACTACAGTACCCAAAATCATCCATAGGTGATACTTTTAAAAATCTTTACAGGTCATCAATCTAGAGTTAACCAAGCAGGACGGCCCTAGAATTATTGCTTTCACTATGGCATGCATGGCGATGCCTAATATCTGTGACCCAGGTACTTCCATCTTCCTAGTCACCCCTTGTCTCTGCCCCCTACCCAGCTTCCAGTACTGTCCCTTGGCTTCACCCCCTTCCCACCTCCAAGTATCACACCTTTTAGAGAATCAAGAATCATTTTTTGGTGCTAACGAATTTGTATGGACATTGTTAATGATAACAATAAAGACAGTAAAATAGATACCCTGCAGCTAGCAACAATAAATCCCTCCAGCAACAATGAATCTCCCCCAGCAACAATAGATCCAACCAACAACAATAATTCTGCCAGCATCCAGCATCAGTAGACCCTTCCTCAGCAGGAGATCCATCCCAGCAACAATTTAACCACCAACAACTATAGACCCCCCCTTCAACAATAGATTTCCCAGCAGCCAGCATCCCCTGCAGCTAGCAACAATAAATCTCCACCAGCTACAATAGTTCCCCCAGCAACAATGGATCTGCCCCAGCAACAATGCTGTAGATCCCCCAGGAACAAATTTTCCTCCTAGCAACAATATTTCCCACCTTTAGCAACAATGGATCACTCACAGCAGCAATAGATCCCCCAGCAACAATAGATCCCCTGCAACAATATACCCCCAGCAACAATAGATCTCACCCTCAGCAACAATAGACCCCCCAACAACAATAAATCTGCCAGCAGCCAGCATCAGTAGACCTCTCCCTCAACAGAAGATCCCTCCAAGCAACAATTGAACCCCCAACAACATTGGACCCCCTGTAACAATAGATCTCCCATAGGGACAATAGATTCCCCAGTAGCCAGTATCAACTGACCCTCCAACACACCACACCACCCCTTGCCATTACATACATTCATTGCTGCAGGTGCTGGAACTGTGTCCCCCCTGCGTTCCTGCTGAAAAAAAGCCATGGTCTGACCCAATGTTTTTTTCATACATGGGTGCACCTGATGCATTTGTTTATGCTAGTATGTGCATGCACAACGTACATGGGGGCGGTAGGGTTTAAACATTTATTGGGAGTGTTTTTGTATTGATTTTATTTAACAATCATTTTTTTTTTTTTACTTAAAGTGTTACTAAACCCACAACATTAAAATCAGTCTGTATATGCAGCATAACTTATACTCACTGTGGAACTTAAGGGGTTAATCCTCTGCATTGTGTACAAAGGCTGTTTTATCCTGTATGCATAGATCTCCCCCTCCTGCATGGTCTATCTGGGGAAGGCCAGCTAACACAGGCAGAGTAGCTGAGTTGTACATGCTCAGTTGTGTCTTTTATGCTGGAGAAAACATTTACTTGTACTCAGAGCCAGCCAGGTCACATGATATTGACATCACGCATGTGGGCATGTATACAGGCTGTAGTGGATATCTCCTTCCACCTAAACTCTCAGCACTGGAGAAACTGTGCAGTTTATCATGTGAATGTGATATACAGATCATCCAAAAAGGTATATAGTGGCAGTATTTTAATGTAAAAAGAAGATTTATAAGCTGCGGGCACTGTAGGGGTGGGGGAAGATAAATTATTTTCATATTACTGGGTTTAGTAACACTTTAACTTTGAAAAAGGTGTAAGTGTCTGCGCTGTGAATTAAACTAGTGGTTAAGTGGGCAAAGGGAAGGGAGGGGGGGGAGGGGAAAGAGTGGGGTGATGTGGACCTGGGGAGTGAAAAACTTTACAAACAAAATGGAAGGGACCTGGGTGGTGATCTATAGGTGCAGTCCTGACTGGACTGTGTTAAAAGTCCATGGTGTAAATACTCCAGTGAGAAACCATATACATAATGGAAAAGTGTAAATAAAAAATATAAAACTAAAAATGAAGATAAAAATAAGGTTCACTATAGTCCCGGATTAATCCAAGCAAACAAAAAACCCCAGTTCCAGGTGAAGTTGATGAAATAGGTGAATGGTTAAAAGTGAAAACAGAATCCAGATTCAAGTGGGTGGAGGTGTGCAATCTAATCGAATCCACGAATCCATCCTCTGGTGTCCCGACGCGTGTTCGTCACATCACGTGACTTCATAATCCCCTGATGAAGTCACGTGATGTGACGAACACGCGTCGGGACACCAGAGCACCAATCGGGAGCAGCACCAGACGGACGGCAGACGAGCACGGCGCTCGTGGATTTGCGACCGTTCCATCACTGCTCTATGTGAGTTTTTTATCGTCACTTTTGTGTTTTTATTAAACATTTGTTGTACCGTTTTACGCGATGTGCCCCCCCCTCTCTCACTTCTCCCTCCCCGGTTTCTTCCACCATACCATGAGCAATCGGCTCAGAGGATATTGAGGGACTAGAGCTGTGGCGGAGAGAAGTTAAAGAGACGAGCTCGGCGCTCGTGGAGATAGGCACCCTTTCCTTACACATTGTGTAAGTAGTGTAAGTGTACACTCACCCACCTTGGCAAAACCTTTTCCTTATATGTGGCAGGAGGATCAGGTTACATTATATATTTCTTCTTCCTATATGTATGACCAACCACCGAGATCCTACAGAGTGACACCCACCTAACAGGAATCTGGAGTATTGGTAACTGTTTTTGGCTCTAAGTGACAGCTGGGAGGTAAGCTGACAGGATCACTTATGGTGTGGGCTGCATGTTTTGTGGATTTGATTAGATTGCACACCTCCACCCACTTGAATCTGGATTCTGTTTTCACTTCTAACCATTCACCTATTTCATCAAATTCACCTGGAACTGGGGTTTTTTGTTTGCTTGGATTAATCCGGGACTATAGTGAACCTTATTTTTATCTTCATTTTTAGTTTTATATTTTTTATTTACACTTTTCCATTATGTATATGGTTTCTCACTGGAGTATTTACACCATGGACTTTTAACACAGTCCAGTCAGGACTGCACCTATAGATCACCATCCAGGTCCCTTCCATTTTGTTTGTAAAGTTTTTCACTCCCCAGGTCCACATCACCCCACTCTTTCCCCTCCCCCCTCCCTTCCCTTTGCCCACTTAACCACTAGTTTAATTCACAGCGCAGACACTTACACCTTTTTCATCATTATCCACTGTCTTCATTGGACAGACTTTTTCTTTGTTTGCTGCAGTGTCCACATTCACTTCTTGGCCCCCCATCACCTCCTTCCCTTTCCCGTTTATCCAACACAGCGCAGGAGTTTCACTTAGTTCTATATAACACTTTAACTTTATTACCATCATATAGGGAGTTGACAAGCCCCCTATATGATAGCACAGTAAATATGTCAGATTATTTTTAAGGAGACATTAGGGATTTTTTTGGACCCCTAATGTAACCTCTGTGCTCTACTGAAGCTAATCAGGCACATACAATGGTCGATTGGCTTCTTCCCTGGCCACAGCAGCTGGGGAATGACAACGCTGAAACCAGAAATCACTTCAGTCTTCTGCTCTCCTCACTGACACCCACAATGGATGTCCTGAACATCCACGAGGGTCACCAGGGGGTGCAGCACTCTCTACAGACTGTGGAATTGTAAAAGTGACTTTGTCGCTGCCTGACTTAATTCTATTAAAAAGTAGACAGCCGGGGCGTGGTCTGGCTGTGCTAGAGAATGGCAGCTTAATTACGTTGCTCCTGCCGCTGCGGGCTTTACCGGCTTAGCGGAGCGATACATTGCCTCTTTTTCTGCTCTTTTCGGTATCGGTTTATTTACGGGACTCTTCTGCCTATTGTTACCAATTTTCACGATCCGGGTATTGCTATTTCACCTCCTTCTTACCGCTGGAAATTCAGACCCGCAGAACCATCATGGCTGAACCGGGATGTACAGCTGGGATTGCTCCTGTACCGGTAATTATCTCCACTATGACACCTAACTTTGCTGAACCGGAATACCGTTCACAGGTTTTGACACAACAACAGCCTAGCCTGAATGACCTCCGTACTATTGCTGCGGACATTAAAGACACTCTCTCTGCTGCCATAGCAGAACTGCGCGTAGATGTACGCGCCATTAATTTAAGAGTGAAGGAGGTGGAAATTGTAACTGCGCAGCAGAGCTCTGCTATTTTACATGTCAACCATAAAGTTGATTCACATACTCTACACCTGCCGAATTTGCACTGACAGGTAGAAGATTTAGAAAATAGAAACAGATGCCGTAACATCAGGGTCCGTGGCTTGCCAGAAACGATTGACGCCGATCATCTTATTGCCACTGTTTCTGACGTCTTTAATGATCTTTTGGGCAGACCTCCCTTGACATCTATTAAAATGGAGCGTATCCATCGCGCGCTCCGACCAAAAGGTAAACCATCTGACTCACCTAGGGATGTCATATGCTGCTTATATGACTTCCAGCTGAAGGAAGACATCTTAAGAAATGCGAGACTCAGACGTAATCTCAAACATGGAGATGCTGAAATCTTTATTTTTCAAGATCTATCTAACATCACTTTTCAGCATAGGAGAGATCTGAAACCGCTTCTAGATGTACTGCGCACAAGAGGTATAATCTACAAATGGAAGTTTCCCTTTGGATTACTAGCTACCAATCAAGGTCGCACTGCCCTTCTTAGAGTCCCTGAGGATCTACAAGCTTTCTGCGACATAATGGGGATCCCATTGGTGGCAGTACCAGAATGGTATGCCGAATTTCGCACTAAATCGGACAAAAAAGACCAACATTCACTTTCTGATATGGAGACCCAAAATACACGTCATCGCAGACGACGCCCTCAATCTGGTGACAGTCCTCGTGAAGCTTTCAAAGATCACCATGGTAACCACACCTCCTCTGGTTCTCCCCGTTCAAGGAAACTCAGGCGTGACTACTGATGGCTCCTTCAGTGATGTATTCATCTAATGTCATATGATTGTAATGCTCATATTACTGTTACAATGTTTTGTGTTTAGTTTTCAATATTGATACACTCCATGTTCATTTGATACTGTGGTACGCAGTTGAATTTTGCTACTCTGTTATTCCTCTGCTCACTTTTCACACAACTTAGAGCTGTCCATTTGACATTAATTTTCTTCCCCATACTTTTATTGCATCATATTTGTTTATCACATATGGTACCTTGGATACTTCATCCAATTGTTTTATTATTTTCTATTCTTTTTTTTAAAGTTATGAGCTCTAGCGCCCTCTCTCTGGATCTCTTACTGTGCTAGTTATTTGTACATATATGATGAGGCGATATTTCATCCCATCTATACAATACACTGATTGTTGCCTCCATTCTTATTTACTTATTTATGCTCACTATATTGCTGGGTATCCCTTTATCGATTTTTATCGCTCCGCTTTTCAATGTACACCATTTTTTTTTATTAACTTGTATCTGAGTCCGTGGCGGCGGACCCCTCCTGATTTTTGTACATCCCTTTCTCCGGCTTGGTTACGTCCAACCCCCGAAATATAGCAGTGTTTGAGTGCATTCTCTCCCTGAGTGTATCTCGCTGACACTGCTGTATATTACTCTACCACCACCTAAGTTGTTTTTTTGTGTGGGAGAGACACAGTTGTGCTCTCTCTCTCTCAATCAGTGGTTGTTTCTTTTGGGAGTTTTTTTTTTGTTGTTTTTTTTATTCCCCCTTTTCACCCACCTCTTTTTTCTTCCCTCCCCCCCCCCCCCTTTTTTTTCTGAATTCACACCAACGATAAGTTGATCACTATCTAGACTATTGGCTCTTAAGTTATTCAATATGCCACGCCCACTTGATGATTCTCATCTTCCTAGAATTACATTTTACTCATTAAATACTAAATGACTTAATATCCCGGAGAAGAGGTCTAAATTGTTTATGTTATTGAAAAAATCTAAAGCTGACGTTGTCTTCTTGCAGGAAACTCATTTTAAATCTAATAATATCCCTTCTTTGTATAGCAAATTGTTTCCTTCTTGTTTTCACTCAACCAACCTTGTATCTAAGACAAAGGGTGTCTCTGTTCTGATCTCTAAACACTGTCCACTCCAGGTTCAGGATACTTCCTTAGATGTTGATGGTAGATACATTTTTATTAAAGGTTCATTATTCAACAAACCATCACCCTGGCCAACATTTATGTCCCTAATAAATTACAGATACCTTTTCTTAAAAATACTTTACAGCTCCTTTTCTCTTTTTGCTCAGGAATGCTTATATTAGGTGGCGATTTCAATATGGCCATCAATCCCTTGATTGACACCTCCTCTGGCATGACCAATTTTTCATATAGGGCCTTACGTGTTGTTAAAAATTTACTTAAAGATTTATCCCTCCATGACACCTGGCACATTCTTAATCCAAACACCAAAGATTATACCTTTTATTCTTCTCCTCATAATAGTTATTCTAGGATCGACTATTTTTTCTTATCCCAAGACGACCTTGCAAACCTTATTGATGTCTCTATAGATCCTATGATCATATCTGACCATCACCCTATCTCATTTTCCTTGAAACTTTCTTCCGCCCCACCAAAATCTTTCATTTGGAGACTTGATAACTCCTTATTGAGCGATCCGATTAAAATTGCATCCCTAAACTCCACAATTAAAAACTATTTTAGAGAAAATGATTCTGATGAAATTCACCCGCTTACTCTTTGGTCTGCTCATAAGTGTGTAGTTAGGGGTGAACTTATATCTATGGCTGCTAAAAGAAATAAGGACAGACAATCGGCAATCAAAGTGCTTTCTGATAAAATCCGTTCTCTTGAAAATACACACAAACAAACCTTAGCCCTTGATACGTTCCAAGAACTCGTAAAAGCTAGAGAAGATTTGCTCAATATACTGGGAGAAAAATCTAAACGTAATTTTGCATTCGCACAAAAGCTTTTTTATGAATCCGGAAATAAATCTGGAAGATTTTTGGCCAGGTCTATCCATTCAAAAAATGTCACTAATACTATTCACTCTATCAATGATCCCACTGGTAAAAAAAATTGTGTATCTTCAGATATTGCTTGCCACTTTCGCTCCTTCTACTCTAAATTATATAATTTGCAGAATGACACCTTCTCTGACCGACATAGCGATAGGAAAAAATTAATTGCTGATTTTCTGAAAGAATTCAGTCCTGACCCGATAAGTTCAGAAGAGGCAGTAGCTTTGAATAAACCCCTTCATATGACTGAAACTATGACTGCTCTGAAGCAATTAAAATCTGGTAAGTGCCCTGGACCAGATGGCCTTTCTGTGAGCTATTATAAATCCTATTTTGATTCTCTCATTCCATATTTTCTAAAATCCTTTAATGCATTCCCAGATTCCCCTCCTCATAATAGGGACCTTCTTGAAGCCCACATTTCAATGATCCCGAAGCCCAATAAAGACACCTCATTAGTATCAAATTACAGACCTATATCTCTTTTAAATGTCGACATAAAACTCTATGCAAAAATTATAGCTAATAGACTGTTACCACTACTCCCACATTTGATATCCCTAGACCAGGTTGGCTTCATACCTGGAAGAGAGGCTAGAGACAACACTCTGAAAGCCATAAATATTCATCATTGGTTAACTACATCCCAGACCCCTGTTTTTTTCCTCTCTCTTGACGCGGAGAAGGAGTTCGACAGGATAGCATGGGATTACATGACTGAAGCATTAAAGGCATTGGGATTTCAGGATAGAATGCTCCAATATATACTTGCACTGTATTCCTCCCCTACTGCTAAAATTAAAGTCAACGGCTGCCTGTCGGACGCCTTCTCTGTGTCTAATGGGACCAGACAGGGGTGCCCCTTGTCACCTATTATTTTTGTTACCTTTTCTCTGTAAGATTAGGAGTAACCCTGATGTTAGAGGCATTGAAATACATACAACACACTATAAATTGGCCGCCTATGCCGACGATATTTTATTGTTCCTTACAAACCCGATTATAATGATACCTAATTTGTTCAAAGATTTCTCCCTTTTTTATTCATCATCTAACTTAAAAAATAATTTTAACAAGTCCAAAGCACTAAACATATCCTTGAATGCTGATACAGTTTCCCTTTGTAAAAGAAATTTCCCATTTAGCTGGGAGGATAAGTCTATTACTTACCTTGGAATCCAATTGCAGTCGAATTTGTGTGATATGTATGCTCTAAACTTTCCTCCAGCCCTTTCACTTGTACAGACTGACATAGATAATTGGCATAAGGGTTTATTCTCCTGGTTCGGTAGAGCCGCTATAATAAAAATGAACGTGCTCCCCAGACTCCTATACCTTCTACAGACTATCCCTATCAAAATACCCTCATCCTTCTTTACCGCATTTAAAAGGATTTGCCTGAAATTTATTTGGAACTCTAAACGGCCCAGAATTAGATGGGAAAAGTTGATTATCCCCAAACATTTAGGTGGCATTGGTCTTCCTGACATTCAAAAATATCATTGGGCCTGCCTCCTGACTTGTGTGATTGATTGGCACCTACATGTTGAGACTAAGGCATGGATTAAACTTGAAGGATCATTCTCTCCACTTCCTTTATGTCACCTACCTTGGATCTGCTCCCGTAGGATACCTCGCGTAGTTAATCGTCATCCTCTGACTGGCCCGACCTTGCTAATATTTAGATCCTTATGTAAGAATTTTGGTATTGCCTCTATTCCTGGCCCTTTATCCCCACTTAATTTCAATCCCGATATCCCTATAAAATGTTTTAGTCCTCGAAGCTCTTATCTGTCTCCGAATGAATCTATATGAGTGGAATCCTTTTTTGAAAAAGGTCACGTTCTCTCATTTGATACTTACACAGCCAAACACCCTGAATATCACATTTCCTTTTCAGATCACAGACGACTTTCACAATTCCTCTCTATGGGCCAGATTCACGTAGCACGGGCGCAGCGTAACGTAACCGATTTAGGTTACACCGCCGCAAATTTTCTGTCTAAGTGCCCGATCCACAAAGCACTTACCTGGAAATTTGCGGCGGTGTATCCTAAATCCGTCCGGCGCAAGGCGGGCCAATTCAAATGGGGCGGGTACAATTTAAATTAGGCGCGCTCCCGCGCCGGACGTACTGCGCATGCTCCCGATGCAAATTTCCCGACGTGCTTTGCACGAAATTACGACGCGCCGACGTTTTGTGAATCGCGACGTGAAAAAAAGACTTGCGCCGGGAAAAAAAAAAAAATTCAAAAGCGACGTGGGAAAAACGGGTATACTTTCACATGGTGTAGTAATTTTACACTTTGTAAAAGGTGCCCTATCTTTGCGATGGCAAACTAACACTTGCGGCGACGTAACGACGGGAAAAAGTTTTGTGGATCGCCGTAACTGCTAATTTGCATACCCGACGCTGGTTTACGACGCGAACTCCCCCCAGCGGCGGCCACGGTACTGCATCCTAAGATCCGACAGTGTAAAACTATTACACCTGTCGGATCTTAGGGATATCTATGCGTAACTGATTCTATGAATCAGTCGCATAGATAGAAACAGGGATACAACGGCGTATCAGCAGATACGCCGTCGTATCCCTTTTGTGAATCTGGCCCTATGTCCCCATCATACTCAGACTGGCTCAAACTCAAAACACCTTTTAAAAATGTATGTGTTGGGTCATCACCTCAGAGACACCTTATTTCTTCCGCTTATGCCCTTTTTTTTTCTGCTATCAATCTCAAAGATGACTGTACTACTCGTAAATGGGAAAGTGATTTAGATATATCCCTTTCTGAGGAGGAATGGTCGCGTATATTCCATCACATACACAAGAGCTCAGTGAATGTCCTTGCTCAGGAAAACAGTTATAAAATATATTCTAGGTGGTACAGGACTCCGGTTATTACTCATAAATATATCCCTAATTCTACACCCTTATGCTGGCGATGTGAATCTGAACGTGGTACACTTTTGCATATATGGTGGGAATGTAATCTCATTCAACCTTTCTGGAAAGAAGTCCATAATCTAATTTCCCATATTACGACTTTTACCCCTGAATTTACGGCGGCTCAATATTTATTACACCATAGTTCCTGGTCAAAATCTACTTACAAACGTTCTCTTTTGCCACATCTTATTAATGCCGCTAAACTCTGCGTCCCCATTCTTTGGAAAAAAATGTACTCCTCCTTCGATATCTGATTGGTTGAAAAAAATTGGGCATATTGCTGACATGGAAAATCTAATCTATCAATCAAAAGATTCTCCAACTACTTTTTATGATACTTGCGCCTGTTGGTTGAATTTTAAAGATTCTGATAAATTTCTTCAATTATTTGGTGCTTCTACTTAAAATTTTTCTGACTTTTATTGTCTTATGAATTCAATTTTTATTATATCATACTGATGCTTGATTTCAATTAGTCTTTTCGTCCATATCCCTATACTTCCCTCTTACCTCCTCCCCATCCATTTTCCTTTTTTTTTTTTTTTTGTATCCCCTTGGCCTTCTCAGGCTACATATCTATATGTTGAGTGATATTTTTGGAATCTATTCTATCAAATTACATTTCTGTCTTTGATAAAACAATAAAATATTTGAAACGAAAATAGTAGACAGCCCTGCAGAAGAAATGTAAACAGGTCCCTGCAGCCGCAGACATAAGGCCTCGTACACACGACCGAGGAACTCGACGGGCGAAACACATCGTTTTGCTCGATGAGTTCCTTGTTAGGCTGTTGAGGAACTCGACATGCCAATTTTCTCCATTCCCGTGGAGGAAAAAAAGAACATGCTCTCTTTTTGGCTCGTCGAGTTCCTCGACAGTTTCCTCGTCGAAAATGTACACACAAAAAAAAAAACAGCAAGTTTCTTGCTGGTTATTGCCGAGAAACTCGGTCGTGTGTACGAGGCCTTAGTCTTATGTTGGTGACAGAAAAAGGCTTAAAGCAGTACTGTCTCAGAAAATATGCTGCCGCTAACAACTACAGGAATTAGATTATTCTGAAAACATTTATTTTTGCCCAACCGCACGTAAAAAAAAAAAACATTCATCTAGGTTATTCATGGCTGAATTGTATGATTCGCTATGTTTTTATACCCGTATACCATGCAAAGAGTTTAGGAATGTTCTAGTGTTTGCAGCCGAATTCCTAATCCCTGATTACTTAGGTGAGTCATTAGAATACCACAAGAACAATAATGGTTGCAACATCAGTATCTGATCTGGGGCAGGCTGAAATATCTGTTTGTTTCCTTCAAAACAAGCTTTAATAATTCATTAATCCCAAGTCATTATTCACCAGTGAGAAGATTCACACTCGCAAGCATCCTGCATTCTTGTTCCGTTTTTAGGTTTATAATTTATAAAAGTGTTCTGTCTTCCCTGCATGGACTTTCTCTATGACTAAATAAAAGTTAAATTTTAGCTTTTTAGGTGCTAGAAAATAATGTGTTTGTGTTAATGTTTGTCATTCAAGAGCTAACTGCTTTGACAAAGAACATATATTGATCCACACAAACCAGCCTTTGGACTCAGAATGCCATTCTGAAAATGCTACCTGGACACTCTGAATGGGTAACAGTGTATACAATTTTCCCACAGATTGAACTTTTTGAAGAATCACTTTATGTTTCACTGACATTACAATGTTTAAGCCTCATTCATAAAATATTTATTGATTTCAGCTAGAACAGATCATATCATATATATCAAATATATTTTGTGTAGTACTGGAACAATAGATGGAAACTAAATATGAAAAAATAAATACATTTTAGGAAATTTTCCATATTCAAAAATGGCAAATGTTTGTGAGTCACATTAAATTGATCGCAAGGCTGAATCTTTTTTAAAAATAAAATAATGAACATTATTATTATTATTTAAGGTACTTATATAGTGCTGTCAATTGACGTAGCCCTTTACTTATACATTGTACATTCACATCAGTCCCTGCCCTCAAGGAGCAATCTAAGGTAACATGGTATACTTACCCCACCGCCATTCTTGGCTCCACCTCTTCTCTGAGCTGCTTGCAATGGGAGCACGTGTGCGGGAGCAATCCCAAGACGGGCTATGTATGTCCATAGATACAAAAACCACCTCAAAGCCCCGCCCCTGCTAACAGGATTTGACGGACAGCAGTGGGAGCCAATGACTACCACTGCTCACAGTAAAGCCTGTGAATGCAGGAAGAGAGCAGAGTGAGGCTGCTGGTGGGGACAGCGCTGGATCGAGAGTGGTGTCAGGTAAGTGTTTAGGGAAGGGGGAGGCACAGACAGTGGAAGTTTTTTTACCATAATGCAGAGAATACATTAGGATAAAAAAAAACTTCTGCCTTTGGAATAAGGCCCCTTTCACATTAGCGGACCGTTCGTCCGTTTATTACAAGTCCGTTTACGGACTTGTAATGCATCCCTATGGGATCGCGTCCGTTAGCGGATGGAGCATCCGCTAACGTCCGCAACCATCCGCGTCCGTCAGGATCCAGTTTTTCGGACGGAAGAAAACTGTTGGCGCTATATAAATCCTGTATAATAATAATAATAACATATGTTAAATACACATATGATCTATTGGGGAAATTTTGCTGAAATTAATGGTCTGGTGACAGAGGGCCAGATTCACAAAAAACTCCAGCGGCGTAACGTATCGTCTTTACGTTACACCGCCGCAAGTTTTCAGCATAAGTGCCTGATCCTCAAAGCACTTACCTGTAAACTTGCGGCGGTGTAACATAAAGCTCGCCCAATTCAAATGGGGCGTGTACCATTTAAATTAGGCTCGCTCCCGCGCCGGACGTTCTGCGGATGCTCCGTTCGCAATTTTCCCGACGTGCTTTGCACGAAATTACGGCGGCCCGACGTGTTTGTGAATCGCGACGTGCGTAACGTACTTACGCCGGAAAAAAAAAATTCTAATTCGACGCGGGAACGACGGCCATACTTTAACATGGGCTGTGTAAAGTTAAGGCATGAAAAAACATGACTAACTTTGCGACGGGAAAAAAGGACTTGCGACGACGTAACTAACGCGAAAACCTTCGTGGATCGCCGTAAATCCTCATTTGCATACCCGACGCTGGAAAACGACGCAAACTTCACCCAGCGGCGGGCAAAGTATTGCATCCTAAGATCCCACGGTGTAAGTCAATTACACCTGTCGGATCTTAGGGCTATCTATGGGGAACTGATTCTATGAATCAGCCGCATAGATACGACAAGAGATACGACAGTGTATCAGGAGATACGCCGTTGTATCTATTCTGTGAATCTGGCCCAGAGTCCCTTGAAAATACACCTTAAATCTCCTTGTAAGAATCAGGAATTATGTCATTTAGTTTAAATTTTAAGGGCCCTTTCACAGAGGCAGACAGCTGACAGATCCCCTGTTGATCAGAGTAGAGCGGGCAGATGACAGGTTCATATCTTCTTAGTTTATGCAGAGCGAACATGGACAGAGCCTGCTCCGCTCTATGGGTGGCGGGGTGTAAACGGTCTTATTGTCTGTTTACATTAGACTGCCCTCTGCCCCGATCTGCCTTGACGGAAGGAGACAGATCCCTTTCAAGTTTTCTTTAATCAGTCCCGATTGGTTTAGAGGTGTGGGTGTATATGGACACAAGTCTATAGGGGAAAATGGACCTTCCAATTAGGTCCACCTGAAAAACTGATAGGCAAACCTGTTTGAACCCTTCGTGTGAAAGGTTTCTTGTGACTTTAAATCGTTTTTGGAACAAGCCAGTCCAAGTGGACTATTAGCTCCACTAACAGATGCGCACGCTGTCAGAGATGTATGACCAGTATGTAGCCTCAGCTACATACAGTATACAACACTGTGTTCTGGCAGTGGTACAGGAAGCTTTGTATTTCATCAATGCATATAAAGCTTCCTCTGCTTGGCTGAGGTGGCGATGGGTGGATGATATCTTGATCTTCACCTGAGCCACTCAGAGGAAGCCTTGATGAAATACAAGGCTTCCTCTGAATGGCTGAGCAGTACTCAGCCTGACACCATTTTGTTCTGGGAGCGGGACAGGAGATCCGGATTCCACTGTCAGAATGCAGCACTGTATTCTATATGTAGTTGAGGCTACATACAGTTTATACAGCACTGACAGTAGACACATGTAGTAGTGAAGAAAATTGTTTGTTTGGATAAGCTTAGGCCAAACTAACTATTAAAAGTCACAAGAAACCTGGAGTTAAGCTTTAACGCTACTTGACTATACTTTTAAAAACTGTTTATATACAGTATATCATCATAAAATACGTTTATACATTTATTTTATTATTTTATTTATCACAAATTATCATAAAATACGTTTATATACAGTATATTATCATAAAATAAGTTTATAAACACCTTTAGTTCCTGTGGTGAACCAATTTAACAGGGGCTCACAGCTTTTGATTGGGTAACAGCATAGTGCTCAGTAACAGTCCTGCCTGTTCAAGCACTAAGTATGACGCAATCATGTAATACCCACATACAGGCTCAGAAGGTGGCAAGCACGGAGTGTACAGTACCTACACCTTTACTAAGCAATTGCTTTTCTGGCAGCAAATTAGAATTTTGAGAAACTATGTTACAAAAAACAGCTAATTATGTGATACAGCTGAATTATGCCAACATATAAATTGATATTTAGGACCTTCAAGTGAGAAAAGTGGAAGCTAGAGAGCTTGGAGTGTGAAAACAACTGCATACAGTGAGAAAAGTCATGGCCATAAATTATTGTTTCCTGGTTTCAATATGTGTCCAAAGGTGCTGGTATGGTTACATTCATGCATACATAAGTCCCAGACTAAATAAAACATATCTTTGGTGTCTTTATCAGTATGGGTTACGCATTGATTAACCATTAAACTTTGTTTTCTAGATATAGCAAGCAAGTGAGAAAGCTTAGCAGACAATGAAACAAAATCATAAATTGATAAATACATTGAGTACATGAACATCAACTATTTTTGAATGTACCTAAGTTTCTAATATCATGGAAGCAGAGGTAAACTATCTGAGAAGGGTTTATCTAAAAGAAGAACGTAAAAACGTACCTCTTGCCTCTCTGCATGAGCCCCTGTATGCCGCTTATACCTCGTACACACGGTTGGACTTTCTGAGAAAAAAGGTCATACAGGCTTTTTTTCTCTGAAAGTCCGACCGTGTGTAGCCTCCATCTGACTTTTTTGGTCGGAAGTCCAGCGGACCTTAGATAGAGATTCTGTTCTCTTTTTGTCCATCGGACTTCCGACCGCCTCACGGCAAACTTTTGTACGGTCAAAAGTCCGACCATGTGTACGAGGCATAAGAGTTCTCTTTTTCCTCAACGGGAGTCTCAATTTCCTCGTCGTGTTCCTCGTCGGGCTGGTTTTCGACGAGAAACTCGAGTGTGTGTATGCTAAGAAACCCTCGCATGCTCAGAATAAAGTATGAGACGGGAGTAAAAGTAGCATTTGTAATGGAGATAACACATTTTTCACGCTGTAACAGACTGAAAAGTGCAAATCGTCTCCGACAAAACTTTTGCTTAACACGCAGTAACATGAGATTAGCAAAAGCAGCCCCAAGGGTTCTGCCAGTGGAATCGAACTTCCTCTGCCATTGTATGTGTTGTACGTCACCGCGTTTGAGAACGAGGAGATTTTGTCTTGAAAGTGTGTACGCAAAGCAAGCTTGTCGAGTTCCTCGACAAGCCTAACAAGGAACTCGTCGAGGAAAACGATGGCCTAAGTGCAGTAGGAGACCAGGTGATCAACCTTCCTAGAAGTGACACACTGTAAAGCATGATTTTGATTAAACAGAACAGCACTTGTCAGAGAGGTAAGTATATACTCTTTTTTTTGCAGGGTCAACTTTTTGTGTGATTTTTGCGACAAGGTTACATTTAAGAGCAATAGTTAGTAGGACTTTAGGAAAAGAGTGTGTGTAGATGAAGTTTAGGGGTGTGGGGGAGACAACCATGTTTTACTGCAGCAGGTGACAACAACTCTAGTGATGCCACTCTTTCTAGTCATGCTGCTACTAAATAGTTGCTTAAGCCTAGTACACATGGGCCGAATATCAGGCAGCATCGACCTTTTCAATAGAAATTGCCCGGCATTTAGCCTGTGTGTACTGCAGCCGGCTTCTGTTGAATGGGCATGATTGAAAAAGGTCTGCTTAACGGCTCCTGAACAGGGCTCTCAGCCATTGGCTGAGAGCGCAGACTGGAGTGTTCTGGAGGGGGGGGGGGGGGCTTCCCCCTGTCAGAACAAATAGCACAGCAGAGGAGATTGCTGTACTAACATCAGATCGTTATTAAAGTGGCTCCTCCTAAGCTGTTTTTTCTTCAGCCCCTTGGTTGAATGGAAAAAAAATTGTAGTGTGTACCAGGCTTAAGGAGTGGAATGGAGTGGAGAGAACTGAAGAAGGAAGCAAACATTTTTTAATTAACTGGCACAAGTCACACCCTATCACCCCACTGCTGAGGACACAGTCCCTGGAATTCATAAAGACAAGCGGCAACAGATTTTTACGAAAGTGTCTCTCAAACATTCTAAAAGTGGTGAAGTATATGCCAATTTCATATACCTGTTCAGACCTTGTACTTGAATTTGGCTTGTGCTGAGCCACTTTTAGAATGCATGAGAAACACTTTTGTGAAATCTGACAATTTTTCTCTATGTACGCTAAAATAGAGTTATGCCCTGTACACACGATCGGAATTTCCGTTGGGATAAACTCCGACTGATTTTTCTGACGGAATTCCATTCAAGCTGTCTTGCATACACACTGTCACACAAAATTCCGACCGTTCAAAACGCGGTGACGTACAACACTACAACGAGCCGAGAAAAAGTTCAATGCTTCCGAGCATGCGTCGACTTGATTCTGAGCATGCTTGGTTTTTTCTCCGTCGGAGTTCCATACAGATGAACGGAATTTCCGATAGAAATTTATTTAATTGAAAAAAAACAGAACATGTTCTCTTTCTAAGTCCTTCGGAACATCCGATGAAATTCCGTCTGACTTTTTCCATTGGAAATTCCGATCGTGTGTACAGGGTATACGTCTTAAATAGCTCAACTTTTACATTTGGCACATTCAATGCGACACAATGTAAAAGTAGTGCATTCTAGAACTACCTAAATTTGGTGCACGATGTCTGAACCAAAAGTGTTGCAAATGCTTCAAGATATTGGTGCAATACAAGAGGGATTAATGCCAAAAAAGTGGCACACTACATAAATTAATTTTCTATGAAGTTCTCCTTTAAAATGTAATTACCTTATTGCTGTATAGTTCAGCATGATTAATTTACTTAACACTTACATAAAGCAGTAGGCATTGCAAAAGATAACAATAAAACCACACTGACCTATTCTAAACAAATCCTTTGGCAAAAGGCCCAGGTTTGTAGGAAACAAAAGGAAGAGCTTAATTCAAAATTCTAAAATTGGCCTACACAAAATTTATGGAGATTATTACACATCATTTCACAGATCTTGTTTTACAGGAAAATGAACTAGAGTGGCCCAGCAATGAATATATATTATTTAACATCAAAGATATGTAAAAAGTTTTCCAAGCTTAACCCAATAAACAGGCAGGTGTCATAGTAAAGCAATTATTACGTCTTTACAAAAACTGGGTAATCTATACAATTGTCATTTGAACACTTCCTCCTTAAACACAAGATAAATTGGAACTTTGATCTCTTCTGTTCAAAATCCTAAATAAATAGCAATCAGATTGTGAAAGCTTTGCACAGTGATTCCTGCTATTTAATAAGGACAATCTATATTTAATTAAAAAACTCAGCAGCAAATACTTTTGTGTTTAGGGAAGACAAATCCCAACCCCAATTTTTGAGGGAAAAAATAGCCTTTGGGAAATAGCAAGTGGGCCTGTTATCTGTTATCATCTGCTATTTAATAGTGACTGCTTATTATAATAAATGAGGTGTGTCCCCTAAAATGGTCTGATTGGTTGTGCTATTCAGGTGTATTATAAATTTCCATTTGATAGATTTTTGTTGGAAGTCCCTATCTGCTGTAGACTTATTGAGCATTAACTCATTCTCTCCTGACACTGTGCATTCAACACCTGCATTGATTATTTATTGTTGTTCATGTACACATGATGACAGATATATTAGCAGAATACTGTAAATGTACATGCTAGACTGCAGGCAGATATATATATATATATATATATATATATATATATATATATATATATATATATATATATATATATATATATATATATATATATATATATATATATAAACAAATGTCACTTTACTGTAGTTATGTATTCATTAAAAAATGGTTATGAACAAAATATGTAAGGGTTGAGGGTAACAGACTGCAAAAATAGATGCAATGGCATTGGATAATGGTAAATAAGGGAGAGAAGTTTTCATGAAAGTTTCACCAAAGTTGTAACATTTAATTTCACTGAAATCTGCCTGGAAAAAAAATCGAAATGTTTTTGTCTGTATTTATTTAGAAGGTGGGATGTATTAAATGAAGTTTGGTTCATTTCACCTATTGCTCTTTGATTTTGTTTTTTTTCATTTTGTATTTGATCATCAATTGTTTGCTGTTGCTAAACGTTTTTTTCATTTTTTTGTCTCGCTCAGATTTTTTTTACCTGTGAAAAACAAGGAAGGTAATGAAAGGCCTATTTTTTGACAAAATAACAGATCCAGGATTATGAAAACCCTCAGAAGGTATTTAACCCTTTCCTGTTCACAATCTGTATCCTAATGTGCCTTAACAAAATGCCCTGTGCTGAGCATAGGTAATTAAATGTCCTCTGACAGCTACCAGCCAACACTTTATGTGACTTCTAGTTGTCAAACCAAGCTGTCACTGACAGCTATTGTCTCTAATAAGGACTGGGAACAATCAGTATAGTTATCATTAATGACAAAGTGATCATTGCAAGCTGGACATTTTATTTAGACAAATGTGGTTTCATCTTGCAGCAGCTATTGTAGCCTGTAGATTGCATTATGCTGTGATTGTCTAATGCAATCATAGTATTAAAAAAAAATGTTTAAATTTACAATTGTGTCAACTTATTAGCATATAAAAAAAACACAGGGATTTATTAGAACGGCGAATCAAATGAAATCATTGTATATCCTAAAATAAATATATATATATATATATAGATATATATTTAGGTGGACAAGCTACACATAAAGTTATATTAAGATGAACTGATGTATACTTATGTTGCTAGATTTGGTCTGGATATCTAGGCTTCAATAACCACTAGGTATGAAAAGTTAAAGAGTATGAAAGGGTATTACGCTGACAAAATTAAGCCTCGTACACACGGCCGAGGAACTCGACATGCCAAACACATCGAGTTCCTCGGCCAGTTCAGCCCTGAAGCCGCCGAGGAGCTCGGCGGGACGAGAGCTCCCATAGAACAACGAGGAAATAGAGAACATGTTCTCTATTTCCTCGCCGAGCTCCTCGTCGGCTTCCTCGGCCGAAAGTGTACACACGACCAGTTTCCTCGGCAGAATTCAGCCAGAAACTCGGTCGGAAGCTGAATTCTGCCGAGGAAACTGGTCGTGTGTACGGGGCCTTAGAGTTCACCAATATCTTGCTCACCAATGTCATCCTCAAAATCACAGATATTTCACAGTGAAATTATATTATATATGGGTTATCGTTAGAGTGAATTTGGGAAATTGTTGAAAAGAAGCCACACATGATGTAAATCATGCATATTGCAATACCGTGAGGTAATACTAGGTGTGGATAAAAAAATACAGACAGTAAGTTTAATTGCTAAAGAGATTTAAAGTATGTTGTAAACTGCCTTTCCTATTTAATAACAAAAGAGGGGTGTTGACTTCCCATATACATGCTGCCAAGAATATTAAATGGCAGATATAAATAGCAGGATAATTCCTAAATATTAGACCCAGTAATAATAACTATTAATACAGAAAATGAATGAGTGCTTGAACTTGTGTCTATAGCCCAAGCTGGCAACACGTAACTATTTGGCTACACAGGGGCAGATCCACAGAGATCTGCACCCGCGCAGCGTATCAGAGATACGCTACGCCGCCGTACCTTACCTGGCTTTAGTTCGAATCCAGGAAGATTTTGCGCCGTAAGTTACGGCGGCCTAGTCTATCTCTGGCGGCGGAATTCAAATCGGCGATTAGGGGGCGTGTTTCATTTAAATGAAGCGCGTCCCCGCGCCAAATGAACTGCGCATGCGCCGTTCCAAAATTTCCCACCGTGCATTGCGCTAAATGACGTTGCAAGGACGTAATTTTTTTTAACATAGACGTGACTTACGTACATTCCGATTCACGGACGACTTACGCAAAAAAAAAAAAAAATTCAAATTAAACGCGGGAACGACGGCCATACTTAACATGGCAAGTCTAACTATACGCCGCAAAACACCAGCTATACGCCGGAAAAAGCCGACTAGAGACGACGTAAGAGAATGCGACGGCCGCGCGTACGTTCGTGGATTGTCGGAAATAGCTAATTTGCATACCCGACGCGGAAAACGACGCAAACTCCACCCAGCGGACGCCGAAGTATTGCATCTAATATCCAAAGGCGTACGAATCCGTACGCCTGTCGAATCTAACCCAGATGCCGTTGTATCTTGGTTTAAGGATTCAAACTAAAGATACGACGCGGGAAATTTGAAAGTACGCCGGCGTATCAGTAGATACGCCGGCGTACTCTCTCTGTGGATCTGCCCCACAACCTCCTTTTTTATCTAACAGCAGCTATGTAGTGTGAAGGTATACCTGAATGGATATTAGATTGTAATGCCGCGTACACATCGTCGGAATTTCCGACAAGAAAAGTTTGATGTGAGCTTTTGATCGTCTGTATGCAATTCCGCCGTGCAAAAAAACACACATGCTCAGAATCAATTTGACGCATTCTCAGAATCATTAAACCCCTTTTTTTCACAGCTCGTTGTAGTGTTGTACGTCACTGCGTTCTTGACATTCGGAATTTTGTGTGATCGTGTGTATGCAACACAAGTTTGAGCCAAAATTCAGTCGAAAAAAAACCCACGGTTCTTTCGGATTCCTACTATATTAAAGGAGTTGTAAAGGCAGAAGTTTTTTTTATCTTAATGCATTAAGATAAAAAAAAACTTCTGTGTGTAGCAGCCCCCCCCCCCCCCCCCTAATTGTTGTGCAGTGTATTGAAACTACTGGAAGCTTCTTGGATACAGCAAATGGCTTTACTTTTATGGAGGATATTATATCATGTCTTTACAGAATGAGAAACAGGAACTGAATACAAATAAGTGCACTGAACATAGATAGACAATACATCCTGTCATCACATTACCGTAGAATAACACACTATAACACTGCAGGATAGATATGTATAATGCATACAGTATTGTTCAGTTTATTAGCAACTATGCTGTTGTACTTCCAACACTAATTACTTACCTGAGCCCCATCTCTCTCCAGCAATGTCCACGGATGTCTAAACTGTCCGGGGCACTCCTCCTGATTGGCTGAGACACATCGTCGGTGCCATTGGCTCCCGCGACTGTCAATCAAAGTCAGTCAGCCAATCAGGGGAGAGAGCAGGTGGGGCTGGGTCAGAGCTCTGTGTCTGAATGGACACACAGAGCTCTGACTCGGCTCCAGTGCCCCCATAGGAAGCTGCTGGCTATGGGGGCACTCAATAGGAGGGAGGGTCCAGGAGCAGAAAAGAGGGACCCGAGAAGAGGAGAATTTAGGCTACTACAAAACCAACTGCACAGAGGAGGTAAGTATAAGATGTTTGCTATTTTTTTATTTTATTTTTAAACGTGCCTTTACAATCACTTTAAATTGTATTGCAATTGTACTGTCTGCCCTTATGTTGTAAAGTGCTGTTTAAACTGCCGGTGCTATATAAATCCTGTATATTATTAATAATAATAATAATAATATTAATTCTGTGGATTTATGGGTTGGCTTTCACGCAACATATTCATTTGCAAATTTAATGGAGTTTGTTCAGTAATTGTATGATTGTGTGCCTTTGTAGTCAGATTGTATGATATGTGCTTTAAAAGTAAACTTAGCTTGTTAGGTATTGTATACACTGTATATACAGTTTCTGCCTTTTGAGATCTTTCTAAATCTTGACAGGACTAATACTTCAGTCATGTGATTGGCCTTTCTAACTATGTAATGAAGAAGTACCCGTATTTATCGGCGTATAACACGCATAGGCGTATAACACGCACCCTAACTTTAAGAGAAAAGTTTCAGGAAAAAAACTATCCACAGCCGCCTGCGTATAACACGCAGGCACAGTTTACCCTCTATTTTCAAGGTAAAAAAGTGAGCGTTATACGCCAATAAATACAGTATATGTAAGGCAATGTTGGAGCTGCCTGTCTGACCACAAATGACACAAAGCAATCTCATACCAAACTACTGCTTTGGCCTTGCTGCAGTTATTAAATTTACTAGGATAACATCTCCTGTCTTTGAGTAACAAATATAACCACCATCCTCTTATCAAATTCACATATATGAGCAGTGTGATATGATCTGCAAATTATAGGGGTTAAAACATCAATATATCTACAATGGTGTCATTGGAGCGGTGCATGGTGCATGGAAAACAAATAATTTTATGCAGGGTGAATGAGCTTGCATTATTGCTGGATTTATTGCACATGAACAATATAATAATATAATTACTGTAACAATGACAGATTGCATGCAATTATTTTTTTTTGTTTCCACGGTGCTTTCTAAACAATGCAATTACAGCTTGGCATACACACATTTATGCTCATTCTGGCCATTCAATCAAAAAATGCAATGCAAGCCAAGGGTACCTGCCTATGTTTTTTAATTCACAACAGTTGAATAGGGTTCCCTAGGTCATTCGTCACTATGTTTTCATGAAAATGTTTTTCAGTGGAGGTTCACAATGCTCAATCCATCAAAGATTACTAGCCTCCTAGATTTGGTTTATTTAAATGCAGGATAAATTATTTAAACAACTTTTATGCTTTCCAGATCAAGATCTCGGGTTCTAATGCACTTGATTCTGTGTGCACCAGTTTTAGTAAATCTCCCCTATGTGTACCTAAATTCAGTGTCCTCTTCCAAAAACATTTTGAAGTTGATCAAAGCATCTAGCTGTGGTAAAGACTACACAAAATAGCTGTTTCATACTATGCCACATGTCCATGTAAGGCTGACATATTCTGTTACATGTTATACATTATTAGAATTAAACCTAAGGTGAAAGGGTGAAAATTTCTTTCCTGCAACCACAGGTTGCCCATCAATGCGCACAGTGCTGACATGGGAATACCTCCTGCCAAACAATTGCCTGCTCCCGGCGGGGGAAGGCGTCCCCGCCAGGAGAAGACAGTAATTATTGCCAAGAGCTATAGCAGCTGATAGTGATAACTGCAAGGGAACCCGGCAGACTGGTTGTACCCAAGTTGATCAATCAACTTGGTACATTCAGCGGTTCCTCCTAAACTGGCCGAGATTCTAACTGTGTATGGCTGGCCTTAGTATTTTCTATGACAAGTTTAGATATAGGATGGAGTTTTGTGATACAATTCTTCATTTACTGGAAAGCTTCACATAAGAAAAATAGACTTATGATAACATTATATTGCTCTCAAAGCTCTTGGAGCACCACAACAAAAAGAGTTGGGTCCCACACATCCCAATAAAAAAAAACGCCGATTCACGAACATACTTGCGCCCGGCGTATTAATATACGCTGTTTACGTAAGGCGTACGATGGCCTAACTTTACCCCTCATAAAGCAGGGGTAAGTCATGTTAAGGTATGGACGTCGGAAACGTTGGAACAGCGTTGTATTTTACGTCGTTTGCGTAAGTCGTACGTGAATGGGGATGGGCGTAGGTTACGTTCATGTCGACTAAGCATTGAGCCGGCGTAATTTAGGGAGAAAATTTGACGTGATACTGAGCATGCGCGCGCATGCGCCGTTCGTTAGGCGTGTCATTTACGCGGGGTCACAATTCAACACGCCCCCTACCAGCCTACTTTGAATTACGCAGGCTTACGCCGGCTAATTTACGCTACGCCGCCTCAACTTACAGAGCAAGTGCTTTGTGAATACTGCACTTGCCTGTCTAAGTTGCGGCAGCGTAGCGTAAATAGGATACACTACGCCCGCACAAAGATATGCCCAGATACGTGAATCTGGCCCCTGGAGTTTTTATAAAATGGCTTTAGCATATAAGGATTCAATCTCTGCCTTTTCTCACGTAGTATATCTTTTTTTTTTTCTTTATTCACTACTAGTTTCCTTTTATTTTCCAATAACAGGCCTTCTAATGCAAAAATGTTAAAGTGCTCCTGGGTCCAAATGATTAACATTAAACTGTTTACATATTCTTAAAAAGCAGAGCTTTTAAACAAGTAATCCCCCAACTAAGACCTGGTTCACACAGGGGTGGCACGACTTTGGGGGGCGACTCGGCAAGGCAATCTCAAGACGACTTTAGAGGCGACTTGCAAGATGACTTCTGTATTGAAGTCGCCCCGAGTCGCACCCAAAGTTGTACAAGAACCTTTTTCTAAGTCGGAGCGACTTGAGTGGCTCCTATTAGAACGGTTTCATTGAACAGAGCGGAGCGAGACTTGTCAGGCGCCTGACGAGTCGCCCCTGTGTGAACTGGCTCTTACCCTTGTGTTTTTAAATTGAAGTTATTCATTCTCAAAGATCCTCAGAAATCACAACTAAGACTCAGTTTCAGTCTAACAGCTTAGAAAGGATCATTTCAAACGACCATCCTCTGTTTTGGGTCAGTAGGGGATATATAGACAGAACCCTGCTAAATCAGATCAGAACAGGACAGATGTCATTTGTGACATCCGTGTCTGTCCCAATATTTTCTCCACCTTGTGATGGAGATAAAACTGACTTACACAGTCTCCATGGGCAGGTGGACATGGGCGGATATGTATTTGATAGCATCAGCGTTCATCTGATTCGCAGAGAAACAAAAAAGGACGCTAAGCTTTTCTGTTTGTTTTTGCTGATCTAATGGGACTCGGTTGTGGATGAATGTAAACACATACGCCAGCCTATAGAAATACATTGCTCCCCTTCTACATTGGTATAAATAATGGAAAGATAGAGCACTTGTCAGAAAGGGGCCAAATATTTGCTGGTTGTTAAACCCGGAGGGATGGTAGTCGGCCAATATTCTGTTTTCAAAAGCAGAAATTTCACTGCCTGTGTTCAGAAATTACATTTCTCCACAATGCTTATAGATACAGACATGAATGAGGGCTTATTTTAAAGTCTTGTACTGCTTGATCAAGATATGTGAACAACTACATATCCTATGAGTTATCGGGGCACAAGTTCACTTTAAAATTGATGACAAAGGCAAATATTGACATGGGATGATAGCTACGCACTCTGTTTTTATTACAGCAAACCTATGTCAATGGGTGCCTTGCAACTTATCTCCAGCACTAGGTAACAACTGATTGTCTGGGCTGGATTTTCCTAAAGATCATTACCATTCCATACAGATACATGGATCAAAATTCGGTTGGTTCAGCAGGGACTGGACAAATTTCGGTTCATGTCTGGCCACTGTGATTGAACAAAAGTCAATGTACTGATCGACTTCTGTTCAACCACCCTGTTGGATTTTAGCCCCTCAATCTATGTATTATTTTGGTGGAGAAGCCTCCCCACTGTCAAAATACAAAGACACAACGGGGAGGATTCCCTTATCCACCTTAAATGTCTGGATGGGAGACTTAGGTAAAAAAATAAATTTTGTTAAATCCACTGATTAAATTAAAACAACTGACTCCTCTATGGCAATCTTAAGTCCACCACCAGTGCTTTTTGCTCAGTGTGTAAGAATGCACACATGTCTTATAAAATAATCTTAAAGACGTACCGTATCAATCAGATTTTTCAACATCATCATCCGATGTTTATTTACTCCAATAATTAAGTCCACTATAATAGAATGTACTGACTACATCAAATTTCTCTACCTGTATACCTGTCAGTGGTTAGTAAATGGCTACCTGAACTGTCAAAATATGTTGGAATATGTTAAAATGCCTGATTTTTAAATGAGGGAAGAATTTCGGTCAGTCCCACAACAAGCATACCAACCATTATTTTCCTAACTACTTTTACTGATATAGCACACAATATTTAACTTTATTCTAAAATGTGAATAAACACCTCTATGCCTTAATACTAGTTTAGAACAGATCGGTTTTTGGGAATTAGTATGGTGTAAGTGAATGAACCTATTTAATATTGATTTATAAAAACTGGAGCAATGGAAAAACTGGGCTGCAGTTAACAAAGTTTTAAGCTTTTACATGAATTAAAATAACCATGGAATCTACTTGATTATTATAAAGAGTAACTCCTCTTCCATTACTTCAGATTCATAATTTCGCCAGAGTGTAGCCCATAGGGGCTGCATCCAAATTTTTACTTAAGACACCAAAGAGATCTAACAAACAGGCAACTTATGGAAAATGGCAATACATTGCTTCTACTTTAAACCAATTTTTTATAAAAGGATGGAAATTTTTAAATATGTCTTAAGACAACAAAACACAATTCTGTTCATATTACTGTTAGGAGTTCATGTATCGCCATCTACAGTTCTACTACATAGATGTTGGATCGATCATTGATTGTTAAGGAGTTATGGTATGCAGACCCTATAAATCTTCCAAGATGCTGCCTCAGGATTAAAAATTCTCTTCTCACGAAAAGGATGCTAGCCATTTTTCAAGTTGCCCTTCATGACCCATGAACCTTTGAGGATGTCTATATGAGTAATTATCATTTATATATATATATATATATATATATATATATATATATTCCCGATATGAGCTTCAATATGAGTCAAAGCTGGATAAAATAGTAAAAAACAGTTCTTTATATCTTTCTATTACTCAATGTATGTCACATCTGTCAGATTAGAACAGTTATTTTCAGCTAGGGCCCTTCCAGAGGGTTGCCAGAGGTTCCTTGAGCCGTGATAGATTGACCTGGTAGTTCTAGGTCCAGGGCTTTTTTTCAGGGGGAATTTGGTGAAACTCAGTTCCACCACCTCTGGCTCAGACCCTTGTGGGCTGGAGCTGCGCACCACAATTACTTGTAAACAAAGAAGTCAGGTTTCTATGTTTACAAGTGACAGCTCTGCACTCTGTGTGTAACCCTCCTTAACTCTGTATGTAATGCAATCCCGGTATTTAATGCCCATTTACGACTCTCCTACTGTTCGTGAAATTTGACTGACCACACCCACTGTTTGATGTGATTTGGAGGGTATGTGTGGGTGGAGGGGTTTTGGGGGGTTGTGGTTGAGTTCAAGCACCTAATGCTCTTTTTACCTGTCTCTATGAGTGACATTATGACCACCACTGTAAAGGGGCATTCTTTAAACTAACCCCCAATTTTAGCATGGGATGCCTGAGACCTAAAAATAATTTTAAGCATTCCTCTGGGGTACAAAGGCTGGGTTTGAAGCACAAAAGAAATAGATATACAAACATCTTGCCAGCACAGAGCACTAGAAACACCATTTACGCATATAAACATTGAGTGATTTTTAATGTTTTTCCTAATAGTGACCATAGCACACCTGCTAGAATGTATAGGATAGCTATCTCTCTAATGAAAAAATTGGGAATTTTGTGCTGCAGCACAATTTGCATTCTACAGTCCATTTGATGACATATCAAGCAGATAAAGTAGCTGCAACAGAACCAGCAGTCAAATAAATGTAGTGTATCCAAATAGGAATGATATGATGCTCATCCATCCTGTATCTGTTACCAAGGCACCAGCATCCTTACCACTCATTAATAAGGCGATACCTCCCCTCCCCCTACATTAGGTCAGCTTTGGTTTTGATCTAACCCAAGAGACATGTATTTTATTGCTAGCTGCAAGCGATATACTGGATAGAGGAATAGCAAAATATCATTCTTGTGCTGGATGTGGCCCTAGTTCCAAGAAAATGGAACCACTCTGTTGAGCTGACTGTCAATTTTATGACAGCAAATACGCATATTTAAAAATAAAGCTGGATGCAATACATAGGCTTTGGAAAAGGCAATCACTGACCTAAAACCACTGCCACTACGGTGACGATGAGCAGCCAGTTGTTCTTCAGGATCCTCTTGCAGTCACAGCCTTTCTTCATCTTCTTCCCCATCTTGCAGTACTCCGTCTTATGGGAAATGTGTGTAGGAAGGATAGACAGAAGAGATCTGGATGGAGACAATGCAGAGAGGTGTAAGAATGTCACTATATCACACTGCAGGCACCTGCTCCAGCATGAGAAAGATCAGTGCAGTCTCCTTCTTTTCCCTGAGCCTCTGTTACTGCAGCAACCTTTTGTGCCAGTGTGCCCTGATTGTCTGTGCTGCAGATTACAGGCAGCTCGCCCTCCCTCTTACTAGCGATAGCAAGCAGTATTGTTAGCATACCTATCTGCATGCACTGGTTCAGATCTGCTGCTGGCTGACGGGCTAAAAGGCACATGAACCTGCTAGACTGTCCCTGCCTCCCTCCTCCCACTCCTCCCTGTCTTTTCAGTCCTACCCATTACTGTCAGGAAAAGTGGGTGCTGTGCTCTAGTCCGCCTTACTGTTTACATATGCAGGGGGGGATTAACTACAATTATTTCCTCATCGGCTGTTGTGTAAAAATCTAAACCTATTGAGCTTGCTTCACTAAACACTAGAAGATGTTAACCGGGTTAAGCTGTGCCCACCTTTTTCAATTAACCATGTGCAAGACAGAATCCGCCGCACGTGATTATTTTAAGTGATTGTAAGCTTCTTGAGGGCAGGAACAATATACACTCACCGGCCACTTTATTAGGTACACCTTGCAAGTACTGAGTTGGACCCCCTTTTGCCTTCATAACTGCCTTAAAGGGGTTGTAAAGGTACATTTTTTTCCTAAATAGCTTCCTTTACCTTAGTGCAGTCCTCCTTCACTTACCTCATGCTTTTAAATGTCCTTATTTCTTCTGAGAAATGCTCACTTCCTGTTCTTCTGTCTGTAACTCCACACAGTAATGCAAGGCTTTTTCCCTGGTGTGGAGTGTCGTGCTCGCCCCCTCCCTTGGACTACAAGAGAGTCAGGACGCCCACTAAGGCCTCGTACACACGGCCGAGGAACTCGACGTGCCAAACACATCGAGTTCCTCGGCCAGTTCAGCCCTGAAGCCGCCGAGGAGCTCGGCGGGACGAGAGCTCCCATAGAACAACGAGGAAATAGAGAACATGTTCTCTATTTCCTCGTCGAGGTCCTCGTCGGCTTCCTCGGCCGAAAGTGTACACACGACCAGTTTCCTCGGCAGAATTCAGCCAGAAACTCGGTCGGAAGCTGAATTCTGCCGAGGAAACTGGTCGTGTGTACGGGGCCTAACACACAGCTCCTTTCTCTATCTGCAACGAGAGCGTCCTGACTCTCTCCTGTAGTCCAAGGGAGGGGGCGAGCACGACACTCCACACCAGGGAGAAAGCCTTGCATTACTGTGTGGAGTTACAGACAGAAGAACAGGAAGTGAGGATTTCTCAGAAGAAATAAGGACATTTAAAAGCAAAATGGAAGGATGAGGTAAGGAGGACTGCACTGAGGTAAAGGAAGCTATTTAGGGAAAACATTTTTTACCTTTACAACCCCTTTAATTGTTTTTTCCTAGGCTTTTTTATTTTATTTTTTGCTAGTGATTCAGCCAGTAAGTCTCTAATTTCCTTTAACAGATTAAGCTGTCCAGACAGAGTAGCCGTTAAAGGGTTGCGACAAACATGTACAATTAACAGGGGTGCTTGCAATGGTCAGCTTTTTTTTTTTCAGATCATTTTTTATTAAGGCTTCGTTCACACCTAGGCATTTTTGGATTTTTTTCTGCTCTTATGCCGCATACACACAACCGTTTTTCATGACGAGAAAAATTCAATTTTTTAAATTGGTCATTAAAAACGGTTGTGTGTAGGCTCCAGAGCATTTTTCTTGACGAGAAAAAATTTAGACCCTGCTCTATTTTTTCTGATCGTTTTTCACATGATTCTTTTTCACGTCGTGAAAAACGGTCATGTGTAGGCTTTAACGAGGGGGAAAAAAACATGCATGCTCAGAAGCAAGTTAAGAGACAGGGAAATTAGCATAAGCAGCCCAAAGGGTGGCGCCATTTGAATGGAACTTCCCCTTTATGGTGTCGTCGTAGGTGTTGTACGTCACCACGCTTTGCTTGAGATTTTTTTTTTACAAATGTGTGTATGCAAGGCAGGCTTGAGAGGAATCACAACAAATCACGTTGAGAAAAACTTCGTTTTTTTTCATGACATGAATACACATGATCGGTTTGTCCGATGAAAACAGAACGATGGACTGTGTGTGGGCCCCATAGTTTTTTTTCCATCGGTGCAAAAAAATAGAACATGTTTTAAATTTTTCCTATATGGATAACAAAACGATAGAAAAATACGATCGTCTGTGTGGAACTCCATCGGACAAAAATCCATGCATACTCATATGAGTAAGCACTGATTGTAGTGCGAAACGTCAGCTGTATGCCCCTGTCTTTGCTGTGATGTGTGGTGTTTGAATACTTTTATCAATAAAAGGCAACCGAGAAGGTTTTTCCAGAGTGCGGCTGTCCAAACATTTCTTTCTACATATACTCAGAATAAAGTCGACACATGCTCAGAAGCATTGAACTTCATTTTTTTCTGCTCGTTGTAGTGTGTTGTACGTCACCGCATTTTGGCAAGACTGATGAAAGTCAGCTTCATCGCATATCCGACTAAAAAATCCACCGGATTAGATTCCATCAGATATCCGATCGTGTGTACAGGGCTTTAGAGGAAGAAAAATCACCCTGGGGAAACCCACACAAATACTGGAGAATGGAGAATGTACAGGTAGTGTCCCAGGTAGGATGGTATATAACAGTGACCCAACCATAGGCCAAAAGTAGTCATAAACATGAGGTCAGTGGTAGGCAGTTTTGAAATGGTAGAAATCAATTTTTGGGGTGTGGACACCAGGACACAGGGCTTAGTTCACACCATGAATTACACAGGAACGTGCTGTGCTTTCTGTGTGATTCACATGCGACCCAAGTATAGTGAAATTTCAGCCCATTACTTTGAAAAGGCCAAAATCACGCCAGACCACACCAAAGTAGTGCATGCACCACTTAAAAAATGTACAGCAACTGGATTGCATGGTATTACTGTATTATTTGCAACCAACGTTTGGGTTGTTGTTAAGTTAACATTGATGCCCACTGCAGTGTGTTATTAATGCGGTGGGGAAAACGAGCATGGAACGCAGAGGGAGGGGGGATTTGGGGGGTGGAAGACGATTTGTGCCGGGAAGAGATAAAATAATTTAAGCTAGTGGGAAAAATATCTGGGCTAGAAGAGGGATTTGGGGGGGGGGGGGGTTTGTGCTTGAGGGGGGGGGGGATTTTTGCTGGAAGAATACATTTGGGGGATTTGTTGTGCTGGGAAGATGGATTGGGGGGAAAAGTACTTGTGCTGTGAGGGGGAACTGAGGAAGGTGGGGAAGAAGGGGGAATTATGCTGGGACTTGGGATTTGGGGAGGGTGGAGGAGGACATGTGCTGAGGAAGGGGGAAAAAGATCTGTATAGGAGGATTTGTTCTGTGAGGGGGAGTGTCATGTACCTTGTCAGAGGCCAAAGTGCTGAGAGGGCTTCCCTTGCGGTTAAGCGCAGAGCGCCCCTGAAGGTGGTAACAGGCAGTGCTTTGTTTAGAGAAGCAGGGGTTGCCAGCTCAGACAGGCTGAGCTGATGAAGAGATGCCTGCTGGGCAGGAATCCCTCAGGAGTACTGGGTGAGACTTGGCAGCAGGGAGAGCCAGGAGCAGAGTCAGGAGCCAGGCCAGAAGTCATGCACGGAAGATCAGCCATTAGTAGGGTCAGGAGTATGGAGTCATGAGTCAGCCGGGGTCATTCACTGGTAATCAGGCAGTAGCTGATGAAGAGATGCCTGCTGGGCAGGAATCCCTCAGGAGTACTGGGTGAGACTTGGCAGCAGGGAGAGCCAGGAGCAGAGTCAGGAGCCAGGCCAGAAGTCATGCACGGAAGATCAGCCATTAGTAGGGTCAGGAGTCTGGAGTCATGAGTCAGCCGGGGTCATTCACTGGTAATCAGGCAGTAGCAGAGTCAGAGGAGCAAGCCAAGGGTCAAGAACGAATCGTTTTTGTTAGTTTTTTGGAGGGGAGGGAGTATGATCTTTTGCTGAACGGGTAAAGTGGGGAGAGTACAGCTTGTGTGTGGGGGATTTTGCACTCTCCTTGCGATCGGTCCCCGGAGCTGAAGAACGGGGAGAGCCAGGTGTAAACACGGCTTCCCCGTGCTTCACTGTGGCGGCGTATCGATCGCGTCATTCCCTTTATAGGGGAGACACGATCGATGACGTCACACCTACAGCCACACCCCCCTACAGTTGTAAACACTCACACAGTGAACCCTAACTCCTACAGCGCCCCCTGTGGTTAACTCCCAAACTGCAACTGTCATTTTCACAATAAAGAATGCAATTTAAATGCATTTTTTGCTGTGAAAATGACAATGGTCCCAAAAATGTGTCAAAATTGTCCGAAGTGTCCGCCATAATGTCGCAGTCACGAAAAAAATCGCTGATCGCCGCCATTAGTAGTAAAAAAAAAAAAAAAAAAATGCAATAAAACTATCCCCTATTTTGTAAACGCTATAAATTTTGCGCAAACCAACCGATAAACGATTATTGCGATTTTTTTTTACCAAAAATAGGTAGAAGAATACGTATCGGCCTAAACTGAGGAAAAAAATTAATTATATATGTTTTTGGGGGATATTTATTATAGCAAAAAGTAAAAAATATAGAATTTTTTTCAAAATTGTCGCTCTATTTTTGTTTATAGCGCAAAAAATAAAAACCGCCGAGGTGATCAAATACCACCAAAATAAAGCTCTATTTGTGGGGAAAAAAAGACGCCAATTTTGTTTGGGAGCCACGTCGCACGACCGCGCAATTGTCTGTTAAAGCGACGCAGTCCCGAACTGTAAAAACACCTTGGGTCTTTAGCCAGCATATTAGTCCGGGGCTTAAGTGGTTAAAAAAAACGTTGTTTTTTACAACCTGAAAAATTATCGTGTGTACGCGGCATTAAAGTGACCCTTTTTTGTGAATAGCTTGGCAGCCGCCACTCCACCTGACTCTAGTAAAAGTGTGTAACATGTTAGGTTTGTTTAGGCATGTTTACAGGTGTCAAGCGTTTGGCTGTTAATTCATTTAATTGGGCAAAACACTTTGACAAGCGTCAAGCATTTTTTCTGCCAAAACATTGCTGCTCATGAAAGCACTGGCAGTGTTTTTTTTTCCTGCATCTAAAAGCCTCTGGCACTAAAAGTCTATGGGGCTGATTTACTATGCCTTTGCGCCATGATTCAGGGCGCATCGGCGGGCGCAACGGCGGCTTCGGCATTTACAATTCCTTATTTACTATAATGCCAAATGCGCCCAGGAGGGGGCGCAGAGTGCGCCAGTATGGACCTGGCTCATGGCATCTATAAATGTAAAATAAAAGGGTTTGGGGGTGAGTTTATTATGAGGGGGATGAGGGGGATGTGGGATGATGTGGTGAAGTGTAGTGACATGTTTTTGTGTAACATTTACAGCCTGAACTGAAAGTGACTTTTGTAAAAACCAGCCGCTGCGCCTGCTAGTACATTTAAACCTGCGGGAGGTTTATTTGTGTACTGCGCATGCGTGAGCGGCATTTTCGGCCATTCAGGAGCGCTGCTTCACTATGCCGGCAAAATATTGGTAAATATTAAGCGGTGTAGCTGCCTTTGCGTGGCTTGAAGCTAGGCACCTGAATGGCAGAATCTTTTTTAGGTTACACTGACCATGTAGGGAAACTCCACGCCAAGTTAAAAAAATGGCGTGGGTTCCCCTTCAGGAGCATACCAGGCCCTTTGGTTTGGCACCCTTGTCCCCATGTTGATGGGGACAAGGGCCTCTTCCCGACAACCCTGGCCGTTGGTTGTCGGGGTCTGCGGGCGGCTTATCGTAATCTGGGAGCCCCCTTTAATAAGATGGCCCCCAGATACCGGCCCCCCACCCTATGTGAATGAGTATGGGGTACATCGTACCCCTACCCATTCACCTGGGGGAAAAATGTTAAAAAAACACACTACACAGATTTTTTAAGTAATTTATTAGTCAGCTGGGGGGGTCTTCTGCGGCCCCCCTTTCTTCTTAAAGCTCTTTTTCAAGCGGGGGTGTAGGCCCAGTCTTCTCTGCCGTTTTCTGCCGGGGGAGCCGCACTTCACTGCCGCCTTCTGCCGGGGGGGAGCTGGACTTCACCGCTGCCTACTGCCGGGGGGGGGGGAGCCGGACTTCACCGCCGCCTTTTGTCGGGCCCCCTCCCCCTTTAAGCTCTTTTACATGGGGGGTAGGCCCGGTCTTCTCTGCCGTTTTCTGCCGGGGGGAGCCGGACTTCACCACCGCCTTCTGCGGGGCCCCCTCCCCCTTTAGGCACCCACCCCCCCATGTTGAGGGCATGCAGCCTGGTACGGCTCAGGAGGGGGGGCGCTCGCTCATCCCCACCCCCATTCCTGACCTGCCAGGCGGCGTGCTTGGATAAGGGTATTTGGGGGAACCCCCACGCCGTTTTTTTGGCATAGGTGTTCCCCCTTACAATCCATACCAGACCTAATGCCCTGTACACACGATCGGTTCATCCGATGAAAACGGTCTGATGGATTTTTTCATCAGATATCCGATGAAGCTGACTTTCATCAGTCTTGCCTACACACCATCAGTTAAAAAAACGATCGTGTCAGAACGCGGTGACGTAAAACACAACAACGTGCTGAGAAAAATTAAGTTCAATGCTTCCGAGCATGCATCCACTTGATTCTGAGCATGCGTTGATTTTTAACCGATGGATTTCCCCACAGATGATCGTTTTTTCTATCGTTTTTCTAACCATCAGATTTAAAACAGGTTCTAAGTTTTTTCACAGATGGGGAAAAAAACTGATGGGGCCAACACACGATCGGTTCGTCGGATGAAAACGGTCCGTTTTCATCCGACGAACTGATCGTGTGTACGCGGCATAAGGGCCTGGTATGCTCCTGAAGGGGAACCCACGCCGTTTTTTTTTTATTTGCCGCGGAGTTCCCCTTCATGATCAGCGTATCAAAAACCCATGCCGGTGTTTTATTTAACCACTTCCATACCACGCCTATTCTGGAACTTCTCTCCTTCATGTATAAATCAGCATTTTTTTACTAGAAAATTATTTAGAACCCCAAACATTATATTTTTTTTAGAAGACACCCTAGGAAATAAAGTGGCGGTCATTGCAACGTTTTATCTCCAATGGTATTTGCGCAATCATTTTTCCAACGCATTTTTTTTGCCAAAAAAAAAACAAAAAACGGTTTCATGAATTTAAAAATAACAACAGTAAAGTTAGCCCAATTTTTTGTAATAATGTAATGTAACCGAGTAAATAGATACCTAACTTGTCACGCTTTAATATTGCACACACTCACGGAATGGCGCCAAACTTCGGGACTTAAAAATCTCCATAGGCGAGGCTTGAATTTTTTGTACAGGTTACCAGTTTAGAGATACTTGCACTTTTTTTTTTTACCTTTTTTTGTTTTGATCACTTTTATTCCTATTACAAGGAACGTAAACATCCCTTGTAATAGGAATAGTGTGTGACAGGTCCTCTTTATGGAGAGAGGTGGGGTCAATAAGACCCCACATCTGTCCTCCAGGCTGGATAGCATGAGATCGTGACACAAATTTCACTGATCTCATGCTTTCAGCTGCGATTGCAGCTTTGTTTATGTTTATATTTTTAAATCTCTATGCTGCTCATTCAGCGGCGGACGATTCGTTCTCCGGGCCTTCGATGGCACGGGAGAGCCCGGAGAAGCACCGGATGGCGGTGGGAGGGGGATGTCCCCTCCCGCCGCCTGTAAGAAAGATCAAGTGGCTGAACTGCCGCTATGATCGTTCTTATGGTGTGAACAATCGCCACCTGTAAAAAAGGATATCTGAATAAAGCCTGTAGCTGCACCCATCATTCAGATATCCCCCACTGAAGTCCTGGACGTCATATGACATTCTACTGTATGGAAGTGGTTAAAATTTGCCTTGGAGTCAGGGCCGGTGCTACCACTAGGCAGCCACCTAGGGTGCACTGGAGAGAGGCGGGGACACTACCACCCAGGGCGCCTGGCCACCGGTGATCCTACTCCCTCTCAGCAACTAACTCAACAGGCAGCCGCTCCACTCTAGAGTCCCTCCGTACAGTGTTAGCGGCGCTGGCACAGCAGCGGTGGAAAAATGGAGGAAGGAAAGACATCCCCTGCGTGCCTCTGATCATCAAAGTGCTACTGGCAGTGAGTGTGACCTGTCTGTGTACCTGCAGTCACATCGTTACCGTCCTCCACCAGTCTGCCTCTGATGTACCGCCCCGCCTCCGCTACAGCCAGCCAGCTCTGCCTCTAAGCCTCTGCCTTTCTGCCCAGTGCTGCCTGTGCCCATACGTTGCATGTCCTGTTTTGTTGACCAATAAAATTTACTTTCAAATTTTGATGTTTGTTTTTTGTTACTTTTTCATGCTACAGATTTTGCCAGCTGCAGCTGAAATAGGCTGATTGGCCTAACAAATCAAAACAGGTGTGATTTTTGTCTCAAAGTTCCTTTGAGCCCAGGTTCACACTGGGTACGATTTGGTACGATTTGAAATGCGATTTCACATGTCAAATCGCATCTCAAATCGGCGGCAATTGTTGGCAATGGCACCGTCCTAATCGGTGCGACGCTGCATCTGCGGCGCTGCACCGATTTCAAAAAGTAGTTCCTGTACTACTTTTTGCGATTTCGGGCCGCGATTTACACTGAACCCTGCACAGATGTCTCTTAAATCGCGGCCGAAATCGCGGCAAAATCGTGGCGAAATCGCGGTAAAAACACGATTTTACCGCGATTTTGAATTCGCAGCAGTGTGAACCTAGCCTGATGGACCCTTTATGATAGCATATGCATGGATTGTGTGTTGCCATGGATAGTCACCAGGAAAGGAAAAATACAGAGCGGTAAGTATTTATTTTTTCCTTTTTACTGCAGTGGTTCTCAGCCTCAGTCCTCAAGTACCCCCGACAGGACATGTTTTGTGGATTTATATTATCTAGAATTGCTGTGCAAATTACTAAGCCATTGACTGTCTGTCTTTTAACTACTTGCCGACCGCGCACCGTCATAATACGGCGGCAGGTCGGCTCTCCCAGGCGAGAGCCCGTAGCTATACGTCCTGCGCGTGAACGGCGATGGGGCGCGCGCGCGCGCCCCCCCGCCGTTCCCGATGATCAGATTCGTTTCAGAACTGATCAATCACCAGGTCCAGGCCAATAAAATCTGGCCTGGACCTGGTGATCACACTAACCAATGGTTGTCTTCCCCTGGCAATGTTTTGTAAACATTGGCAGGGGAAGTCATGCTCTCTCCCTCTTGTCGGTCTTTCCGTTCCAGACCGAGAGGGAGAGAGCATCTGAAACGTGAGTTGCACAACACTACTCTAACACCAGGTCACATAGGCACACATTTAACCCCCTGATCACCCCCTGATCACCCCCCAAATTAACCCATTCACTGCCTGTCACTGTGTCACCCAGTACAGCAATCAGATTTTTTTTTGATCGCTGTACTAGTGTCATTAGTGACAAAAATAAGTGTTTAGGTAATCAGTCTTAGGCCATAAAAAGTCTAGGGACCCCCCCTAACCCCCCCCAATAAAGGTTTAACCCCTTCATTACCCCCTGTCACCAGTGATCACAGTATAAGTGTCACAGGTGACGCAGTTTAGTTTGTTTATTTTCTATAGCATCAGGGCACCCGCCATATTTTTTGAAATAAAGTTTTAACCCCCTGATCGCCCGGCGTGTGATAAAAGTTTGGTTTTAGCGCCAGATAGGGTCTGCGTCGCCCCAGGCAGCGTCAGATTAGTGCCAGTAGCGCTAACACCCACGCACGCACCATACGCCTCCCTTTAGTGGCATAGTATCTGATCGGATCGATACCTGATCTGATCAGATCTATACTAGCGTCCCCTGCAGTTTAGGGTTCCCAAAAACGCATTGTTAGCGGGATCAGCCCAGATACCTGCTAGCACCTGCGTTTAGCCCCTTCGCCCAGCCCAACCCACCGAAGTGCAGTATCGATCGATCGATCACTGACACAAAACACAAAAACACATAACTGCAGCGTTCGCAGAGTCAGGCCTGATCTCTGCGATCGCTAACAGTTTTTTTGGTAGCGCTTGACTCAGTCGCTAACAGGTCAGGTGCTTTTTTGCCTGTGAATCTCACCACTGTACCCCTAAATTTAGAGCCCAAAATGGCAAATCGATGGTACAGTGATGAAGAGGCCTACTTGTTTATGAGCCTGTCAGATAGTGATGAGGAGGTCACGCATCTGTCAAATTCTTGCTCAGAATACGATCCTGTAGACGACAGTGGCTCCCTGACAGATAGCTCTGACGACGGAGTGGTCCCTGCTAGGGTCAGGCGTACCAGACCCCGATCTTCTGCTGTCGCTGAGGTGCAAGAACCGCAGGGCTCTCGTATGGAGGAGAGAAGTACTAGCGCCGCTATTCCTTCTGGTGAACTGGCAAGCACCAGCGGCCTAGTACATCCTGGTCATATATCCAGCACTGCAGTAACACTTGGTGACGTGGCGAGTCCCATAAGTGCAGTTCAAGCTGGAGAGGTGGCAAGCACTAGTAGTGTCCCGCTGCCACCAAGAAGAAGAAGACGACAAAGACAGGCCCGTCCCCATAGTGTCCTTCCTGCTGCATTCGCCAATCCTGATTGGGTACCCACCACTTCTGCAGCACCCGTACTTCCCCCATTCACTGGCCAACCCGGAATTCAGGTGAATACAGTTGATTTTACGTCACTGGATTTTTATTCGCTGTATTTCACCGAAGATCTCTATAGATCTATTGTGGACCAAAGCAATTTGTACGCTGGTCAATTCTTCGCCGCTAATCCCCAGCTGTCCCTTGCCAGAGATTGGAAGCCAATTACGGTTTCCGAATTTAAGATCTTTCTGGGCCTTTCCCTCAATATGGGCATTACTAAAAAGAGTGAGCTGCGGTTATATTGGTCCACGCACCCAGTTCACCATATGCCCATTTTCTCTGCCTCCATGGCCAGGACACGATACGAGCAGATCTTGCGGTTCATGCATTTTAGTGACAATGAACTCTGTCGTCCTCGGGGAGACCCTGAATTCGATCGGCTCTACAAAATTCGGCCCCTCGTAAACCACTTCAACGAACGGTTTGCAGCCTTGTATAATCCCCAACAAGTTGTCTGCGTTGATGAGTCCCTGATTAAGTTTTCTGGCCGCTTGTCATTCAAACAATACCTTCCCAGCAAGCGTGCCAGATACGGGGTCAAGTTGTATAAGCTCTGTGACAGGGCAACAGGCTATACATCTAGCTTTATGGTTTACGAGGGAAAAGACAGTCACGTAGAGCCGGAGAATTGCCCTGATTACATAGGGAGCGCTGGTAGGATAGTGTGGGAATTGGTGTCACCCTTATTCGGAAAGGGGTACCACTTGTACGTGGACAATTATTACACAAGCGTGCCACTTTTTAGTCACCTTTTTGATTATGGAATTGGCGCATGTGGCACCGTGCGACCTAATCGCCGGGGCATCCCCCAACGGCTTGTAGAATCCCGTCTTAGTCGGGGGGAGAGAGCCTGCTTACGGTGTAATAATTTGTTAGCAGTGAAGTGGAGGGATTCACGGAATGTTTTCGTTCTGTCCACGCTTCACGCAGACACGGCAGTCCAAATTCCTACGGCGACTGGTGTTGTGAAGAAACCCCTCTGTATCCACGAGTACAACCTTAACATGGGAGGGGTGGACCTCAATGACCAGTTGTTGGCGCCGTACCTAATTGCCCGGAGGTCCAAACGCTGGTACAAAAAAGTATCAGTGTATTTGTTTCAATTGGCTTTGCTGAACGCTCATGTGCTATACAGAGCTTCAGGACGGACTGGATCCTTCCTAAAATTCCAGGAAGAGATCGTCGAAGCCCTTCTGTTTCCAGATGGTGCTGTGCCCCACCTTCCCAACGCAAATGCAGTGAGCCGGCTGTATGAGAGGCATTTTCCTTTTGTCCTCGCTGGTACCCCTACCCAAAGAACCCGCCAAAAAAGATGTCGTGTCTGCAGCAAACTCGGATTTAGGCGTGACACCCGCTTTTATTGTCCCGACTGTCCTGACCAACCTGGTCTCTGCATTGGTGTATGTTTCAAACGCTACCACACACTAATTGAGTTTTAGCGTAGGGTACAGCACCACACAGTCCTAGGCACACCAACACAGGGTCTCGGAATATGTGATGGCCATCACATTTTGAGAGACCATAATCTGCAACGTTCAGTTTATAGTTTTCATAAAAGTGAAAAAAAGTAGAAAAAAAATAAAAAAACACACAAAAACACAAAAAAAATATAAAATAAAAAATCCAAAAATAGTTGTGGTTGTATTTTTCTCCTCTCTTTATTGTTCTCTTATGTTCACTCTCTACTGTCCACTCACTATTGTTCTATATCTATTCTCTCTATTTTTACAATGTTTTATTGTATTTGCTTTGCAGGTATGGTATGTTATACTGTAATGTTTGTTTTATTGTTAACCATCATTTGCTTAGCAGGTACGCTATTCAGTTGCATCGCGGATTTATTTAGCGTGACAGCAACAGCGTTTGCTCCCACGATATATAAAGCCGCGACTCCAACGCTGTAGGAGGTGATTTCACCACCACAGTTAAAAAAAGAGCATATATGCCGAAGCATGGGGGCATTAGGGGCGGAGGAGCGATTTTGCTCCTAATGCCGCGTACATACGGTCGAAATTCCGACGGAGGCTTGCCCGTGGAAAAGTTCGACCGTGTGTACGCGGCATAACTTTTTTTGCGGGAGGATGCCCCCATGCTTCGGCATATATATTTTTTAGGCACAGGTTGCGTTAAAAAATGTTTTGTTTTGTTTTTGATATTTGCTTTGCAGGTATGGTATGGTAAGATCTTACTGTTAAAATGTAATGTTACTTTGTTATAATGTTAACCATCATTTGCTTAGCAGGTACGCCATTCAGTTGCAGCGCGGATTTATTTAGCGTGACAGCAACAGCGTTTGCTCCCACGATACATAAAGCCGCGACTCCAACACTGTGGGAGGTGATTTCACCACCACAGTTAAAAAAAGAGCATATATGCCGAAGCATGGGGGCATTAGGGGCGGAGGAGCGATTTTGCTCCTAATGCCGCGTACATACGGTCGAAATTCCGTCGGAAGCTTGCCCGTGGAAAAGTCCGACCGTGTGTATGCGCCATAACTTTTTATGCGGCGTACATACGTGTGTGAGCGGCATAACTTTTTTGCGGGAGGATGCCCCCATGCTTTGGCATATATAAATGGTGCATGTATGCCCATCATTAGAAGTGGGTGGATGAAGGGAGGTATTCTAATGGTGGGCATACCCACCGATCAATCTTTTTTTCGTTCAGCCAACAGGCTGCATGAAAAAAAAAAAAGATTACAATACATGTCCAACAAGAACCATCAACGTACTGGTATGTTGCTGGACTTTGAATGGTTATACCAGAATGATGCCTGCGGGTTTAGGCATCATCTTGGTATCATTCTTTTCAGCCAGCGGTCGGCTTTCATGTAAAAGCAGTCCTAGCGGCTAATTAGCCTCTAAACTGCTTTTACAAGCAGTGGGAGGGTATGTCCCCTCCCCGGATATAAACTGCGCCATTGGGAAAGTGGGAAAACATTTTATCACACCGATCTTGGTGTGGTCAGATGCTTTAAGGGCAGAGGAGAGATCTAGGGTCTAATAGACCCCAATTTTTTCAAAAAAGAGTACCTGTCACTAACTATTGCTATCATAGGGGATATTTACATGCCCTAAGATGGCAATAAAAATTATAAAAATAATAAAAAAAAGTAAGGAACAGTTTAAAATAAAATTAAAAAAGCAAATTAAATAATAATAAAAAAAAATAAATAAAAAAAAGCACCCCTGTCCCCCCCTGCTCTTGCGCAAAGGCGAACGCAAGCGTCGGTTTGGCGTCATATGTAAACAGCAATTGTACCATGCATGTGAGGTATCACCGCGAAGGTCAGATCGAGGGCAGTAATTTTAGCAGTAGACCTCCTCTGTAAATCTAATGTGGTAACCCGTAGAGGCTTTTAAAGGCTTTTAAAAATGTATGTAGTCTGTCGCCACTGCGCATTTGTGCGCAATTTTAAAGCATGTCGTGTTTGGTATCTATGTACTCGGCCTAAGATCATCTTTTTTATTTCATCAAACATTTGGGCAATATAGTGTGTTTTAGTGCATTAAAATAAAAAAATATGTATTTTTGCCCAACAAAATGCATTTGAAAAATCGCTGCGCAAATACTGCGTGGTAAAAAAAAATGCAACACCCACCATTTTAATCTGTAGGGCCTTTGCTTTAAAATAATATATAATGTTTGGGGGTTCAACTTAACTTTCTTGCAAAAAAATAATATGTTTTTATGTAAACAAACAGTGTCAGAAAGGGCTTTTTCTTCAAGTGGTTAGAAGAGTGGGTAATGTGTGACATAAGCTTCTAAATGTTGTTCATAAAATGCCAGGACAGTTCAAAACCCCCCCAAATGTCCCCATTTTGGAAAGTAGACACCCCAAGCTATTTGCTGAGAGGCATCTCGAGTCCATGGAATATTTTATATTTTGACACAAGTTGTAGGAAAGAGAATTATTATTATTTTATTTTATTTTTTTTGCACAAAGTTGTCACTAAATGATATATTGCTCAAACATGCCATGGGCATATGTGGAATTACACCCCAAAATACATTCTGCTGCTTCTCCTGAGTACGGGGATACCACATGTGTGAGACTTTTTGGGAGCCTAGCCGCGTACGGGACCCCAAAAACCAATCACCACCTTCAGGCTTTCTAAGGGTGTAAATTTTTGATTTCACTCCTCACTACCTATCACAGTTTCGGAGGCCATGGAATGCCCAGATGGCACAAAACCCCCCCAAATGACCCCATTTTGGAAAGTAGACACCCCAAGCTATTTGCTGAGAGGTATGTTGAGTATTTTGCAGATCTTGCTTTTTGTCACAAAGATTTGAAAATTGAAAAAAGAAAAAAAAAAAATATATATATATCTTTCTTCATTTTCAAAAATAAATGAGCGCTGTAAAATACTCACCATGCCTCTCAGCAAATAGCTTGTGGTGTCTACTTTCCAAAATGGGGTCATTTGGGGGGGTTGTGTGCCATCTGGGAATTCCATGGCCTCCGAAACTGTGATAGGCAGCGAGGAGTGAAATCAAAAATTTGCGCCCTTAGAAATCCTGAAGGCGGTGCTTGGTTTTCGGGGCCCCGTACGCGGCTAGGCTCCCGAAAAGTCCCACACATGTGGTATCCCCGTACTCAGGAGAAGCAGCAGAATGTATTTTGGGGTGCAATTCCACATATAACCATGGCATGTGTGAGCAATATATCATTTAGTGACAACTTTGTGCAAAAAAAAAAAAATAAAAAAAAAGTTTGTCATATTCCAGCAACTGGTGGCAAGATATAAAATATTCCATGAACTCAAAATGCCTCTCAGAAAATAGCTTGGGGTGTCTACTTTCCAAAATGGGGTCATTTGGGGGGGTTGTGTGCCATCTTGGCCTTTTATGGCCTTCAATACTGTGATAGGTAGTGATCGGTAGTGAGGAGTGAAATCAAAAATGTATGCCCTTAGAAATCCTGAAGGCCGTGCTTGGTTTTCGGGGTCCCGTACGCGGCTAGGCTCCCAAAAAGTCCCACACATGTGGTATCCCCGTACTCAGGAGAAGCTGCAGAATGTATTTTGGGGTGTAATTCCACATATGCCCATGGCATGTGTGAGCAATATATCATTTAGTGACAACTTTGTGCAAAAAAAAAAAAAATTGTCATATTCCCGCAACTTGTGGCAAAATATTAAATATTCCATGGACTCAACATGCCTCTCAGCAAATAGCCTGGGGTGTCTACTTTCCAAAATGGGGTCATTTGGGGGGGGTTTGTGCTATTTGGGCATTTTATGGCCTTCAAAACTGTGATAGGTAGTGAGGAGTGAAATAAAAAAATTGCGCCATTAGAAATCCTGAAGGCGATGCTTGGTTTTCGGGGTCCCGTACGCGGCTAGACTCGCAAAAAGTCCCACACATGTGGTATCCCCGTACTCAGGAGAAGCAGCAGAATGTATTTTGGGGTGCAATTCCACATATAACCATGGCATGTATGAGCAATATATCATTTAGTTACAACTTTTTGTAATTTCTTTTTTTTTTTTTTTTTTTGTCATTATTCAATCACTCGGTACAAAAAAAAAAAATATTCAGTGGGCTCAATATGCCCCTCAGCAGATTCCTTGGGGTGTCTACTTTCCAAAATGGGGTCATTTGGGGGGATTTTGTGCTATTTGGGCATTTTATGGCCTTCAAAACTGTCTTAGGTAGTGAGAAGTGAAATCAAAAATTTGCGCCCTTAGAAATCCTGAAGGCGGTGCTTGATTTTCGGGGCCCCGTACGTGGTTGGGCTCCCAAAAAGTCTCACACATGTGGTATCCCCGTACTCAGGAGAAGCAGGAGAATGTATTTTGGGGTGCAATTCCACATATAACTATGGCATGTGTGAGCAATATATCATTTAGTGACAACTTTTTGTAATTTCTTTTTTTTTTTTTTTTTTTTGTCATTATTCAATCACTTGTTACAAAAAAAAAAAATATTCAATGGACTCAACATGCCTTTCAGCAGGTTCCTTGGGGTGTCTACTTTCCAAAATGGGGTCATTTGGGGGGGTTTTGTACTTCCCTGCTATTTTAGCACCTCAAGAATTGAGATAGGCAGTCATAAAATAAAAGCTGTGTAAATTCCAGAAAATGTACCCTAGTTTGTAGATGCTATAACTTTTGCGCAAACCAATAAATATACGCTTATTGGCATTTTTTTTACTAAAGACATGTGGCTGAATACATTTTGGCCAAAATGTATGACTAAAATTGAGTTTGTTCGATTTTTCTTATAACAAAAAGTAGAAAATATCATTTTTTCTCAAAATTTTCGCTCTTTTTCCGTTTATATCGCAAACATTAAATATCGCAGAGGCAATCAAATACCATCAAAAGAAAGCTCTATTTGTGGGAAAAAAAGGACGCAAATTTTGTTTGGGTACAACATTGTATGGCCGCGCAATTACCAGTTAAAGCAGCGCAGTGGAAAATTGTAAAAACACCTCTGGTCTTAAGGCTGACAAATGTTCCGGTGGGAAAGTCGTTAAAGCACATGTGCAAGATGAAGGAAAACCTGCAAACATAGCCTGTTGGAGAGGGCATTGGCGGACAGGCTGGAAGTGCTGATTTACAGCACTATGCTAAAATCTAGCTCAAGGCAATCCTATTCTAATTGTGAGTGTTAGAACCCCTGCTTGTGTTTTTTTTGGTTGGGCTTTGTGTCCCTTTTCTTAAAATTGGCTTCACTTCCTGCCACACAGCTGAACAGAAAGTGAGGGTAAAAGCCTACCAATGTCTTTTCTTGGGAACACACATGTCCATCTAACTAGTGTCCCCATTAAGCAAATTGCACTCCAGTACTTTGCTGTGTACACCCCATATGATTAGGTAGTTTTGGGTTTAGTAAAGGCAAAGCCACTCTGCCGTACAAGTGTAGTTGCTGAAAATCTGAGGGGAAGCACTGATGATTTTAATATCCAATCATGTAGAAGCCAAGATTTTTTTTTTCTTCCTTGCTTGTCCACCTCCAGCAGTTGCACTTGTAGTGCAAAGTGGATTTGCCTTTAGTAAATGGACCCCAAAGTCCCTAATAATTTGGGATGTACACAGCAAAATGCTAGAGTGCACTTTGCATAATGGGAAACTATTTAGATTGATCTGTGTGTCCCCAAGAAAAGACATTAGTAAGGTTTTACCCTCACTTCCTGTTTGGCTATGTGACAGGAAGTGAATGAATTTGAAGTAGAAAGTGACAAAATTTAGGAGGTGTCTTCACCCTATTAGAGGTGCAGTCATCCCTAAAAAATTAGCAGACTTTTAATCCCTCTGCACTCTAGCCCCAAGAAAAAATAAGAAATTATTTCATTTAGTTTAAATTTGCAAAGACACATTCCTCAGATCAACTGTGATGCATGTCAATGGCCCATTTAGCCCTTGTTTAATAGAAAACACCAGTTGCCTTTCACTAAAAACATTTGTTAGTCCAATCCTGGAAATCTGCATCTGCTTTACTATCACTTTCCCTAAAAATTGGGTTCCTGCATGTAGATGCGCGACCACGTGTATTGGATATGCGCATATGTGGTTCTCGGAAAGCGGTGGCCAGCACACAGGTATGACATCACGCCCCTACAGGAAGTTGCTTGTACCACTGCTAAGGTCTCTGAGGAAGGGATGATACTTATTTGCAAATTAAGAACATTGTTTATTTAACATTGGGGGGTGTTTGTGGGGGTCCCTAACACACATTCATACATATTAGCAACGCTGTATCCTGGCCTATTGGCATGGTTATATTTTCTTAGTCCTCTCAATAAAATTATCAGAAATTTGTGCTTAAAGTAGAACTATAATCATCAATTTTTTCTCATTTTGGATAGAGTAAGGGAGGGTTATAGCCCCTGTCAGTTTATTTTGTACCATCCCTGTCCAAATGCGGAGATTTTCCTTCACTTCCTGTCCCATAGCCAAACAGGAAGTGAGAGAAAAAATATGCAAATTAAGGGAATCCAATGCCCCCCCCCAGAGCCCTCAGAACTAGTGCCCCCCCCCCTGAAATTTTATTTTTTCTTAAAAAAAAGGGTGTGGCCTTGACAGGAAGGGGTGGGTAATTTTTCAATTAGGAGGCGCAGAATTTTAGTCAGGCCTAGGGCATCACAAAACCTAAATATACTACTGCATATTAGGGCTTATTTAGACAGGATCCGATTTACAGCATGTTTTTAGATTGTGGGAGGAAACCCACGCAGGCACAGGGAGAACATGCAAACTCCAGGCAGATGGTGTCACGGGCGGGATATGAACCAGCGACCCTTTTTGCTGCTAGGTGAAAGTGCTATCCACTACACCACTGTGCTGAACGGACATGTATCTAGAGATGTAGGTTCTTGTGTCCACTTGTGAAAATACAAGTGGGTCATGGCTAGGGATGAGCTTTATGTTCGACTCAAACATTGGCTGTTCGGCGAACAGCGAACAATTTGTTTTTTTTGCGGCAAATTGAAAAAGCAGCGGAAACACCCTTTAAAAATCTATAGGAGAAAATGATAGAATGTTAATTTTAACGGTTAATATGCAAGTTATTGTTTGGTGACCCGGGTCCTGCCCCAGGGGACATGTATCAATGCAAAAAAAGGTTTAAAAAAAAATCATTTTTTCCAGGAGCAGTGATTGTAATAATGCTTAACCACTTCCGTACAGTAGGATGTCATATGACGTCCTGGACTTCAGTGGGGGATATCTGAATGATGGATGCAGCTACAGGCATCATTCAGATATCCTTTTTTACAGGCGGCGATTGTTCGCACAATAAGAATGATCATAGCAGCAGTTCCGCCACTTGATCGTTCTTACAGGCCTCCCACCGCCATCTGGTGCCTCTCCGGGCTCTCCTGTGCTATCAGAGGCCCGGAGAACTAATCGTCCGCCACCAAATGAAGAGCATAGAGATTTAAAAACATAAACAAAGCCGCAATCGCGGCTGAAAGCATGACATCAGTGATTTTTTTTTACCCATCTCATGCTTTCCAGCCTGGAGGACAGATATGGGGTCTTATTTTTTTTTATAAATTCTTTATTTATTTCAAGAGTTACGTTACAGGACATTACATTTCATCTCTTCTGTTTGATTAGAATATTATCCGAGAGTTGGGAGAGCAATGGATACATACCTCGTCCTCCTCCCCTCCTCCCACTATTTTATCCTATTTTCGTAACACTTTCCATTTTCCTCTCTATCTTTCTATATTTTACTACCCTCTGTCCCCCCCCCCCTTTCCGCCCACCCCAAAAAAAAAAAAAAAAAAAAAAAAAAAAAAGGGAAAGCTCATGTTGGCCATTGCCACCCCCCCCCCTCCCCTTACCCCTCCCTGTACCTCACATAAGGAGCCCACGTCGCCTGATATCTCTCATCTTGATCTTTCAATGCCATTGTTAAATTTTCCATTTGTTGAATCTCTGCTACTTTTGCAAGCCATTGTCCTCTCGATGGAGGAGTCTCCTGTTTCCACATGGCGGGAATGCACGCTCTCGCAGCTATGACAAGGTGTCTTATCAACGAGTTTTTGTATTTTTCCAGTGACAGTGGGATATCTAGTAATAGAACCGCCAATGGTCTATCCATTAAGTTAATTCCTGTTATTGTGTTAATTGTTTCCGTTACCATCTTCCAGAATTCCTGTATTTTCCTACATTCCCACCATATATGCACTAATGTCCCTTCCGCCTCGAGACATCTCCAGCAGATATCTGAAGTCTCTGGGTATATTCTGTGTAATACTGCTGGTGTTCTGTACCATCTCGTTAGTATTTTATATCCACCCTCCTCATACTTACTTGCTACTGAAGCCTTATGAGTAAATCGTAGTATCCTGTCTTTTTGTTCTTGGGTAAATATTTGTCTAAGATCTCTCTCCCATGCTAATATGAACGTGAATTCTTGTGGTCTGTCTTGCTTAATTAATGTTGCGTAAAAATAAGATAAAGAGTGTCTTATTGAGTTCCCGTCTAGACATGTCCGCTCAAATCTAGAAGGGGGTCTTACTACTGTAAAGATATCTGCCTTTGTTCGGAGGAATGCTTCTAATTGAAGATGCCTCAGAAAATCTAATTCTGGTATACCTTCTCTTTCAATCTCTCTCCTTGTCATTAGACGATTATCTTTTGAGAAATGTATAATTCTACTTATACCCCTCTGTCGCAGGGCATTAAACCTTGGGTCTGTCATTCCTACTTGAAAAGCCCTAGTGCCTAAGATCGGTGTCAGTGGGCTTGGGTATTTTGACATCATCGTTCTTTCAAAAATCTTTTTAATAATCCGTCTGGTGGCTCCTACCAGTGGGTGTTTCTTTACTTCTGTTGTTATTTCACTATCTGGGATCCATGCCATTCCTTCTAGTGGAACCTCTACCGTTGCTTGTTCCATTCTTATCCAGGGTTTTTTGTTCCGCCCGCACCACTCCACAACTTTAGTTAAGTGAGCTGCTTCCTGGTATTTAATTAGATCTGGGAATCCAATCCCTCCTTCTCCCTTAGGGAGTGTCAGAATAGTTCTACTTATCCTGGCTGGTTTCCCTGCCCAAATACATTTCAGGAATCTTGATCTTAGTTCTCTCAAAAAACTTTGTGGAATCTTGATTGGTAACGCCTGTATTAGATATAGGATTTTTGGGAGCACATTCATCTCTAATATATTTATCCGCCCAAACCATGTGAATTTTCCTTTGTCCCATCTATCTAGGTCTGATTTTATTCGCCTAGCCAACAATACATGGTTAACTTCGAATCCCCTGTTATCTTTGTTCCTAGATAAGTTATATGGGAGTCTGTCCATCTGAAGCAAAAATGAGTTTTAATCTGCTCCAATATTTCCACTTTTACTTCTATTCCTAGTGCTTCTGTTTTCCCATAGTTGACTTTAAAGTTGGACAGACTTCCATATTCTCTTATTTCTGCTATTAGGGGAGGTAGAGAAATCACTGGGGATGTTATAAAGAAAATTAAATCATCCGCGTATGCCGCCACTTTCTGTGCCTCTTCTTTTGTTGCTACCCCCCTAATGTTTACATTAGCACGTATTTTCCTTAAGAAAGGCTCCATTGTCAAAACAAAAATTATGGGCGATAATGGGCATCCCTATCTTGTCCCGTTTCGAATATCGAATGGGTCGGATACTTTCCCTTCTATTTTAACTTTCGCGCTTGGATGTGAGTATAGGTTCGAGAACCAACTCATCATCCCTTCTCCTAATCCTATGTGTTGCAGCGTTGCTTTTAGAAACAGCCATTCCACTCGGTCAAACGCTTTTTCTGCGTCACTTGCTACTAATATCATTGGCTTCTTTTCTTTTTGGGCTAGATATATTTTGCATTTACCACTCGCTGTGTATTCTCTCTTCCCTCCCTGCCTGGTATAAATCCCACTTGATCTGGATGTATCAGATCTGGCATGCATTCTATTAACCTTTGGGCTATAATTTTTGTAAATACCTTTAGGTCCACATTCAGCAATGATATGGGACGGTAGCTGGCACATTGAGAGGGATCTTTCCCTTCTTTTGGAATAACTACTATATGTGCCAGCAGTGTTTCATTTGGTATTTTTTTTCCTTCCCGCAGGGAGTTGAAAGCTGCTATAAATCTTTGTGCTAATTTCGCCGTAAACATCCTATAATATGTTAAACTAAACCCGTCAGGACCTGGTGCTTTGCCCAATTTTAGCATTTTTATAGCATCCGTAAACTCCTTTGTCGTAATTGGTTCGTCTATTTTCTTTGCTATATCTTCCGATATTTTTGGCATCAGAGTGTCTTTAATATATTCCCTGGCTTTTTCTAGTTTCTCATGTTCCTTCTCTACGGTCAATTTGTCCTCTAACTGATATAGTTTCTCATAATATTTCTTAAAGCAATTTGCGATTTCTTGCGGGGTATTGACCATTTCATCGTTAGATGTCTTAATTTGTGTAATGTGATTACCTATATGTGCTCCTTTCAGGGCATTTGCTAGTATTCTGCCTGGTTTGTTCCCAAACTCATAGAATGTTCTTCTCCCCCTTGTTAGTTTAGCCTTAGCCTTGTCTATCAGCAACAGGTTTAGTTTTTCTCGAGTCGCATCTAATTCCTGTTCTATTGATTGGGCCTGAGATTTTTTATGTACGGTTTCAAGCTCCCCCACTCATTTGAACATTGTGTCTATCTGTTCGTTTAACATCTTTTTCCTATGTGCCCCCATTGCGATGAGGTTGCCTCTCATTACGCATTTGTGCGTTTCCCACAGACAAAAAGGAGTTGTTTCGTCTGTATCATTTGTCTAAAAAAAAAACTAAAATTTTTCCCTTATTTTCTCTTCGTATTTCCTATCTTTCAATAGTGTATCGTTTATTTTCCAATGCCATTCCTTCTTATCCCCGACTCCCCATTTTATTATACAGTCTGTTGGAGTATGGTCTGAGAGTGAGAAAGTTCCGATAGTGGCATCCACTAGAGATGTCACTAAATTTTGTGGGATAAAAACATAGTCAATTCTGGTGTATGACCCGTGTCTAGCTGCGTAGAATGTGTAGTCTCTCTCCTGTGCATGAGTCATCCTCCAACTATCGATCATTTGTAGTTCTTGTAGGAGTTTTTTAGCTTTCCTTAATTTTAATATATGACAGATGAGAGACACCTTTCGACGTGTCCTTCATAGGATCCAGGGCCAGATTCAGGTCTCCCCCTATCACCAGTATACCCTCCCTGTGTTGGTGGACCATTTGTAAACATGATTCCAGATAATTTATCTGATCGACGTTTGGTAGATAAATATTTACCAACGTGGTCTTCTGTTGGTTTAATATTCCTTTCACTATTAGCAGACGTCCCACTTCATCTTTAATCACTTCAGATTCCTTCTACCCCACTTGTTTAGATAACAAGATAGATACCCCACATGATTTTGAGTTTTGTGATGTACTATGGTATACTATCGGGAACCTGCGATTTTTCAAATTTGGGGTTTTTCCCCCCTTAAAATTAGTTTCTTGTATAAAGATGACCTGTGATTTCAGTCTATGTACTTCTGATAATAGTCATACTCTTTTTTCGGGGATATTCAGCCCTTTAACATTATACAAGGTAAATGTTATATTCGACATGTTTTATCCTACCCCTAGGATTAGCTGTCGGGGGGGGGGGGGGGGGAGGCGGGGAACGCCAGCCAACAGAACAAACCAAAAAAAGTGAAAACCCCTGACCCCCTCCGCAAGAATTGCCTTCTCGCGTCTGTAGTCTCCCGGTGTCCCCCCAGAGACCGGGCCGCCACAGAGAGAGGGAAAAAAAAAAGGACACCCCAAACGCCTCCGGCTTGTCCTCCACCCCGGAGGAGAGGCATTTGTTGTGGGGGTGCTGTAGAGCAGGGCAGTGCTAGTGCCCGGCATCCCTATACATGGCCCTCTATTTCCTTTACCATATATTTGACCAACTTTCTCTCTTCCTTATCTGATTTTTTTTTTTTTCATATATTTTTTTCGTATATGTCTTTACATTATGTTTATCTCTTGTTATCTCCCTTCCCCTTCCCCCTCTTTATATACATTCTTAGCATTTCGATTTTTCCTGAGCTGTCTCCTTCCCCCCCATTTCTTCATCTCTTCGTCTAAGCACTATACTCCCATATCTCCTTAATACCAGAATAGTACTTTATATATTTACAACATTTACAACATATTTAACCATATTCTTATAATTCAGATAATTTCTCATCAAAATCTTCTACATTATTCCTTATATTGTCATATGAACTATCTCCTCCTCTCTCCCCTACCCCCCCTGGTGCACCCCCCACTTATTCCGCCATTCCCACCCATCCCCACCCCCCTTCCCCTTATGAATACCTTGAAATCTTAACATTGGTGTGTGTGTCTTAAATCCCCTTACCCCCTATCCCACCACTTCTTGCCCGTGTTTTTTTTTTTTTTACCTCTTAATTCACCACCCCCTTTCACCCTTTGTGAGTCAGCGGAACCATAGGTCCTGTTACAAATTATCTGTGTTCTTGTTAACCTACCACCTCAATATCCTTCACCCCTTTAAGTTAGATTAAATTACTCTTCCCTCCCTCCTCTCATCTCTCTCCCTATAATTATCCCTATACTACTCCCCACCCTACTCCCCGCTCTCTTATCCCACCCATTTCTACTGTCCCAAGAAAACTAGTGACTCTCAATATTACCACTCTGCTATCCTATTGATAGCGTTCTTACAGTTATCAACACCCTGTGATAATGCAAATCCACACAAAAAAACAAAAAACAAAAACCCATTCCCCTACGCACCCCCCCGCCCCCGCCCCCTCCCCCCTATTCAATCCATGGAGGGGTTCCTCCCGCCTGGGAAGTAGAAAGAGAGAAAAAAAAAAAGGGAGGATGGTCCCGCTAACAGAAAAGAAACGTTTCCGATAACAACAGTACAACAGTACCATAATATATATAATACCATAATACCCTTCTTTAGGGAGAAGGCAGCCCAAAAAAAAAAAAAAAGGAAGGGGCCGAGCAACATCGGTGACATTTTCAAGAATGCAGATCCTGTAAAGAGAGAGATTTGCTATTCGTCATTTTAGTCTTTTGGATTTCCTCAATGGCTTTCTGAGCTCCGTCCTCTCTGTCGGGTCACATCTCTATCAGGGGTGGTCTGTATTTCCCTCCAGTTTGGTACGTCAATAACTTCAGACCCCAGGAACTTGAAAAGCTCAGGCAGCTGAGCTGGATCATTTAAAAAAAACGTTTCACCTTCTCTCTTAATGATCAGAGATATCGGGTACCCCCATCTGTAAGACCCGCCTTTGGAGCGAATAAGATCTAATAAAGGTTTTAATCTCCGTCTTCTAGCTCTCGTCTGACGGCTTATGTCGGGAAACACTTGGATTGTATCTTTGTATATTTCCATCGGCCCTTTTTGCCAGACCTCCCTCATTATCGCCTCTTTTATCCTAAAAAAATGCACCCTGCAAAGCACATCTCTCAGGGACTCTTGTGTCAGATTACGATCTGTAGGGATCCTGTGCACCCGATCCAGCTCAATTTGATTATCCGGTGGATTACCCAATATCTCGTTAAAAATCGCCATCACTCTCCCTCTTAATTCAGCTATAGTAACAGCTTCTGAGATACCTTTGAGGCCGGGTACTCACGACCAAACATGTATGGTGAAAGCGGTCCGTCGGACCGTTTTCACCATACATGTCTGCCAGAGGGCTTCTGTACGATGGTTGTACACACCATCGTACAGAAGTCCGCGCGTAAACAATACGCGGGGCGTGTCCGCGGTGTCGCCGCGTCGATGACGCGGTGTCGCCGCGACAATGACGCGGCGACGTGGGCGGCCCGCCTTTAAAATGCTTCCACGCATGCGTCGAAGTCATTCGACGCATGCGAGGGACGGCGGGCGCCTGGACATGTACGGTAGGTCTGTACTGACGACCGTACATGTCCGAGCGGGCAGGATTCCAGCGGACTGTTTTAAAACAAGTCCAGGAATATTTGTCCGCTGGGAAAAGGCCCGGCGGGCAAATGTTTGCTGGAATTCGGCCCGCTCGCGCCCACACACGACCAAACATGTCTGCTGAAACTGGCCTGCGGGCCAGTTTCAGCAGACATGTTTGCTCGTGAGTATGGGGCCTTATCCGTATATTATTCCTCCTGTTTCTATTTTCATTATCTTCTATCTGTAGCGTTATCAGTCTCTGATGTTGTAATGTGATTACCTCCTCCAGTTTATCTACTCGGGCCTCCGTTAGTCCTTGTGCCACTGTGCAGCTTATAACCTTCTTATCTAAGTTTTCAGTATTTTGCCGTATCTCTTCCATTTCTACCCTCAGAGGGCCCAACCATTTACTCATTAGCTCTTGTTGTATGTCATCTTTAGTGGGGAGGGAGTTTAGCAGTTTTTTAATGTCCTGATCCCCCCCATCCGGTCTCTCTATCCCACTGGGTCTTATTGACCCTGCCTCTCTCTATAAAGAGGACCTGTCACACACTATTCCTATTACAAAGGATGTTTATGTTCCTGGTAATAGGAATAAAGCTGATCAAAACAAAAAAAGGTAAAAAAAGTGCAAAACTAAAAAAAATTCCATATAAAAAAAATATTTTTTTTTAAATAAAACGCCCCTGTCCCTAGTAGCTCGCACTCAGAAGCGAACGCGCATGTAAGTCCCGCCCACATATATGTAAACGCTGTTCAAACCTCACATGTGAGGTATTGACACGTGCGTTAGAGCGAGAGCAATAATTCTAGCACTAGACCTCCTCTTTAACTCTAAACTGGTTACCTGTAAAAAAAATTCAAGTGTCGCCTATGGAGATTTTTATGTCCCGAAGTTTGGCGCCATTCCATGAGTGTGTGCAATATTAAAGCGTGATAAGTTAGGTATCTATTTACTTGGTGTAACATCATCTTTCACATTATCCCAAAAATTGGGCTAACTTTACTGTTTTGTTATTTTTTAATTCATGAAACCGTTTTTTTTGCAAAAAAAAAGTGTTTGAAAAATGATTACGCAAATACCGTTGAAAATAACAAGTTTTAATGACCGTCACTTTATTCCCTAGGGTGTCTGCTAAAAAAATATATATAATGTTTGGGGGTCCTGAGTAATTTTCCAGAAACAAAATATAGGGCCAGATTCATAAAGCACTTACGCCGGCGTATCTCGAGATGCGCGGCGTAATTGTAACTATGCGCCGTGCGTATCCCCAAAACGAGATACGCCTGAAAACCAGCTTTTTCCGACCGACGTAAAAAGTTTACACCAGCGCATCGTGGGGCATAAAAATACGCTAGACGCACCATTGTTTTGCTAGTCAAATATGCAAATGAGGGAGATACGGCGATCCACAAAAGTACGTTTGTGCGGCGCAGACTACGCGCTGTGCGCATCAGCTGTTTGTCCGGTCTAAAGTTACCCCTTATAAAAGCAGCCTTAACTTTGCACCAGACGTGTGCAGGTCAGCTAAAGCAACACCGTTAGGGACGAGCTGAGCACCCACACTTGCAGGACAACAATCTGTATGCCAACATGCAAGGGACATCCATGGTCATAGCTATACTAGTGGCTTTAGAGGCGCGCAGAAGGAGGAGGGCACGGAGGAGGAGGAGGAGGGCACGGGAGAGGATATACCGCACACGCATAGACGTCTTTGGCATGGCTGCTTCTAAGGTGTTTCGCATCTTCAGATTCAGCCCTGAAGCCATCGTGGAATTAACCACAACCCTGCAGGATGACATCACCTGCCCAACACACCGCTCACATGCAGTGCAGCCACTGGTCAAGGTACTGGCAACACTCCATTTCCTTGCCACTGGCTCTTTTCAGCGCACAAGTGGAGCGGTGGCTGGGATGTCCCAATCCTCCATTAGCAGATGTGTGCACCAGGTTATTCCTGCAATCCTGAGACGCATGGCCAACCAAATCATCAAACCCACCCAGGAGGACCTGCGGATGAAGGCAATGCGTGATTTCTACAGAATTGCAGAATTCCCACTTACCGTGGAGGCCATTGATTGCACACATGTGGCACTACAGCCCCCCCGTGAGACAGAGCACATATACCGCAATCGGAAGCATTGGCATTCCATCAACGTACAGGTGATAGTCGATGCCCAATACCTCATATTGCACGTCCGTGCCAAACACCCAGGGTCCAGCCATGACAGCTACATATACCGTCAAAGCCACATCCCAACAGAATTTGAACAGAATGTGTATGGGGACAGCTGGCTGGTTGGTGAGTGACATGGGTGTCAGGCATGACTGTCCCCCCCCCATGATGCAGACATCACGAGGGGCACATGCACGACTAACATCCTCCTGTCTTTTCCCTTCCAGGTGACTCTGCATATGCACTTGGACCCCATCTCATGACTCCATACCGGAATCCCCAAACACCAGGAGAGGAAAGATACAATGAAGCACACGCACGCACCCGTGCAGTGGTGGAACGCACCTTTGGCCTCCTGAAGTCCTGTTTCCGATGCCTGGATAAGTCGGGGGTACCCTGTTGTATTCCCCAAACTTTGTGTGCCAGATCATCGGGGCATGTTGCCAGGGCCGCTGTTAGAAATTATGGGGCCCCGTACAGCCTACCTGACGGAGCCCCCTTCGACCACACCCTTGACCCCACCCCTAACCCGTTATAAAACAAAAGGCAGGTTTGTTGCTGTTTACACATGCGTGCGGGGGCCAACATGTGCGTTCGCAATTGCGCGTAAGCATTTTGTTAATAAAATTACATTGTAGGTTTCATTTGTTTTTGTTTTTTTGCTTTCACAAGAAATTAATAACATCCCTCGTGATAGCAGAGCCATGACAGCTCCTCTTTTTTACTTTCTGCCGAATCACCGGGGCTAAAAAATTATATCTGATCATTGCTGCAGTGATGGGGGTAAAATGCAGCTCCACTGCACATGTTTACTGCTACCCCCAACTGAAGTAGCATTACAATCATCATCACAGGCAGCACAGTAAGCAGGGGCTCTATCATGGCTGTATGTGACATGGCTCTTTGCTGACTTTGTTAACTTATGGCTGTACTGTATATAACAGACTGTAACACAGCACAGCCATAACAAAGTCAGCAGCCATGAGACAGAGCCAGGATAGAGCCCCTACTTACATAACCGTGCTGCCTGTGAAGACTATTGTAATGCTAATGATAACCTGCTGAGTTCTATTCTAAGGACACAGTGAGGATTCTATGCTTTATTCTTTACTCACTGTGTCCACTGCAGCCATGCTCTCCTTCATGTCAGCCTCCATGCATCTCTCTCAGCACCTGAGAACAGAATCATGGTATCACTCCGCCGTCCGGAACTAATTCAGTGAGTAGTGAACTGCTGCATATACATCCGCTCCCAAAAATGAAGAAATAGTCCCTTCTCTGTGCGCACCCGGGCCCCTCTGTTGACCTGACGGGGCCCAGGAAAATGGTATAACCCCGCTCCATAACACAAGTAGGAGCGGGGGAGAAGTTTACCAAGCTTTATTTTTTTGTTTTTTATTTAATGCAGCAATGAGTAATGCTGGCCGGGCCCCTCTATGCAGCTGATAGGGCCGGGCCCCGTACACCAGGGCTGGCTGTACTGCCCTATCAGCAGCCCTGCATGTTGCATTCTGCACAACTTCGCCGTGAGAAGGGGCCTGGAGATTGAGCTACGTGATGACCTGACCCCCGAACCAGACAATCCCCCCCATAACCGAGGCTACCCCGTCTTCTGAGGGAGCAACAGCCAGGAGACGCCTCGCAGAAGGCATCTTTGCACGTTAAACCCACACATTAATCATGGCACAATGAGAATGCACGCATGCACACCACTGTGGTCCCTAGCACAGACACATCACATCCACATCTAATTGGATTAGACCAAAGTACACCGCACGGTACTAGGGAGCAGCAACGCCACGCCAAGGCTCCAATTATGTCACTGTACATTCATACACCATTCACACGGACCTGGGATCACTTCTCCCTGGTCCTGGGGAACCCTTCTCCACCAAAACTGAGGGTGACACCCCTTTTCAGGCAGGAATGTCACCCCCCACATTCATACATCATTCACAAACATAAAACAAATCATAATCACAGTAAAAACAAAAAATAATAATAAAACACTGAAAACAAAAGTACACCACAAATCAACGTCTTTGGCGTGACCCACGCCTGGGCCGGCCACGGCCCCGGCCCCTCAGGGGAGACTCATGGGGGGGGGGATGAGGGGAAGGAGGAGCCTTCCCTGGTCTCTGCCCACCTGCCGGCCTGCCCTCCAAGGCCACGGCTATTCTGTTGAGGCCAACATTCAGGGCTGCCGTATTGGCCTGGACTGCCTGGGTCAGGGCATGCACCTCCTGACCCACGGCTGCTGTGGCAGTCTGCATTTCATTTAAACAGTTTATGAATGCCAAGGAGTTACAGCTCACGTCATTCACTGAGTCCTTTATGGAGGCCAGGCTCTCCTCCATCTGGGCCAAAGTCTGGGTGACCTGACCCAGATGGTGGGTCTGAAGGGCCTGGTCCCTCTGCAGATTAGCCGGCAGAAAGTCTGACACCCCCCTGGTCTTCTGGGTGGCCTTCCTGCCTCCAGATGAGGCTTGTGGCCTGGGAGAAGGGGAGAGAGAGACCCTTGGGGGGGGAGCCCTGTTGGGGGAGGAGTGGGAGGGGCTACCCCTGATGGAGGCCTGACTGTTGCCAGCCACAGGGGGAACGTCCTCCAAATGGAGTAGTACCTCATTGCCACTGGTGACCTCCTCCTCCTCAACCTCCTCCCCCTCAACCTCCCCCTCACCTCCATGAGGTGAGCTGTGGCCACTCCCCTCCCCTGAGGTCTCCTGGCTTTCCTGGGGGTCTTCATCAGCCTGATGTGCGGGGGATGGTGCAGACTGGCCAGATGGCCCCGCACCCTCCTGCCGATCTGTGGATGACACAAAACATACACAGGTTGGAGAATACACACACTTGTCACATATTCCCTTCCCCCCCCACACACATGCTACTCACCAGATAGAAAAAAAAGCGTACCTGTCCTCACGGCCTCATCAGAGTCAAAGCCAGGCAGACCCTCCACTTGCTGGCTGTGGAAGCACTGGGCCACCGCACGCTCCCCAGCAGTCAGCCTTATGGTGCAGGGTGGTCCCCCTCCAGTGCCCCTGGAATGTGCTGTTAGCGTGGCCAGCTTCCTACGGACCACGCGCCTCAGATCATTGATCTTTTTGGTGACCCCACTGAGGGTCCTCGTCTCCCCCCCCAACGCATTGATGTCATCTACAATGTCCTAAAGGATCTGCTTCTTCCTGGCCGGGGTGGTGTCCCGGCTCTCAGGGCCATGCAAAAACCGCCCATGTAGGGTGATGGCCCTGGTCAGTATCTCCTTCTCCCGGACAGAGAAGTTCAACTTCCTCTTCTTTGGTGCCATCTCTGCACCAAACATTCAGCACAAACAGACAGCAAAAACAAACAGCAAAAACACTCAGCAAAAAACAGACACAAAAAACAAACAGCAAATACAAACTCCAATAACACTCTCCAATAAGACTTTCCAAAAACACTCCGACACAAACCAACACACAGCCACAGACAACAGAGCAAAAGCACCTTGCTTCAGGAAGGGAAACACATGGATGTACTTTTGCAATGGGAAGGGCGTATGTCTGGGCCTATTTATGCCCTGGGCGTATCTCACTAAGTACGCCGGGCCTAGTTCCTATCTCACTGATTGCGCCGGGCCGAGTTCAGAGCATGCGCTGTGAGGCACAGAACATAGTTAGCGTCATGCGCGCATGCGCAGTCCGGCCGGCCCTTCATTTGCATGGGGTCACGGCTCATTTCAATGGAGCACGCCCACTTCCTTCCCACTTTCATTTACCCCGCCTTATGCCTCGGAATTTACGTTACGCCGGCGCATATTTGGGCGCAAATACTCTGTGGATACGGTACTCGCGTCTCTAACTTGAGCCGCCGTAACGCAAATGAGATGCGCTACGCCGGTCTAGATATGCGCCGCTCTACGTGAATCTAGCCCATAATTTTTACATGAAGGAGAGAAGTGCCAGAATAGGCGCGGTATGGAAGTGGTTAAAGTGAAACAATAAAAGTGAAATATTCCTTTAAATTTCATACTGGGGGGGGGGGGTATAGTATGCCTGTGAAGTAGTGCATGTTTCCCGTGCTTAGAACTGTCCCTGTACAAGATGTAATTTCTGAAGGGAAAAAAAAGTAATTTAAAAGTTCTCGTGGCTATAAAGAATACAGAGAACAGTCATTGCTAAAAAAAAAAAAAAGCGTGGGGTCCCCCCAAATTCAATTACCAGGCCCTGCAGGTCTGGTATGGATATTAAGGGGAACCCCGCCATCAAATTAAAAAAAAATTACGTGGGGTTCCCCCCAAATATCCCTACCAGGCCCTTCAGGTTTGATGTGGATTTTAAAGGGAACTCCACCCCAAATTTAAAAAAATGGCGTGGAGTTCCCCCAAAAATCCACACCAGACCCCTTATCCGAGCACGCAACCTGGCCGGCCGCAGGAAAAGAGGGGAGACAAGAGAGCGCCCCCCCTCCTGAACCGTACCAGGCCACATGCCCTCAACATGGGGAGGATGCTTTGGGGTCCCCCCCAAAGCACCTTGTCCCCATGTTGATGGGGACAAGGGCCTCATCCCCACAACCCTGGCTGGCCGGTGGTTGTGGGGGTCTGCGGGCGGGGGGCTTATCGGAATCTGGAAGACCCCTTTAACAAAGGGGACCCCCAGATCCTGGCCCCCCCCTGTGTGAAATGGTAATGGGGTACATTGTACCTCTACCATTTCACAAAAAAAAAGTGTCAAAATAAGTAAAAAAAGACAATAGCCGGTTTTTGACAATTCCTTTATTAATGTCTTCTTTCCGCGCTTTTTCTCCTATCTTCTTTTTTTGTGCATTCATTCGGGTTTCTTCCTCCATCTTCTTCTTCCTCTGCTTCTTTCTTCTCGTCCGCATCTTGCACCGGCTTCTTCTGGGGATCCCCTTTGTTAAAGGGGTCTTCCAGATTCCGATAAGCCCCCTGCCCGCAGACCCCCACAACCACCGGGCAAGGGTTGTGGGGATGAGGCCCCAAAGCATCCTCCCCATGTTGAGGACATGTGGCCTGGTATGGTTCAGGAGGGGTTTGCGCTCTCTCGCCCCCCCTCTTTTCCTGCGGCCAGCCAGATTGCATGCTCGGATAAGGGGTCTGGTGTGGATTTTTGGGGGAACTCCATGCCATTTTTTTTTTAATTTGGGGTGGGGTTCCCCTTAAAATCCATACCAGACCTGAAGGGCCTGGTAATTGAATTTGGGTGGACCCCGCGCTTTTTTTTTTTTTTTTTAAATTAATGAATTTTCTCTAAATTGCTGGGAGCTGACAATTTATTATAGCCACGAGTGATTTTTAAATGTTTTTTTTTCGTCATTTTGTACAGAGACAGTTCTAACCAAGGGAAACATGCGCTAATTTACAGGCATATTATACACCCCCCCCCCCAGGTACGAAATTAAAAGGAATATTTCACTTTTATTGTTGCACTTTAAGCATTAATAAATTCACTGCTCCCGAAAAAACGCCCATTTAAAAAAATAAAAAATGCATTGATACATGTCCCCTGGGGCAGGACTCAGGTCCCCAAACACTTTTTATAACAAAAACTAGCATATTAACCTTTAAAAGGAACACTTTTGATTTCTCCCATAGACTTCTAAAGGGAATTCGGCGGCTTTACATATTGTGACAGGAAGTCAGGTAAATCTGTGGGTGTTGTCACAGACGGGAGATACATTTCTGCCTTGTTTAGACAATACACCAATTGTTATTAGGCGTTGGCTGCAGAAGTAGCCAGAAAAGGTTTAAGGGCGTTGGAAAACTTCAGCTGTTCAGAATGAGGCAATTAAGGCCTCTATAAGTAATCCAGAGATTACCACTGATTGCTGCATCCTGAGGCTTTGTGAGTAAGGAGAGCAGTAGCTGAAAGTCTTCTGAGGAGGTGAGGTGGTGATTGATTTTTCTGTGTGATAAAAATCAAAAAGAGACTATTGTTTTTCTGCTGTATGACCAGCAGTGTCTACCCAGCAGTAGGCTGTGCTAGATTCCATAGATAGGTTCCTGTGTGATGAAGGTAGACGCCCCAAGTGGCCAGGGTTTATTTTATGTTTGATTTTGTTTATGCTGTTTGGATGCTTGCACTTGTTTCCAGCAAGATGGAAGAATAAACCAAAATCTTTGTTTTCAACCGTCTTCGACTGCCTTTCTGTACAAATTCAGTGTGTAGTGAACCCATCCAGGGGGAAAGTAAATATTTTTTACGTTCTGCTATAAAACATGCCCAATAATTAAAAAAAAATCGAATTTCTTCATCAATTTAGGGCAGTATGTATTCTGCTACATATTCTTGGTAAAAAATCCTAATAAGTATATATTGATTGGTTTGCGCAAAAGTTATAACGTCTACAAACTATAATATATACGTTTGAATTTTTTTCTATTAAGATCAAAACTTATAGCGGGACGATATTGCGGCAGACAAATCAGATACCTAACTGACACTTTTTGGAGACCAGTGACACTAATACAGTGATCCGTGCTAAAAAATATGTACTGTCACTGTACTAATGACACTGGCAGCGAAGGGGTCAACATCATGGGGCGATCAAAGGCTTAAGAGCCCTTTCACACCAAAAACGCCTATAGAGGAGCGTTAAAATCGCGGTAAACACCGCGATTGTACCGCGTTTTTACCACAATTTTACCACGTTTTTACAGCGTTTTTTACAGCGTTTTCAATTCATTTCAATGGAGAGGGGCGTTTTTGGAGCGTTTTTAATAGCGCTATAGCGAAAATGCGGCAAAAACGCTGCAAAAACGCACTAGTGTGAAAGGGCTCTTAATGTGTTCCTAGGGAATGCTTGATAACTATGTGGGGGCTGTTTGTACTGTTGGAAGGTAGAGATCCATGCTTCTTAGCAGGAAGACAGGATCACAGCCTTCCCTTGTCACAGAACAGCGATCTGCCTTGTTTACATAGGCAGATTGCCATTCTGCCTGTCTCCCAAACAATCGGCAGGTCCCGACTGACATCACGTCTGCCGGGCCAACTTATTGCCTCCTGCTGTGTCCAATCACAGCGGCAGCGAGTTGCCGTCGCATCCCAGACATGGAAGTGCAGAATCAGTAAATGTACTTGGGGTGGTCAGCATCTGGTTAATGAAACAGTGGAAACAAAAGTTATCACTAAACATTTACCCAATAGACCTGCAATAAAGTAGATGTTGTTTATGATAAGTATAATCTGAGGCAGCAAACCAGACTAAGCCCTGGTTTACACTGATCTGGTGCGAAAAGCTGCAATTCCTATGCATTTCCTGCATTGCATAGTAATAGCACTGTGTTAATGCGATCTGTTGCAGGTGTAATTAAAAGTAGGTCACAAAACATTGTGCGTTTGCCTGAACCATATTACATGGGTGTAAACACCCAAGCGATCCGGTTCCAGTGCAAACAAGAAAAAGCAGCATGCACCATTTTCATGCAGATACGATGTGATTTGAGCCATTCAAAATGAATGGCTCAAATCGCACCACACAGAATTGCATGTGATTTGCACAGGAATGCAAGGTGGACCAGTGCTCAAATGGTAGAAAAAGTTTTATACACACTCACCCCTCACAGTATCTTTTAGTTGAATAAAACAAGACAATGTTATTGGTAGCCACATGGCCAGAGCAGAATTTTAATTATATGCACTGCCCAAACCACTATAAGCTTTTCCTATTACAAATTCTTGTGGTTGCAGTGTTCACAGTTACATATTTAGAATGTATAACTGGCATTTGTGTTATTCGTGCAAGCATACATATAGGTTAAATATGTTAACTAGAGATGGGCTGAACACCCCCCGATTCAAAACATTGCCAAAGTTCACATCCAAACCACGAACCCCATTGAAAATTCCTTTAAATATAGTGACGGGGGTCCCCTGAGTCTGCCTGTAAAGTGGCACATTTGTACCGTGTAAAGAACCTGCTGCAGAAAAACTGACATATATAAAGAAAAATTTACTTTTAAATTGATTTTCCCTGCAAGCGGTCTTTATTTTGTAAAATAAAACAGCTTGGGGAGCCAGTCTGTATGACGAGGCCACAATTTAGAGCACAAAGAGCAAGATTAGAGATTTTTTTGGATAAATTCTGGTGTCTCTTTGGCAGACTTTGGATAGAAATAACAATTTTTTTTCACCACAGTGAGCAAGCCTTATGTGAAGAAGTCAAATTATAGTACACTCAGGCCAAGATTAACATTTTTTTTCCCGATAAAGTCTGATGTCTCTTTTGCAGACCTTGGATCGAAGTAACAGGTGTGGAAAAATTGGGCTTTGGGTGTTGGTGGTGGCTTTACACCGTAACCCTATAGAGGTAGTCTTAATGAAAGCAAGAATTCTCCTTGCTGTAAAAAAAAAAATTTTGATGCCCTGGTCAAACAGGTGTGGAAAAATTGGTCTTTGGGTGTTGGTGATGCCTTCACGCTGTAACCTTCCAGAGGTACTCTTGATGAAAGCAAAAATTGGCTTTGCTGAAAAAAATGTAAGTTTGATGCCCCTGTCATTTAGTTGCAGAAAAATTGGTCTTTGGGTGTTAGTGGTGCCTTCACCCCCATAACCTTCTAGAGTTACTCTTGATGATGAAAGCAAAAATTGGCCTTGCTGTAAAAAAAATTGAGATTTGATGCACCTGTCGAACAGGTGTGGAAAAATTAGTCATTGGGTGATAATTGTGCCCATGAAACCTATACTAAAACATTACTTCAAGATAAAATCAGCACATACAAAGCTAGGCAGTCTAGACAGTATTGCAGAGATTCAAGATCCCAATAACACTTAATCTGCGACATCAGCATCAGAGGCTTGATAGTTGCTGCTAATCCAGGACTGATTCATTTTGACAAATAGCAGCCGATCAACAGAGTCTGTGGTAGGGTTGCCACCTTTTCTTCAATCCAAACCCGAACATTTTTGCGGCGCACGGCAATTTTTTTGTAGTACATGCTATAGGAATGTAAAATACCTGGGACACATTTTGGTTTACCCAAAGAGAGTAATAATGAGGTGTGCTACGGTGAACAGTAGCTGTGGGCAAATTGCATTGCATTGCAACAGGTGGGGGGGACTTAAAGGGGCTTGGTTTAAATAAAACAAAAGCATTAGTGTACCCATAAAATATGATTAGATAAATAAAAGTAATGTCAGTAAAAATATGAAAATAGCCTACCTTTAAAGTGGACACTGTTAGCCAATAGAGCAGTGGACGGTGTCAGACGATCAGTGGAAGGCATTAGTAGAGTAGAGGACACTAGACATGTGCACAGCAAAAATTTTCGTTTATTTCTGTTTCGTTTCTGTTCGTTTATCGTGATTCGTAACGAGTCGTAATTTCGTAAGACGTTAGTTATCGTATTCGTACTCTTTAGTATTTTCGTAACACTCTTTTTCCGTTTCCGTTTTTTTCTGTTAGTTTATTTTTCGTTGAATCGAGATTCGTATTTTCGTTATATTTTGTATTCTGCCGCGTTCGTATTTTTAAAATGATTTTATTCGTTCCTTCGTTTTTACGTTAGTTTAATTTTCGTTGTTTTGTTATTCGTATTTACATTATATTTTCCATCATGCCGCATTCGTATTTTCGTAAAGAAATATATTTTCGTTGCTTTATGATCATTCGTATTTTCATGTCTAATTTCCTTTGATTGTAAAAACGTACTTTTGTAGATTTTATTGCATTCGTAATTTATAGTTAGAATACATTTTACGTTTATTCGACACACTACTCGTCGTAATTTTGTAATTCGGATTTTACTGTGATTGACTTGACTGTCTTAGTTAGCACACACACCCTGTCTAGAATGAAGTCTGACGTAGAAGAAAACTAAAATATGTCAGATATTACAAATACAAATCTAGAAATTAGATGCACTGCAGTCTAACACAGAAAAAGACACAATGAGCCAGGAGGTAATGAGAAAGAAGCTCATGAGGCAGGTGGGCGGAGCCTAGTGGGTCGGTCATGCCTGACTAGAGCTCCGCACCGTGACTGGAAAAGACCCGCAAATAACGGAGGAACAGAGCCGGTGAGAGCCGGGAAAACCGCAGGAAAGGCTAACTGAAGGGTGAGAGAACATTTTGACACCAAAATGGTGTTAAACGGCACAAAAGGCAGAGGGAAAGCACATAGCAGCAGCGGCGCTCAGCATCCTAAGAGCACTGCTCTGAAAAAGGCCCCAGTCTCCTCAGATGCCCTCACCTCAGGAAAATCTAAATCCACCTCAGCTAAAGCATCTAAACAGATGGCTTCCCTGAGGAGCACCGCCACAGACAGTGAGGAGGAGGATGTAGCGCAGGATGGTACCTCACAAATAACTCAAGGGACAGCGGTCCCTAACAGCATAATGAGACAATTTGAGAAAATGCTTCACAAGGCACTGCAGAATACCTCAGATCAGATTACAACTAAGCTCACTAAAGAAATCAGAGAGCTTGGTAATCGCACGGATGCTCTTGAGTCTAAAGTGGACGAAATATAAATTTTTACTCAGGACTGCATATCTGAAATTAAAAATCTTAAGGAGGAGAACTTAACACTGCAGAGTAAGTTGGAGGAATTTGAGAACCGCGCCAGGAGGTCTAATTTAAGATTTAGAGGTATACCTGAATCCATCATTGATCTGAATGGCACAATGTTAGCGCTGTGCCAGGAAATATTGCCTGGGATACCAGCTGACAGGCTGGAAATGGACAGAGTCCACCGCGCTTTAACTCAGAGGAAAGCTGATGGTCCCCCGAGGGACATCATAGCTAAATTTCACTTCTATAAGACTAAAGAGCTAATCCTTCAGAACACCAGGGAGAAAAACAAGCTCTCTTTTCAGGGACACGACTACCAAATCTTTGCGGACATATCGCAACTCACAATCAATAAGAGAAGAGCAATGAGACCCCTATTACAGGAATTGCAGCAACGCCACATTAGGTACCAATGGGGCTTCCCCTTCTCCCTGCGCTTTACTTATCAAGGCACGAAAATTGTGTGCAGGACCCCAGAACAGCTTCACCAAGCACTGATTGACTTTAAAATAATAGAGACCCCACCGACAACGACAGCTGCACGAAGAAGATCGGCATCTAACTCCCCACGCGATAGCTCACCGCAACAAAACCAGGGCAACGGTATTCAACAGCTGCATAAGCGTGGCAGATTCGTGGAACAACAGCAGGATCAAGAAGACACGATGGACTGATACCTAAGAGCTTATGCATTTACTTACCTCATGGCACACCGACTTGAATCCTTTCTGCAGATGTACCATTTGAATAGAGCAGCAGCTCTGGACTCTGTCATTTAAATGTATTTACTTTCTCTCTCTTTCTTTCTCTCTTCTCTTTCCACATATCACATATATGCCATAAGATCTAAGGCCATACATGTCGCCATCAAAAGCAATAGATGCTCCTAATCCCTTCAATGTAGGTCTATCTCACTGCTTCTCCCCTTCAGAGGGCTAGTAAGCATAGTATACAGATTGAATCCCACCTTACATATCTCTTTTCTCACTTTCCTCTTACTTTATCTAATTTTCCTCAGAGCTTCCTATATCAACTATCATCCAGTCCACTATTACCATTAGTCAACTACCCTCTGTGTTGCCTGGGATCAGACAGTCCCACGATAACCCTTAATATTAAGCAGAATGGAGGGATCCCCATAGCGTTTAATGCCCACAAGGAAGAATGTCACAGCATCCACTCCCCCTCCTTCCTAAAAGCTGGACATCTTCCCCTGACAGGTTATCTCACCTAGCTAACTACTTGTATATATTTATAGTTCTTTATACATAGTATCCTCTCGGGATACTTGCAAAAATGTTTTAGGCAGCGGGTCTCCAGGGCACGGAACCCACTTGCGCCACCATTGGTTCCCCTCTGGTCTCCGCAACCACCTGCGAGGATCAGACGTGGACCCCCTTTTCCCCTGATCGGGTTCTCCCTCCCCGATATCGGGCCAGATTTGTATGCACGTTGTTTGTTGATTTGTGCATTGTTTTGTTCATTTATAACGTTTTGTCTTTTTCTTTGAAGGCTATCGTTCTCAGTTACCCCCCCCCTTCCTCCCCCTCCCCAATCTGCGGGGCTCAGTTCGGGATGTCGATGCGCAGGACATCAAGGTAAGAAGCACATGATGGTTAGGCTACCATGGCTCCCCTAAATGTATTAACCTTGAACGTGCAGGGCTTAAACATACCGCAGAAACGAGTTAAAGCTTTCAGATACTTCCAAACCAAGAAAGCGCACATTTTATGTTTACAGGAGACACATTTCACCCCTAATACGACCCCTAAGTTCTTCCACGCCTCCTACCCACAGGTTTACACTGCATCAGCCCAATCCAAAAAAAGAGGTACCCTTATAGCATTTCACAGATCTACGCCATTCACTATTAAATCAGAAATCATAGACCCCGAGGGCCGATATCTCATCCTAACTGGTCATTTATTGGACAACGCAATAACAGTAGTCTCATACTATGCACCTAATTTAAATCCCCTACCATTTATGTCGCATCTCCTGCAAGTAGTAAACGCACATAAATTTGGGTCCATCTTCATCTGTGGAGACTCTAATCAAGTTCTCCTCCCTTTTCTTGACAAAACGCCCTTTTCCCCGTCCCACCAGAATAAATGGAACCTTTCCAGCCTACTGGCAAAATATAATTTAGCGGATTCATGGAGGGAAACAAACCCCACCAAACGTGGTTATACCTATTACTCGAACCCCCATAAATCGTCTAGCCGCATAGACCATATATTTCTGTCGATTGGCATGCTGCCAGAAGTCCTGGACTCAAGCATCATTCCAATTCCGTGGTCCGACCATAATGCAGTCCTCACTGTCCTATCCTCTATGATCCCCAAAAAACAAGACCCGACATGGTATTTACCTGACATTATTCTTAAACATCCCTCCTATAGGACAATAATAGAACAAGATTTAGACGAGTATATAACACTTAATACATCACCCGATGTCTCCTCGCTTACGCTCTGGGAGGCACACAAACCAGTGCTACGGGGGAAAATACAAAGGCAAATGGGAAACCTTAAAAGGGAGCGGAAACAATTATTCCACAAATTAGAGAAAGAACATGAGACAGCCTTCATGGCCTTCCAACACAGTCACACACCCGTGACAAAAGCCCGGCTGGACAAAGCACGAACGGAATTAGACCTATTTCTTACGGACACGGCTGATAAGATGATACTTAGGCGCAAACACTCTTTCTATAATAAAGCCAATAAATCAGGCACTCTTCTTGCGAGATCGCTCAATTCCATCAATAAAAACTATAAACCAATACATCTTAAAACAACAAATGGCAACTTCTCTAGTAACCCAGTCAAAATTGTGCAAAAATTTAGCACACATCTTAAAAAACTGTACACAGAATCAAACTCTTTTAGCGAAAGGGAAGCGGATGCCTTTTTTACCAATTTGCAATTGCCTCGACTAAATGAATCACACAAAAATTTGTTGGATGCACCAATCACGCAAGAAGATGTCATGTGTGCCATTAAAGAGCTAAAATTAAATAAACGTCCGGGCCCGGATGGATTCACCGCGAGATACTATAGAACGTTTAGTAATCAACTTTCCCCAATGATGGTGGTGGCCTTCAATGATTTATTGAGCCAGAAATCCTTTAGGCAGGAGTCCCTCACAGCCACTATCTGCATGATACCCAAGCCACACTCTGACTCAACCCTATGTGACAACTACCGTCCGATATCCATGCTAAACACAGACGTGAAGTTACTCGGTAAAATATTGGCCAATAGGCTAAACAAAACAATAGGATCCTTGATTCACCGGGACCAAGTAGGCTTCATGCCCAGCAGGCAAGCAGGCGATAACAGCAGGAGAGCAAGCCTGTTGGCATGTATAGCTAAAAAAAGGAAGATCCCTGCCTGTTTTCTCTCTTTGGATGTCAGACAGGCATTTGACTCAGTCTCATGGGCGTATATGGAATTTGCACTGAAAAAATGGGGCTTCGGCCCCAACTTTATAAGCTGGGTTCTGCAACTTTATCGAAACCCGAAAGCATATGTGAAATATGCAGGCTACAAGTCGGAAATGTTTGATATCCAAAGGGGGACCAGACAGGGTTGCCCGTTATCCCCGTTACTGTTTGCCCTTCTGATTGAGCCCCTAGCCCAAAAGATAAGACTTGACCCCAAGGTGCTTGGTATTGAATTAGGGGGAGTAAAGCATAAGTTATGCCTTTACGCTGATGATATTTTGTTGTTTCTTTCCTCTCCTCAAGTCTCGGGGCCCAACTTACTCCCAATCCTACATCAATTCGCGTCAATCTCTGGTTTGGCAATAAATCCCAAAAAATGCCTAGCACTCAACATCTCCCTTTCTCATACAGAACTATCGGCCGCCAAAGTGGGCCTCCCATTCGAATGGCCAGTCAAAAGCATCCCGTACCTGGGAGTACACTTGACCGCTGACGTCTCAAATCTTTATAGCTGTAATTATCCAGCTCTCCTGAAGCAGCTCACAAACTTAATGAAATCCTGGACACAACTCCCTCTTTCTTGGTTTGGAAGAGTCTCAGCCATAAAAATGACCATTTTACCCAAACTCCTGTACCTCTTTAGAGTGCTTCCTATACCAGTACCTGCACATTTCCTGCGGATTGTCCAAAGACGAGTTTCCTCCTTTGTCTGGGGGCCCTCCAAACCTAGGATCAAACCACAAATCTTACACCTCCCAAAGACAGCCGGGGGGCTTGGTTTCCCCAATTTTGCAAAATACTATCAAGCCGCGCAATTAGCTATTCTGACTAAATATCACGCCAAGCAAGAAGCACCGATCTGTGTGTCAATTGAAGCAATAGAAAGTGATCCCATCTCAACCTCGAATTTGTTATGGGTCACCCCAAAACAACGGAAACACATAAATAATCCCATCACAAAACACACATTATCCCTATGGGACAAAGTAAAAAATAAACATCTCCTGATGTCCCCTTTAACCCCCCTGCTGTCTTTCATCAAAAACCCTGCTTTTTACCCAGCCTGGGTCTCCCCTAAATCCTTTACAGAATGGGTGGATCGAGATTGTACACAGAAATATAGGTTCTTCGACTCGACAACAATAATCCCCTTCCCATCCTTGAACAAATTGTATGGAATACCCCCCAAGGAAATCTTTCGATATCTACAGATAAAGAATTTCTTCCAACCCACAGCATGTACGACAATAGTCAACAACCGACTATCTGCTTTTGAAACCATATGCAATAATGACCCGCACGCTAGAAAAGTTATATCCACATTGTACCTCCTTCTGCTCTCGAACTCTAGCAATAACAAAATACCATATGTCCATAAATGGGAAGAAGATTTGGGAGAGGAGCTGAGTTCGGAGGAATGGGGTCAAATATGGAACAATACCAAAACAATGTCGATTAACGTTCTAGCGGCAGAAACAAACTTTAAGGTACTTTCCAGGTGGTACTTGGTCCCTTCTAGGGAAGCCAAATTCTCGAGTAACTACTCAGAATTATGCTTCAGAGATTGCGCAAATAGGGGGACTTACTTTCATACCTGGTGGTTGTGCCCGATAGTTCAGAAATTCTGGTCAGAGATATTTAAAATTATTAATGTACTCACGAATAAAACGATCCCCATGGACCCAAAAACGGCCTTACTTAACCTAAAACCGGTTAATGTCCCGCACGTTCACTTTACTTTGACAAACCAGCTTCTAACGGCAGCTAAACAGACTATAGCGAAAGCCTGGAAATCTCCAAACTTACACTTGAATGAAGTTATTAACAGAATGAACGTTGCTATGGTATATGCCAAGATGTCTGCTATTGAAGCTGACACAATCACCAGATTTGAAAGCGTATGGAAGCCCTGGCTGGATTATGTAACACAAAACACATTTAATGGAGAAGTACTCAAGCCATGGTAGCCCAGTCATCTAGTTGGTGTCCGGCTCATTGATATGCACAAGGTTGGTAGACTCCTGTTCTGACCCCGCAGACCCCTCTTTCCCTCCCTCCTCCCCCCCCCTTTTTTTTTTTTTTTTTTTTCTCTTCCTTTTTACTTCCTTTTTCCATTTCCCTCTCATCTTCTTCTACTCACCCAAGACCTTTCTTTTTTTTCCTTAAGCACCCATCTTTACCATACTAATTAGATGTATAAGGATAGTCATGAAGTAACTTAGTAAATTTGTAGTCACGCGCTACTCAGGAAGCCTTAGAAGAAGCAAAGTATGCTATAGATCCTAGGGCCAGTAGCACTTAGCCACAATTCCTGGACTGTTATTAGTTTTTAGTATAGACAGGTTTAACACCTCTATGCTCCTGATTATCATTTTGTTTAATTCTTATGCCATAAGTGGAGGGAAAGGCTAATTATAGGGCCACCTCTATCGAATTTACTTACGTTATTATTTGTACACAGGCTAGATACGGAAATACTTTCTGTTCAATACCATTTAATTTTATTATTACTGTTCCCAAATGTACACTTGTCTTTAATACTGTTCAATAAAGATATATTGACAAGGAGAAAGAAGCTCATTGGGGGAAGGAACAAACCTCTTCAGAGGAAAGGGACAGCGCTCAGTGGCTATTGGTCAATGTCCAGAAATATTTCAGTACTAACGAAAGCTAATTTACATTATTTTGTATTTTCATTGTTTTCATTTCAGTTTTCCGAAGATTCGTAATTTATTTTTCGTTAGTTTTGATTTTCGTTTTTTAGTCTTTGTTCGGCATTTCGTTTTCTTTTCGGTCTTCGAATATTAGTAAGTTTGCATTTTCGTTCATTTTGTTTTTCGTAATTTTTTTTTTTTTTGGGTTCGGTATTTTCGTTGTTTCTATGTTTTCGTTTCTTTCATCTTTCGTATCTTCGTTGTTTTTCATATTCGTTATTTTGAAAATATCGTTATTCGTTATCAATTGCGCTAAACCATTCGTTCATTCGTATGTTAACGAATCAACTAAAATAACGAAAATTGACGGAAAACGTATTCGTAACTTAAAAAATTGCACATGCCTAGAGGACACTGTCAGTAGAGCAGAGGACAGTGTCACCCAGTGAGAACTGTATATATGTATGGTGTATTGCCCCCCAATACCCCCCCCCGACTGTATATACGGATGGTGTATCGGGGAGAACTGTATATATGGGGGGAGAACTGTATATATGGGGGACTGTACATATGGATGGGGGGAGAATAATATATGGGGGGGACTGTATATATGGATAGTGTATGGGGGGAGAATAATATATGGGGGGGACTGTATATATGGATGGTGTATGGGGTGAACTGTTTATATGGAGGGGGGGGAATTGTATATATGGGGATAACTGTATATATGGGGGGACTGTATATATGTATGGTGTATGGGGGGGAGAACTGTACATATGGGGGGGGTAACTGTGTATATGGGGGAGAACTGTATATATGGGGGGCTGTATATATGGGGGGGCTGTATATATGGATGGTGAATGGGGGAACTGTACATATGGGGGGTAACTATATATGGGGGGAGAACTGTATATATATAGGGGGGAACTGTATATATGGGGGGGGGGAAACTGTACATATGGGGGGGGGTAACTGTATATGGGGAGAACTCTATATATGGGGGACTGTATATATGGATGGTGTATGGGGGGATAACTGTATATATGGGGGGGATAACTGTATATATGGGGGGATAACTGTATATATGGCGGGGGTAACTGTATATATGGGGGGGAGAAATGTATATATGGGGGGGACTGTATATATGGGGGGGCTGTATATATGGATGGTGTATGAGGGGAGAACTGTATCTATGGGGGGGACTGTATATATGGATGGTGTATGGGGTGGGAACTGTACATATGGGGGGGGGGGTAACTGTGTATATGGGGGAGAACTGTATATATGGGGGCTGTATATATGGATGGTGTATGGGGGGGATTAACTGTACATATGGGGGTGTAACTGTGTATATGGGGAGAACTGTATATATGAGGGGCTGTATATATGGATGGTGTATGAGGGGAGAACTGTATATATGGGGGGGAGAACTGTATATATTGATGGTGTATGGGGGGAGAACTGTATGGGGGGACTGTATATATGGATGGTGTGTATATGGGGGAGAACTGTATATATAGTGTATGGTGGGGGGAAAGTGGTGAGGACTGTATGTATAGTGTATGGTGGGGGGGAGAGGTGAGTACTGATATACTAACTTGGCAAAAACTGACCTTACTTACTGAGCTCCAGTCTCAGCACAATCTCTGCACACTTTCCAACAGAGCAGCAGGGAATGAGGAGGCTCCGCCTTCAACCCCACCTCCTTGTCCCTTCTGCAGCCAACCAGAGGAGAGTACCCGGCAACATGGAGGCTCTGCCTCCGCCTCTGTCTGTGTCCCGTCTGCACTGCAGCACACAGAGCAGACGGAGGTTTGATAACAGTGCGGGGGGGGGGCGAGGGGGGGGCGAGGGGGGGGGAGCTCGTAGTCGCACTCAGTCAGGCAGCAGGAGCAGAAATCCACGGGACCAAACTCCAGACTCACACTACACGGGCCGTGGCAGCACAGCTTCGGGCACAGGCACAGGGAGCCACTGGCGGGTCTGAATAATGTGGCAGGGTCTCAGGCAGGCAGAGACCCGGGCACATGTTTCAAAACCCGTACTGTTCAGGTGAATCCCGGACAGGTAGCAACCCTAGTCTGTGGACAGACGCACTCTTTTATCTGTCAAAAAACCTCTGGCAGCACTGAATGTCCATTTGGAAAGCACGCTGGATGCAGGGCAGCCCAGTAGCTCAATTGCATACTGGGCAAGTTCTGGCCAGTGGTCTATTCTCATGAACCAGAAACCCATGGATAGTCTACTGATAAGCTCTCATGTCTGTTTTTTTCCTTGGATAATGTTCCACCATATGATGCAGATGCTGCCGATGGGATCTTGAAGCCCTGGGCACCGAGGACAATGTTTTTTTGAAATACATCACTGAGGTGGCCCCCTTCTCCATCGCTCCTCCTTTGACCAACAGAAGCCTATAAACTGGCTTTTCAATAAGACTGTAACCTACCAGACTTTGTGAAGGCATTACATCCTTTAAGGTGTCCTCAAGTCTTTTCATCATGTGCTCCCTCTGCGAGGGCAGGATGAAACTTTCCCCTTGTAACGGTGTTCAAGGAAGGTTGTCAACTAATAATGATCCTTCTCCTTGATGGTACGAATTCTCATGTCCTTTTGCAGGCTTTGAAGAATAAGGGAGCCCATGCAATGCAAGTTTGTGGAGGCATGAGAAGCAGAGTCCTTGGGGTCACTGAGAATTACAGTATCTGGAACTGCCTGCTCCCAGCCACGTACTACTCCCAATGTTTCTGGGGACTGAAAATCATCTCCTAAAGGAGTTGTAAAGGAAAACATTTTTTGCCTAAAATGAATGTCTGCAAGGTAGACAGACAGAATAGTGTAATGATTCTGTTAAAAAACGAGTAAATACCTATTAAATTCCTTCATCTATATCAGCTCCGGCGTTCTAATTTCTGTTCTCTCATTCACTTCCTGGTTTGCGGCGCTCGATCATGTAAGAACTACATTTCCCAGTATGCATTGCGGCACGCCCAGTAATTCGCACATCCTTGAAGTCTCTAACACGTAGAGAGCGTCCTGCCGCACAGATGTAGTTCCCAGGAGGGGGTGAGCACGTCACTGACCACCGCAGTAAAGCCTCCCTTCACGGTGGTGATTTACAATCAGACAAGCAGGAAGTGAACAGAACAGAGAAGAAATAGAGCAACTTCTGAGCAAAAAACGAACAATGAGGAAGTGAAAAGAGGATTGTCTGCAGGTAAAGGATGCTTATTATGAAAAAAAATGTTTTCCTTTACAACCCCTTTAAGGTTTGACCAATGCCTCCAAAACTGCCACAATCCTCCTCTTTTCTCTCCTCCTGTGTGTTCTGTGGTGTTCCGGGAATAGTGTCTGCATAAAGTGGGCCTTGAGAGGTAAGGAAGTCCTCCTCTTCCTCCAGCTGCTCTGCCTTAAGTGCTCTGTCCATAATGCCACGCAGAGTATGCTAAAAAAGGAACACAATAGGGATTGTGTTACTGATACATGCATTGTCACGGCTCACTTTACTTGTCACCTCCTTAAATGGTGACAGTACAGTGCATGCATTCTTTATCAGCAGCCATTGGTGTGGGGAAAAAAAGCCAAGCTGCCCTAAGCCTGTCCTTGTTCCATACTCACACAGGTACTCGTTGACCGTCTTCTGCTGCATCTGCAGCATTACTAAAGTTGAGTTCCACCTGGTGGACATGTCACAAATCAAACGGTTTATGGGCAGATGGAATTCCCGCAGAAATTCAGCCAACTGAACACTGGCTGTGGGGGACCACCTGAAATGGCTTCAGACTCTTCTGGTTGGCTTTAGAAGATCTTGCAAACCTGGGTACCTGTTTAAGAAATGGTGCACCACCAAATTGAGTGCATGTGCCAAGCATGGCACATGTGTCAACTTTTGCTGTAGAAGGGCGGACTGAAGATTAGTGCCATTATCGCACGCCATCATTCCTGACTCAAGCTGCCGTGGTATGAACCACCTCTGGGCCTGCTCCTGGAGAGCTAAAAAAAAATCTCTGCTATGGTGTAGCGCCTGTCCCCTAGACATACCAGCTGAAGCATTCACTGCATGACATCTTTTAGCCTGACTCGTTGAATAGCCCCTTGAACGCTTAGGAGGTACTGGTGGTTCATAGGACAATTCAGCAGAGGAGGGCATGGAGAAGGAGGAGGAGGAAGGGGTGGGGCTGACAGATTTTGCATCATTGCCACCAGCTGTATGGAGACGTGGTGGCAAAACAAGCTTCAGCATTGAGCCCTGTCCTGCACCCTTTGTACTTGCAAGCAAAGTTACCTATTGTGCTGTGAACAAAATATATCGTCGCTGACCATGCGTGCTGGACCACGTGTCAGCAGTAACATGAACTTTGTGGCTGACTACCTTGCCCAACGATGCCACAAAATTGCCTTCCACAAGATGGTACAGAGCTGGAATGGACAGAAGATCCACCAGATGGAAAGGCAGGAGTTGTAAAGCCAGCAATTTTACCAAGCTGGAATTTAGATACTGGACATGTGGGTGGCAGGGAGTGTATATTTTTTCCGCTGCAGCAGCTGGGGCAGAGAAATTAGCCTGCTATACTCTACAGCTGATGGTGTGCTACTGGCAGACGTGTTGCAATGACCTGTCACATCCTTTTCTATGCCATCATCCCTGTCAGTGGAGGCTGCTTAGAGGTCATGAGATAGCGGGGGTAAGCATTAAAGGTAAGGAGTGAGGAGGAGAAGAATTGTGTCCCTTGTGTGTGGCTTTCAGGTGCTCTTGCCAATGGGCTGAGTGGTGAGAGCTTAAATGCTTGTCAAGAATGTGGTACCCAAATGGCTGGTGTTTTTGCCATGGCTGATCTGCTTGCAGCAGAGATTGAAAATTACAACAGTGTGATCGGCTGCACATGTGCTTAAAAAGGCCCACACAGCTGAGAGGTGGGAAGTGGTCTGGGAGATAACAGCTTCACAATCTGATGGAATAGGGTGGCTGCTCTCTACTCTTCCATGATGGCTGCCTTTGGAGTAAATCCTGTCTCATTGGGGTTGTTTCTCCCCCTCACTTTCTTCCTCTGCTCTATCCATCACCCAAGTTGCATCAGTGACCTCATCATCATCACCCCCTCCATCCTCATCATCATTGGAGGAGCCAACTTGGTGATATGCTGTGGCTGGGGGAACATGACTGCCAATTTGTTATTTATCAGTGTTCTCCTCTCTCTGTAGGCCAGGCACGGACTGGCCAGTGGGACTACCAGGAGTTTTATCACATGACTGGAGAGAGGAACAATGCTGCCTTTCTGGAGAGCTGTGAATGAGTACATGTGGAGGAGAGGGGGGCACTCTGATTCAAGGGAGGGACACACTGATGGGGGACACTTTGATGGGGGACACCCTGGTGCAATGGGGGACACTCTGATGCAAGGGGGAAACTCTGATGAGGGACACTCTAATGCAATAGGGGACACTCTGATACAAGAGGGGCTCTCTGATGCAATGGGGGACACGCTGATGTAAGGGGGGACACTTAAATGCAAAGGGGCTCTCTGGTACAAGGGGGGACACTGATGCAAGGGGGGACACTCTAATGCAAGGGTGGCACTCTGATGCAAGGGGGAACACTCTGATGTAAGGAGAGACACTCTAATGCAAAGGGGGCTCTCTGGTACAAGGGGGGACACTCTAATGCAAGGGGGGCACTCTGATTCAAGGGGGAACACTCTGATGTAAGGGGGACACTCTAATGCAAAGGGGGCTCTCTGGTACAAGGGGGGACACTGATGCAGGGGGGGACAATCTGATTCAAGGGGGCACTCTGATGCAAGGGGGAACACTCTGATGTAAGGGGGGACACTATGATGTAAGGGGGGCTCTCTGGTGCAAGGGGTGACACTCTGATGCAAGGGGTAACACTCTGATGCAAGGGGGGCTCCGTGTACCCCTACAGTAAGAAACACTATGCAGGGAACACTTAACCCCTACAGCGCCACCTAGTGGTTAGCCCCTTCACTGCCAGTGTCATTTTCACAGTAAACAGTGCATTTTTATACCACTGATCGCTGTGAAAATGACAATGGTCCCAAAAATGTGTCAAAAGTGTCTGATGCGTCCGCCATAATGTCACAGTCACGAAAAAAATCACTGATCGCCGCCATTACTAGTAAAAAAAAAAAAATGTATAAAAATGCCATAAAACTATCGCCTATTTTGTAAACGCTATAACTTTTGTGCAAACCAATCATTAAACGCTTATTGCGATTTTTTTTTTTTACGAAAAATTTGTAGAAGAATACGTATCGGCCTAAACTGAGGGAAAAAAACGTTTTTTTATATATTTTTGGGGGATATTTATTATAGCAAAAAGTAAAAAATATTGTTTTTTTTTCAAAATTGTCGCTTTATTTTTGTTTATAGCGCAAGAAATTTAAACCGCAGAGGTGATCAAATACCACCAAAAGAAAGCTCTATTTGTGGGGAAAAAAAGGACGTAATTTTTGTTTGGGAACCACGTCACATGACCGCGCAATTGTCAGTTACAACAACGCAGTGCCGAATTGCAAAAAGACAATTTTAGCTGCAAAATGGTTACTTTTTGATAGGTACCTATGCCTGAAAAGTCCGCTTAAAGGGGTAAATTTTCTTGTTTTCATTATATTACTGGATGCGGCTTGGTATCGATAAGAATACACTCGAGCTTGTGGAAATGCAGTCACAACAAACAAGTCAAGGTCACCAAATCAACACTTAGGAAAAAGTTAAGCCTTTGTCCTGCCCCCAGTACCAACTGTAATGCAGTAGCCTTCCTTAGACTAGTAAATAAAGAATTGGAACAACTGAAAATACAAACTAATAAGGATTCTAATATTAGTATACAAGAAGCCAAAGCCTTAAAACAATTATCTGATAACCAATCTATCACAGTAAAACTACCAGATAAAGGCGGAAACATTGCCTTACTAGACAATGAGCAGTATAATACAACAAAGAAATTTGCACTCGATACAGCATATATAAATGGGACAATTACAAAAACGACATGGGACTTCATTTGAATAAACTTTCTGAAAGTTCAAACTTTTTATACACTCCCAAAAATCCATAAAAACGCCATTAATCCCCCAGGAAGACCAATAATTCCAGGGAAGGGAGCAATCAGTGAGAATGCAAGCAAGCTAGCTAACGGAACTCTTAAACCTTTTGTGACTGCTTAACCAGCTTATGTTAAGGATACGATCCGTATTTTACAAATTATATACAGTCTCCAAATTCCTGAACAATCAACCTTAGTTACTATAGATGTGGAAACACTGTATAGTTCAATTCCCCATAATAAAGGCTTAGCAGAAATTAAACATATTTTACATAAAGGGGCCACATATGAACAAGCATATAGTGAATTGATCGCCTCTCTCTTGGAATTCATTCTTGAACATAATGGGCCAGATTCTCAAAGAGTTCCGCCGGCGTATCAGCAGATACGCCGGCGTAACTCTGAATCTAAGCCGTCGTATGTTTAAGTGTATTCTCAAACTGAGATACACTTAAACATGCCTAAGATATGACGGCCTGCGCCGTCGTATCTTAGGGTGCAATATTTACGCTGGCCGCTAGGTGGCGCTTCCATTGCGGTCGGCGTAGAATATGCTAATGAGTAGTTACGCCGATTCACGAACGTACGCTTGCCTGTCGCAGTAAATTTACGCCGTTTCCGTAAGAGATACGCGGCGTAAAGATAAAAATGCCCCATAGGTGGCGTATCCAATGTTAAGTATGGCCGTCGTTCCCGCGTCTCAATTTGAAAATTGTACGTCGTTTGCGTAACTCGTCCGTGAATGGGGCTGGACGCCATTTACGTTCACGTCGAAACCAATGACGTCCTTGCGACATCCTTTAGCGCAATGCACATTGGAAAATTTTAGGGACGGCGCATGCGCAGTACGTTCGGCGCGGGAACGCGCCTAATTTAAATGATCCACGCCCCCTACCCGGATCATTTGAATTAGGCGGGCTTGCGCCGGGGGATTTACGCTACGCCGCCGCAACTTTACAGGCAAGTGCTTTGTGAATCAAGCACTTGCCCGTAAAACTTGCGGCGGCGTATAATGTAAATGAGATACGATCTACGAGAATCTGGCCCAATGTCTTTACTCTTAATGGGTCCCACTACCTCCAGATACAGAGGGTAGCGATGGGGACGTGTTTTGCCCCATCATTAGAGATGTACAGACCAGTTCGCCGGCGAATAGTTCGCTGCGATTTTCGCTTGTTCGCGATCCGCCTCCTATTAATTAACATTGAGCAAACTTTGACCCTCTACCTCACAGTCAGCAGACACATTCCAGCCAATCAGCAGCATACCCTCCCCCCCTAATCTGTGATGCGTGGTTTACAGAGAGAGAGAGAGAGAGAGAGAGTGTAATTTTTTGGAGTTAGATAGAGCAGGCAGGCTAGTCAGTTAATGATACAGTGTGTAGAGGATATATATACATCACCAGGAGTTGTACATATATTTATACACTGTATAGTTTAGTTAGATTAGAGGTGCAGGGTGCTGTGTAATATAAAGGGGTCCAGTGGTGCAGGGTGCTATGTAATGGGGCCTAGAGCTGTGGGGTGCTGTGTAATGTAAGGGGCCCAGTGGTGCAAGCTGCTGTGTAATATAAAGGGGTCCAGTGGTGCAGGGTGCTATGTAAAGGGGTCCAGAGCTGTGGGGTGCTGTGTAATGTAAGGAGCCCAGAGGTGCAGGGTGCTGTGTAATATAAAGGGGTCCAGTGGTGCAGGGTGCTGTGTAATGTAAGGGGCCCAGTGGTGCAAGCTGCTGTGTAATATAAAGGGGTCCAGTGGTGCAGTGCTGTGTAATGTAAAGGGGTCCAGTGGTGCAGTGCTGTGTAATGTAAAGGGGTCCAGAGGTGCAGTGCTGTGTAATGTAAAGGGGTACAGAGGTGCAGGGTACTGTTCAATGTAAAGGGGTCCAGAGGTGCAGTGCTGTGTAATGTAAAGGGGTCCAGAGGTGCAGTGCTGTGTAATGTAAAGGGGTCCAGAGGTGCAGTGCTGTGTAGTGTAAAGGGGTCCAGTGGTGCAGTGCTGTGTAATGTAAAGGGGTCCAGAGGTGCAGTGCTGTGTAATATAAAGGGGTCCAGAGGTGCAGGGTACTGTTCAATGTAAAGGGGTCCAGAGGTGCAATGGGCTGTGTAATGTAAGGGGCCCAGTGGTGCAGGGGGCTGTGTAATGTAAAGGGGTCCAGAGGTGCAGGGTGCTGTGTAATGTAAAGGGGTCCAGTGATGCATGGTGCTATGTAAAGGGGGTCAGAGCTGTGGGGTGCTGTGTAATGTAAGGGTACCAGTGGTGCAGGGGGCTGTGTAGTGTAAAGGGGTCCAGAGATGCAGGGTGCTGAGTAATGTAAAGGGGCCCAGAGGTGCTGTGTAAAGGGGTCCAGAGCTGTGGGGTGCTGTGTAATGTAAGGAGCCCAGAGGTGCAGGGTGCTGTGTAATATAAAGGGGTCCAGTGGTGCAGGGTGCTGTGTAATGTAAGGGGCCCAGTGGTGCAAGCTGCTGTGTAATATAAAGGGGTCCAGTGGTGCAGTGCTGTGTAATGTAAAGGGGTCCAGTGGTGCAGTGCTGTGTAATGTAAAGGGGTCCAGAGGTGCAGTGCTGTGTAATGTAAAGGGGTCCAGTGGTGCAGTGCTGTGTAATGTAAAGGGGTCCAGAGGTGCAGTGCTGTGTAATGTAAAGGGGTACAGAGGTGCAGGGTACTGTTCAATGTAAAGGGGTCCAGAGGTGCAGTGCTGTGTAATGTAAAGGGGTCCAGAGGTGCAGTGCTGTGTAATGTAAAGGGGTCCAGAGGTGCAGTGCTGTGTAGTGTAAAGGGGTCCAGTGGTGCAGTGCTGTGTAATGTAAAGGGGTCCAGAGGTGCAGTGCTGTGTAATATAAAGGGGTCCAGAGGTGCAGGGTACTGTTCAATGTAAAGGGGTCCAGAGGTGCAATGGGCTGTGTAATGTAAGGGGCCCAGTGGTGCAGGGGGCTGTGTAATGTAAAGGGGTCCAGAGGTGCAGGGTGCTGTGTAATGTAAAGGGGTCCAGTGATGCATGGTGCTATGTAAAGGGGTCCAGAGCTGTGGGGTGCTGTGTAATGTAAGGGTCCCAGTGGTGCAGGGGGCTGTGTAGTGTAAAGGGGTCCAGAGATGCAGGGTGCTGAGTAATGTAAAGGGGCCCAGAGGTGCAGGGTGCTATGTAATATAAAGGGGTCCAGTGGTGCAGGGTGCTATGTAAAGGTGTCCAGAGCTGTGGGGTGCTGTGTAATGGGGCCCAGTGGTGCAAGCTGCTGTGTAATATAAAGGGGTCCAGTGGTGCAGGGTGCTATGTAAAGGGGTCCAGAGCTGTTGGGTGCTGTGTAATGTAAGGGGCCCAGGCTCACAGCGTAAACTGTGCCCACCTGTCCGGTGCCACATGTAATCTATATTGTGTTGGCACAGTTGATAAGATATAAAAACAAAATTCACTGCAATACATAATAGTAGTCATTTGTCTGCCAGGGTGTCTTTGCCTCACAGGGTAAACTGTGCCCACCTGTCCAGTGCCACATCTCATATCTGGTGGCACAGTAGCTTGCACGCATAGTACAACTAAACGAATCTAAAAAAATGACAGGCTAAGGCAGGCCACCCCGCAGGGGCCGTCGTGGTCATGGTGCTGTGATTCCCTTTGGCCCTAGAATAATGTCCAGTGTTCAGAGGCCACGTACCCTGAACTCGAAAAGTTCTGAGGACATAGTCAGAGTTTGGTCTTTCACTGTGAACCCTAACCCTATTACAGACAGGGTTAGGGTTACAGATAGGGTTAGGGTTACAGATAGGGTTAGAGTTAGGGTTACAGATAGGGTTAGGGTTACAGACACGGTTAGGGTTACAGATAGGGTTAGGGTTAGGGTTACAGACAGGGTTAGGGTTAGGGTTACAGATAGGGTTAGGGTTACAGACAGAGTTAGGGTTAGGGTTACAGACTGTAACCCTAACCCTAACCCTATCTGTAACCCTAACCCTGTCTGTAACCCTAAACCTAACCCTAACCCTATCTGTAACCCTAACCCTGTCTGTAACCCTAACCCTAACACTAACCCTGTCTGTAACCCTAAACCTAACCCTATCTGTAACGCTAACCCTAACCCTATCTGTTACCCTAACCCTAACCCTGTCTGTAACCCTAACCCTAACCCTTATGTTTTAAAGCACGTTATTCCAAACAATTTATGAATCTTAGGTGATTTATGCCCTTTATGGATTAAAAATGGACTCTGCGACAACTATGTCATTTTCCACGTGTTAATCCCCTTGAAACAACTTTTCCATCACTATTGTGGCCAGAAAGAGTCCCTGTGGGTTTTAAAATTAGCCTGCCCATTGAAGTCTATGGCGGTTCGCCCATTCGCAACCATTTGCGGAAGTTCGCGTTCGCCGTTCGCGAACCGAAAATTTTAGGTTCGCGACATCACTACCCATCATATGCCAACCTGTATCTGGGGGAGTGGGAGCAGATGCTCTTCTTCAACGAACTTATGTCGATGTACACGGACCACATCCAGATGTTGTACCAGTACATCAACAATATTTTTGTAGTGTGGAATGGACCTATTGAAACACTTGAACAATTCCTCATCAGAATAAATAAAAATTATTTCAACTTGGGTTTCACCATGTCCTATTATGGGAATTGCATCCCTTTCTTGGACATAGAAATTGAGGGGAGAATGGGACCCTCTGCAGCAGTCTATACAGAAAGCCCACAGCGGGCAATACAATTCTGCATGCCTCAAGTTTCCATCCTAAAGCCTTAATAGGTTCAATACCATATGGCCGATATCTAAGGATGAGACGTAATTGCTCTGATGAAAAAATCTATAAAATTGAGGCAGATAAATTACGAGATAGACTGCTACAGAGAGGGTACTCACATGCCTCTCTAAAAAGAGCTTATAAAGAGGCAACTTCTCAAAACAGAGTTTAATTACTCTGTTCCCAGAAAACAAAAAAGGACATTAACCCCTTGAGAATAATCACTAAATACACTAACCAACAAGTGAAAATTAAATCTATCGTAACAAAATTTTGGCATATGTTAACTATGGATCCAATTTTGGGACAATTTGTCCCTGAATATCCCATGTATACATTTAAGAGAGCAAATTCCATCAAGGATCAATTTTTTCAAAGGTGAATTTCGCAAGGATCCGTGTAAACACAAAGGCACTTTTATATACGGTGCCTGTAACTACTGTAAGTATATGTATACTCAAAAGGACCTGATTCTCCCGAATGGCAAGCTATTTCGACCCAAACACTTTGCCAATTGTAAGATATTGGTAAAACCAAATTAGAATTCTGGAGGCGCATCAGAAGTATGCAAGTTTCCAATCCAGATTTACCTCTTGGCCGCCACATCAAATTGGTGCATGGAGGAAAATTTCCTAAAATTAAATTCCTAATTCTGGATTGTATCAACCCCAGTCCCAGAGGAGGGAACTGGAACAAAGTCCTCCTCCAGATGGAACTTCAGTGGATTCACAATTTAAAGGCCACCTGCTCACCAGGCCTCAATGAAGCAGTGTGCTTCAAATCTTTTTTGGATGGCTTTTCATCTGGGGGTATGGAAAAATAGGGATACAGTAATAGTCTGGATATAATTTAACATGATCTCATTTGCTATCTCTGATTTTCTTTTCCATATTAATGTTTCCTCAGTTACCCTAATTTGGGTCTCTTTCCAACTTACCTGTAAGTTTCACTATTTGTGTGTTGCTTTACATACAACCTATGCGTTATTTTTTCATAACCTATGTATATTTTTTATTGTAGTTCACAATCTGACCAGCAGGGGGGGCAATGAAATTGCACAACCCCCTTGCGACTATGTGTAAAAAGGTAAACTTATATATTGGTGCCAATTATCCTCCTTTCCCCCTTTCCGGGTGGGCACATAGTCATCCGGCACACAAAGCCGCCCAGGCCATGCAACCCATGGCGGACGTCTGTAGGGCACTGGGGAGATTTCCTCTTTCCCGATGTCCTCCATTTTGCTACACTTGGCGGACATGTGCAAAAATCTATCTGTCTACTCCTTACCTCACTCCTTCAGTCTCCTCTCGCATTACTAACTTACTAACTGACATCTCAGCATGGATGTCGCACCACTTCCTTAAACTAAATCTCTCTAAAACTGAGTTACTAATATTCCCCCCTGCCCGTGCCCCCCTCCATGACTTTTCCTTTAAAATCAACAATGCAACCATCAGTCTCTCCCCTCAGGCCAGGGTACTCGGTGTAATCCTAGACTCTGACTTGTCATTTCAGCCTCAAGTCCAATCGTTGTCAAAAGTTTGTAGAATTCAACTTCGTAACATCTCTAAAATTCGCCCCTTTCTAATTCTAACAAATGAAACCACCAAACTCCTCATTTACTCCCTTGTTATCCTCGCCTTGAATATTGCAACTCCCTTCTTATTGGCATACCTCTCTATAGGCTATCCCCTCTTCAGTCTATTATGAATGCTGCTTCCAGACTTATCCACCTTACCAACCGCTCAGTATCTGCCAAACCTCTCCTCCAATCCCTACACTGGCTTCCTATCACCCATCGAATTAAATTCAAAATACTAACCACAACCTACAAAGCCATCCACAACTCTGCCCCAAGCTACATCACCAATCTTGTCTCTAAACATATCCCAAACCGTCCTCTCCGCTCTTCTCAAGACCTCCTACTGTCAAGCTCTCTTGTCTCTTCCTCCCATGTTCGTCTCCAGGATTTCTCCAGAGCCTCTCCCATCCTCTGGAACTCACTACCTCAACCTGTCCGGCTATACCCTACTTTTGCTACCTTTAGGCGATCCCTGAAAACTCACCTCTTCAGGAAAGCCTATCACGTCTCCAACTAATCTTTTACCACTTCCATCAGCTCATTCCCCACAGTCACAACCTTTTTGTACCACCTTCCCCACCCTATTAGATTGTAAGCTCTTCTGAGCAGGGCCCTCTTAATCCTCTTGTATTTTATTGTATTGTAACTGTATTGTCTCCCTTTTATATTGTAAAGTGCTGCGTAAACTGTTGGCGCTATATAAATCCTGTATAATAATAATAATAATAATGTGCACGCCGCCGGTGAAGCATTGTGTGCCGGTGGGCTGCATGCGCAAATTGCCGTTCCATCTCGCTGATGCATTGCACATGCGTGGTCGGAGCAGGCTGATGCGCACACAGCTCAGGAGGCCATGGGAAGGGCACACACTCATACACCAGCGCTCTAACACGGCTCACATCAGTCAGCCATGACTGAGGCTGGAGTAATTAAACCCTATATAAATACTACCTAGCAACTCAGTCTTGGCATCTGCTTTATCCAAGCTGAATGTCAGGACGCTGCACTTCTGTGATTCAAGGTAAATACTACTTTAAATCCTTTGAATTATAGCCTTATTCACATATACTGTATTTACCAAGTTAAGCTTGCTACAAAAAACTCTCTTTATTTATTTCTAATACCACTTTTGTCTAGATTTAATCTCTTCATATTTGAATACATTAAGATCTATTTATCAATTTGAGGAAGAGGTCTAGCTCTTCCTGTGTAATGTGATTTATATGGACATATATATCTGAATAAATAATAATAATAAAAATAGATACCGGTAATAAAAAATATATTTTTTAATACATTCTTGATAAAAACTGTGTGCTTCTCTTTTGAGAAACACACAATACAATATATATTTACATCTTCATATCACAAATTAAATGTATTTAACATTCATTCATTATATAGATCTATTGGACAATCACATGGTCTCTAGAAACATTTCAATCCTGATTGAGGTAGTGAAATTATTGATACCCTATATATAATTTTGATGGATGAATGTTACCATTATGATCATTTTTGGGTTTCTCTTTTACAGGTTGCCTCTTCTACTTTTGTGACCTCAGTGTTTCAATCTGCCCTTCCTCCTTGAGGGTTGGGGAGGATTTATTTGCTTGCATTTGCTCGCTCTGGCTATAATACAGAGGACATATACCTCTGAGAGACCACATAGATCACCCTGTGCGATATAGCGTATCCCACATCCTTACTTTGTTTTTAAGGAAAATTGATGGAATGTTCATCGTTATCCTTGACACCATTACAGCTTATGTAAGTGTACTATATACTTGATATGAATATATAGACACCTCTCGCTCCCCCCCTCTCTCTCTGTTTTTGTACTGACATGTAATGTTCTTTACAATAATATAGACGTACACTTGTGTTTCCTAATAAACACCCCTGAGGAAAGAATCAAAACTGAAACACGTCGGGTGAAGAATCACACTCAGCTATCTGCTTGACTACTGGTGTCTTTTTTTTAAGATCTGTATACATTCCATATACTGTTTTGTTATAAACATGTATTTTTAAATGCTATATTTAATAAATACCACAGCAGTAGTCCTCTGGTTTTAACAGATTATCACAGCTTACATTGTGGTTTCCTTTAAAAGGGTAATGAATTCTGATAATAGTTAACTTTTAGAACAGCAATCTTTAATACCAGTAAGGCTGATTCCTTAAATCATGGCAGCATGAAGTAAATCTGACCTGGCCAATAAAATAAATCCTACAACATCGACAGTGCTGAAGTGCTGGCAACTTGCAGTTCATGAAAGAAACGTTTTTACTTTTGTCAGCACAGTTTTTATCTTACTAAAATTAATATTCACAGAAGGGTGTTTAGAATATCTTCTATCAATGTTAATGTAAAGTCTTAAATACAATTTACACAACTCCCTGTACAGTTAATTAATCTGTCAGGGCTCTTAGTTTTAATTTTGTACATTTGGCTGTACATTGTTATGCCATGTACACACGATCAGTTCGTCTGATGAAAACGGTCTGATGGATTTTTCCATCAGTTATCCGATGAAGCTGACTGATGATCAGTCGTGCCTACACACCATCAGTTAAAAAAACGATCGTGTCAGAACGCGGTGACGTAAAACACAACTACATGCTGAAAAAAATGAAGTTCAATGCTTTCAAGCATGCGTCGACTTGATTCTGAGAATGCGTGGATTTTTAACCGATGGACTTACCCACAGACGATCGTTTTTTTCTATAGGTTTTTTTATCCATCAGATAATTTTAAAACAAGTTCCTAGTTTTTTGACTGATGGATAAAAAAACGATGGGGCCCACACACGATAGGTTAGTCTGATGAAAGTGCTCCATCAGACCGTTTTCATCAGACAAACTGATCGTGTGTACGCAGCATTACTGTGTCCAAATTAACCCACCGCCATATGACCAGGTCTTCATCAGGACACTTACGGTCAATGCTTATCTACAGACATTAATTAAAAGCCTCTCAGGGCTGTATATTACAATGCTACAGACTGGTTATACTAAGAAATTCTGTAATTTAGACAAATTACCACATATATAATAATTATTCATGCGTTCATTGCAAATATGCAAGATAATAGCATCTCTTTTTACAAGCTGTCGCTTATCATTCCTGGAATATTATATACATTGATATATTCTTCTATAGGAAATAAGACAACTGTCTGTCTGTTTTTAACATTTGGTGAAGGGTTGTTGGATATCATCTTTACAATATACTGTATTGTATTGTATTGTATGTGGAAAAATGCCCCCCCCTTTGTTCTAAGCCTATTTTTATTAAAACTCAATCAGATTAAACCTGAAATTTCTCTAAAAAAAATGATCAAAAAGTTTAATTTCTGAAATGTCATGAAATAAACAGGTTGTTTGAAAAAAAAAAAAATATTTTGGGGAAGGTTAAAGACAGAAGATAAAAAAATGTAAAATGGAAGGTAAACTACGTGCATCAAAACAACTACAGTTGAGCCTTTAAGGAGCAACCTTTGGGCACAAACAAGACACAAGATATTTTGGGGATGCTCTATCTAAATGGTCACCAGAATTATCCCTCAACTTTGAATCTAGCAGTTGCATTAAAGTATACATTGACTCAAAATCCCCAACTTTTGGTTTAATCAACCATCCATTTGTAATAAAGCTGGAGGCACTGGCAGGAAGACAGATAAAATATGTTTAAGTTATAAAAAAAATGATACAATAAATACTATCATTACATGTTTTAAACCCATACAATTATCACATGATAGTGATCCTTTGATATGAACGTATTCCCCTATATGCACTAGTGGGAAGATAATTTTGGTGTCCTAAGTAACACTAGCTGTTATATAGGGCCAGATTCACGTAGAGCGGCGCATATTTAGATCGGCATAACGCATGTCTATTACGTTACGGCGGCTCAATTTTGTGACGGAAGTCCCGTATCCACAGAGTATTTGTGCCCAACTTTGCGCCAGCGTAACGTAAATTCCGAGGCGTAAGGCAGGGTAAATGAAAGTGGGAAGGAAGTGGGCGTGCTCCATTGAAATGAGCCGTGACCCCATGCAAATGAAGGGCCGGCCGTACTGCGCATGCGCGCATGAGTATGCACCTTACTGGGCATGCTCAGAACTCGGCCCGGCGCAATCAGTGAGATAGGAAATAGGCCCGGCGTACTTAGTGAGATACGCCCGGTGTATAAATAGGCCCAGACAAACGCCCTTCCATTGCAAAAGTACATCCCTGTGTTCCCCTTCCTGAAAGCGAGGTGCTTTTGTTCTGTTGTCTGTGGCTGTGTGTTGGTTTGTGTAGGAGTGTTGTAGGAAAGATTTATTGGAGAGTGTTAGAGAAGTTTGTATTAGGTGTTTTTTTTCTCTGAGTGTTTTTTGTGTCTGTTTTTTCTGTGTGGTTTTTGGAGTCTGTATTAGCTGTCTGTTTGTGTTTTTTTGTTTTTGCTGTCTGATTTTTGTCTCTGTTTGTTCTGTGTCTTTTTGTCTCTGTTTGTTCTGTGTCTTTTTGTCTCTGTTTGTTCTGTCTGATTTGTGTGTCTGTTTGGTGCTGAGTGTTGCGTGAGATGGCAACAAAGAGGAGAAAGCTCAACTTCTCGCTGCGTGAGAAGCAAATACTCGCTAGGGCCATCACCCGATATGGGCGATTTTTACATGGCCCTGAGAGCCGGGACACCCCCCCGGCCAGGAAGAAGGCGATTCTTCAGGAGATTACTGATGAGATCAATGCGGGGGGCAGACGAGGACCCCCAGTGGGATAGCAAAGAAGATCAATGATCTGAGGAGGCTGGTCCGTGATAAGGTGGCCAAGATTACTGCGCATGCCAGGGGCACTGGCGGGGGACCACCTTGCACCATCAAGCTGACTGAGGAGGAGCGTGCGGTGGCCCAGTGCTTCCACAGCCAGCAAGTGGTGGGCCTGCCTGGCTTTGACTCGGATGAGGCCGCGAGGACAGGTACGTTTTTTTTTTCTATCTGGTGAGTAGCATGTGTGGGTGGGGGAAGGGAATATGTGCCAAGTGTGTGGATCCTCCAACCTGTGTATGTTTTGTGTCATCTACAGATGGCCAGGAGATTGCTGGGCCATCTGGCCAGTCTGCTCCATCCCCCGGACTACAGGCTGCTGAAGAGCCCCAAGAAAGGCAGGAGTCCTCAGGGCAGGGGAGTGGCCACAACTCACCTCATGAGGAGGTTGAGGGGGAGGAGGTTGAGGGGGGGTTGAGGAGGATCGGCTTGACCTTGCCAGGGAAATCCTTGTGCTTTTGGATGTGGCTCCCCCTGAGGCTGGCAGCAGTCAGGCCTCCATCAGGGCTAGCCCCTCCTACTCCTCTCCCAACATGGCTCCCCCCCAGGGGGCTCCCCTTCTCCCAGGCCACAAGCCTCATCTTTAGGCAGAAAGGCCACCCAGAAGACCAGGGGGGTGGCCGAGTTTCTGCCTACAAATCTAAGGAGGGACCAGGCCCCTCAGACCCAACATCTGGGTCAGGTCACCCGGACTTTGGCCCAGATGGAGGACAGCCTGTCCGCCATTAAGGAGTCGGTCAATGATGTGAGCACGAACTCGTTGGCGGTCATAACTTGCTTTTGTGACCTGCAGACTGCCACAGCAGGCGTGGCCCTGGAGGTGAGTGCCCTGACCCAGGCTGTCCAGGCCAATACCCAGGCTGTCCAGGCCAATACGGCAGCCCTCACTGTGGGCCTGAACAGGATAGCCGTGGCCTTGGAGGGCAGGCCAGAAGGTGGGCAGAGCCCAGGGGAGGCTCCTACTTCCCCTGCTTCCCCCCCCCCATGAGTCTCCCCTGAGGGCCCGTGGCCGTGGCCGGCCCAGGCGTAGCTCACGCCGTCGTTAGGGATGTGCTTTTGATTTCCTTTTTTTTGTTTTTGTTTTTGATTTGTACTGTGATTATGATTTGTTATATTTATATTGAATGATGTATGAATGTGGGGGTGACATTCCTGCTGAAAAAAGGGTGTCACCCTCATTTTTGGTGGAGTAGGGATCCCCAGGACCAGGGAGAAGTGATCCCAGGTCCATGTGAATGGTGTATGAATGCACAGTGACATAATTGGAGCCTTGGCGGGGCGTTGCTGCTCCCTAGTACCATGCGGGGTACTTCAAAAGAATAACTAGGGTCGAGTTGTTGGACTTTTCAGGCACTATAGGCTAGTCAGAATATAGTCTTACAAAGAGAAATTTTCTCTAAAATTTTTTGATTTATTTGGACATAAAAGAATACATATTAAAAGGAATTAGTATTCCAACAAAGCTATTTGGTAAACCAACTCGACAAAGCAAGGTACCTCCAAAAGTACAAAAGGAATTGATAAATTAGTAGTCATATATGAAAATACAAAGTTTCAACAAATAGGGTCAAGAACTTTCTTGTCAGAACAAAACAACCCATTAGAAGGGACTGCAGTCTCCTGGGAGGCTTGTGGACGTAGGCTGTCAACACTATCAAGAACTAGGTTGAAAAGTGCTTCTGGCTCAGCAGCCATCAAAGGCTGATTCCCAGGCCCACATACTACCGGTGTAGTATTTTTTGCTTACCAGGGAAGCCGTTTTTGGCTTCCGTTCTTTGTTGGCATCACTACTGTCCACTTAAGATTATTTGCCCTAACAGGGTGTGTCCGTTATTTATCTAACGTCCAGCAGCCCAGACCTAACTACTTAACCCTTTATAGGAAGCTATCCCTCCTATACTGCATACTTTTTACCACTTGAAGATATAAATGCCTTAAAAACTATTTTTAAACCATACTTTTGAGACTCCGTGAGGAAGCGCTTTAATAGGCGCGAAACCGGTCGAGTCAACAAACACTGCAAGCTCCATCTCCCCGGACATTTCTATATGTCTGCACCTCCATCACTATAAAGGATAATTATACCTTCTAATGGGTTGTTTTTGTTCGGACAAGAAAGTTGTTGACCCTATTTGTTGAAACTTTGCATTTTCATATATGACTACTAATTTATCAATTCCTTTTGTACTTTTGGAGGTACCTTGCTTTGTCAAGTTGGTTTACCAAATAGCTTTGTTGGAATACTAATTCCTTTTAATATGTATTCTTTTATGTCCAAATAAATCAAACATTTTTAGAGAAAATTTCTCTTTGTGTGACTATATTCTGACTAGCCTATAGTGCCTGAAAAGTCCAACAACTCGCCCCTAGTTATTCTTTTGTTCATACGTATTAGGACGTGGCACATTTTTCTATATGATTTAATATCCACATGTACACTACATGTGAGGATATTTTTCCATTCCCTCCTTTTTCATACGGGGTACTTCAGTCTAATTCAATTCTATGAGGATGTGGGGTGTGTGTGCTAGGGACCACAGTGGTGTGCATGCATGCATTCTCATTGTGCCATGTTTATTGTGTGTGTTTACTGTGCAAAGATGCCTTCTGCGAGGCGTCTCCTGGCTGCTGTTCCCTCAGAAGAGGGGGTACCCTCGGTCAGGGGGGGAATGTCTGGTTGGGGGGTCAGGTCATCACGTATGTCAATCTCCAGGCCCCTTCTCACTGCGAAGTTGTGCAGCATGCAACATGCACCGATGATCTGGCACACAAAGTTTGGGGAATACAACAGGGTACCCCCAGACTTATCCAGGCATCGGAAACGGGACTTCAGGAGGCCAAAGGTGCGTTCCACCACTGCACGGGTACGTATGTGTGCAGCATTGTATCTTTCCTCTCCTGGGGTTTGGGGGTTCCGGAATGGAGTCATGAGATGGGGTTCAAGTGCATATGCAGAGTTACCTGGAAGGGAAAAAACAGGGGGATGTTAGTCATGCATGTGCCCCTCGTGATGTCTGCATCATGGGGAGGGACAGTCATACCTGACACCCATGTCACTCACCAACCAGCCAGCTGTCCCCATACACGTTCTGTTCAAATTCTCTTGGGATGTTGCTTTGACGGTATATGAAGCTGTCATGGCTGGATCCTGGGTGTTTGGCACGGACGTGCCATATGAGGTATTGGGCATCGACTATCACCTGTACATTGATTGAATGCCAATGCTTCCGATTGCGGTACATGTGCTCTGTCTCATGGGGGGGGGGCTGTAGTGCCACATGTGTGCAATCAATGGCCCCCACGGTGCGTGGGAATCTGGCAATTTTGTAGAAATCTGACATTGTCTTCATCCGCAGGTCCTCCTGGGTGGGTTTGATGATTTGGTTGGCCATGCGTCTCAGGATTGCAGGGACAACCTGGTGCACACATCTGCTAATGGAGGATTGTGACATCCCAGCCAACAATCCACTTGTGCACTGAAAAGAGCCAGTGGCAAGGAAATGGAGTGTTGCCACTACCTTGACCAGTGGCTCCAGTGCATGTGAGCGGTGTGTTGGGCTGGTGATGTCATCCTGCAGGGTTGTGGTTAATTCCATGATGGCTTCAGGGGTGAATCTGAAGTTGCGATACACCTCAGAAACAGCCATGCCAAACACATCTAGGCGTGTGCGGTATATCCTCTCCTGTGCCCTCCTCCTCCTTCTGCGTTCCTCTAAAGTCACTAGTATAGCTATGAGCATGGATGCCCCTGGCATGTTGGCATACAGATTGTTGTCCTGCAAGTGTGTGTGCTCAGCTCTTCCCTAACGGTGTTGCTTTAGCTGACCTGTACATGGCTGGTGCAAAGTTAAGGCACCTTTTATAAGGTGTAACTTTCCGCCGGGAAACTAGCAGATGCGCACAGGGCGTAGCCTACGCCGCACAAGCGTACTTTTGTGGATCGCCGCATCTCCCTCATTTGCATCTTTGCCTAGCAAAACAATGGTGTGTCTAGCGTATTTTGCGCTCAAAGATGCGCCGGTGTAATCCATTTAGGTCGGTCGGTTGGTTTTCAGGCGTAACTCGTTTTGAGGATACGGCGCATAGATACGCACGGCGCATCTTTCAATTACGCCGCGCATCTCTAGATACGCCGGCGTAAGTGCTTTGTGAATCTGGCCCATAGTGTTTATGTCACATTGACCTATACAGTTGAGTTCAGAGCTCTATCTGTGATAAATCTTGCACTTCGCACCAAGGTGGCTGGAATTGCCCTTTAAAAAAATGTTAGATATATAATCAGTATTCTGTAGCCTATTACAAGGTTATTATTGCATACAATGTTTTGATTTACGTTTTACTGTCAATAGATAATTTTACATTTTATTGCAGCTATTTCTTGCAGAGTTTATTGACAAACGTAATCTGCCTGTGCAGAAGAGGAGAGATGATCACCAGTTCTGACATGTATTGTACATACAAGAAGCTGTGGCCAAGTGCAATTGATTGGTGGTTGCTGATACTTCTCAGAATTTCTTTTGAATTGAGGACAACAATTAATGTATGGATTGCTTACATTTTATTATGACATGAATCAGCCCCAACAGAATGAAGTGGTACCATGAGTGGTACCACTTTTAGACAGGTTTTCCTCACTGTCATTAATTAATGATTCCTGCAAGGGCCCTTGCTAAACCATAGTGAGTTACTGTTTATTAATTGTGGCTGCAATTATAATCTATGCTTGTTATCTCAAGTTTTCACTAAGTAAACTTATTCTTTGTTTTACCTTAAACGTGTCTATGGAGTAAAGTGTATTTTCTTGCCTGGTTAAACCGGTGATAACAGGTAATTTGGTTACGGTTTTATCATTGCTTTTGTGGCCCCCAGCCCAACAGAGGCCACAATATCTCCTTCACCAGGCTTCAGATGTGTCAAGGAAGGGTTCGAGCTAGTTAATAGGGGTGAGCTGAGCCAAAGAAAAGAGAGTAGATCCCAAATCAACCAGCGGCTCCTTCGGGGGTAGCGCTACATAGGCGTATCTTAGTTTGTGGGTCCGGCGCACAGATACGACGGCGCACATTTGCACTTACGTCAGCGTAACTTGATATACGTCGGCGTAAGTGCTTTGTGAATCTGGGCCAATGTCTTTACTTTTAAATGGGTCCCACCACCTCCAAATACAGAGGGTAGCGATGGGGACGTGTTTTGCCCCATCATATGCCAACCTGTATCTGGGGGAGTGGGAGCAGATGCTCTTCTTCAACGAACTTATGTCGATGTACACGGACCACATCCAGATGTTGTACCAGTACATCAAAAATATTTTTGTTGTGTGGAATGGACCTATTGAAACACTTGAACAATTACTCATCAGAATAAATTTCAACTTGGGTTTCACCATGTCCTATTATGGGAATCGCATCCCTTTCTTGGACATAGAAATTGAGGGGAGAATGGGACCTCCTGCAGCAGTCTATACAGAAAACCCACAGCGAGCAATACAATTCTGCATGCCTCAGGTTTCCATCCTAAAGCCTTAATAGGTTCAATACCATATGGCCAATATCTAAGGATGAGACGTAATTGCTCTAAAGAAACAATCTATAAAATTGAGGCAGATAAATTACGAGATAGACTGCTACAGAGAGGGTACTCACATGCCTCTCTAAAAAGAGCTTATAAAGAGGCAACTTCTCAAAACAGAGTTCAAATTATTGATACCCTATATATAATTTTGATGGATGGATGTTACCATTATGATCATTTTTGGGTTTCTCTTTTACAGGTTGCCTCTTCTACTTTTGTGACCTCAGTGTTTCAATCTGCCCTTCCTCCTTGAGGGTTGGGGAGGATTTATTTGCTTGCATTTGCTCGCTCTGGCTATAATACAGAGGACATATACCTCTGAGAGACCACATAGATCACCCTGTGCGATATAGCGTATCCCACATCCTTACTTTGTTTTTAAGGAAAATTGATGGAATGTTCATCGTTATCCTTGACACCATTACAGCTTATGTAAGTGTACTATATACTTGATATGAATATATAGACACCTCTCGCTCCCCCCCCCTCTCTATCTGTTTTTGTACTGACATGTAATGTTCTTTACAATAATATAGACGTACACTTGTGTTTCCTAATAAACACCCCTGAGGAAAGAATCAAAACTGAAACACGTCGGGTGAAGAATCACACTCAGCTATGTGCTTGACTACTGGTGTCTTTTTTTTTAAGATCTGTATATATTCCATATACTGTTTTGTTACAAACATGTCTTTTTTAATGCTATATTTAATAAATACCACAGCAGTAGTCCTCTGGTTTTAACAGATTATCACAGCTTACATTGTGGTTTTCTTTAAAAGGGTAATGAATTCTGATAATAGTTAACTTTTAGAACAGCAATCTTTAATACCAGTAAAGCTGATTTCTTAAATCAGGCATGTCCAAAGTCCGGCCCGAGGGCCAATTGCAGCCCGCATTCCAGTTTAATATGGCCCCCCTGGTGATTTGGATATATATCTTTTGTGGCCCCCAGTGCCACAAAAGATATGTATCATATGTATTGGCTCTGCCTCGGAGGGGGCGGAACGAGTGCCGTCAGAGTACATACAGGAGAATTTCCTGTTTACTCGGTGGCATCTCCTGGGTTGCCATTGGACGACTTTTCTGTCTATCATAGGAGGCCACCAAGTAAACAGGAGAATTTCCTGTATGTAATCTGGCGCTTGTCCCGCCCCCTCCCTGTCCCTTCTGATACTGCAGATGGGCATCGATCAGGCTGCACTGATGGCAATGGTGATTCTGGCAATGGTGAGGCTGCACTGATGGCAATGGTGAGGCTGCCATGGTGACATAATACACCCAAGCTCATCTCTTCACCACACACAGCCTCAAAGGCAAGAGAATTAGTGCTCAGTCGAACACACTTAGACCAAATTTTAATGGTTCAAAGAATGCCGGGCAAAATGGCAGCATGATGTTTTCCATAAAGTAAATCTGACTTGGCCAAAACAAAAATCCTACAACATCGATAGTGCTGAAGTACTGGCAACTTCAGAGCTTTCAGAGCGTTTTTTACTTTTGTCAGCACAGTTTTTATCTTACTAAAATTAATATTCACAGAAGGGTGTCTAGAATATCTTCTATCAATGTTAAAGTCTTAAATACAATTTACACAACTCCCTGTACAGTTAATTAATCTGTCAGGGCTCTTAGTTTTAATTTTGTACATTTGGCTGTACATTGTTATGCCATGTACACACGATCAGTTCGTCTGATGAAAAGGGTCTGAGCCCAGGTTCACACTGGGTACGATTTGGTACGATTTGAGATGCGATTTCACATGTCAAATCGCATCTCAAATCGGCGGCATTTGCCGGCTATTGTCGGCAATGGCACTGTCCTAATCAGTGCGACACCGCTGCACCGATTTAAAAAAGTAGTTCCTGTACTACTTTTTGCGATTTCGGGCCGCGATGTACATTGAACACTGCACAGATGTCTCTTAAATTGCGTCCGAAATCGCGGCAAAATCGCAGCCGCGATATCGCGGTAAAATTGCGATTTTTTTTTTTTAATTCGCAGCAGTGTGAACCTAGCCTGATGGATTTTTCCATCAGTTATCCGATGAAGCTGACTGATGATCAGTCGTGCCTACACACCATCAGTTAAAAAAACAATCGTGTCAGAACGCGGTGACGTAAAACACAACGATGTGCTGAAAAAATGAAGTTCAATGCTTCCAAGCATGCGTCGACTTGATTCAGAGCATGCATGGATTTTTAACCGATGAACGTGCCCACAGACGATCGTTTTTTTCTATAGGTTTTTTATCCATCAGATAATTTTAAAACAATTTCCTAGTTTTTTGACTAATGGATAAAAAAACGATGGGGCCCACACACGATAGGTTAGTCAGATGAAAGCGGTCCATCAGACCGTTTTCATCAGACGAACTGATCGTGTGTACGCAGCATTACTGTGTCCAAATTAACCCACCGCCATATGACCAGGTCTTCATCAGGACACTTACGGTCAAGGCTTATCTACAGACATTAATTAAAAGCCTCTCAGGGCTGTATATTACAATGCTACAGACTGGTTATACTAAGAAATTCTGTAATTTAGACAAATTACCACATATATAATAATTATTCATGCGTTCATTGCAAATATGCAAGATAATAGCATCTCTTTTTAGAAGCTGTCGCTTATCATTCCTGGAATATTATATACATTGATATATTCTTCTATAGGAAATAAGACAACTGTCTGTCTGTTTTTAACATTTGGTGAAGGGTTGTTGGATATCATCTTTACAATATACTGTATTGTATTGTATGTGGAAAAATGCCCCCCCACTTTGTTCTAAGCCTATTTTTATTAAAACTCAATCAGATTAAACCTGAAATTTCTCTAAAAAAAAAATTATCAAAAAGTTTAATTTCTGAAATGTCATGAAATAAACAGGTTGTTTGAAAAAAAAACATTATTTTGGGGAAGGTTAAAGACAGAAGATAAAAAAATGTAAAATGGAAGGTAAACTACGTGCATCAAAACAACTACAGTTGAGCCTTTAAGGAGCAACCTTTGGGCACAAACAAGACACAAGATATTTTGGGGATGCTCTATCTAAATGGTCACCAGAATTATCCCTCAACTTTGAATATAGCAGTTGCATTAAAGTGGAGGTTCTACCTATCTAACAACTTAACCTTAAACACAAGGGCACAGTTAGCCTAAAAACCGTTCGCCAAACAAAAAATTTTAAAACGTTTGTTTACCTTTCTTTATGGTCTGTGAAGCAGGCACTTCCTGGTCTGTCTGAGTGGGGCTGGGCGTGTCTATTTCTTTCCAGCATAGGGCTTCAGAATGCCAGGAGCTAAGATGGAAACGTCCATTGCTGTATTTTATAAAGTTTACTTTATGATGAATTAAGAATGCTGGTGCCTAGATTCCTGGGACGGGTGAGTACATTATTGTACATGTACTAAGCGGTAGAAAGGATTTTTTTTTTAAAAATTAATTTTGGGGGAACCACCCCTTTAAAGTATACATTGACTCAAAATCCCCAACTTTTGGTTTAATCAACCATCCATTTATAATAAAGCTGGAGGCACTGGCAGGAAGACAGATAAAATATGTTTAAGTTATAAAAAAATGATACAATAAATACTATCATTACATGTTTTAAACCCATACAATTATCACATGATAGTGATCCTTTGATATGAACGTATTCCCCTATATGCACTAGTGGGAAGATAATTTTGGTGTCCTAAGTAACACTAGCTGTTATATAGGGCCAGATTCACGTAGAGCGGCGCATATTTAGATCGGCGTAACGCATGTCTATTACGTTACGGCGGCTCAATTTTGTGACGGAAGTCCCGTATCCACAGAGTATTTGCGCCCAACTTTGCGCCAGCGTAACGTAAATTCCGAAGGCGTAAGGCGGGGTAAATGAAAGTGGGAAGGAAGTGGGCGTGCTCCATTGAAATGACCCCATGCAAATGAAGGGCCGGCCGTACTGCGCATGCGCGCATGAGTATGCACCTTACTGGGCATGCTCAGAACTCGGCCCGGTGCAATCAGTGAGATAGGAAATAGGCCCGGCGTACTTAGTGAGATACGCCCGGTGTATAAATAGGCCCAGACAAACGCCCTTCCATTGCAAAAGTACATCCCTGTGTTCCCCTTCCTGAAAGCGAGGTGCATTTGTTCTGTTGTCTGTGGCTGTGTTGGTTTGTGTAGGAGTGTTGTAGGAAAGATTTATTGGAGAGTGTTAGAGGAGTTTGTATTAGGTGTTTTTTTCTCTGAGTGTTTTTTGTGTCTGTTTTTTCTGTGTGGTTTTTGGAGTCTGTATTAGCTGTCTGTTTGTGTTTTTTTGTTTTTGCTGTCTGATTTTTGTCTCTGTTTGTTCTGTGTATTTTTGTCTCTGTTTGTTCTGTGTCTTTTTGTCTCTGTTTGTTCTGTCTGATTTTTGTGTCTGTTTGGTGCTGAGTGTTGGGTGAGATGGCAACAAAGAGGAGAAAGCTCAACTTCTCGGTGCGTGAGAAGCAAATACTCGCTAGGGCCATTACCCGATATGGGCGATTTTTACATGGCCCTGAGAGCCGGGACACCCCCCCGGCCAGGAAGAAGGCGATCCTTCAGGAGATTACTGATGAGATCAATGCGGGGGGGAAACGAGAACCCCCAGTGGGATAGCAAAGACGATCAATGATCTGAGGAGCCTGGTCCGTGATAAGGTGGCCAAGATTACTGCGCATGCCAGGGGCACTGGCGGGGGACCACCTTGCACCATCAGGCTGACTGAGGAGGAGCGTGCGGTGGCCCAGTGCTTCCACAGCCAGCAAGTGGTGGGCCTGCCTGGCTTTGACTCCGATGAGTCCGCGAGGACAGGTAAGTTTTTTTTTTCTATCTGGTGAGTAGCATGTGTGGGTGGGGGAAGGGAATATGTGCCAAGTGTGTGGATCCTCCAACCTGTGTATGTTTTGTGTCATCCACAGATGGCCAGGAGATTGCTGTGCCATCTGGCCAGTCTGCTCCATCCCCCGGACTACAGGCTGCTGAAGAGCCCCAAGAAAGGCAGGAGTCCTCAGGGCAGGGGAGTGGCCACAACTCACCTCATGAGGAGGTTGAGGGGGGGGGGTTGAGGAGGATCGGCTTGACCTTGCCAGGGAAATCCTTGTGCTTTTGGATGTGGCTTCCCCTGAGGCTGGCAGCAGTCAGGCCTCCATCAGGGCTAGCCCCTCCCACTCCTCTCCCAACATGGCTCCCCCCCAGGGGGCTCCCCTCCTCCCAGGCCACAAGCCTCATCTTTAGGCAGAAAGGCCACCCAGAAGACCAGGGGGGTGGCCGAGTTTCTGCCTACAAATCTAAGGAGGGACCAGGCCCGTCAGACCCAACATCTGGGTCAGGTCGACCGGACCCAGATGGAGGACAGCCTGTCCGCCATTAAGGAGTCGGTCAATGATGTGAGCACGAACTCGTTGGCGGTCATAACTTGCTTTTGTGACCTGCAGACCGCCACAGCAGGCGTGGCCCTGGAGGTGAGTGCCCTGACCCAGGCTGTCCAGGCCAATACCCAGGCTGTCCAGGCCAATACGGCAGCCCTCACTGTGGGCCTGAACAGGATAGCCGTGGCCTTGGAGGGCAGGCCAGCAGGTGGGCAGAGCCCAGGGGAGGCTCCTCCTTCCCCTGCTTTCCCCCCCCATGAGTCTCGCCTGAGGGCCCGTGGCCATGGCCGGCCCAGGCGTAGCTCACGCCGTCGTTAGGGATGTGCTTTTGATTTCCTTTTTCTTGTTTTTGTTTTTGATTTGTACTGTGATTATGATTTGTTATATTTATGGTGAATGATGTATGAATGTGGGGGTGACATTCCTGCTGAAAAAAGGGTGTCACCCTCATTTTTGGTGGAGTAGGGATCCCCAGGACCAGGGAGAAGTGATCCCAGGTCCATGTGAATGGTGTATGAATGCACAGTGACATAATTGGAGCCTTGGCGGGGCGTTGCTGCTCCCTAGTACCATGCGGGGTACTTCAAAAGAATAACTAGGGGCGAGTTGTTGGACTTTTCAGGCACTATAGGCTAGTCAGAATATAGTCACACAAAGAGAAATTTTCTCTAAAATGTTTTTATTTATTTGGACATAAAAGAATACATATTAAAAGGAATTAGTATTCCAACAAAGCTATTTGGTAAACCAACTCGACAAAGCAAGGTACCTCCAAAAGTACAAAAGGAATTGATAAATTAGTAGTCATATATGAAAATACAAAGTTTTAACAAATAGGGTCAAGAACTTTCTTGTCAGAACAAAACAACCCATTAGAAGGTATAATTACTGCAGTCTCCTGGGAGGCTTGTGGACGTAGGCTGTCAACACTATCAAGAACTAGGTTGAAAAGTGCTTCTGGCTCAGCAGCCATCAAAGGCTGATTCCCAGGCCCACATACTACCGGTGTAGTATTTTTTGCTTACCAGGGAAGCCGTTTTTGGCTCCCGTTCTTTGTTGGCATCACTACTGTCCACTTAAGATTATTTGCCCTAACAGGGTGTGTCCGTTATTTATCTAACGTCCAGCAGCCCGGACCTAACTACTTAACCCTTTATAGGAAGCTATCCCTCCTATACTGCATACTTTTTACCACTTGAAGATATAAATGCCTTAAAAACTATTTTTAAACCATACTTTTGAGACTCCGTGAGGAAGCGCTGTAATAGGCGCGAAACCGGTCGAGTCAACAAACACTGCAAGCTCCATCTCCCCGGACATTTCTATATGTCTGCACCTCCATCACTATAAAGGATAATTATACCTTCTAATGGGTTGTTTTTGTTCTGACAAGAAAGTTCTTGACCCTATTTGTTGAAACTTTGTATTTTCATATATGACTACTAATTTATCAATTCCTTTTGTACTTTTGGAGGTACCTTGCTTTGTCGAGTTGGTTTACCAAATAGCTTTGTTGGAATACTAATTCCTTTTAATATGTATTCTTTTATGTCCAAATAAATAAAAAAAAATTGAGAAAATTTCTCTTTGTGTGACTATATTCTGACTAGCCTATAGTGCCTGAAAAGTCCAACAACTCGCCCCTAGTTATTCTTTTGTTCATACGTATTAGGACGTGGCAGATTTTTCTATATGATTTAATATCCACATGTACACTACATGTGAGGATATTTTTCCATTCCCTCCTTTTTCATGCGGGGTACTTCGGTCTAATCCAATTCGATGAGGATGTGGGGTGTGTGTGCTAGGGACCACAGTGGTGTGCATGCATGCATTCTCATTGTGCCATGTTTAATGTGTGTGTTTACTGTGAAAAGATGCCTTCTGCGAGGCGTCTCCTGGCTGCTGTTCCCTCAGAAGAGGGGGTACCCTCGGTCAGGGGGGGAATGTCTGGTTGGGGGGTCAGGTCATCACGTATGTCAATCTCCAGGCCCCTTCTCACTGCGAAGTTGTGCAGCATGCAACATGCACCGATGATCTGGCACACAACGTTTGGGGAATACAACAGGGTACCCCCAGACTTATCCAGGCATCGGAAACAGGACTTCAGGAGGCCAAAGGTGCGTTCCACCACTGCACGGGTACGTATGTGTGCAGCATTGTATCTTTCCTCTCCTGGGTTGTGGGGGTTCCGGAATGGAGTCATGAGATGGGGTCCAAGTGCATATGCAGAGTCACCTGGAAGGGAAAAGACAGGAGGATGTTAGTCATGCATGTGCCCCTCGTGATGTCTGCATCATGGGGGGGGACAGTCATACCTGACACCCATGTCACTCACCAACCAGCCAGCTGTCCCCATACACGTTCTGTTCAAATTCTCTTGGGATGTTGCTTTGACGGTATATGAAGCTGTCATGGCTGGATCCTGGGTGTTTGGCATGGACGTGCCATATGAGGTATTGGGCATCGACTATCACCTGTACATTGATTGAATGCCAATGCTTCCGATTGCAGTACATGTGCTCTGTCTCATGGGGGGGCTGTAGTGCCACATGTGTGCAATCAATGGCCCCCACGGTGCGTGGGAATCTGGCAATTTTGTAGAAATCTGTCATTGTCTTCATCCGCAGGTCCTCCTGGGTGGGTTTGATGATTTGGTTGGCCATGCGTCTCAGGATTGCAGGGACAACCTGGTGCACACATCTGCTAATGGAGGATTGTGACATCCCAGCCAACAATCCACTTGTGCGCTGAAAAGAGCCAGTGGCAAGGAAATGGAGTGTTGCCACTACCTTGACCAGTGGCTCCAGTGCATGTGAGCGGTGTGTTGGGCTGGTGATGTCATCCTGCAGGGTTGTGGTTAATTCCATGATGGCTTCAGGGGTGAATCTGAAGTTGCGATACACCTCAGAAACAGCCATGCCAAACACATCTAGGCGTGCGCGGTATATCCTCTCCTGTGCCCTCCCCCTCCTCCTTCTGCGTTCCTATAAAGTCACTAGTATAGCTATGAGCATGGATGCCCCTGGCATGTTGGCATACAGATTGTTGTCCTGCAAGTGTGTGTGCTCAGCTCTTCCCTAACGGTGTTGCTTTAGCTGACCTGTACATGGCTGGTGCAAAGTTAAGGCACCTTTTATAAGGTGTAACTTTCCGCCGGGAAACTAGCAGATGCGCACAGGGCGTAGCCTACGCCGCACAAGCGTACTTTTGTGGATCGCCGCATCTCCCTCATTTGCATCTTTGCCTAGCAAAACAATGGTGTGTCTAGCGTATTTTGCGCTCAAAGATGCGCCGGTGTAATCCATTTACGTCGATCGGAAAAAAGTGGTTTTCAGGCGTAACTCGTTTTGAGGATACGGCGCATAGATACGCACGGCGCATCTTTCAATTACGCCGCGCATCTCTAGATACGCCGGCGTAAGTGCTTTGTGAATCTGGCCCATAGTGTTTATGTCACATTGACCTATACAGTTGAGTTCAGAGCTCTATCTGTGATAAATCTTGCACTTCACACCAAGGTGGCTGGAATTGCCCTTTAAAAAATGTTAGATATATAATCAGCATTTTGTAGCCTATTACAAGGTTATTATTGCATACAATGTTTTGATTTACGTTTTACTGTCAATAGATAATTTTACATTTTATTGCAGCTATTTCTTGCAGAGTTTATTGACAAATGTAATCTGCCTGTGCAGAAGAGGAGAGATGATCAGTTCTGACATGTATTGTACATACAAGAAGCTGTGGCCAAGTGCAATTGATTGGTGGTTGCTGATACTTCTCAGAATTTATTTTCAATTGAGGACAACAATTAATGTATGGATTGCTTACATTTTATTATGACATGAAACAGCCCCAACAGAATGAAGTGGTACCATGAGTGGTACCACTTTTAGACAGGTTTTCCTCACTGTCATTAATTAATGATTCCTGCAAGGGCCCTTGCTAAACCATAGTGAGTTACTGTTTATTAATTGTGGCTGCAATTATAATCTATGCTTGTTATCTAAATTTTTCACTAAGTAAACGTATTCTTTGTTTTACCTTAAACGTGTCTATGGAGTAAAGTGTATTTTCTTGCCTGGTTAAACCGGTGATAACAGGTAATTTGGTTACGGTTTTATCATTGCTTTTGTGGCCCCCAGCCCAACAGAGGCCACAATATCTCCTTCACCAGGCTTCAGATGTGTCAAGGAAGGGTTCGAGCTAGTTAATAGGGGTGAGCTGAGCCAAAGAAAAGAGAGTACGTCAGCGTAACTTGATATACATCGGCGTAAGTGCTTTGTGAATCTGGGCCAATGTCTTTACTTTTAATGGGTCCCACCACCTCCAAATACAGAGGGTAGCGATGGGGACGTGTTTTGCCCCATCATATGCCAACCTGTATCTGGGGGAGTGGGAGCAGATGCTCTTCTTCAACGAACTTATGTCGATGTACACGGACCACATCCAGATGTTGTACCAGTACATCAACAATATTTTTGTTGTGTGGAATGGACCTATTGAAACACTTGAACAATTCCTCATCAGAATAAATAAAAATTATTTCAACTTGGGTTTCACCATGTCCTATTATGGGAATCGCATCCCTTTCTTGGACATAGAAATTGAGGGGAGAATGGGACCCTCTGCAGCAGTCTATACAGAAAACCCACAGCGGGCAATACAATTCTGCATGCCTCAGGTTTCCATCCTAAAGCCTTAATAGGTTCAATACCATATGGCCAATATCTAAGGATGAGACGTAATTGCTCTAAAGAAACAATCTATAAAATTGAGGCAGATAAATTATGAGATAGACTGCTACAGAGAGGGTACTCACATGCCTCTCTAAAAAGAGCTTATAAAGAGGCAACTTCTCAAAACAGAGTTCAAATTATTGATACCCTATATATAATTTTGATGGATGGATGTTACCATTATGATCATTTTTGGGTTTCTCTTTTACAGGTTGCCTCTTCTACTTTTGTGACCTCAGTGTTTCAATCTGCCCTTCCTCCTTGAGGGTTGGGGAGGATTTATTTGCTTGCATTTGCTCGCTCTGGCTATAATACAGAGGACATATACCTCTGAGAGACCACATAGATCACCCTGTGCGATATAGCGTATCCCACATCCTTACTTTGTTTTTAAGGAAAATTGATGGAATGTTCATCTTTATCCTTGACACCATTACAGCTTATGTAAGTGTACTATATACTTGATATAAATATATAGACCTCTCTCTCTCTCTCTCTCTCTCTCCCCTCTCTCTCTCTCTGTTTTTGTACTGACGTGTAATGTTCTTTACAATAATATAGATGTACACTTGTGTTTCCTAATAAACACCCCTGAGGAAAGAATCAAAACTGAAACAAGTCGGGTGAAGAATCACACTCAGCTATGTGCTTGACTACTGGTGTCTTTTTTTAAAGATCTGTATATATTCCATATACTGTTTTGTTACAAACATGTCTTTTTTAATGCTATATTTAATAAATACCACAGCAGTAGTCCTCTGATTTTAACAGATTATCACAGCTTACATTGTGGTTTTCTTTAAAAGGGTAATGAATTCTGATAATAGTTAACTTTTAGAACAGCAATCTTTAATACCAGTAAAGCTGATTTCTTAAATCAGGCATGTCCAAAGTCCGGCCCAAGGGCCAATTGCAGCCCGCATTCCAGTTTAATATGGCCCCCCTGGTGATTTGGATATATATCTTTTGTGGCCCCCAGTGCCACAAAAGATATGTATCATATGTATTGGCTCTGCCTCGGTGGGGGCGGAACGAGTGCCGTCAGAGTACATACAGGAGAATTTCCTGTTTACTCGATGGCATCTCCTGGGTTGCCATTGGACGACTTTTCTGTCTATCATAGGAGGCCACCAAGTAAACAGGAGAATTTCCTGTATGTAATCTGGCGCTTGTCCCGCCCCCCTCCCTGTCCCTTCTGATACTGCAGATGGGCATCGATCAGGCTGCACTGATGGCAATGGTGATTCTGGCAATGGTGAGGCTGCACTGATGGCAATGGTGAGGCTGCCATGGTGACATAATACACCCAAGCTCATCTCTTCACCACACACAGCCTCAAAGGCAAGAGAATTAGTGCTCAGTCGAACACACTTAGACCAAATTTTAATGGTTCAAAGAATGCCGGGCAAAATGGCAGCATGATTTTTTCCATAAATTAAATCTGACTTGGCCAAAAAAAAAATCCTACAACATCGATAGTGCTGAAGTGCTGGCAACTTCAGAGCCTTCAGAGCGTTTTTTACTTTTGTCAGCACAGTTTTTATCTTACTAAAATTAATATTCACAGAAGGGTGTCTAGAATATCTTCTATCAATGTTAAAGTCTTAAATATAATTTACACAACTCCCTGTACAGTTAATTAATCTGTCAGGGCTCTTAGTTTTAATTTTGTACATTTGGCTGTACATTGTTATGCCATGTACACACGATCAGTTCGTCTGATGAAAAGGGTCTGAGCCCAGGTTCACACTGGGTACGATTTGGTACGATTTGAGATGCGATTTCACATGTCAAATCGCATCTCAAATCGGCGGCATTTGCCGGCTATTGTCGGCAATGGCACTGTCCTAATCAGTGCGACACCGCTGCACCGATTTCAAAAAGTAGTTCCTGTACTACTTTTTGCGATTTCGGGCCGCGATTTACATTGAACACTGCACAGATGTCTCTTAAATTGTTGCCGAAATCGCGGCAAGATCGATTTTACCGCGATTTTTAATTCGCAGCAGTGTGAACCTAGCCTGATGGATTTTTCCATCAGTTATCCGATGAAGCCGACTGATGATCAGTCGTGCCTACACACCATCAGTTAAAAAAACGATCGTGTCAGAACGCGGTGACGTAAAACACAACGACGTGCTGAAAAAAATGAAGTTCAATGCTTCCAAGCATGCGTCGACTTGATTCTGAGCATGCGTGGATTTTTAACCGATGGACGTGCCCACAGACGATCGTTTTTTTCTATAGGTTTTTTATCCATCAGATAATTCTAAAACAAGTTCCTAGTTTTTTGACTGATGGATAATAAAACGATGGGGCCCACACACGATAGGTTAGTCAGATGAAAGCGGTCCATCAGACCGTTTTCATCAGACTAACTGATCGTGTGTACGCAGCATTACTGTGTCCAAATTAACCCACCGCCATATGACCAGGTCTTCATCAGGACACTTACGGTCAAGGCTTATCTACAGACATTAATTAAAAGCCTCTCAGGGCTGTATATTACAATGCTACAGACTGGTTATACTAAGAAATTCTGTAATTTAGACAAATTACCACATATATAATAATTATTCATGCGTTCATTGCAAATATGCAAGATAATAGCATCTCTTTTTACAAGCGGTCGCTTATCATTCCTGGAATATTATATACATTGATATATTCTTCTATAGGAAATAAGACAACTGTCTGTCTGTTTTTAACATTTGGTGAAGGGTTGTTGGATATCATCTTTACAATATACTGTATTGTATTGTATGTGGAAAAATGCCCCCCCCCCCTTTGTTCTAAGCCTATTTTTATTAAAACTCAATCAGATTAAACCTGAAATTTCTCTAAAAAAAATGATCAAAAAGTTTAATTTCTGAAATGTCATGAAATAAACAGGTTGTTTGAAAAAAAAAAAAATATTTTGGGGAAGGTTAAAGACAGAAGATAAAAAAATGTAAAATGGAAGGTAAACTACGTGCATCAAAACAACTACAGTTGAGCCTTTAAGGAGCAACCTTTGGGCACAAACAAGACACAAGATATTTTGGGGATGCTCTATCTAAATGGTCACCAGAATTATCCCTCAACTTTGAATCTAGCAGTTGCATTAAAGTATACATTGACTCAAAATCCCCAACTTTTGGTTTAATCAACCATCCATTTGTAATAAAGCTGGAGGCACTGGCAGGAAGATAGATAAAATATGTTTAAGTTATAAAAAAAATGATACAATTAATACTATCATTACATGTTTTAAACCCATACAATTATCACATGATAGTGATCCTTTGATATGAACGTATTCCCCTACAGTATATGCACTAGTGGGAAGATGATTTTGGTGTCCTAAGTAACACTAGCTGTTATATAGTGTTTATGTCACATTGACCTATACTTTTGAGTTTAGAGCTCTATCTGTAATAAATCTTGCACTTCGCACCAAGGTGGCTGGAATTGCCCTTTAAAAAAATGTTAGATATGTAATCAGCATTCTGTAGCCTATTACAAGATTATTATTGCATACAATGTTTTGATTTACGTTTTACTGTCAATAGATAATTTTACATTTTATTGCAGCTATTTCTTGCAGAGTTTATTGACAAACGTAATCTGCCTGTGCAGAAGAGGAGAGATGATCAGTTCTGACATGTATACAAGAAGCTGTGGCCAAGTGCAATTGATTGGTGGTTGCTGATACTTGTCAGAATTTCTTTTGAATTGAGGACAACAATTATTGTATGGATTGCTTACATTTTATTATGACATGAAACAGCCCCAACAGACTACCGCTTCAATATCATAACATTTAAAAATAAAAGTGGAAGTCCAGGCAAAGTTGTTTCTATCTTCAATTCATCTTTTTACATTTCTGCTCTACAGTTGGGGTCAGAAATGAATTAGGTATCTGATGTTACCATAGATGCACAGCAAATCCTTCATATTCTAAATCTGTGACCACAGCAAATCTTGTTTACATCATAATGCAATGCATGCTCTTTAAACCTTGGCCAGTGGATTTTAAAGGGATAATTTAGTTAATTATCAAACTTTGCTTCACTTTTGTAAATTACAGGTTGGTAGGTTATTGTATCTCCATGTTCACAGTTCTTTATTTAAACCAAAAGTCATTATTAGGATAAGATGACCAGATTTTTAAAATGATATCTGGGGACTTTTTATTTATTTATTTTTTTAATGGCAAATAGTAACCTATTTTACAATATATTTTCCTCAAATGATATATGCAGTGTATGTGGTATGTGTTTATGGAATGATTGTATGATATATACGTTATTTCTCACATTTTGTCCATGAGATAAAAAAAATATCCTTTTTAGAATTTTTTAGGATATTACTACCAAATGTTAGGAAGATAAAAAAAAAAATTATTTTCTTGTTAATAAAAGGAAAAAACATGCATTTTAAAGCACATTTGAAGGGTGTATTATACTCACCAGTGCTCATCAGCGCAGTCTCATCAGTGTCCATCATCAGTGCCGATCAGCTGAGTCTTACCAGTGCCCATCCAATGCAGCCTCAACGGTGCCCATCCAATGCAGCCTCACCGGTGCCCATCAATGGAGCTTCACCAGTGCCCATCAATGCAGCCTCCCCTGTGCCCATCAATGCAGCCTCATTGGTGCCCATCAATGCAGCTTTATCAGTGCCCATCAGTTCAGCCTCATCAGTGCCTGCCAGTGCAGTCTCACCATTGTCCATCAATGCAGCCTCACCAGTGTCAATTAGTGCAGCCTGATCAGTGCCCATCAATGCAGCCTCACCAGTGTCCATCAATGCAGTCTGATCACTGTCCATCAATGCAGCCTGTTCAGTGCCCATAAATGCAGCCTGTTCAGTGACCATAAGCTCAGCCTGATTAGTGCCCATCAATGCAGCCTGTTCAGTGCCCATCAATGCAGCCTGTTCAGTGCCCATCAATGCAGCCTGTTCAGTGCCCATCAGCTCAGCCTGTTCAGTGTCCATCAATGCAGCCTGTTCAGTGGCCATCAGTGCCCATCAATGCAGCCTGTTCAGTGCCCATCAATGCAGCCTGTTCAGTGCCCATCAGCTCAGCCTGTTCAGTGCCCATAAATGCAGCCTGTTGAGTGCCCATTAGCTCAATGTGTTCAGTGCCCATCAATGCAGCCTGTTCAGTGCCCATCAGCTCAGCCTGTTCAGTGCCCATCAATGCAGCCTGTTCAGTGCCCATCAGTGCCCATCAATGCAGCCTGTTCAGTGCCCATAAGCTCAACCTGTTCAGTGCCCATAAATGCAGCCTGTTCAGTGCCCATCAGATCAGCCTGTTCAGTGCCCATAAATGCAGCCTGTTCAGCGCCTATCAGCTCAGCTTTACCTGTGGTCATCAATGCAGTCTGACCAGTGCATAGCGAGTAGAGAAGAGCAGATGGATTATACAGTTGGGGATTTCCCATTTACCTGGCAGGGCCACTGTCCTCAGATGAAGTCCCACCTCTTATGATAGACGTCACCAGTGTGCTGCCTGTCATAAAACCGGCCCAGGAGGTGGGACTTTATCTGACAACCAGGTAAGCGGGAGTTGCCCGCTCTGTATAATCCCCCCTCCCCATCCAAAACAGCCCAATGGGTCCCAGCTCGTGGTGCACCCACCCAGGATTTGCTCTGCAAAGCGGGGACAAAACTGGGGACAGACATCCTCCTGGGACAGTGTCCTCTGTCCGGGGACTGTCCCCCGAAACCGGAGACTTCTGAATCACCCTATATTAGGACTTCTATTTGTATTAGCAACAGGTTCTTCACTAATATTGGGTACTTGTGATTGATCTGAGGGCAGCGGTCACTTTTAGCCCATAGTAAACAGTTTTTGCTGCAAGGCTTATGTTGATAAAGCTTCTTTTTATGTTTGGGTGCCTGAAATGCTACATTCACTTGTTTCTAACCCAAAATAAAGATCACAGTTCACTTACTGTTTCTAATCCTCAAGCAAGGAGGACAGAAAATGATAAAATCCTGGCAAATTGTACATAGTAGAGTCCAGCACTCCAGGTCAAAAAGAACAGGTGAGCTGGGGTCCTTTCTTTTGGTTAACACAAAGTAAATATAGTACTGTGCTGTAGCACTTCTTGAAAAAAAAAACATGTTTAAAAGCAGTGTGCACTTAAACCACCTCATTAACATTCACTGTAGCCCCATCACAACAGTAAAAATAAAAGTTAGACATATGTAGCACCCTCTAGTGTGCTACTAGCAGTAGTGCAGGGAAAATATAGCTGACCCAGGGCTAAACCTGAGTCATTGAACCTGGGTCTGGGTTATTAGAGATTAAGGCTGGTGTACCCATCCTGGTAGCTCTCTGGTGACTCCCCCCTGGTATTAGAATGTTGGAGAATGTTCTGAAAATTAGTGGGTGGAGGGTTGCCTTGCATATTTAGGGGCCCTTATCCAATCTCTAGGAAGCTGGCCAGGCAGGGAACTAACTAAGGAGTCCTTAAAGAGACACGAACCATGCCAGCAAGGGAGTCAGGTGTAAGATGGAGAAGTAATGCTGAGGAAGTCTGTCAGTGGCCCTAGAGGGACCGCTGTAGAGGAGGGGTTTTACCTCAGGCTGTATGGCTAGCCTGAAAGGATCCTACCACAGGAGGCAGTTTGAAGGGATCGTTTTCAGGGGGAAAAGGAGAAAGAGTGAGTAGATAAGCACAATGCAGGGACAGACAAGGGGACAAGGGGAGAGAATGCCAGCTGTAATGGGTCTCTCTTGAAGACAGCAGTGTGCTTAAGTCTTCACCTAACCTTGCCCTGGGAGGTCTCCAGAGTGTGTCAGTTGGGTAGACTGGGAAGAAGAAGCAGCCAGGTGGGAAGCATTCTGTGGGAAGTAGAGCTGAGACCAGTGTCTACAGGAAAGCAGATGGTGTTGCAGGAAGCAGTTCACTTCACATGTGCTACTTTTCCCAAGAGGCTGAGAGTTCCAAGCCTGTAAGAAACTGCTGCTGAACTAACCAACGTGCTGTAAGTTCCTAAGGAGTGAACCCAGTGGAGCTGTGCAAAGGATCAAGATTTGTGAAGGAGGAATAAGTGAACTCTGTAAAAAGAATAGAATAGAATTTGTCCCTGGTCCTGTTATTTTTTCCAGTTGGGCATCCCATAATCCCTAACTCAAACCAATTTAGTATCCCCTAATTAAAACAACAAAAAAAATTAATGGACTTGTTTTCTGGATGCAGGAAGGAAATCATGTGCGACAGTGGGGAACCCTGACATCTGCAGATCCTACGGGGGTAGTGCTACACATAGACTGTTTGGGCCTATTAGCAATATGTTCTGATGATTTTTCACAGCTGCTACATATATTGTATGGGCTAATTGCAATTCCTGTATGAAAACACCTGACTGTGATTAGTCTCTAGTGTATTTCAGCCTTGTTTTGCTCATTGAAACAGTCCTGCTGCTGCCCAATTTTTACACTGATTTATCATCTGTGGTCTCTTAATTCTTGTTGAAAATGTGATAAAAATGGGAGTGCTTATGTGCGGCTGACTAGGCAGGCCATGGCTGTTTAGTGCTCTGCGAATACCGGGACCCGACAGCCTTATAACGCCGAATCACAGCTGACTACCATTTCCCCACGGTGACTTCTTTATTACTGAAACCTCTGGGCACGTTTTTTCTGAATGTACAGCGGGAAAAATCCCAAACCTAAGTCGGCAAAAAATCAAGAAGTGCCGACGAGAGCCGCATCTAAAATGGCAGCAGCGCCATCCTTCCGCTCTGCACTGTCACAAATACAGTCACAGACAAGGATTTCTCCTTTCTCTCAGCGAGGTGAGACAGATATTGACTTTGGGATGACTCCCCTCACATTACAGAATACCCCCCTGGCTCTGACCTCTTTTGTCAGTTTGAGCAGGTACTACAAAAGGCTTTACAAAACACCTCAGACAAAATCACAAAAAAACTCACTCATGGGAGATTCTGTTTTAGAACAGAAGATGGATGAATTGGATGTTATCACTACTAACCACAAGGACGAATTGGAAGCCCTTAGGGAGGAAAATTCTTCTCTCTATACCCATTTGAGGACTTTGAGAACAGAGCTAGGAGGTCTAGTCTCCGAGTCCATGGCATACCTGAGGCTATAGAAGATATTCAATCTACCATCACAACGCTCTTTCAGGAACTTTCCCCATCGATTTCCATAGAGATGAGTGAGTGAGTGAGTAACTTGTATAGCGCTACAAATGCAAACTAAATCGCCTCAAGGCGATTTTTGCATCCAGTGTCGACCTGTTCCTTCAGAAGAGGTGGGTCTTAAGTTTTTTCCTGAAGGCCCGATGGTTTTCTTCCATGAGGATGTTCGTGGGTAGAGTGCTCCATAGCCGTGGTCTTTGGACTGCAAATCTTCATTCTCCTTTAGATTTGTAGCGGGTCTTGGGGATGTGGAGGAGGTTTTGGTTAGTTGACCGGAGGCTGCGACTAGGGGTGTAGTGTTTTATTTTCTCACATAGGTATTGAGGAGCATTTCCTTGTGTGCATTTGTGAGTGGGGCAGAGGGTCTTGAATGTAACCCGTTCCTTTACGGCTAGCCAATGGAGGGTCCTCCGGGACCTCAGATGGACAGGATTCATAAAACCCTGGCTCCCCGAAAAGATTATGCCCCCCCCAGGGACTGCACTACTTCTACACCAAGGAACAATTAATGGAAGCAGCCTGTAATAAGGACTTATTGACTTTCTAGGGATATCGCTACCAAATCTTTCAAGACCTCTCACAGCAGACCCTCTTGAAACGAAAACCGATGAAACCGCACTTGCAGATCCTTTAACATCATCACATTTCTCATCGTTTGAGTTTCCCCTTTGCTTTTCCTATAAAGGTTCTTCCTATACCTGAAAATCTGTGGATGACCTTCTTGCAACAATACACGATCTTCACCTGTCAACGCCTGAAAATATAGCTGAGGGATTCAAACGTTGAGCATCTTCCAGTTTCCCCAAAAATCCACAGGGAAATTCTAATCCTCAAATGGACTGATATTTCTCTTATAGGTGATATTAGGCCCTAAGGGCTTATCCCTTTTTTATATCACACACATTGTGACTTAATAAGTAATAATACCTGAGACAGGCCTTACATTCTGTCTCAAATAAAGGTTCTTAATAAAGGTTAACACAATCACACTATTCTAATAGATGATAATCTATTCCATCCAACAGGAAAATGATATCCCACCACCATCCCCTGGACTTATGGACCAGGGTATTACCACCCTGCTCGATGGGCATAGGGAAGTAGGGATTCACAGACATGTGCACCTGCTAACCTCACCCAAAACCCATCCTAAAACCTCCAGCAGTGAGATTGAATACAACTCATTCTCCCATTATAACCCAAGCGATCCTTTCCCTATGGCAACAATCTTTAACTATTGACTAATGCCATCAACTCACCTGCAGGACATTCAATCTGTCACCCTAATTTAGTGACACCTTCATTGACACCGTGTAATGCTAGTGACTCATTTGTTATATATGTAGCGGCCTGCTCCTGTTGAACAGGCGCTGCTGTAAATTTAGAGGGGGCCTGAGTCTTTATTTGGCTCAGACAAATGTAATTATGGGAAATTTAGCCTCTGTTCCAGCGATGGCTGTGCTGGGAGTAACCACCATTGTTCGACTGGGGGTGTTATTACCATGTAAAGCGTGAACAATCTGCGCTTCCCCCTCCTAAATAATCAGTGCAACCTGTGCTAATTGATACAAGTGAGGTCTACATATATCACCCAAGACTAATATATAACCCACCACACAATGATTATATGCTAATATAAGGTTCCCAACCTAACAAGAGGGAAAATGGTGTTACTGTTCTGAATGTTTATCAACGGCTGAACATCTCTTGGATGATATTGTTGGATAAAGTTTTTTCCTGCGATTATACCTAACCAACATCAGCTGCAGTGGACACTATTTTTTGTTAATACCTCTTGCACTTTATCTGTGGGATTTACCATATGCCATTTATGCCATCATATATTTTTTTACTCTTTATCACAGGACACTTTGTTTATTTTGGTTGCACATTTTTTTACCTATTTTTGAGGTGTTATTACCATACCAGGCCAAGGGTGGCAGCAGCAGAGTCAGGGTGTATTGGGTGTCCCCCTCGGCAGCGAATCAGTGGGGATGATCGTTCCACTGTGCATGCTGGGGAGGGGTTCTTAAGTGACAGACGCCATTGGCGGGGGGGGCTGACGTCCCACACGCCTCGTTGCCCACTTGGCCTGGGGTGCGTGCTCCTGAATCCTGGCTCTGGGACCATGTTGGTCTGGGTCTGCGGTTTCGCTTAGTAGGCCCAGTAGTCAGACTGGGTCTGCACTTTCAAGGTGATCCTGTGCTGTCTGTCCTGCGGGAGGAAGCCACTTGATCAAGGAAGCCAGAGGAGGACCTATCCTGGAGAGGACCATGCAAGAGGCTGGTATCTTGGGAGAAGGCCTGGAAACTTCATCGAAGGATGCACCATACACTGAGAGGCTTGATGGTGATCGCCTGTCAGATCTAAGTTCTACAGAAGTTAATCTGGAGAGATCCGGGTGCTAAATCCTGTGGCAGAGGATTCTGGACCAAAAAAGTGTCTCCTTATAAAGGAAGGTCTGTGGCAGAGACTGTACTTTATTCCGTGCGCCATTCCGACTGCTAGGCCAGTGAGAGGGACCTATCCGGGTGAGCAATACCCACTCTGGCTAGAGTGGCGACGAGAACTGTTGCTGGAAGCAGGAGTGTTTCCTATTTGAGATTATACACCTGAACCTACCTACCTATTAGCCCTTCCACCCCTCCAACTTCTTTTCTACTAAGTTCTGCAAATAAATCCTAGAAAAATAAGTGTATCGTGTGGACATTGGAATTTTTCAACTCTCTCTACCACCCTGGACAGCGAGAAGATAAATGTAACATGCCACCCAAAATACTCAGCAGCTCTTTCGGGGGTTAGTGCTACATATAGTTTATATAGATTTAGAAATGGCTGTCGCAGTCCCGGAGACAGCCCACTGCACCTCCCATTTGATCCTCGAGTACCCAACATTGTTATTCGGATACTGTTAAAATATCCATCGGCTGGTGATTTTTCACCACCCCCTGGATACTCGCTTCACATAGGAGCCACATTCCCTCTTTTCAACCAGAGCTTTTCTTACTCCTCCCTATTATCAGATACTATTTACACTCCCCAGTTCCTACCTGATACTAGTATCCTCAGTTCTCTTCCCTCCCTTAGTCCTACCCCCCCCCCACCCCCTGCTTCTCCAGATAATAATCCTAAAAACGATTAGCCACAGGACTCCCTGATCCTATATACACTACATAGTGATGTCTTTAAATATTCTGACTCTTAATGTACCCCCCCCCCAAAAAAGAACCAAAGCTTTCCACTCCTTTTCCACACTCTCCACACATATGGTATGTCTACAGGAAACACAGTTCTCATTACAATCCTCCCCTAAATGTTTTAGCTGCCAATACCCACAGGTTTACACAACCTCGGCCTCCACCAAACAGAGAGGGGTTTTACTTGCTTTCCACCACACTACACCATTCATTCTCCATAAAGAGATCAAAGATCCTGAGGGTCGATATCTACTACTTACTGGTCTTTTACTAGATAATGAAATTACTATTGTTTCATACTATGCCCCCCAATAAAAACCCACTGTCATTCCTCTCCCACTTGTTCTCCATGGTGGAATCTCATAAACATGGTACACTCGCGAAATGTGGAGACACTAATCAAGTAATATATCCGATCTTGGATAAATCTCAGACTCCCACAAATGTCCATGATATATGGCGACTCTAATCAAGTAATATATCTGATCTTGGATAAATCCCAGACTCCCACAAATGTGCAGCATCTCTCTTACCAATAACTCCTCAAACAGCACTCCCTCCTCGATACATGGAGTGAACAAAACCCTACAAGGAGACAATACACACATTACTCTCATCCTCACAAACAATTCTCTCATATAGACCACCTCCTTGTAAACATTAATACCTCACCCCTTATACTTGTATCTCTAATCATACCATGTTCCTGGTCTGACCATTATTATGTCATGACGACTTTCTCCTCACTGGTCCCACGACCTAATCTCCGAACTTGGTATATCAATGACAGTCTACTAACCAATCCAAAATATAGACAATATTTAGATAACGCTATACAGGACTATCTGACCATACAGATCCCCTGACACTATGGGAAGCCCTTAAACCATCCATCAGAGGGGTTTGCATCAGCCAAGCATCTTACCAATGTAACCTAAAGAGACCACCTTATAAGCAACTAGTAGAAGCCTTTTATAAAGCTTCGGAGAGTTTTCAAAATTTGCCCTCTCCGTCAAATAAACATATCTACAATAAAGTACGATTAGAACATGATCCATTTCTAATGGAAAAAATTCTCAGAAAATCCACACACACTTTCTATAAGAAAGCGATTAAGCCGCACACATTCTTGGCCTTAACCCTACGTAGAGCTATACCCCAAAACCAATTCGACTTACTAAAGACACCTATTCCAGTAACCCTCAAAAAATTCTCCATGAGTTTCACAGAGGACTCGCTAACCTATATCGGGATACTCACTTTGATACCCTTCTATCCTCCATTCAGCTCCCCTACCTCTCCGTTGCTCAAAAAGAAACCCTTGATAGATCTCAGATTTAGAAGTTCTCACAGCAATAAAAACATTAAAACCACACAAATGCCCAGACCCTGACAGCTTTTCAGCAACCTACTATAAACATTTTGCTACTATACTGTCCCCTCTTATGGTTGAAGCCTTAAAATCCCTCCTCTCAAACCATTCCTCTCGTTCTGAATCCCTCTTAGCATCCATCGCCATGATTCCCAAACCAAATGTCGATGACACATCCTGGTCAAACTACAGACCAATTTCAATACTCAATTTAGACATCAAGATACTAACTAAAATATTTTCTAACCGACTTAACCCAATTATAGGCTTCCTGATCCATAAGGATCAAACTGGGTTTATCCCTTCCAGACAAGCGGGTGACAACATCCGTCGCACTACTCTCTTAGCCCATACGGCATGAACTTGCCGCAACCCTGCCTGCTTCCTCTCCATTGACATACAAAAGGCATTTGACTCTCTTTCTTGGCCTTATCTTAACTCAATATTTTGCCGGTGGGGATTTCGAACACATTTTCTGCGTTGGATCTCCTCCCGGTATCAAAACCCAAAAGCATATGCATACTTTTCTGACCCCTTCGTCGTTAAAAGAGGAACCAGGCTAGGGGGGGCCCCTTTCCCCTCTTCTTTTTGCTTTGGCAATTGAACCCCTAGCCCAGCAAATATGCTCCAATACGAATATTAAAGGCCTAGAACTAGGAGGTCATCAACAAAAATGATGTATGTTTGCAGGCGATGTCCTAATATTCCTCACTTCCCCCTAATATTGACACTGTAACCAAATTTGGATTAATATCCGGACTCAAAATAAATCCTCATAAATCCAAAGCCTTAAACATTTTGATACCGCCTGACTTACAGACACAATTACAGGAATTACATTTACTTGGTCGACAATACAACTTACATATCTAGGAATCACATTTACAGTGAATCCAGCAAATCTATATAAAGAAAATTACCCACCTATGCTAACTCGACTCACCACCCTAATGAAGGACTGGTCTACCATTAGCATGGATGGGTAGAATCACAGTAATCAAGATGGCTACACTACTTAAGGTCCTATATCTTTTTAGAGTACTCACGATACAGGTCCCAGCATATTTTCTTTGAATCCTACAGCGAAAAGCTTCCCATAAATTTGGGGAAAACTTAAACCCCGTCTTCCACAAGCTACCCTGTACACACCCGCATCCGCGGTGGGTTAAGTGTTCCCAATTTCTCTAAATATTATGCTGCCCAACTAACTCAACTACCCAAATACCACGCCACCAAAAAAATTCCCGTTTGGGTTGCAATCGAATCGGTGGAATGTGACCCTCTCTCTACAGCAAATCTTCTATGGCTTAGGCCAGCACAACGCCGAACAATCACAAACCCTATCACAAAACATAACCTCTCAACCTGGGACAGACTAAGAACTCGTTTTGGTCTCCAATCTAAACACAATCCCCTCCTTTCCTTCCTCAATAACCCTTTCTTCTACCCAGTTTGGACATCTCCTTTCTCCTTCGCAGCATGGTCAAATGCAGAATGTATACATGCTCGTGACGTCATCAACTACGACGAGCATACACTTGTCACATTCAATGCCGTCGCCGCCATCTTGCTACACCCTACCTATGCCTTGGAAGCTACCGCACATGTGTCGAAGTTATTTCAAGCATGCGCAGGTTTCCACGGCGACAGGTAAGTATACACACTCTCGGTTTTCCTGGCTGGAAAACACTGCCGAGAATCACGATGAGAAAATAGAGAGCAGGTTCTCTATTTTTCTCGTCGAGATTTTGGGCAGTTTTCTTGACGAGAAACCTGAAAGCCTCATACACACGCACGGTTTACTCTGCAAAAAAGCTCTGCCATCAGCTTTCTTGCCGAGAAAACCGTGCGTGTGTACGAGCCTTAAATCTAACTAGATCGCAGGGAAAAGACCTGACAGGGATATGTTTTCCCCACTCCATCCAAAACTAGGAAAAAAAATTTGGCTGCACATACATGTTTTTGAATGGAAAACTATTGAGTTGGGCTTTAAAGGCACACAGTACAATTTGTATAGAAAACTAGAAATTTAATATGAAATATCATAAAATCAAACGGACATAAAATCAATTATAGAAATTAGGTCAGTGACTGGTACTACAAGGATAATAACAACAACTATACAATCTCATTATACACAAGCTTCATTTAGAAAGCACAATTTACGATACGATGTTGAGTTGTATATCCCGTGTAGTAATCCGGAGGTTAATGGAGGGCTTGCTCTACATGTTACGCGCTTTGCGCTTCCTCAGGAGCATAAGATATTGCATCATAAGACACAAGTTTATAGAAATAATGGTGTTGAGGCGATCAATTGCTGGTAAGCAATAAGAATTCGGGTCCGGGGGTGTATAAGCGCGGTGAATTGGCGTCATTCTCTCCATCGGGGACACGCGCGGATTCGTGTGCTAATTTGGGCTTCAGGATTTTTGCCTTGCTAGTCCTATATAATATCCTCTGCCTTACTGACTGAGGATTTCTGGACTGCTTTGATAGACATACTTATTTACCTAATGTGCCTAGCCCAATACATCTAGCACTGAACCACCGCGCTTATACACCCCCCGGACCCGAATTCTTATTGCTTACCAGCAATTGATCGCCTCAACACCATTATTTCTATAAACTCGTGTCTTATGATGCAATATCTTATGCTCCTGAGGAAGCGCAAAGCGCGTAACATGTAGAGCAAGCCCTCCATTAACCTCCGGATTACTACACGGGATATACAACTCAACATCGTATCGTTAATTTTGCTTTCTAAATGAAGCTTGTGTATAATGAGATTGTATAGTTGTTGTTATTATCCTTGTAGTACCAGTCACTGACCTAATTTCTATAATTGATTTTATGTCCGTTTGATTTTATGATATTTCATATTAAATTTCTAGCTTTCTATACAAATTGTACTGTGTGCCTTTAAAGCCCAACTCAATAGTTTTCCATTCAAATTCCTGTAATATCGGGGCGATGGCACATTATCAATAGGTGCATTCGCAGTATCACCTTGCGTTATATGCACGTTAAAATAGGCCCTTCTTCTTTACAAATGCACATACATGTTACCTTCAACATACTTCCCAACTTTTCGTGATGGGAACGAGGGACACCTAATAGCAAAAGTATGCAGGCACCCAATGCAATGCATCCCCCTTAAAGGAGAAATAAACCCCAAAAAAGTATTATTATTTATTTATTTATTTATTTATTTATTTATTTTACAACTACTATTCCTTTATACTGGCTTTTGAAATCTACAAATGCAACCATTTAGAATTCGGATGAAAGGTTTAGCACCGTGAAACACATTTTGAAAAGATAAATAGTACCTTTTTTTATACAACTCTATAGATCAGACCAACATGAGGGCCAAACGAGGTGGAAAGAGGGACAGAGGGACTTTGTTTCAAATCAGGGACACTCCCTCGTAATCAGGGACAGTTGGGAGCTATGCTATAAGTCAACTCAATTGCCTTTTTTGAGATTTATTTAAACATTAGTCTTTATTTAGGCTCCGTTCAGACCTGTGCAAGCACATTTGTGTTGCAGGCAGGGCAGCCCACTTTGTTCACTGGGCTGCCTTACACTTGAGAATTGTGGGGAACAAAGTCCCAGACTATTTTTTAAAGTCATGCTTTACCGAGCTGCATGGTGCTGCAATTCCAGGTGGTTTGACATGTGTGAAACTGTGCTGTGGGTGCCAATGCACACGGATAGCACCACTGATATCTGGTAAAGTGCAGCGTTTTTCTCTGTGGATCGAGAACGCATGTGATTTTGCACACTTTCCCCAGAAATGTGAACCTAGCTTTAGTCATATCTAAATTTGTGCAAAAAAAATAAAATAAAAGGTGTCTTGATTTCTGGCTAGAAAAATAGAATAAAAGTAGCATCAGGGCGCCACCTAGCGAACAACTAGGATGGTTGCAAGCACTGTAAAGATCTTGGGCTCATTTGTTCCACAAACTGCAGTGACAAATGTCTAGTAGAAATTAAAAATGTAAAAAATGTGATTGGGCCTTTGAAAGCAAGGGACAGAGGAAGGATGCTGGAAGGTAGGTAAGTAAAGAATGTTAAAAAATAAAAATAAAGCACCAACATAATCAAACAAAAGCAAACTGACCTATACTTCTTACAGTGCCTTGAAAAGGTATTCATACCCCTTGAAATTTTTCACATTTTGTTACAACCAAAAACATAAATGTATTTTATTGGGATTTTATGTGATAGACAAACACAAAGTGGCACATAATTGTGTAGTGGAAGGAATTTTTTTTTTTTTACAAATATATATCTGAAAAGTGTGGCATGCATTTGTATTCAGTCCCCTTTACTCTGATACCCCTAACTAGAGGAGCCAAATGCCTTCAGAAGTCACCTAATTAGTAAATAGAGTCCACCTGTGTGTAATGTAATCTCAGTATAAATACAGCTGTTCTGTGAAGCCCTCAGATGTTTGTTAGAGAGCCTTAGTGAACAAATAGTATCATGAAGGCCAAGGAACATACCAGACAGGTCAGGGATAAAGTTGTGGCGAAGCTTAAAGCAGGGTTAGGTTATAAAAAAATATCCCAAGCTTTGAACATCTCATGGAGCACTCCATCCATCATCTGAAAAAGGAAAGAATATTGCACAACTGCAAACCTACTGTAGCACTACACCAGAAGGAGTTGCTGGTTTAGATTTTGGGTGGCACGTTACCTCTATTCTCGCTGTCCAGGGTGAAAGGAGAGTCCAAAGAATTTCAATGTCCACACACAATGTACCTCTTTTCTCTTTGGGTTTATTTTAGAGAACTTTAGTAGAAAAGAGGAGTAAGGGGTGGAAGGGTAGGTAGGTTCAGGTGCACGGTCACAAAGTAAGGAAACACTCCTGTTTCCAGCAAACAGTTCTCGTCGTCACTATAGCCAGAGTGGGTATTGCTCGCCCGGATAGGTCCCTCTCACTGGCCTAGCAGCTGGGATGACGCACAAAATAAAGTACAGTCTCTGCCACAGACCTTCCTTTCTCAGCAAGATATTTTGGTCCGGAATCCTCTGCCACAGGATTCAGCACTTGGATCTCTTTAGCTTTTCTCACTAAAACCTTTAGACCCGACAGGCGACACTGACAGGCCTCTTGGTGTACGGTGCATTCTTGGATGAAGCTTCCAGGCCTTCTCCTAAGGTACCAGCCTCTTGCATGGTCCTTACCAGGATAGGTCCTCTCCTGGTCTCCTTCATCAAGTGGCTTTCTCCTGCAGGACGGACTGCACAGGATCACCTCTGCGGTACGGGCTCCAGTCAGACAACTGGGCCCACCAGACGAAGCCGCAGCCCTGGGCCAACGTGGTCCCGGAGCTGCGATTCACAACACGCACCTCCGGCCAGGCAGGCCATGAGGCACGAACGGACCACGCACCAATGGCGTCTGTCCCTTAAGTACCCCTTCCCAGCATGCACAGCGGGGTAACCACTCCCACGAATTTGTTGGTGAGGGGGACACTCAATGTACCATGACCTGACTGCTGCCAGCCTTGGCCTGGGGTGGTAATAACACCCCCAGGCGATCAATGGTGAACCACTCCCAGCACAGCCATGGCTAGAACAGAGGCTAAATTACCTTTAATCACTCTGGTCTGAGCCAAATAACAGCTCGGCCCCCATTAAATTTGAGGCAGCGCCTGTTCATCAGGAGCAGGGCGCTACACTACCAAGACATGTCTGTCCATCTAAACTGACAGGCTGGGCAAGGAGAGCATTAATCAGAGAAGCAGTCAAGAGGCCCATGGTAATTCTGGAGGAGCTGCAAAAATCCACAGCACAGGTGGGAGAATCTGTCCACAGGACAGCTATTAGTTGTGCACTCCACAAATCTGGCATTTATGGAAGAGGGGCAAGAAGAAAGCCATTGTTTAAAAAAATCCATAAGAAGTTCCGTTTGCAGTTTGTGAGAAGCTGTGTGGGGGACACAGCAAACATGTGTAAGAAGGTGCTCTGGTCAGATGAGACCAAAATGTAAGCAAAATGCTATGTGTTGCGGAAAACTAACACTGCACATCACCCTAAACACACCATCCCCACCGTGAAACATGGTGGTGGCAGCATCATGTTGTAGGGATGCTTTTCTTCAGAAGAGACAGGGAAGCTGGTCAGAGTTGGTGGGAAGATGTATGGAGCCAAATACAGGGCAATCTTAAAAGGAAACCTGTTAGAGTCTGCAACTGGGGCAGAGGTTCACTTTCCAGCAGGACAACAACCCTAAGGGCACTTACACACTGGGGCTGGGGGCGTTAGCGGTAAAGCGCTGCTAATATTTGCGATGCTTTACCGCTTTTATAGCAGTGCTTTTTCGGCCACTAGCGGGGAGCTTTTTACCCCCACTAGCGGCAGAATAAAAGTTTAAAAGCACCCGCAAAGCACCGCTGCTGAAGCGCTTTGCAGACGCTTCGGCAGTAGTGCCCGTTGATTTCAATGGGCAGGAGTGGTGGAGGCGCAGTGTATACTGCTTCTGTAGCTCTCTGGGTGATCCTCAAACTTTATAAGGCTTAATTAGTTCTGTTCGGGTCATGTACTTAGCAAGGTTTGAAGTTCTTTGCCTTGTTGTGCCAGGTGTTCATTCACCAATACTAGAGATGGTGGTATCCAATACCTGGAGTTTAGGTGTTGGAGGAGAAAATGGAGTAGCAGATGGGTTCAGTGGAAGTGAAGATTTGACATCTAGAGGTGGGTCTCCAGAAATGTGTGATCTGTCTTTGCTGCATAGGATGGTACAGAAGTATCATGTGGAGGTTGAGAAGTGTCCATTGTGCCAGGGTGACCCGTATGGCTGATAACCGCAGATTTCCTGCTGCCGAATGTACTATGGATCGATGTACAGGTTTTAAAGCATCCAGTGCATGCTGATTGTTCTGACTTCTGACATGCTTGCCAGATTGTGCTTGCCAGGCTTGTACTTGTACTTCTGCCTGTGCATTAAATTAGCAGCAGCTTGAGCTTCTGCCTGAGTAGTCTGCACAGCTGGTGTTTTGATGGCTGCTTCCCTGTTAATGCAGTGAAATTTGGCTTTAAATAAGACCTCCATGCTACCTACAAAAACCACTACATGACAACACGTGTGTACACCATAAAGTGCTATTTACATGGCCTAGCAAAAGTATTCACCCCCCCATCCCCCCCCCCCCCCCCCCCGGGTTATGTTGCCTCACAAGCTGGAATGGAATTAACATGGGTTGTTTGAGGATTAGCATCATTTATTTTTACAGAACATGCCCACAACTTTGAAGGTGTTTATTTTTTTTATTGTGAAGCAAACAACAAATAGGACAAAATAACACAAAAAATCTATGTGCATAACTATTCACCCCCCTTCTAAAGTCAATACTTTGTAGAGCCACCTTTTGCGCCTATCACAGCTCCAAGTCGCTTTGGATACATCTCTATGAGCTTGCCACATCTTACCACTGGAATTTTTGCCCATTCCTCTTTGTAAAACTGCTCCAGCTCCTTCAAGTTGGATGGCTTGCACTTGTGAACAGCAATCTTTAAGTCTGACCACATATTTTCTATTGGATTGAGGTCTGGGCTTTGACTAGGCCATTCCAACACATTTACATGTTTCCCCTTAAACCACTCAAGTGTTGCTCTAGCAGTGTGTTTGGGGTCATTGTTCTGCTGGAAGGGGAACCTCCGTCCTAGTCTCAAATCACACACAGAGTGGTACAGGTTTCGCGCAAGAATATCCCTGTATTTAGCACCATCCATCTTTCCCTCAACTCTGACCAGTTTCCCAGTCCCAACTGCTGAAAAACATCCCCACAGCATGATTCTGCCACCACCATGTTTTACTGTGGGGATGGTGTTCTTTGGGTGATATGTTGGGTTTGCGCCAGACATAGCGTTTTCTTTGATGGCCAAAAAGTTACATTTTAGTCTCATCAGACCAGAGCACCTTCCTCCATACACTTTGGGTGGTTCCCACATGCCTTTTCACAAACTCGAAATGTGCCATTTTGTTTTTTTTGCTGAAAGTAATGGCTTTCTTCTGGCCACTCTGCCATAAAGCCCAACCCTATGGAGTGTATGGATTATTGTCGTCCTATGTACAGATACTCCAGTCTCTGCTGGAACTCTGAAGCTTCTCCAGGGTTCCTTAGGTCTCTGTGCTGCCTCTTTGATTAATGCCCTCCTTGCCCAGTCTGTGAGTTTTGGTGTGTGGCTGTCTCTTGGCAGGTTTGCTGTTGTGCCATGTTCTTTCCATTTGGTTATGATAGATTTGATGGTGCTCCTAGGGATCATCAAAGATTTGGATATTTTTTTATAACCTAACTCTGACTTGTACTTCTCAACAACATTGTCCCTTACTTGTGTAGCACTACCCCCGAAGGAGCTGCTGGTTTGATTTGGGTGGCACGTTACCTCTGTTTCTCCGCCGTCTAGGGTACTGGATGAGAGCTGTAATAAAGTCAATGTCCACACTGTAGGTATCTTTTCTTGTGCTTTATTACCCAACGGGGTAAAAATGGTAAAAGTAGTAGTAGGTAAGACGATGGAAGAAGTGTTGAATAATGGATTCAGGCTTGTAACTGGGTTCTGGAAGAAGTCCTGCTTCCAACGACAAATTGCGTCGCCACTCTAGCCAGAGTGGGTATAGTGCATCTGGATAGGCCGCTCTCACCGGACTAGCAACCAGAGTGTCACTCGAAACTTTAGCAAAGTCTCTGCCACAGACCTTCCCAAATGTGGAGATGTTCTCGGTCCAAAATCCTTCTCAACACTGGATTAAGCACCCGAATCTCCCTTGAACAACGTTTAGCAATCTCAGTACTAACAGGAGACCATCGTCCAGCCTCTCAGAAACGAAGTGTCCTTCGATGATGCAATAGGCCTCTCTTGAGATACCAGCCTCGTGCTCGGTATTTCCCAGACAGGTTCTCCATCGGTTAGCTCCCTCCCACGGGACAGACAGCACAGGACAATTCTGCAGCCGCAGACCCAGTCTACACACTGAGTCTGCTAGGTAAATTCTTTGCTCCGGACCAACGTGGTCCCGGAGCCAGGAACACCGAAGCACACATCCCGCCCAAGGGGGCCACAAACGGGGTGGTGGGACCACTGCCTAGGCGGATGGGGCCGAAGACGACCCCGAACCAACGGCGTCCGCCTCCCAAATACCCCTCTCAGCAAGCACAGCGAGGCGATCAACCCTCCTGATTGGCTGGCGAGGAGAAGCATCCACACTACCCTGACACCACTGCTGTAACCTGTCGGTCCAGGGTGTGAGGCCCCCCAAACAATGACAGTGGACACACAGAACAGCCAAAGCTTGTACAGACGCCCTATGAAACGTAGCCAGGCGCTACACTTGTTTGGAGAGTTCCTTGGTCTTCATGGCAGTGTTTGGTTAGTGGTGCCTCTTGCTTAGGTGTTGCAGCCTCTGGGGCCTTTTAAAAAGGTGTACATCATTTCACTAATTATGTGACTTCTGAAGATAATTGGTTGCACCAGAGCATTTTATGGGCTTCATAACAAAGGGGGTGAATACATACGCACATGCCAATTATAATTTTTTTATTTCTAAAAAATAGTTTTATGTATCTATTTTTCTAATTTTACTTAGACTATTGTGTTCTGATCCATCACATATAATTCAGATTAAAAGCACATTGAACTAAAGAACTGTAATGTAACAAAATAGGCAAAAAGCCAAGGGGGTGAATACTTTTGCAAGGCACTGTAAAGCTTAACTATTCAGAATCAGAGCACAACTACTCCTCTGGGTCTGACAATAGGTTATTTCCCCCCCAAAAATATGGTTAAATTAAGGTACTGCTGCTCACACTGATGTGTTCCCACAGGATACAAGCAATACAAAATACTGTATATACAATACCACGTGCCACGCAGTAATGAATAATAGTGTTCCTGATAAATATGTGCACAAGTATCATCAACTACAATAAAGAAATCAAAAACGTGACAAGAAAAAAGCTAAGTAATAAGAAAAGCAAATTGTCCATGTGTATTCCTTAACCACTTAAGGACCGCCTCCTGCACATATACGTCGGCAGAATGGCACGGCTGGGCACAGGCACGTACAGGTACGTCGCCTTTAAGAGCCCAGCCGTGGGTGGCGCGCCCCCGAAGCACCGCGATCGGTCAAATGAGCTGAAGAACGGGGAGAGGTTCTTCACAGTGGCAGTGTCATTGATCGTCTGTTCCCTGATATAGGGAAACACGATCAATGACGTCACACGTCCAGCCCCACCCCACTACAGTTAGAAACACATATGAGGTCACACTTAACCCCTACAGCACCCCCTAGTGGTTAACTCCTAAACTGCAATTGGCATTTTCACAGTAATCAATGCATTTTTATAGCACTTTTTGCTGTGAAAATGACAATGGTCCCAAAAATGTGTCAAAATTGTCTGATGTGTCAGCCATAATGTCGCAGTCACGAAAAATATCGCTGATCGACGCCATTAGTAGTAACAAATTAATGATTAATAAAAATGCCAAAAAACTATCCCCTATTTTGTAAAAACTATACATTTTGCGCAAACCAATCGTTAAACGCTTATTGCGATTTTGTTTTAACAAAAATAGGTAGAAGAATACATATCGGCCTAAACTATTTTTGTTTATAGCGCAAAAAAGAAAAACTGCAGAGGTGATCAAATACCACCAACAGAAAGATCTATTAGTGGGAAAAAAAGGACGCCAATTTTGTTTGGGAGCCACTTCGCACGACCGCGCAATTGTCAGTTAAAGCGACGCAGTGCTGAATCGTAAAAAGGGTCAAGGTCCTTAACCTGCATATTGGTCCGGGTCTTAAGTGGTTAAAAAACAAACAACAAAATGTTCACGTGTGCTCCTTTAAATAACAAATGATGTGTTACTTTATATCATCAAAGTGTCTTATAAAAATGAAAACCAAAATGTGTACTCAATATTGTCCATATGTACCGCTTGCTATATCCAAGAAGTAAAACATTCTTCAAAAACTCTTTATAATTCCACTGTGTCTTTAAATATATAGAGCATTCAATAGTGCCAAACCCGTCACCATAATACATATGCTCTCATCTTATAGTCAGAGTACAACTGCAGAGTGGCTCTCCTGCGCAGGATCATGTATCTATGTGATCCAGCGCTTCTGGGTTGGGGACGCCGGCTGTACAGTGATTAGTCGCAGCACAAGCCGATCAGTGGGTTCCGGCCAATGATTGACTGCTGGCACCTGCTGATCGGCAAAGAGGATGACAGGACAGAGGTCTGTGAATGTAAACAATACAGAGATCTGTCCTATCAGCGGGGATGTGCCATTTTTCCCCCCTCCAAATTAACCCATTCAGTTTAAAATAGATAAATAGAGTATTGGCTCAGAGGTCCCCAAATCAAAGAGCCAACTAGGGGGGAGTTGTGGGCCATTGTTGGACTATCACGGTACTAGTAGCATAGGTATACAGTGTACAAGGAAACAAGTAGATAATAAAAAACATTTTTATTGGGTACAGATATCAATAAAGACACAGGGAGGTACAGGGTTAAAAAATGCAAACAATCTACGACCAACATAGCACCAGTATAATAGTCCCCACAAGGGGGAAAAAACATAATGGGTTTGAAAGTCATATCGAGCCTCTTGACTAGTTTCGCGGCTACAGCCGCTTCATCAGAAGAGCATCTACAGTTAAAGTTAAAACGACAAGGGTCAAGCAATAATACATAAACAATTACAACAATTAGGTTGGGGAAACAAAGACTCTGCTGCTCACCTAAAAGCCTCCCTCGCCGGACCAGCGGGGAGGACGGTAACCACCACATAGGGTCCCAAGTGGCGGACAGGGGGTACGTGTGTGGGCGAATGGACCTTCTAACAGGTAAATAGGGTAAGAAAAATGGTTAATATGGTAAGCCCCAGCTTCAAATGGGGGGGGGGGGGGAAGTGTGGGTGGGGAAATGTTAAAGTGCAAACCATAGTGTAGATGGGTGATAATATTAAAGGTGCTGTGAAGGTTGTCAGGAAGGTGATGGGGAGTGATAGTGGGAAACAATTAGCAGCCAAGAAGTAGGAGAAGAAAAGGGGGGGGGGGGGGGGGAAGGGAAAAGGGGAGGAGGGTAGGAAAGGGGGGGTGGGCAGTGAGGTCACCCAGGAACCAAATAAAAATAAATATAAAAATAAAAAAATAATAAAAATAAAAAAGTGCACCAAGGCAGCAAGGTGAAAAAATGGTGAAGAGTGTGAAAAGATTTACCTTGATTGCAAGGAAGTGTTGTGTGAGTAGGGGGCCCCCCGGGAACGAGAGCCCAGATTAAGATCTCGGGCCATGTTATGACCTCAGCGTAGGGGACCAGGGTAGTGGACCCCCGAGGGGTGGGGGGGACCACAAAGGGTCCCATAATGGCGTCAGGGTGGTGACGCCATCCAATGGCACCTGGATAAGGGAAGCAAAATTAGGTGAAATGGTGATGATTGAGGAGGGGGGGAGGGAGAGAGGAGAGGAGAGGGTTGTATGGGGGGGGAGAATAAGGGGGGGGGAAGGGGGAAATAGGGTATTAAGGAGAGAGGGTAAGGGGGGGAGGGAAAGAGGGGGGGAAAAGGGAAGGGGGGGAAGGAGGAAGGAAAGGGAAGGGGAAGATAGAGGAGGAAAATGGGTTGGGGGGGGGGGGGGTAAGTGGGAAGACTGGAGACAGATGGCAAAGTAAACTCAACAAGAGATGAAAAGGTCTTACTGTGTGCCGGGTAAGGCCACAGAAGACCCGAGATCCATCGTCCATTGACCGGCAGGCAAAGGAATGTCTGCCTTTATATCCCCTGGCCGAACAGCTGACAGTGTCAGCAGACGCTGATGGAGGGCGTCGCTGGGTGTGGGCGTACCCATGACGTCAGCGCGATGGACTGCGCATGCGTCAGGCAATAATATCCCGCGATGTAGGGCGGGTATCCAGAGAGATACATCTCCGTGGAGGACACCGCTCCATAGGGCGGGGCTAAGGTCCCCACGGGGATGATCAATTGGACAACCATAGGGAACGCCCAAGGCTAGCCAAGCCAACCCGCAGAGAGTGGGAGTGGTGAGCAGCGAAGTCTGAATAAAGGGGGTAAACATACATAGCAATTCATGTAAAGACTGGTAAGAAGAGATAAGGTTACTTAAAACAAGAATACAAATAATGAGGTTTATAAAATCATATAATAAGGAGTCCCATGGGTAATGGGTATTAAGGTAGACTTAAGGCAGCATCTGAGCAGCGCTAGAACCATTTGTGTAGCAAGGACAAATAGCCTGGAAAGGTATAGTCATAGATCCCACTACGGATATAATAGACCGGGGGATCACAGCACCCTGATGGATCAGGTGACCTACACTAAGAAGGATGGATAATGCTGGGACAGTCCCCGCAATGGTGGTTGCATAGGGAGCGCTCAGTATAGAGTCTGGACAAATGGAGATTATCCGGTCCGGCCTGATGGTAACTCAGGCTAAGGACAGGAGGGACATAGCCACTTCTCATGTCCAGATTGGGCAAAGCGAACAACAGAGACAGATGCCAAAGTCATACCTAAAAAAGTCATAGGCTAGGTATTAATTAAATAAAGACAAGGTATAATCAGAGGATACTCCCCAGTGAATACACTGGGGAGTATTGTGGGTGGAATGCGAGGGGCAAGAGGGGTGGGGGTGTAGCCAACCCCTGTAATACCTCTCGCAGACCACCCGGGGGCCCAGGTGTGTTATCCACCTAATAATTGATATGTAACCTCTGAGGGTAAAAACCAAATTAATAAACATTTAAAGGGGGCGTACCATCATCCAGAATCTAGATAAATAGAGTATTGGCTCAGAGGTCCCCAAATCAAAGAGCCAACTAGGGGGGAGTTGTGGGCCATTGTTGGACTATCACGGTACTAGTAGCATAGGTATACAGTGTACAAGGAAACAAGTAGATAATAAAAAACATTTTTATTGGGTACAGATATCAATAAAGACACAGGGAGGTACAGGGTTAAAAAATGCAAACAATCTACGACCAACATAGCACCAGTATAATAGTCCCCACAAGGGGGAAAAAACATAATGGGTTTGAAAGTCATATCGAGCCTCTTGACTAGTTTCGCGGCTACAGCCGCTTCATCAGAAGAGCATCTACAGTTAAAGTTAAAACGACAAGGGTCAAGCAATAATACATAAACAATTACAACAATTAGGTTGGGGAAAACAAAGACTCTGCTGCTCACCTAAAAGCCTCCCTCGCCGGACCAGCGGGGAGGACGGTAACCACCACATAGGGTCCCAAGTGGCGGACAGGGGGTACGTGTGTGGGCGAATGGACCTTCTAACAGGTAAATAGGGTAAGAAAAATGGTTAATATGGTAAGCCCCAGCTTCAAATGGGGGGGGGGGGGGGGGGGGGGGGGGGGAAATGTTAAAGTGCAAACCATAGTGTAGATGGGTGATAATATTAAAGGTGCTGTGAAGGTTGTCAGGAAGGTGATGGGGAGTGATAGTGGGAAACAATTAGCAGCCAAGAAGTAGGAGAAGAAAAGGGGGGGGGGGGGGGGAAGTGAAGGGAAAAAGGGAGGAGGGTAGGAAAGGGGGGGTGGGCAGTGAGGTCACCCAGGAACCAAATAAAAATAAATATAAAAATAAAAAAATAATAAAAATAAAAAAGTGCACCAAGGCAGCAAGGTGAAAAAATGGTGAAGAGTGTGAAAAGATTTACCTTGATTGCAAGGAAGTGTTGTGTGAGTAGGGGGCCCCCCGGGAACGAGAGCCCAGATTAAGATCTCGGGCCATGTTATGACCTCAGCGTAGGGGACCAGGGTAGTGGACCCCCGAGGGGTGGGGGGGACCACAAAGGGTCCCATAATAGCGTCAGGGTGGTGACGCCATCCAATGGCACCTGGATAAGGGAAGCAAAATTAGGTGAAATGGTGATGATTGAGGAGGGGGGGAGGGAGAGAGGAGAGGAGAGGGTTGTATGGGGGGGGAGAATAAGGGGGGGGGAAGGGGGAAATAGGGTATTAAGGAGAGAGGGTAAGGGGGGGGAGGGAAAGAGGGGGGGAAAAAGGAAGGGGGGGAAGGAGGAAGGAAAGGGAAGGGGAAGATAGAGGAGGAAAATGGGTTGGGGGGGGGGAGGGTAAGTGGGAAGACTGGAGACAGATGGCAAAGTAAACTCAACAAGAGATGAAAAGGTCTTACTGTGTGCCGGGTAAGGCCACAGAAGACCCGAGATCCATCGTCCATTGACCGGCAGGCAAAGGAATGTCTGCCTTTATATCCCCTGGCCGAACAGCTGACAGTGTCAGCAGACGCTGATGGAGGGCGTCGCTGGGTGTGGGCGTACCCATGACGTCAGCGCGATGGACTGCGCATGCGTCAGGCAATAATATCCCGCGATGTAGGGCGGGTATCCAGAGAGATACATCTCCGTGGAGGACACCGCTCCATAGGGCGGGGCTAAGGTCCCCACGGGGATGATCAATTGGACAACCATAGGGAACGCCCAAGGCTAGCCAAGCCAACCCGCAGAGAGTGGGAGTGGTGAGCAGCGAAGTCTGAATAAAGGGGGTAAACATACATAGCAATTCATGTAAAGACTGGTAAGAGAGATAAGGTTACTTAAAACAAGAATACAAATAATGAGGTTTATAAAATCATATAATAAGGAGTCCCATGGGTAATGGGTATTAAGGTAGACTTAAGGCAGCATCTGAGCAGCGCTAGAACCATTTGTGTAGCAAGGACAAATAGCCTGGAAAGGTATAGTCATAGATCCCACTACGGATATAATAGACCGGGGGATCACAGCACCCTGATGGATCAGGTGACCTACACTAAGAAGGATGGATAATGCTGGGACAGTCCCCGCAATGGTGGTTGCATAGGGAGCGCTCAGTATAGAGTCTGGACAAATGGAGATTATCCGGTCCGGCCTGATGGTAACTCAGGCTAAGGACAGGAGGGACATAGCCACTTCTCATGTCCAGATTGGGCAAAGCGAACAACAGAGACAGATGCCAAAGTCATACCTAAAAAAGTCATAGGCTAGGTATTAATTAAATAAAGACAAGGTATAATCAGAGGATACTCCCCAGTGAATACACTGGGGAGTATTGTGGGTGGAATGCGAGGGGCAAGAGGGGTGGGGGTGTAGCCAACCCCTGTAATACCTCTCGCAGACCACCCGGGGGCCCAGGTGTGTTATCCACCTAATAATTGATATGTAACCTCTGAGGGTAAAAACCAAATTAATAAACATTTAAAGGGGGCGTACCATCATCCAGAATCTAGATAAATAGAGTATTGGCTCAGAGGTCCCCAAATCAAAGAGCCAACTAGGGGGGAGTTGTGGGCCATTGTTGGACTATCACGGTACTAGTAGCATAGGTATACAGTGTACAAGGAAACAAGTAGATAATAAAAAACATTTTTATTGGGTACAGATATCAATAAAGACACAGGGAGGTACAGGGTTAAAAAATGCAAACAATCTACGACCAACATAGCACCAGTATAATAGTCCCCACAAGGGGGAAAAACATAATGGGTTTGAAAGTCATATCGAGCCTCTTGACTAGTTTCGCGGCTACAGCCGCTTCATCAGAAGAGCATCTACAGTTAAAGTTAAAACGACAAGGGTCAAGCAATAATACATAAACAATTACAACAATTAGGTTGGGGAAACAAAGACTCTGCTGCTCACCTAAAAGCCTCCCTCGCCGGACCAGCGGGGAGGACGGTAACCACCACATAGGGTCCCAAGTGGCGGACAGGGGGTACGTGTGTGGGCGAATGGACCTTCTAACAGGTAAATAGGGTAAGAAAAATGGTTAATATGGTAAGCCCCAGCTTCAAATGGGGGGGGGGGGGGAGTGTGGGTGGGGAAATGTTAAAGTGCAAACCATAGTGTAGATGGGTGATAATATTAAAGGTGCTGTGAAGGTTGTCAGGAAGGTGATGGGGAGTGATAGTGGGAAACAATTAGCAGCCAAGAAGTAGGAGAAGAAAAGGGGGGGGGGGGGGAAGTGAAGGGAAAAAGGGAGGAGGGTAGGAAAGGGGGGGTGTTAGAAGGTCCATTCGCCCACACACGTACCCCCTGTCCGCCACTTGGGACCCTATGTGGTGGTTACCGTCCTCCCCGCTGGTCCGGCGAGGGAGGCTTTTAGGTGAGCAGCAGAGTCTTTGTTTCCCCAACCTAATTGTTGTAATTGTTTATGTATTATTGCTTGACCCTTGTCGTTTTAACTTTAACTGTAGATGCTCTTCTGATGAAGCGGCTGTAGCCGCGAAACTAGTCAAGAGGCTCGATATGACTTTCAAACCCATTATGTTTTTTCCCCCTTGTGGGGACTATTATACTGGTGCTATGTTGGTCGTAGATTGTTTGCATTTTTTAACCCTGTACCTCCCTGTGTCTTTATTGATATCTGTACCCAATAAAAATGTTTTTTATTATCTACTTGTTTCCTTGTACACTGTATACCTATGCTACTAGTACCGTGATAGTCCAACAATGGCCCACAACTCCCCCCTAGTTGGCTCTTTGATTTGGGGACCTCTGAGCCAATACTCTATTTATCTAGATTCTGGATGATGGTACGCCCCCTTTAAATGTTTATTAATTTGGTTTTTACCCTCAGAGGTTACATATCAGTTTAAAATAGAAATGAAATGCTAAACATTTTTGTATATATATATATATATATATATATATATATTAGGGTTGTCCCGATACCACATTTTTAGGACCAAGTACAGATTACAAGTACCAATACTTTTTTTCATGTACTCGCCCATACCGATTACCGATACTTTTTTTTAAATGCAGCCATGTGTCCCCAAATGCAGCCTTGTGTCCCCAAATGCAGCCTTGTCCCTAAATTCAGCCTTGTCCCTAAATTCAGCCATGTCTCTAAATTCAGCCATGTCCCTAAATTCAGCCATGTCCCTGATGCAGCCAGGTCCCTGATGCAGCCATGTCCCTAATGCAGCCATGTCCCTAGATGCAGCCATGTCCCTAATGCAGCCATGTCCCTAGATGCAGCCATGTCCCTAATGCAGCCATGTCCCTAGATGCAGCCATGTCCCTGATGCAGCCATGTCCCTAGATGCAGCCATGTCCCTAGATGCAGCCATGTCCCTAATGCAGCCATGTCCCTAAATTTAGCCTTGTGCATAATGCAGCGTTGTCCCTAATGCAGCCTTGTTTCCCCTAATAGAAAGCCAAGTCACCACCCCCCCCCCCGCTGCCGACATCTAGTTAATTTGCGCTGGGGGAACACAGCAGCTTTCATTTGAATAGCTGTGTGTTTCCCGCCACGCCTCATGTATAGACACTCCCCCTTGCCCGGGAACTTTGATAGACAGATCACCCGTCCAATCCTGGGACGGGTGATCTGTCTTTCAAAGTTTCTGGGCAAGGGGGAGTGTCTATACATGAGAGGCGCAGCGGGGAACACACAGCTATTCAAATGAAAGCTGTTGTGTTCCCCCAGAGCAAATTAACTAGATGTCGGCAGCTCTCCTCCATACGAGGACTGCTCTGCTCCGCTCTCCGCCCCCTTTCCACCGCACTCCATCCCCTCTCCACCAGCTCTCGGCAAAAAAAAAAAGGAATCGGGTCAGGCATCGGGAGCATTTGCGCGAGTACAAGTACTCGCGCAAATGCTCAGTACCCTAATATATATATATATGTATCGTGGGCATTTTTGCTTCTCTAATGTTAAACTAGTGGTAATCCATGACTAATGTGATAAATTGGTATGTGTCACCATCTAGTAGCAAAAACGTGAAATGGACTTCATTTATTTTCATTTTTCAAGAACATGGTGAGACATTATGCAAATAACCTACCCATGAACCATCAGGTCTGAAGTGCATGCTGGGTAGGCGATAAAAGGGCCTGTGGTGGCCATCTTGGGTCTCTTCTGGACGTGTGGCCTGCCTACAGGGAGCTGTGAGGAGGTGATCCAGAGAGCGAGGCCTACAAGACTGTGGGGAAGAACATCCAGCGATCCTGTGTCACATCCCTGAGCTGAAGAGACAGAGGAACGGGATCAAGAAGGATCCAGAGAGATCTGGGGGTTCTAGCCATCCTGTGAAGCTAAGATGCTTGCTGGTGCTGACTGAAAGCAGGATCCAGGGACAGCCGGAGCGGAGGTTTCCAGTTCTTCCAGGCCCAGTGTGGTGAGCAGGGCAGCCGCCGACAGTTGCTTGATACACTCTTACACTTAAACTTACTACCACAGTGTTGTTGGAACTTGTAGTTCCTCACAGAAAACTTCATTAAGCTGAACTGAGTTACAAATAGGCCTAAGTTCCACACTCCTTTGGGGACTGATATTGTGAGATTAATAGACAATTATACCGGGAGAAACAATAAGTGTGTCAGCACCAGTTCAGTTCAATACAGTTACGTGTGTATAGGCCTCAAGCCTAATTTAATTATCAAGTGACTGCTGCTGGAAGTATATTCCCAGGAAGGAGTGCACAGATACCTTGCACAATTGAAGTTACTGTTCTATATTGTTCTACATTATTTCATTGATTAGAGAACCCTTTGGATTACAAATAAGTTAAAGTGCACCAACGTATCTACAATAGACTTCACCACTGAGGAACTATCTGGAGTTGTCTGGGCCAGGCCTAATTGAGATTACCAGCAACTGTACTTAAAGGAATTGCCCGCTAGGGGGAGCTCGCGAGAATAGACTACTTATAGCTACTTGCAGATTTGATAACATTAACACTTTAGTTTTGCTTTTATTGACTCTTGCAAGGGCCCTTGCAGAGTCAGCTATATATATATATATATATATATATATATATATATATTATTTGTAAATTGCTGTTTGCTCTTTTATTTTATTTTTTTACATGCCAAGTAAAGTTACCCTTGGTTTACTATATTGCTTGTTTGAGGTGTGTTTGCTCCTGAGAACTGCATGCAGAAGAAGGTAACAACATTATTGCATGTCATTGTGTATTTTTCTTGTGTTATTGTGGTCCTAGCAAAAATGTGGGACTCACAATACATTTGCATTTGCCTGTTGTGTCAAGGGAGGGTTCGAGCCACTTAGAGGGGTTCATAGGTCAGAGAGTAGACCCAAAACTAATCAGCAGCTCCTGTGGGAGTACCGCTACACGTATATATATATATATATATATATATATATATATATATATATATATATATACCTGTATATATAAAAATACTTTTTTTCCCTTTTTTTTAAAACTGAATCACATTCCTTAGCTGCATAAGAGCAAGGGGGAAGAGAATTAGCAGTACACTGATTTTTTCAATGAATGGCTGTGCACCGGGGGCGTGTCAGAACAAGTCTGATTATTGAAGGAGCGCAGGCTGAGTTCCCAGCATAGCTAGAGAACTGACCACGTTGTGTTTTCCTGCTTAGCGTTGTCAGTTTTTAATAGGAAAGCAGAGGGACTAGCAGGAATACCAGGAATTTTGCTTGGTTCCAAGCAAATCACAAAGTGTGTAAAGCAGCATGTGCCCGCACAGAGAGCAGACAAGGCCATGTGCTACAGAGGCACAGGTAAAACTTTACAGCAGATGCAGCAGAGAGCAAAGGCTTCAGAAATCTGTCTTTGTTCTTACTATTATATTTCAAATGCTGCTTTATGCATTGACATACCACCTTGGAGATGGTCTATCCAGACAGTATGGTCACCTGCTGACTTGGCACCATCCACAGGCAGTAACTTTTGAATATTACACAGAACTGGATAAGCAGAAACAGAAAGATCATGGATTTTTTCGGGTTTCTCCGTGCAAACACAGTTGGGAGATCTAGCGACGTCACACGTCGGGCTGGAGCCATTTAAGGGAGTTTGTGCCTCCCACAAACACCGGAGGAGACTGGGGGTTTCTTTCTTATGCTGCTACCTGGTAAGCCTTCTTTTGGAGCAATGTCCTTGTGAAGATGATCCATTATGTGCACTTTGTTGTGGCCATGTTTGCTGCATAAAATACTTTTCTCTTCTCTTACAGACAACCCCAGTGCAGGACATGTGACCCCAGTTTACCCATAGCCATGTTGGTCTTTTTAGACTTGTGGGAGAGTACCCCCTTTTCATTTTTGGATGGTCTTGTGATATGAAAATCTTTATCGAAGTTGCTATCTTGGGATTATTTTTCTTCTTTGCTTGCAGGGAGGTTACCCCTAACTAGAATGTTATGTGCAAGTTTCAAACATTTAACATGCCCCTAACAAACTCCCAATATTATTCTTTAGATTTTTGGCATAAGTAACTATCATATTTATGGTCGTTACCCTCTGAGAGAGAGATGTGGATCACATAAACACGCGACAAGACTTACAACATAAATAGACCTGAAGTGTGCCTTGGTGGTCTGGTCAGTATGCCAAGAAAAGGGGGCATACCCAAGGTAAGTAATGGGTAGTTAATTGAAGAAGGATATGCTGAGAAGTGCCCTGAAAAGGGGAAGGGCGTGAGGGTGTCGAATGCGATTGAATGCGCAGACTCACGGACATGAGGTGAGCTGGGAAGAGTCGGCCCAGTGACGTGTAGTACCGCACACTGAACCGACAAAGAGCATGTGTGAGTGGGCTGCTTAAATACCCTCCGGGCTCCTCCCATAAACTCAGGCCACCATACTGGCCTTCTTATTAGTCTTTTTTTACTTGAATTCACAACCGGACCCAAAAACACACAGGACCCTTTTCAAAAATGGGCCGTGGCTGTCCTGGACATATGTGAACCGACTCCATTGAAAGCCTGTCCGGATCACATGTAATGCGAATCGGATGCGTCTAAAAAAAACACCTCATATTCACATGTAGCACTACCCCCGGAGGAGCTGCTAGTTTGTTATGGGCGGCATGTTACCTCGTGACTCTTCCGCCATCCTAGGGTGTATGGTGCATATAGCAGTAACGGAATGTCCACGACAGGTGTCTTTTGCTGTGCTCTTTATCACCCATCCAGGTAAAAACATTTAAACTTGTGGTGAAGAGTAGAGGTGAAGAAAAAGAAGAAGTAGTAGACTCAGGCGCAATAATAGGGAAACAGTCCTGCTCCCAACAATACTTTGCATTCTTCGCCACTCCTGCCAGAGTGGGTATAGCGTACCTGGACAGACCCACTCTCACTGACCTGGCAGACAGAGTCCTGCTCGAACTTGAAGGAAAAGTCTCTACCACAGACCCTCCTGAATATGGAGCCTCTGCCACAGGCCCTCTCTGTGATTGTGATTACGGAGATGATCCTCCTTGATAGAATTTCGTCTGGACCTTCTTCACATAGTTTTCAGGTACCGACTGACAGGTGACCACCTCTCAGTCATGGGCGTAGGAACCGGGGGGGACGGGGGGGACGGATCCCCCCCAGATAATAATGCGGGGGGGACAGGTATGGTAAAATCCCCCCCACCCGCCGAGCCTCGTCCAGTTAGTGTCCAACAAGCTGGCAGCATGAGCGGGCTGCGCTGTAGGGGAGGCGGAGCGGCCAAGCCGACAGTTACTGAACCTGCCAGGAGCCGACTGAGGGGGGTAAGGGAGGCTAAGGATGCCGCTTGTTCCGCACTGCTGAAGAGAGCCTTGCCGGCCGCTGGTACACTGTCTGCAGCAGAGCGGTGCGAGTGTGCTGTGAGTGAATCACGGACCATTCACTTCCCTGTCAGGCTGCCTGACTCAGGCAGAGTGTTCTCCGCCCGACAGGAGCTTCCTAGTCCCGCCCGGCGTGATGTCATTCACAGACCGGGAGGCGGGAAGAAAGAGCCGAGGAGAGTGCTGCTGTGAGGAGCCAGTGAAGCCCCTGCAAAAGTGCAGGTAAGTTTTCTAAGCTAAAAACGTAACCTAAATCACTGTTGTCACAGTGGCTTAGCTGTGTCAACCTGCCTGAAGTGTTTAACTCTTTGGGGGGGGGGGGGGGTTTACATTGGTATTTGAAATATGCAGCATGGAGAGGGTTATTGCATTAGTGACCAGTTAATTAACCCCCTTGTGCTGCATTTATGGTGCAGCATCAAAGGGTTCATAAACTCTGATACCCGTGCCACTAATGCAGCACAAAGGGGTTAAATAACTGGCACTGGTCACTAATGCATCAGTGGTGTATTCGATACTACCCACCCCTCTCGTGTACATACTACCCACCCCTCTCTTGTACATACTACCCACCCCTCTCGTGTACATACTACCCACCCCTCTCATGTACATACTACCCACCTATACGCACCCCTCTCATGTACATACTACCCACCTATACGCACCCCTCTCATGTACATACTACCCACCTATACCCACCCCTACCATGTACATACTGCCCACCTATACCCACCCCTCTTGTGTACATACTACCCACCCCTCTCATGTACATACTACCCACCAATACCCACCCCTCTAATGTACATACTACCCACCTATACCCACCCCTCTCGTGTACATACTACCCACCCCTCTTGTGTACATACTACCCACCCCTCTCATGTACATACTACCCACCAATACCCACCCCTCTCGTGTACATACTACCCACCTATACCCACCCCTCTTGTGGACATACTACCCACCCCTCTCATGTACATACTACCCACCAATACCCACCCCTCTCATGTACATACTACCCACCCCTCTCATGTACATACTACCCACCTATACCCACCCCTCTCATGTACATACTACCCACCTATACGGTATAGGTGGGTAGTATGTACATGAGAGGGGTGGGTAGTATGTACATGAGAGGGGTGGGTATTGGCGAGTAAAAATGCTGTCCCCCCCAGATTTGTAAGGGTTCCTACACCCATGCTCTCAGTGTCTGGCTATCTTGATCCCCGGTGGTTTGTCGAGACCCTATTGGATCGCCAGCCTCTCATTGGCTCTCTTCATATGGACTTTTTTAAGTAACCAGGCGCTAAACACATATATGTGAACTGAGCCTAAAACAGCAGAAAGGTATTTTCTCAGGGGCCATCGCTGTATAATAACAGTTATTTTCTGTACAGCTAGTGTTTCTAGTCTCTACCCATTTTTAATAGAATCATTTGTAAAACATGAATATATTTAAGTTTTACAACTTATCTTCCTTTTTTTCATTATTACAATTTTTGTTATTATTTAACACGTAATCAATAACATCATATTACAACTTATCTTTCTAAATGTTGTGTGTGCAGAAAGATACTTGGCCTGTACTTTCTATTGTCCTTCCCTGGGCAAGAAGCCACTCCTGGCATGTGGGCCACTCGTGTATCTATTTCAGAGTCCCCCTAGAAATTTACATTTCTTCTGGTAAATAATTTCCAAAACTTATTTATGACAAATCAAAAACACAATGGGGTTGACTTACTAAAAGCAGAGAGTGCAAAATCTGGTGCAGCTCTGCATTAAAACCAATCAACTTCCATTTTTTTTGTCAAAGCTTAATTAAAAAAGCTAAATTAGAAGTTGATTGGCTACCATGCACAGCTGCACCAGATTTTGTACTGTCCAGTCTTAGTAGATCAAAAGTGTACGGTATATTGAAAGCAGTTGCAACACAATTACTTGGCCAGCAGATGGCAAGCTTTCCCCTTCCATACAGCTACAATTCTACTGTAATATCAGCTGTGATTTTGTTTAAAATATGAAATTACAGTTTCTTTAACTCATGCAGTTTATTTAGGAGATTTTCCATACTTGGGTAAGCAATGATTTTTACGTCTTATCTAATTCTCCCAACAGTTTTGAGTTTCTGTAAAAAAAATATGGAATGAGCTGTCAAATACATGTGTCAGCTGTAAGGTAAGGGAACAACCTCCAGGAGATATATACTTTCCAAATCATTAATCTTTTCACATTTTTACTCTTCCATGCTTTATCATTTGTCATTTTGGATGGGGTGCTTATTCACTTAAGTCCCAGTAAAGTGATTATAAAAACATATTTTATTTATAATGAAATATTTCCAGCAAAAATTATTTTAGTTTTGGATAGAATGGCGAAGGGTTAGAACAGCAGTCAGGCATTTGTTGGTGTACGACGGTGGAGTTTATCTACTAAAGCAAAATCCAGTTTGGTACCAATCAGCTTGTTCAATTAAAGGATCACTAAAGGATTTTTTTTTTAGCTAAATAGCTTCCTTTACCTTACTGCAGGACTGGTTTCATGTCCTCATTGTTTGTTTTTGCTTTGAAGTTGCTGTAATTCTGCTCTGATCTCCACACTTCCTGCTTGTCTGGCTCCTTATGAAAAATCTCATGGCAGCTTTTCACTGTGGTCCAAGCTAAACTCCTCAGAACCATTTAGATTCATTTTAAAAACAAAACACTGCCCTGGATTTATTTGTTTTTGTTCTGTGGGTCTCTTTACTTCACAGAAACATGAAACCAGTTTAAAAACGAAAGTGAAACTAGAGGCACATTATATGATTGAAGTTAATCTATTTTTAATCGTTTTTAAAAGGAATCAGTTAACTTTTATGTCTCTATACCCTGTAAACAGTCATTTCAGCAAAACATTTTTTAGTGACCCTTTAACCTTTGGCAATACAACCTGCAAGCTGATTGGTTTCTATGCAGAAGTGAGCCTGATTTTGTACTCTCCAGCTTGAGTAAATAAACCCCAATGTGACTTAGGGACAGCAAGAGATGAGAATTCTCCCCACCGGGGTCAAGGAGAACAAAAAACACTATTCTTTAGTAGAGCACAGAAAAGTCAGAACCACTGCTATGATTTTTTTTAAGGAGGATTCTCCATATGTTGGCATGGTGTCACAAGGACAGAAAGTGGTGGGAAATGGGCAGCTTGTTTTTTTTATGTTAAGTGCGTAAAAGTCAGAAACTTTACCAGCTTTTTATTGTTGTGCGTACCTTTCTGTCTATGTGACCACTGTTCTCTGTTTCTGTTCTGGTGTCACAAGGATAAAAAGCATACCAACAGAGTCACGGACAACAGTATGAATACCGACAAACGCTCTAACCCAAATGTCAGCAACCTAAAGTCTAGTACAAATGTACCGAAAGTAGGATGGTTCAGCAGTCAAGGAGGATCTTCATCGGAGGGAAGGTGTAAACTAGTTGAAACTGAGCTCAAGGAATCATCAGAGCATCTATAGTGAAGGCTAGAGGAGCCCTGGTCCTGGCCGCAAACTTGTTCAGCTTGTTGTTGAACCTGGAGGCCAGAATGTCCACATATGGATTTCCTTACATTTAACAAAGATTTTTAAAGCGTTAACCACTTAAGCTCGGGGCTTAACCACTTAAGGACCGCCTCCTGCACATATACGTGGGCAGAATGGCACGGCTGGACACAAGCACGTACCTGTATGTCCTCTTTAAGTGGTCCGAAGCTCCGTGATCCGCAGACCCGATCGCCGCTGGAGTCCCGCGATCGGTCCCTGGAGCTGAAGAACGAGGAGAGCTGTGTGTAAACACAGCTTCCCCGTTCTTCACTGTGGCGCTGTCATTGATCGTGTGTTCCCTGATATAGGGAAACACAATCAATGATGTCACACGTCCAGTCCCACCCCCCCTACAGTTAGAAACACATATGAGGTCACACTTAACCCCTTCAGCGCCCCCTAGTGGTTAACTCCCAAAATGCAATTTCACTGTAAACAATGCATTTTTTTAAAGTATGTACCATATTCCTAAATATCTTTTTTGCCTTTTTGCTTTCATACATTTTTGCTTGCATTTTGCAAGTGCTTGTTTTTGTGCATTCTCCATGCATTTTACATGTGCTTTCATGCATTGTGCATTTTTGTAGTTAACCAATGAGGATGCTTTTCCTGTAGTGACAGGTTTACTGCTGTGCATTTTGCAGTGCATGTTTCATGAAAATATACTATAGTAAGGCTGTTCCCATATACATGCTGTGCTACATTGTTTGTAAATGGAGCACCCTGATTTTTGGGCAGGGTTGCTCCTAAATTTACCTGTCAGGTGTAGTTACCTTGGCTCATTGTTAGGCATCAATTGAGTTCATCCTGAATCTGGAATTTCTGCACTTCTCCCTTCTGCCGCTAGGTGGCCGGGTACCTGGCGACATTAGATAAGATAAGTAGAGTTGAGCGAACCCGAACTGTTTTTCCCTTAACCAGACCCGAACCCGAATAATTGCTGAAAGTTTGGGTCCGGGTTCGGAGTTCGGGAAAAAAAATTCAATAACCAGACCCTTTAGGTCTGGTATGGATATTATAGGGGAACCCCGCCGTCAATTTAAAAAAAAAATGACGTAGGGGTTCCCCCTAAATATCCATAACCAGACCCTTCAGGTCTGGTGTGGATTTTAAGGGGAACTCCACCCCAAATAAAAAAAAAAATGGCGTGGAGTTCCCCCTAAAATCCACACCAGACCCCTTATCCGAGCACGTTGACCTGGCCGGCCGCAGAAAAGAGGGGGGGACAGAGTGTGGCCCCCCCTCTCCTGAACCGCACCAGGCCACATGTTGATGGGGACAAGGGTCTCATCCCCACAACCCTTGCCCGGTGGTTGTGGGGGTATGCGGGCAGGGAGCTTATCAGAATCTGGAAGACCCCTTTAACAAAGGTGACCCCCAGATCTTGACCCCCCCTGTGTGAAATGGTAATGGGGTACACTGTACCCCTACCATTTCACGAAGGAAGTGTAAATAGTAGTTTTCAGAAAAAAAACACACACACCGTAGAACAAATTACTTTATTAATTAAACCAAATAAAAATCCAGCGGTGAAAATAGACGATCGGTGCTGCTCGCTGCTCCATCGTTGTCTCTATCCAGCGACGGGTGATCTCTCCAGCGATTGTGTCCAGCGATTGGTCCAGCGATTGTGTCCAGCGATTGGTCCAGCGATGAGAACATCCATCCATTCAGAGCACAGCTCAGTGAATGACGCGCCGATGCTTTCACTTTTTTTTTATAGGGGAGGGGGCCACGCGTCACCTGACCCCGTCCCCCTCTGACGCACACTCTGCTACGTCACTAGGACAGCCCAGACAAGCCCCTTGGAAATTTAGGGGGAACCCCACGTCATTTTTTTTTAAATTGACGGCGGGGTTCCCCTTAATATCCATACCAAACCTAAAGGGTCTGGTTATTGAATTTGGGGTGACCTCCGCACATTTTTATTTTTTTTACTAAAAGTCCCTGTCCCATTGACTTCAATGGGGTTCGGAGTTCGGGTTCCCGACCTCAAACTTTTTTTTTAAAGTTTGGGTTCGGGTCCGAACCCGAACATCCAGGTGTCCGCTCAACTCTAAAGATAAGCCTTTCTTGCTACATAAAAAATGAGGCATGTCCTAATTTTCATGCATTTATCTACAACTTGAGGTCCACTGAAAATGCACAATGTGCATTTTCCTTAATTTCTACATGCATGTTCAACTTGTCAGTGAGCACATGGCAGCTTGTCATCCCATGGTTACAAATATCTTCCCTCAATACCTGCCATGTGCTCAGCCACATCGAAGAATGCGACAGTTGCTTCAGTAGTAGTGTAAAATTACCCATGTTTCCTCAACACCATATACTGAAAAGCAGGAAGCACATTCCCTCACAATGTCACTACAGGAAAAGCATCCTCATTGGTTAACAACAAAAATGCACAATGCGTGAAAACACATGTAAAATGCAGGGAAAATGCACAAAAACAAGCACTTGCAAAAGGCAAACAAAAATACATGAAAAGTGAAAATCCCAGTAGATTTGCGCTTAGGCAATACAACCTAATGCGAGAAAAAATTATTGAGCTGTACATACAAAATCTTGCACTAATTAAAAAATATAATAAATCATCACAAAATAAAATTCATATTTAGCCAAAGTGCATAGTGCTTACAGTATATAACATACATCCAAAAAATAAAATGATATTGTGAAATGATTCCATACGCAGTACAATTTTGTGCAAAACAATGACAAAATCATGTGCAAAATCATAAAATAAATAGTAGTCCAATCCAAAAGTTCCAATTGTGAGGGGAATCTCAGAAAGAAATGAAAATGACCTTCTACAAAAGTTTCACAAGACAATTTTTAACAATGCCAAAGATCTGATCTGGGGCTATTTAACACCACATGCCATAAATAATAAACAAAAAGAAGCTGTCTGTAAGTGCCGGTTCACACAGGGGTGTGCATTGCAATGGAACCGTTCTAATAGGAGCGACTCAAGTCGCTCCGACTTAGAAAAAGTTTCCTGTACTACCTTTAGCGACTTCGGAGCGGCTTTCATTGGCTTCTATACGGAAGTCGTTTTGCAAGCTGCGCTAAAGTCGCGCTGTACGGGGCAGCTTCAGTCGGATGACTTGAAGCTGCCCCTGTGTGAACCGCCACCAAAGACAGCCTAAAGGAAAGTTTATTGGTGTCTTATCTCTCAAAACAAGCAGACATTTAAAAGATCTCATTTTATTAGTATCAATTCAACCCAGCATATCACGTTGACGTATGTTAAAATCTAAGCAAACAATTAAATAAATTAAATAATTTGCATAGTATTTAAGTGAACAAAGTCCCCTATATCCATAGTCCCCTACCACAACACATACATACATACTGTATATACATTATATATGCCCGGAGTTTAACTAAATGTACATACCTCACCATCGATGGGATGTCATGTCATGTTATATCAGTATTTGTATGTAGTATGCTCTTTTGTTTTTACTATTAGAACGCCCCTCTCCTGAAGAAGCACATTGCAAAATGCGTTGAGCAACTATAACTCAGTCTACATCTTTCATCACAATGTAACATTCTATGTACTATACTGGTTTTCTATACACCTGGGTGGCTGGCTTTGCGGCCTCTTCGAGAGATGTTCATGTATCTTGTATGCATACCAATACGCTGTTGTATGGGGCTATGGATATAGGGGGCTACTGTATGTTCACTTAAATACTATGCAAATTATTTTAAACTTTTTTTGTCTGTTTAGATATTAACATATGTCAACCTGATATGCTGGGTTGAATTGATACTAATAAAATTGTATCATTTACTCAAAGCATGTCTGTGCTTTTTGAGAGATAATGCACCAATAAAGTTCCTTAGTCCCTTAGGGCCAGATCCACAAAAGGGATACGACGGCGTATCTGCTGATACGCCGTCGTATCCCTGTTTCTATCTATGCGACTGATCCACAGAATCAGTTACGCATAGATAGGCAGAAGATCCGACAGGTGTAATACTTTTACACTGTCGGATCTTAGGATGCAGTACCGCGGCCGCCGCTGGGGGCATTTCTCGTCGTAATCCAGCGTCGGGTATGCAAATTAGCACTTACGGAGATCCACAAAGCTTTTTCCCTTCGTTAAGTCGCCGTAAGTGTTAGTTTGCTGTCGCAAAATTAGGGCTGCTTTTACAAAGTGTAAACTTAGTACACCATGTAAAAGTATACCCTTCTTTCCCACGTCGCTATCAAATTTCTTTTAAAAACATTTTTTTCCCGCCGCATCTCTTTTTTACCCGTTGCGATTCACAAAACTCGGCGCAACGTAACGTAACGCAAAGCACGTCGGGAAAATAGCGTCGGGAGCATGCGCAGTACGTCTGGCGTGGGAGCGCGCCTAATTTAAATGGGACTCGCCCCATTTGAATTGGCCCGCCTTGCACCGGACGGATTTAAGTTACACCGCTGCAAATTTCCAGGTAAGTGCTTTGTGGATCGGACACTAACTTTGGCAATTTGCGGCGGTGTAACTTAAATCACAAAAGTTACGTTGCGCCCGCTCGTTGTGGATCTGGCCCTTAGTACCTTCTATGCTGGCTTTCCAGAAAGCTTTTGTTTCCACATTCAAGCAATACTCCCAGTGTGCTAAAAGTGCAGGCTTACCAGTAGGTTTTGACCCCTATTGTCCGAGGGCCGGATTCAGATAGGTTAGCGGATCTTTAGATCCGCGTAACCTATCTGATTTACGATCCGCCGGCGGAAGTTTTTGAGGCACTTACCTCAAAACTTGCGGCGGCATATAGTAAATCCCCCGGCGGAATTCAAATTCCGTGGCTAGGGGGCGTCTACAATTTAAATCAGATCGCGCCGATCGAACAGCGCATGCGCCGTCCGCAAATTTTCCCAGCGTGCATTGCTCCAAATGACGTCGCTAGGTTTCGGCGTGACATCATTGGTTTCGGCGTGAGCGTAACTTGCGTCCAGCTCTTTTCTGAATCGACGTACGCAACCAACGTAAAAATTCAAAACTCGGCGCGGGAACGACAGCCATACTGAACATAGGATACCCCTCACATAGCAGGGATAACTATACGCCGGAAAAAGCCGAACGCAAGCAACGTAAAAAAATGCGACGGGCGGCCGTTCGTTTCTGAATCGGCCGAAATCCTCATTAGCATATTCAACGCGTAAAAGACACGGAAGCGCCACCTAGCGGCCGGCCTGGAATTGCAGCCTAAGATCCGATGGTGTAAGTCACTTACACCTGCTGGACAAAAAAAAAAAAGAACAAGCTTTCTTTTTTCCCGCTGGGATTCCCAACAGACTTTTTCCCGCCAGAAAACCTGGTCGTGTGTAGCAGAAACCGGCCATTTTTGGCAGTTTTCCTGTGGGGAAAAACTGAGATGGAGCATAAACACGGTTGGGATTCCTGAGGAAAAGCTCTCATCTGTACGGGGGAAAAATAGAGAGCAGGTTCACGGTTTTCCCCTCAGAATTTCCGACGGACCTTTTCCCGTTGGGAATCCCGGTCGTGTGTACCAGGCATCACTTGCTATTTAACAACAACAGTCATCACAGGTCACATGCATTTTCATCTGCAACATAATCTGCAATAACAACCTTCAACAGCTCAGTAATAGTATTAACCTCCCTGGCGGTATGATTCTGTCTGGAATTACGTACCAAAAGCGGTACAATTATTTTGCAAGGAAATTTGGCGTTTTATACTGTAGGCCTGTAATTTTTAGGAATAACTCACTTAAATCTGACCAAAGAGTCTTGTAGGCATCCCGGGTATGATTTTTTTTTTAAAACAAAATGATAAATTATAATATAATAAATAATTATAACAAACAATAATATAATTATAATAAAAATTATTCAATAATGTAATCAACTCAAAATCACTGAAATGTGCTCAGTTGCAGAATTGTCGCTGTCATTACTTTTATTTTTTTATGACGTATTTCCCCACAAATCGCTATCGCACAATTCTGCAAGTGATTATAATTTATTATCGCTGTTTTCTAGCTGATCTAAAACCATTTTTGACATAAAGGGACACTTTTGGACAATCTACAGTTTGCAGGCAGAAAGCACAGTTTTTATTATATAAAAGTACATGTAGGACACTGGGCAGACCACTAGGGACAAGGGGTGTGTGTATTTTTTACATACAGTACTGTAATCTATAAGATTACAGTATACTGTGTGTATAGTGTTTGTTTACTTTTTTGAATTTGGCGCCGTTCTCCGCCCCCGTGCGTCGTAACGTCGCAGGGAACGGAGATCGGCGGCACACATGGACACTGTGAATCGAGTGAGGAGGTCCAGCTCGCTCACACAGCGGGGTGGCATCGCTGGATCCAGGGACAAGGTAAGTAACTTGCCTGTGGATTCAGCGAGCAGGTAAGCCGCGCCACTGCACACTCTGCACGTCCAGCCCGAGCGTGACTCGGGGATACCGATCCTAACATGGAAAACCCACCCCGAGTCACGCTCGGGTTTACCGCTAAGGGGGTTAAACATAGATAGTGTATGTAACGTGGACAGAGAAATCAAAGTGACACAGATGACACTCTTGGATGTTATAGAAGATGGCTTGTTTAGCCATTGAAGAATGGTTGCCCGGATGTGCCGTACACTAATAAAGATGATCGTTTATTTCCATCACCGCCTTATGTTTATAAAGTTAAACATACCGTATTTGTTTTTCTTTTAAATTAATTGTTTGATCACCGCATGATTCAAGCTGCTCTTTTCAATTTCATTTGTGGGTAATGTGAAATTATGTGATTAATGCTGTCAAGTGGCTTATTTATAGGAAAGCACTTAACGGATTGATACGTTATTTGCAAATATTGCTCTAAGTTGAGTGCGTTGTCGCTATTGTCTTCTCGTACAGCCATGGCTTCTCAAAAACAAAAGTAACCAGCTTCCCTTATCTCCAAGTTATGAAATCCTTTGGACTGATAGCTGACAAGTACTTATACAAACACAGTGTAAGAGAGGAACTATAATAGATTGCTCTTTTGGATACAGGTCAAGTAATAAGCTGAAATGATAGGTATGGGTCAGTCTCCTCCCTCTGATCCTACATGGGCACTGCACTGGAATCCCACTGCAGCAAAACTTATGAACAGACACATATAGCGGTTTCTTAGCAAAGAGAACAATACACTATCAACACAAACTTCTACATACTGTATATTGTTTGTATACATGTATTGAGATGTTTACATACAGTAATGCAGGGCTCGACAATTTTGCTCGGAATCTAGGAGCCAGCTAAAAAAGTTAGGAGCCAGGAACGCGCCCCGACCCGCCAAGCTTACATGCAGAAGCGACCGCATACGTGAATAGCGCCCGCATATGAAAACGGTGTTCAAACCACACATGTGAGGTATCGCGGCGATTGGTAGAGTGAGAGCAATAATTCTAGCCCTAGACCTCCTCTGTAACTCAAAACATGCAACCTGTAGAATTTTTTAAACGTCGCCTATGGAGATTTTAAAGGGTAAATGTTTGTCGCCATTCCCCGAGCGGCCGCAATTTTGAAGCGTAACATGTTGGGTATCAATTTACTCAACGTAACATTATCTTTCACAATATGTAAAAATATTGGGCTAACTTTACTATTGTCTTATTTTTTTAATTCAAAAAGTGTATTTTTTCCTTGAAAAGTGCGCTTGTAGGACTGCTGCGCAAATATGGTGTGACAGAAAGTATTGCAACAGCCGCCATTTTATTCTCTAAGGTGTTAGAATAAAAAATATATATAATGTTTGGGGGTTGGGCGGGCAGTGAAAATCTTCACTCTTTCCTGACCTGCTGGTTTGCATGCTCACATAAGGTTCTGGTATGGATTTTGGGGGGGACCTCACAACATTTTTTTTTTTAGATGCAGATGTGGTAGCTACATTTTTTTTCAGGTTAAGAAAATTTTCAGCAAGTACAGAAAATACCTACTGATCTTGCCAGAAATGCAGTGTCCTCGTTACTTCCTGTGAGCTGTGAAGTATAAACAAGTAGTCCCATGAAATGGAGATTAACAAAGGCAGAGACGTTTGAAGTCCAGCCTGTTTGACAAACAAGGCTTCCCCCATAGATAAAAAAAAAAACATGGACATGAAGGGACTGGAAATGTGTTATTTTAAGGATTACCAGGTGAAAAAAAGGAGTAAACATTTGGATTTTTTTTTTTTTTTAAATCATATCATATTCACTGCTTACAGCCAGGGATGGATTCCAGACAAGGCCAACAAGGCCAGGCCTCCGGGCAGCAGTGGGTGCAGGGGCGGTGCCGCGGCTGAGAGGAGAGGACACTTTCACTTTCATCTCAGGAGTTCCCCCCTGTCATGTCGCGGATTGTGAGAGGAGAGAAAACAGAGGGAAGAGGAGGTGAGATGGTAAATTCGGGCCTGCTTACAGCCTAATAATTCGACCCATTTATCTATTTGCAGGGAACTGGATTGACAATTTTTACCATGATATCTGCATCTACTTATTTTTTTCGTGTTGGTCATAATGTTTATTGATTAGCCATGATATACGATTGTCTTATTCTATGTGGTTAAATGGCTATTGTATGTATGTATTTGATGTAATGCCACTAATTTAATTCAATAATCACATATTCTAAAAAAAAAAAGAACAACTAATATAGCCATGACATCTAAGGACTGGTACATTACGACATACTACATTTTTGTTTTTGACGTTAGATACACTTTGAAACTGTTCCTATTTAGCTCAGTTCAGAAATGTATAACATTCTTGTTCTTGTTTCATTTCAATCGTTATATAATGTAGATATGATATATGATGTTATTCATACCAGACATTCGTTTTTGAGTAGTGTTATCACAAAAGGATGTTATTTGCAATTGATCTGTAGGTCAAATCACCAATTTTTATATCATTCAGTTATCGTGCAGTGGGCCAGGGGGTAGGTCATCTTATAAGACACACGAGACATTGTCCAGCTTTTCATGACATCACAAATGTTTCTGTGTAAAGTAAAGTAGACAGCAGTGTACACTACATAGTACATGATCGTGAACTGTACGTGTTTGCTTTATCTTGTTTGGTTACACACCAGTTATACCCACATAAACACCAAAGAATTTAAATCTATTATAAATGTGCGTTTATATATTGGCAAGAGTAGAGATGTGGATTAGAAAAACACAAAAATAAACATGTAGAATGCAGCACGCCAGAGCTTAAAAGCTAAAATCAACAAATAGACGAAAACAGTTTGTAGCTTTTCCCTAACTCTACTTTACAAATACAGAGATATTTTCATTTAAATCTAATAAAGTATAGCAATTAAACACAGTAACACTCAAACACAGTCGCATAGGCACATGCATATTTACATCATTACATGTAAAAATAGCAAGAACTACAGTACATTACTAATGGCAGTCATAAAGTGCCCATAGACATTAGATGATGAGAAGCTAATGTCCATGAGGCGACTTGTAAGGATATTGGAGCAGGATTCAGGATCTGTGTGGATGAGGTTAAGAGGGCTGACAATGCTCATAGATGCTAGCAGGATACTGTCCTTATTTGGGAGACATATTGCCAGATCCACAGATAATTAGATGGGCGCAGCGCATCAGAGATACGCTACGCCGCCGTACCTTACCTGGCGGATCTTCGAATCCTCAAAGAATTCGCGCCTTAAGTTACGGCTGCGTAGTGTATTTCTGGCGGCGGAATTCAAATTGGCGGGTAGGGGGCGTGATTCATTTAAATGAAGCGCGTCCCCGCGCCGAATGAACTACGTCATTTTTTTAAAGCGGTGGTTCACCCTGCTGAACAACATTTCAGCATACAATTCGGCATCGTAGCGCGAGCTACAGTATGCCGGTCTTACATGTTTTATCCCCGTACTCACTGTTTAATCGTACCTAGACGATTCCGTCTGCCGCGGGGAATGGGCGTTCCTAGCAAGAGGGAGGGTGATTGACGGCCGACTCTGGCACGTCACGCTGCACTAAATGCTGCACCATTTAGACAATGGATTCTAAACAATGCTACTCAACCCCAAACAAAAATGGCTATGCTGAGCTTAAAGCGGAGCTCCACCCAAAAGGGGAAGCTCTGCTTGTCCACACCCTCCCCCCTTCCACTGTCACATTTGGCACTCTTTGGGGGGAGCAGGTACCCGGTTTTGACAGTTACTCTCTCCCACTTCAGGGTAAGATTGCCGATCAGAGATCTAAAACATTTCTGGGCCCAGTCCTCCCCCCGCTGCCTTTGGAGGGGGATACATACAGCGCATGTGCAGTAGGAAACCGGCTATAAAGCCCAAAGGCGTCACTGCCAATTTCCCTTACTTACAATGCCGTCACCTGCTCCCGAAGCTGATTGAGAAATCAGCTCTGGGTGCCGACATTACGGGATCCCTGGAAAGGTAAGTGTCAGAATTTGTAGCTGCCGACTTTTAAATATTTGAATTTACTTTTTTTACAGACTGGAGCTCCTCTTTAATCTTGAGCTTTAAAAGACTCTGTTGCAAAAAAATAAAAAAATAAAAAAATAAAGGTTCTACCTGTAAATATGAATTATATACTTATCTCTCCTGCTGTTCCATCTGCTCATAAGAGGGTTTAATCACACAGACAGCAATACAAAAAAAACTTGACAGAGCACCTAACCCATAACCACACTGTCCAAATCTAAAAAATGTTTTGCTTAGAGAGAGACACTTTAATGCTTCTGTAGTTCTGTTTGGCATTGGACTAAGGAAGATAGCGTATTCAAGGTTTATAACTTATTGATGATTTTCAGCTTCGTAAATCTCAAGGCAATGCCCTTTTAATAGCAATTCTTGTAAGTATGATAAATCATGAGTTGTTCCTCTACCAACAAATTAAAGAACATCATTTTAACACACCCTTCACACACAAAAGAAATCACTTTATGGAAGCTAATACCAAAACAAAGGGTTTATCCCTTTGCTATATTTACTTTTCCGTTATACAGCAAACATACAAATGCAAGTTTATCATCAAATGAGAACAAGATCTTCACTTGTCCCTCTCCACTGGACAATAGGGTTATGCAATTAGAGAAATCAATAAAGCTATGAAATGTAATAACAACATAAAAAAATTAAAACTTAAACAAATGTTGTTCTGCTGGTATCTAACACTGAAAATTCTTACCAATTCTTAGGCCTCGTACACACGACAGAGAAACTCGACGTGCCAAGCGTGCTCGACGAGTTCCTTGTTGAACTTGTCGAGAAGCTCGGCAGGCTTGCTTTGCGTACACACGTAACATACCAAAATCTGGTCGTTCTCCGGCGCGATGACGCTCACGACGTATGACGCGACTATAAAGGGGAGGTTTGATTTTGTTGGCGCCACCCTTGGGGCTCCTTTTGCTGATTCCGTGTTTACGCGTGTTAGTAAAAGTTTGGTGAGTGACGATTCGTGCTTTTCAGTCTTTGTGCTTTCAGATTGATCTCTGCCGTTCAGTTTGTACTTGTGTGGGTCGTATCTAGGCAATCGAGACGTGCGGTCAGGTCGTATTGTTTTACATTGCGGTCCTGTCCCCGCGTTTTTCATTGTCAGGGTCGTTCTTCATAGGTCTTGCTGTTCTTCACTGCGGTCTGTTTAGTGCAATTCTGATTTGTCGTTCGTAACTAGCCTTGTAGCCATGTTGCAGGCACCTAGTCGTCGCCGACTTCGTGCTAAGCATCTTCTGAGTATAGGTCTGTTTGTTTATGACCTAGACGATGAGGAGTTCATGAACAGGAGGAGGACACGTTCATGGACCAAGAATTGGTTGCTCCGTAGGAACCAATTCTCTCACATGCCTTTGCTGCGGGAGCTTCAGGAAAATAATCCTGTTGATTACAGGAATTTCCTGAGGATGTCTGATCCCGTCTTTCAGCACCTGTTGGCTTTGGTGTCCCCCTATATTACCAGGCAGGACACCGTTATGCGGGAAGCCATCAGTGCTGAGCAGAGGCTAGTTGCCACCCTCCGTTATCTGGCAACTGGGAGAAGCCTTCAGGACTTAAAGTTCTCCACGGGCATCTCCCCCCAGTCTCTGGGCCTCATCATTCCTGACACCTGCTCTGCCATCATCCAGGTTCTGCAGGAGGAATATATGAGGGTAAGTTTTCTCCTTTAATCTCACATTTTATGTCTATAATGTATGCTAATGTCTTGTAGTTATCTCCTCCTTCCCTAATTACCATGTCTGGAATATGCTGTGAATGTCCCCTTTGCCCCCATGCATGATGTAAACTTTGATGCCCCTTTTTTGGCCTACATGCATATTTCCCATCACTTACCTCCCCAGCATGCTATCCTGGGCCCCAACCTACCTAGTCTAGTCACTTCCCAATGTATTGTGTTATATCCATTGTAATGTCCCCCCCCTCCCCTCCAAAATGTGTTGTAAAGTCTATGTTCACCAATATTAAAAAAATTTTTTTTTTAATTTTAGGACTCCAAAACTCATCTAGCCCTCCCCTCCCAAATGTGTTGTAAAGTCTATGTTCACCAATAATCAAAAATATATTTTTTTAGTACTCCCAAACTCATCTAGCCCTCCCCTCCCAAATGTGTTGTAAAGTCTATGTTCACCAATAATCAAAATTATATTTTTTTAGTACTCCCAAACTCATCTAGCCCTCCCCTCCAAAATGTGTTGTAAAGTCTATGTTCACCAATAATCAAAATTATATTTTTTTAGTACTCCCAAACTCACCTAGCCCTCCCCTCCAAAATGTGTTGTAAAGTCTATGTTCACCAATAATCAAAAATATATTTTTTTAGTACTCCCAAACTCATCTAGCCCTCCCCCAAACTTGGGCACTGGCCCATCAGAGGGGGTGTTTAATGTGTTAATTGTCTAAATATATTTAGATATAATATGCTAGTTCCCAGAAATGTTATAATGCTTATAATGTCTTTGTATAATCTGCTTGCAAGGTTATGTGGCTAATTTTTTCTTTTTTTCTTCCCCAGCTTCCGTCCACACCACAGGAGTGGCAGTCTGTGGCTTTGGACTTCCAGACCCGATGGAACTTCCCCAACTGCGGGGGAGCCATCAACGGGAAGCACGTCCGCATCGTGCCTCCACCCCGTTCAGGATCCCAGTTCTTTAATAATAAGGGGTTCAACAGTATTGTGCTGATGGCGGTGGTGTCAGCACAGTATGAATTCCTTTTTGTGGATGTCGGGATGAATGGACGGGTATCGGATGGGGGAGCCTTCAGGCAGACGGAGTTCGCGCTTCGCCTTCAGGATGATGATCTGTCATTGCCACCGGATGACCAGAATGTAGAAGGCCTGCCATTTGTTTTCCTGGCTGATGAAGCGTTTGCCCTGGGACCCCATCTTATGAGGCCATTCCCTCAGCGCACCCTCACCCCAGAGAGGAGTGTCTTTAATTTCCGGCTGGGCCGAGCACGTAGAGTGGTTGAGAACGCTTTCGGCATCATGGCCAGCCGGTTCCGCCTTTTCCTCACCTCTCTCCACATGGCGGAATATAAGTGGAATACAATTATTTTTGCCTGCTGCATTCTCCACAATTTTTTGCGGAGACAATCTCCAAATTATATGGCCCTGGTTGGGCCCGAGGCACAACATTTGACCCCTGCAGAAACTTTGGCGGGCCTTGAAGCTGGCCACACAGGACTGCCCCCCCAGAGTGCCCGTGAAGTCCGGGACAAATACATGGACTATTTCATGGGTAGGGGGGCAATACCATCTCAATCAAATTTGCCCTAATTGTAGCTTTCAACAAAATAAATCATAATCTTTTTTCTAAACTTGTTATGTCTTGCTTGTGTTGTTTGGAGTTCTTTACTAAGTGTAACTAAGTGTATTTTCATTATCAACTAGCAAACATTTCCCAGGTGACCCCCAAACCAAACACATAGAAAATTTAACGTATTTTAGGAAAAACACCACACACTTTTTTGATGTTCAAAAGCTCTTTATTTTCTTAATTTTTTTATTTTTATTTTTTCCAAAATACCCTACAAAAATTTTTGGTATATTTTTCTCATACAATATACAATCATTTTTGTGGGTGATTTTTCTCATACAATATACAATCATTTTTGTATTTTTTTTGTTTTTTTTACTCATACAATATACAATCATTTTTGTGGGTGATTTTTCTCATACAATATACAATAATTTTTGTATATTTTTTGGTTTTTTTACTCATACAATATACAATCATTTTTGTGGGTGATTTTTCTCATACAATATACAATCATTTTTGTATTTTTTTTGGTTTTTTTACTCATACAATATACAATCATTTTTGTGGGTGATTTTTCTCATACAATATACAATCATTTTTGTATATTTTTTGTTTTTTTTTACTCATACAATATACAATCATTTTTGTGGGTGATTTTTCTCATACAATATACAATCATTTTTGTATATTTTTTGTTTTTTTTACTCATACAATATACAATCATTTTTGTGGGTGATTTTTCTCATACAATATACAATCATTTTTGTAATTTTTGTGGGTGATTTTTCTCATACAATATACAATCATTTTTTTATTTTTGTTGGTCATTTTTCTCATACAATATACAATCATTTTTGTAATTTTTTTGGTTTTTTTGCTCATACAATATACAATCATTTTTGTAATTTTTTATTTTTTTTTTCTTAATAAACATTAAAATCTGGTTATTTTATTATTATTTTTTTTTTTTTATTAAATAAAGTATAAAATCTTGTTATATTTTTTTTTGTTTTTTTTTTATTAAATAAAGTATAAAATCTGGTTATATTATTTTTTTGTTTTTTTTTTAATTAAATAAAGTATAAAATCTTGTTATATTATTTTTTTGTTTTTTTTTTAATTAAATAAAGTATAAAATCTGGTTATATTATTTTTTTGTTTTTTTTTTAATTAAATAAACAGCTAAATCTGGTTATATTATTTTTTTGTTTTTTTTTTTATTAAATAAACAGCTAAATCTGGTATTTTAAATTTTTTTTGGTATTTTTTTCTGATTCAGACTCTCCCCAAAACATCTATTAAATTTTTTAATTTAGTTTCCACCCTCCTTGCTCTTTCGTTTATTTTTCTGTTGGCCAGATGTATCTCCTCCACCTCTTCTCTGCAGGCCCATATTTCGGAGATCAGCATCTGTTTAGTATGCCTGTCCAAGCCACCACCTGATCCTGAAATGTGGGACAAAATTTTTTTTTTAAATTAGGCAGGCCTACATCTACATTACCTGAAGCTGGGTTAGTTATATGTTACTTTACCTGATGTTGGTATAAGGCTGCGCATCATCACCATCCCTCGGGGGTGTGGCTTGCTGGACTTCTTGCTCCCTTCTTGCTTCATGACGCCCTACGAGAATGAAGAAAATGGAAACAGGATTTTTATAGCTTATAGGCCTGAAAGAGGAATATGATTCACTTTATACAATTTCTGGGACTATTGATGTTTAGAAAAACCCCTCAGGGCAAAACACAGGATTGAAGGCATTCACAAAGATCCTGACAAATCTTGTAGCTTTGGTCTACTTTTAAACATGTAAGCCAACCAAGTATACACTGGATCACCTCAGCTCTGTGTGAAGCCCAAAATGGGTTATTAAAGGGGACAACAATTATGCAAATGAGTCCACATGTGTCACCGACTGCTGAGCAGACTCTCCTTTTACTGTATATTTAATTAGTAAAAAAAGTTTTGTGGTTTTAATAGCACATCTACATAATTTTCACGATTGATCTCACCACAATTTTAAAAAAATGTCATAATTTGTAGGATTTTAAACACAATATTTAGTCGTTCCGAATGGACGTCCAGTTTGACGACAAATTCTTGTGCATAAAAAAATATTACAGTACAACCTGAAATAAAAAACACATGGCGCGGAACAAATCTTACAAAATATATAACAAACTTACTTCTTCTAATCACTCTCCTGATCCTCTTCATTTGTTCCGGCTCACGTTTTTTAAGGTCACACCACCTTTTCCGGATCTGCTCCTTGGACCTTTTCACCCCAAATTTCTGATGGAGACTCCTCCTCACCTTCTCCATTATTTGGGCCTTGACCTTATTAGGGTACTTATATGGCCCATGCCTCCCATCGTAGTCCTCTGCTTTGAGGATGAGGACCATCTCCACCATTTCCTCAAAGGTCATGTTGGAGGCCTTACAACGGATTCGCCGTGCTGCCATATTCTCCATGTGCTTCCTACAAAAAAAAGATGGAAAAGGGGCGGGGAAAATACGACACCATGAACGTCAGGGGCGGGGAGACGTGCGTAAAGTCCCACATGCGCGTGTATAAAGGGCTACCACGTGAGTAAAAGGGGCGTTCACAGTTTGTGGAAGACGGCGGAGATAACGATCGGGTCAAAGACCGGTATGTAACTACATTTTACATGTTTTTCTTGATTGAATGATTTTGTGGCCTACATCTTAGGTTCATAAATTAAAACATAGCCAGTTTGAAATTTGAAGGTAATGGTCCGCTATAGTGCCGTCGTACGTAAACAACGCTTTGATTATGCATTTTGATCCAACTACTGTTGTGTGGGCAATCTCGGTTCTCATCAGGATGTCTTCTAAAAACAAGTCGGTTTAAACATGATGCAAATGGTCGCTTTTATGTCTTGACCAAACTATATCGGGAGTGCTTTTCTCTAACTAACGTTTCATACACAAATGAGGATGAGATCTGGCTTATTAGTTCGACACAACTGGTCATCTGTTTCCTAGGAACTGACCCAACATGATCTGCTGCCAATTCCTCCTTGTCGTTTTTGCGACGGAAGATAAGGGGCGGGGGGGAAACATCAATTTTTTTTAAGCATGGGCGGATGTCGTGTGCGGAGTGTATATAAGGCTCGAACACATGTAGCGTCCATACGACCGGGTTGCGTAAGAAAGACGTTTGAACGACAAGCGTGTAGGTATGCTTCGAACTTGGGACAGCAGTGGCATATTCAGGAAAGACAGACATTTAAAGGAGCAATAAGCCAAAATTGTTTGGGGCAGAAATAACTAACTTTACATTATATCAGTCTTGATTTCATGTCCTCATTGTCCCTTTTTGCTTTTAAGCAGCTGTAATCATTTGCATAAATCATCACTTCCTGGTTCTCTGGCTCCCTCTCAAATTTATCAGGGGAGCTTGTCACTGTGGTCTAAGCTGTGTGTGTAAAAATCCACCAAAACAATGCTAATAATTTTAGAAATTAAAATATGCCCTGCTTTTATTTTTTTTGGGTTCTGTGTGTCTCTTTACTTCACAGAAACATTAAATAAATTTAAAACCAAAAGTGAAACTAGAGGCACATTATATGTATGCACTTGTATGTCTCTAGACACTGTAAACAGTCATTTCCTCCAAAAATATAGTTATCCATTAGTGACCCTTTAAGGGCTAGCTTGTGAGAAAGAGTAATTGACTTTATAGATTGTGTAGTGACATTATTTTTTTATCCTTGGTTTTGGACAGGAAAAGATGAATCTCTTTAACCGACCCGACTTCTTGGAGATCTTCATTGATAGGTGGCAAGAACTTCCTGTTCTGTGGGCCACCAAAGACCCCATCTCTAGAAATAGAGAATTGCACAAAACTGCACTGGAGAGCCTGCTCCCACTTGTGCGGAGACAGGTGGGGTTTGATGTGACAACTGACCAGTTGGAGGTCAAAATTGGGACCTTGAGAGGCACCTACAGGAAGGCACGCAACAAGGTCTTGGCTTCGATGAGGTCTGGAGCTGGAGCAGGGCGGGTATTTAAACCCAAGTTGTGGTACTACAGCAAACTGAGCTTCCTGGATGAACACCTGGAGGTAAGGGAGTCACTTTCTAGCCTTCCCCCCAGAAGCCACAGAAGGTCCAGCCTTCCCTCCAGCCAACCTGCTGCTCCCTCTGCAGATGAACCCTCTCAGCAGCCTTCCATCCTGGATGAAGATCCGGATTTGCCCAGCTGGAGCCAGGTATATAGTACTTTCAATGTGCAAATGTGTGGTGTTTAAATGTTGTTAAAGAGATGTAAATTAAGATATTAAAGGTAAATAAAAATTAGATCTAAAAGTGTTATTCCTAAAATTTGTCAGTATTGGCCATGAATTTTTGTGGTGTGATTGACCATAAAACATGGGTCAGAATGATTGGCTTAGCTAAGTCGTGACAAAAAAAAATGCAACAGTCAGGAGCTTAAATACCCAGGTTGCTGGGCCAAGCACAAGATGCCAGGTGTCTCCTCTTCGTCTGCGTCCGAGAAGGCAGGTGAGGGATACAAGGGTGCGTGACGCCTCACTAGCCCTCATTCGGGATGCCCATGCAACCCTGCAACAGCCTCCCACTGCTCAGGAGGGATTTGTAACAGTGGTTTTGGCCAAAATGTCAGAAATGACATTAGACCAACGCCTCCTCTTTGAGGGCCTCCTCATCACCCTCGCAAATCAGGGGGTGAGGGGTCTTCTCACGGAGGACACTGTGATTTGCCGCCATCCCCATCCTCACACACCACATAACTCCCAAGCTCCCCCACCTTCTTCTTCTTCTCATGCTCCTTCTCAAGCTCCCCCACCTTCTTCTTCTTCTTCTTCTTCTCATGCTCCTTCTCAAGCTCCCCCACCTTCTTCTTCTTCTTCTTCTTCTCATGCTCCTTCTCAAGCTCCCCCACCTTCTTCTTCTTCTTCTTCTTCTCATGCTCCTTCTCAAGCTCCCCCACCTTCTTCTTCTTCTCATGCTCCACCTGAACATTCTTCTTCCTCTTCTTCTCCTGCTCCTTCTGAACATTCTTCTTCCTCTTCTTCTCCTGCTCCATCTGAACATTCTTCTTCCTCTTCTTCTCCTGCTCCATCTGAACATTCTTCTTCCTCTTCTTCTCCTGCTCCATCTGAACATTCTGCTTCCTCTTCTTCTCCTGCTCCATCTGAACATTCTGCTTCCTCTTCTTCTTCTACTACTCCTCCTCCTTCTACTGCTCCTCCTCCTTCTACTCCTCCTCCTTCTACTGCTCCTCCTCCTTCTACTCCTCCTCCTTCTACTGCTCCTCCTCCTTCTACTCCTCCTTCTACTGCTCCTCCTCCTTCTACTCCTCCTCCTTCTACTCCTCCTCCTTCTACTGCTCCTCCTCCTTCTACTGCTCCTCCTCCTTCTACTCCTCCTTCTACTACTCCTCCTCCTTCTACTGCTCCTCCTCCTCCTCCACCTCCTCCTCCACCACCGTCGGCTACTCATCCTCCACCACCTTCGTCTACTCCTCCTCCTGGCATGAGTACTACCCCTGTGGCACCACCTCCAGCCAGGCAGAAGAGGAAGGCTGCTGAGAAGGCTGCAGAGAAGGTGAAAGAGCAGGCTGCAGGGAAGCCACCAAGGAAGGCCTTGAAGAAATCCAGAAAGTGACTCCCTTACTTCCATGTGGTGTACCAGAGTTCAGGCTGCTGTAGTACCACAACCTGGTGACATCTGCCTGCCCTGCTCCAGTTTCTGACCTCGGGGAGTCCAAGACCTTGATGCGTGACTTCCTGAATGAACCTCTCAAGTCCCCATTTTGGCCTCCAACTGATCACCAGTCACATCAGGCCACACCTGGCTGTGCACAAATGGCAGCAAGCTCTCCAGTGCTGACTTTTGCATATAAAATTTTTTTTTATTACCAAAATAAATGGTACATTTTTTTTTTACAGTTCATACTTGTCCTTGTATTTTTTTACATTTCAATTTTGCAAGTGAGAAGGCAGGTTCTTATTTTTAAAAAATTGGATATAAGGTGTAATTTGAAAGGGACACATGAGATAAGACAAAGCAATAAGGTTTCTATGGGGGGAACTTGACATTACAAAAAAAAAAAGTATTTGCATTTTTTTAAAATTTAAAATTAAGGTGAATATTAAAAGCAGGATTTAAAACACACGACCAAAATAAGGTGACAATAAAAAAAAAAAAAAATATTGAGTCCAGTAAGAAAAAGGTTCCACCTAATTTTAAGGAACTCTGTGTGAATATCGTAAAAAAAAATTATTATATTGCTGTTTTGTGCCCTTAGAAAAAATTGTGTAAAGCGCTGCAAATAAACGATTAAATAATGTTGGAAGCGACACGAATGTGCTATCTCCATTCCAAACGCTAGTTTTACCTATGTTGGTCTCCAGTGTCTAAGTTTTTGACAGGTTTCTTAGCATACACACGACCGAGTTTCTCGTTTAAAAAACAGCCCGATGAAGAACTCGTCGAGCCAAAATCCACTGCCATCGAGAAAATAGAGAACCTGCTCTCTATTTGCTCGACGAGTTCCTCGGCGGCTCCATCGGGCCGAAAATGTACACACGACCGAGTTTCTCGACAGAATCCGGCTCTTCACCGAGATTCTCGACGAATTCTGCCGAGAAACTCTGTCGTGTGTACGAGGCCTTAGATGTTGTGGCTGCATTATTTTTATTTTTTTATTTTTTATTTTCATCGGTTGATTGGGTTAGTATTATAAAATGAGGTACAGCGCAAAAACAATATATGTGAGAAATTAGTGATGACACCAAAAAAGAAAAAATGAATAAAATAAATTATATATAAATTGTTGCCAAAATTAAACCACAACCTAAAGAAATTAGTGTAAATGGTGTACATAAACCAACAAAAGGGTAAATGCATACCAATCTGTTGGTGACCAAAAAGAGGATGGATAAGCAATCAATCCAAAAAATATAATATTAAACAAATCGTATTGATGAATAGGTGGATGAAATATCCAAAGATAAGTCCCAAATGTGGTAAAGTGAAAAAAATCAATCCAAAATCTTCTTATCATGAGTGATGTGACATCAGAGATTAAACTTCCTTCCACCAAGTGAACACCCGAGTGAGAGAGATGCAGTCTCCTTACCAGATAGTAAGACCACAATCAGGCGGTCAGACCAGGCACAGGGTGTTTAAAGTCTCCCAAAAAAGACTTGTGGCTGGGGCCGGTTCAGATGTGCTGAATCAAACACTGATAAAAAGCCCATAGTGTAGACTGCGATATACAACTTTTCTCATGCATTGTGCAATGGGTTCTCTGCGTCTCCTCCCGTTCCCTCTGCTGTATCAGTCTATCGTTCCAAAGAGTGTGATGACGTCGGGACGCGTTTCGTCATATGTTGACGTCGTCTGGGATTGGCTGCTGCCTCCCTGTCATCGCGTATGCCCTTATATAACGCCGCGTCTCCATCTTAAGTGAGGGCAATGACGTAAGGGCTAAACTAAGACCAATAGGCATCGATCTGTGGCTATGAGACACACATAGATCGAGCTAATGGGGAACGGTGCCATCTTGTGGTGATGGAGGAGATTGGGTTACTATGTCTGTTATTCTTCAACTTCCTTTAGCAGACCAAGCTTTACTAAAAAAGTGTTGAGAGAAACCATTTACCACTGACAAGGGGGCTTAGAATGGTCAGATTTTATTTATTTATGTAAAACCTTTATCCCAAAAGAAAAAAAACTTTTTCAGATTACAGGTTCAGTCCACCTTGAGACCTGAGAATAATGTACAAGCCATACATTGGTGGTCTCAATGGTCCCTGTAGAAATCTATGTGGACATTCTTTACCTACTACAGATTACAGGTTAAATCCATCTTGAGACCCTTGAATACATGGGGTGCCAAGGGCTCCTGGATAACATCTATATAGTATTTACAGAATGGCTACATCACCTCAATGTGTTGGTTCCAGTTTGTGGATGCAACTATTATGTCTGGAAGATCATGTCAGCAAAGCATCTTTTAAATTACCCTATGTATTTTCCTTTGAAGATTGTCTTATCTTGTCAGCAATACATTAAACTGTTTCACATGTGCTCTTTCTGGGTTTGATCTGAAAGTTTGCAGTGTTTCCATAGATGAAGATGATGGCCTTAAATATTTATGACCTAATACTCTACAACCATTTCCATTCTCTCCAGGACCATCACCATTCTTTATACAAGTATTTAAGGAACCTTTGTATCCTCAGAGAGCACTACTGCTATTTCTATGTGATTAATACATATTTTTTTCTGTTTCTATAATATGAATGTTTATTATACTTATTATGAGCCAGTTTGTACATTTATACTTTAGGGTGTTGTGTCTTTCCTTCTAGAAGGATTGCTCACCACAATCAATTGTAAACACAGAAGTCCGGTTTCTGTGTTTACAAGTGACAGCTCTGCACTCTATGAGTAACCCCCTTGAATTCTGCACTCTGTATGTAATGCAATCCTGGTATTTAATGCCCCTTTAAGACCCTCCTACTGTTTGTGAAATTTGACTGACCACACCCACTATTTGATGGGATTTGGAGGGTGTGTGTGGGTGGAGGGGCTTTGGGGGGTCGTGGTTGAGTTCCAGCACCTATTGTTTGAGAAAAAAAGCCCTGTGTATATATATATATATATATATATATATATATATATATATATATATATATATATATATATATGTGTTTTTTTTCTATTTGAACTCCATTGGTAGCCCTGTATAGTGGATAGTTATAGTAGTGGTTTATAGGAAAGTTTAGTCTTACAGATGTAGCGCCCTCCTAGGTAGGTGCTAGAGTGAGTGTATATAGTTTTTGGTTACTCTGCTTAAGAGGGACACAGCTAGGCAAATCTATGTCCTGTCTGCTTAAAGCGGAGATCCACCTGATTTTTTTTTTAAAAAGCCAGCAGCTACAAATACTGCAGCTGCTGACTTTTAAAAAATGGTCCATCGCGCCCGCGATGTCAGCAGACAAGGCTGAGCAATCGCTCAGTCCTCGGTTGCTTCCGCCGCCATCCTTGTGAGGGAATCAGGCAGTGAAGCCTTGCAGGTTCACTGCCTGATTCCCTACTGCGCATGTGTGAGTATCGCGGCGCGCCGTCACTGGTCCCCGCTCTCTCCTGGGAACAATGTTTCCCAGAAGACAGGGGGGGCTATTGACGTGAATGTGCTGGACTCCAGCAGGAATCAGAACCTGGAAGTGGTGCAAATACCTCTTAGACAGGTATCTGCACCCCTCCCTCCTGAAAGGTGCCAAATGTGACAACGGAGGGGGGGAGGGATCCAAAAAGCGGAGGTTCACTTTGTGTGTGAACCTCCGCTTTAACAGAGAGCTGTGATTGATAGAGTTTGCTCAATGTTTTGGTGCTGCTCATGCTGTCTTAAGAGTTTCACACTGTTCCAGTAGCTATAGAGTATACTGGACAGTGGGAGCATGGATGTCTATACAGCCTTGATCAAAAAGAAGGGGAAGTTCCCCAATGCATGCTGGGTGACTGTATTTATATCTGAGGATCACATGGGCTCTGGGTATTCCTCTACAGAGAGGGGTCCAGGTGGGGAGTTGGCCTTGCCACCCCTCCTCAGTGTAGGCTGCTATGCGGCCTCAGGTGGTTGACCTGAGGGCCTGAAACATTGAAGTTGCAACCCATGGTTCTTGTGAGAGATGACTGAGGGAGGATGTCCGCGGATTCTGTCTGGTGCTGCTGAAGAAGGCTGCCTTGTGTGTTTCAGGAGCCTTGTGAGTACAGACCCACCCCCACAGGGGATCCCTGGGACTTGTGTCAGGGCTCCATTCCCGGCTCCATTGAGCTCCCGCGCATGCGCGGGGCAACTGGGCACTGGCGCACGTCTGGGCGCAATATGTGCGCGCGCATGCGCACTCGCATGCGCGGTACAGCGGCGCGCCGTGTGCGTGGATGCGCGCACGAGCGTGCACGTGACAGCTCTGTGGCCAATCAGAGGACTGACTCTCCTATTTAAACTGGCCTCATCCCCTGAACAAGTTGCTGGCTTGTCTTCAGCTCCTATGTGTTTACCTGTTGCCGTACCTGCCTGTTTTGACCCGGAATTCTTGACGACTCTCCTCTCACCTGGAACCTCTGACCCTTTGGCTAACGTGACCCGGATTGCTGTTGTCTCCTGCCCCTTGACCTTGGCTTGCTCTCACGGACTCCCTCTGAACTCTTCTGCTCTTGACCCTCGGCCTGTGACTCGGATTTGCCTCTGTTTCCTGTGGACCCTACCAGACTTACCTACCAGTTCCTGCCTGACCAACGCTTGTCTCCAGTCTTCTGCACCTGCCCTGCTTCTGTCAGCTGCACCAGGTCTGCCTACCAGCTCCCGGCACCGGTGCCTCCTTGTGCCGTCCCTCCTCTGTCCCAACTCCAGGGAGTGGTCTGCACAGGGTCGCAAAGGTGAGCCGCCCTCAGCATCTCGGTCTCGGTGAGTACAGGTCCTGATACTTGTGATGTTAGATCCCCCTCTGGGTGCTAGATGTCATCTACTGGGTGCAAGCTAAAGGGGACACTGGCTAGTGTCTTGAAGAGGAAAAGTTCACTGAGTTCCTTCTGCTACAAAGGGACTTGTTAATTCCACAAAGGCACTGTATGGTAGGGTGACCAGACATCCCCAGTTTCAGGGGACAGTTCCCTGATTGAGGACACTGTCCCCGGACCAAGTCTGTCCCTGGTTTTGTCCCCAGATTGGATTTAATAGGGGGCAGGGGCAATTTCAAAGACAATCAGTGCAGAATTAAAATAAAAAAATTAGAATTACACCCCCCCCCCGCTCCGCAGTGTCTACCAGTGTAGGGGGGTTGTATTTTTTCCATTTTCCATTAGCCCCTTTCTGATGATCATGTGCTGTCTGAGCGGAGGGAATATTTCTTCAGTTTCGGGCGCATGCCCATTTAGCGTCGCTCGCATGTTCTTCTGCCTTCGCTCAAATCCTGGCCAGCCACCTGCCTATCTCCTTGCCTTCCCTGGCGGATTGATCTTCCTCCGCTCCCCATCCAGTAGTATCCGGGGCCCGAAGAGTAAGACTTGAGAGGCTGTGAGGGGGGCGGCGACGGGCAGAGAGTCGCTGATTGTTGCCATTACTAGTAAAGAAAAAATATGTCCCCAGATTTCATTTTAAAAATCTGGTCAACTTACTGTATGGTCCTACAGATAATCTATCAGTTTTATTGAGAGAGTTGTCCTCACCTGTGAATAAGTAATTTGGAGTATCCTACTAAATCCCTTCTCCTATCCAAGTTCTCCAAATTAAATACAAAAACAAATCCCCTAGACTGGTCATTGAAGATAAGGATTGTGTGTACCTGGCTGTGTGAAAATACCCTGTAACTGGCTGTGGATTAATCAGTGGGAGGCCCGGGCAAACCAAAATCCCAGCGGCTCCTGCGGAGGTACTGTGCTACACCAAAAAACTCTATAGCCCTCAACTTTGTACAAGTTGCAAAACATTTTAATATTATAGCTTCTTTTTTTGCAGTACCATACTGCATTGTTTTAAAAGTAAAAAAAAATGAACAAACAGAGTTCTCAAAAACACTTCAAAACCACAAATTCACATTCATTGAACCCCTTCTATCCCCATATTCCACATTTTTTCCAAAATATTCTAAATACAGACTTGAAATATACATTTGGTAGAAATAGGATAGCTTCAGGATAGTGCACGAGCAATTAAGCCACTTACTATTTAGCGACATTCTGGTATGTTACTGAATAGGAAGAGTGATTTCTCAGTCATCATTGCAGCTGCAAAAGTGACAGGCAAACTTAAAAGGAGAGGCAGAATTGCTACCACCACTCTGGGGTGAGGTTTTGAGGAGTTGGGTTTTGTTTTCACCCCATCACTCAGGAGTACTGAAGTGATTGACGTGGCCTTTCTTGTCTTACTCCTCTGAGGTGTAGAGCAACCACTTCCCTGCAAGTGTTGCCACTGTACTCTTTTCCTCTTCCTGCTTCTCTGAGGAGTTAGCGGAATGACAGGCCATTTCTATCCCCAGGGCTCTTTCACTGAGTGTGGGACTTTTTTATAATGTATCTGCTGCTGTAACATAATAAATAAATGGCTCGGTCAAACCACTGGCTTTACAGCTGCTCTTATTCCAGCTTGTGGGATCATCCCTTTACACAAGCATATTGTATACTACACCACATACAACCACAATTCTTCTTGGGCAGAAGGCCATTTCTACCTACCATCAGCATGTGGAAAGGAAGGAGACATAGGGAGAATGAGAAAGAAGGTTGGGGTGCTGGTGATGAGGTGGAAATGGGGCAGATATCATATTAATATTTATTTCACTAGTCAGTGCACTGTAGGCATGAATACAGGGGAAATCTATGGCCATAGGATGGCCGCCCATTGGCAACACGAGGAAAGTGCAGGCAGCAGCAAATGGAGGGGGCAATTGTACAGTCAAAGGGAATAGCAGGTATCAAATGTTAAGCATAGAATTCATAAGCGAGGCAGTCTGGATGCTAACATCTGCTGTCACAGACATGGGGTTATACTGAGTTTGTAGCATGTTGTAGAGCAGTTGTTCTCAATCCCTGTCCTCAGGACCCACTAACAGGCCAGATTTTAAGTATTACCTTGGGAAGATGCAGACTAGAATACTGCAATCACTGAGCAGCAAATTATATCACCTGTGATGTATTTCAGTTATCTTGCAACCCTGGCCTGTTAGTGTGTCCTGAGGACAGGAGTTGAGAACCACTGTTGTAGAGGAATCTGAACACTGTAGTCTGTGGTATCTGATGAGCAGCTGGGCATGAACAGGTATGCAAATGTAGCAAGGTGTTACCATTGAACGTATCTTAACAGACTGAAAATTGTGCCTAAATAGGAATTTGGCTCCCTCTGGTGTCCGGTGTGTGCTATATTATTGAAGCTTGTTCGGTTCAGTAATCTCAAGGACAAAGCATTATGGGCATTGTGGTACAAGAGACAGAGACTCTATGGCCGAGGGTTGGATTGAGACTGCAAATACCCACAAGGTCATAGTGCTACCAAAAATGCAGTGTGCCAAGCACAGCCTGCTGGGAGAAATTATTTAAGACCAGCGAGGCCTCAGCCCGCTCTCTCGGGACGCCATCTTTCAACAGGCAAGAGGCCTGCTGTGAGTGCACCTAGGCCGGAGAAGCCTGGGCCCAAAGTTAGAGAGAGCAGATCGCCTAGCCCGAGAGGGACCGTTCTACACCTCACAGCATCTGGGGTCACCTATTCACTGGTACCCAGTGAGTGGCCACACAGAGGACCAGGGACTTCATGTTACAGAGAGACTGGAAAAACTGAAGGAAAACTTTTCACTGAGCAAACCGGCGAGGCAAGGTCTCATTCGGTGAGAGGGCACTTGCCTACCAGCATAGTTAACTGGGTCGCAAGAGTGTAGTTTTTATAGTTCCACTTATACTTGCTGGTGTCTGCAGTGCCACAAGTAGAGGCACTGCCGTAATGCCGTAATGCGTTCCACGCTGGAATGTATGCGGCGCCCGCGCGATGATGTCATAGCCCGCCGCGTGCGTTCAAGCTTGGAACGCAGAAGTCCGCCTCACCGCCGCCTTGAATTAGTGCTAATGCACTACACCTGCATTCTACTTATAAAGAGAGCGGTGTGCAGACAGCACACCGTTCTATTATTGTTGGCCGTAGCCGGCTTGGCTAACGAACTACAAGTACCATCAATCCCAGGCTGGAAACTATCCTGCTCCTGCATCTGCGTTGCAAGCCCTAAACAGATATTCCTACAGGACACCCTACACTACGGAACCCCAGGTCTGCACCAACCTACTGCAGCCATTTCATCCCTACAAAATGTATAAGTAGCAATATAACAGTAACATATAATTGCTCAGAAACATTTACTGTATTTGAAACTGGCTTATCTAATGCTATCCTGCTGCTTGGGATTATTTACTATGTCTTCAGCTGACCGCTGAGGAATATTTTAAAGGGACATACACTTTCAATTCGATTATGCTAAAGTTGTCTCTCTTAATTAATTTGCTATTGCATACAGTATTCCTATTTACTACAGGCTTGACATAAGTTCTTACTTGTTTATGGGCTCATGCCCTAAGTGAACTGAACATGTTCGTTCTAACTTTTCTTTTTTTTTCATTCAAGTTTAAGTTTATTTTCAGAAAAAATAAATCAGTACAATGTAATGAACATCAATTAAAATTATTACATTGTGGCATACAGTCAAAAACAACAAGGTACATTTAGTTCATTTCCTGCCCTTCCATTCCACATTGAAACAAAGTACCATTAGAACGTAAAAGAAATTGTGAATAACAAAAAAGAATAAATATATTGAAGAAAACAAAATCCAACCCAATTGTCCTCCCCAACCTCCAGAGATACTATAATCCGTATAATCCAATCCAGACCCATGAAATTTAAAAAAATATAATAGATTGTTTGTTTAGATCTATAAGGAGGATAGATGCCTAGGGTAAACTCCAACCCCCGACACCCCTAATGGGATCACTCTGTGCCCTAAGAGGCAGAATAACCCCATCGTTCTAACTTTTCTATGCTAAGGGTTGAAGATAATTCATTCTTACTCCCTTAGTGATATGATGTAGAGAACCCCCCAAACTCCTGTTTGTGTGGAGTGACGCCTGGGGTCTAATACTGATAATCACTTGCATACAGTTGTGCATTGGAACGTTCTCCTGAATCGTATCTTTTAACGCTAGGCTTTGGTCGCATGTTGTAATGTGTCCACCCCTAGTAGCTCAACGCATTCCTTTATGTGAGAAAGAGATGATGTAGAGAACCCCCAAACTCCTGTTTGTGTGGAGTGACGCCTGGGGCTCAGTACTGAAATCTCACATAACATAGGCACATGCATTGAAATGCTTGCTATCCGCAGTTGTGGTTCATTCCTGTTCGCCAGTGCCGTTACAGGGAGTGACCCAACGACTTGGAAGAACTAGCGTTAATTTTACCACCACACTGTATGCATCAAGTGATCATTCTTGCTTTTCACCCTGTTTATTGGAATACAAATAGATAAGTGCACCAACGGAGCTAGCCGAAGATTAACTAACACTTAAAGGAACAGTCACCGGTCTTCTCTATTCTCAGAAGTGTTGTGACCGGACACGCACCAGTTGAACTGCTCACTAGAGGGAGTCATACAGTTATGAATTTATGGGTTTTATATAACTGTTTGCATCACTTTGTTTATTTTACTGTTTGGGTGAGTCGTGTAAAACTTGGTCGAGAGGTGTCCCAGTGCCGATGTTATTGCATTGGGAGATTCCTCCACCTCACACTCACTCAGGTCTGACCCCAGGTCAAGTTTTTTGGGTCTGATGACAAAGAAATCTTAAACCAGTTGTGTACCATTGACTTTTACAGGGAGCTGTGTGTAGTCAATATTATCTGTGTAACCATTGTTTTATTCTTATGCAAAGTAAACACCTTACCACTGATTAAGCTATATCTCGTGTGGGACTCTGTCTATTGCTGCTGTGTAGCAGGTGACCAATACCAAGGTAATAATATCTAACTACATTTATTGTTGTGTGGTATCATTGTGGTCCCCTATTGCCATTTGGGTTCCACAATCGTATTATTGTCCAGTTGTGCCAGTGGGGGCTAGAGACAATCTGGGGTTGACAGGCAGAGTGCAGGCCCAAAATCGAATCCAGCAGCTCCTACGGCGGCAGTGCTACACAAAGAAAATGGCACCAGTGCTCATGGTACAGTGGCAGGAAGGACTAACACACATCGGAATTAAAGTAAAAAAATGCTGCAAAAAGTCTATCACAAAGGTTTTGATGTAATCAATTAAAATGAAAACATTCACTACCACGAGGCCTAACTTCCTGTTTCTCTTTTAGAGATGCCGGCACCTGCATCTGAAGCCAATTGAAGAATCGGCTTGGGTGAGGACATTGTGGGATCCCTTGACAGGTAAGTGTCCTTATGTTAAAATCAGCAGCTACAGTGTTTGTAGCTGCTGACTTTTATTTTTTTTCTGAAGGAGCCTGGATGTTTAAGGATCAAAGAGGATAGGATTGGTGGGAAGGGATGTGACAATGGGCCTGATTTACTATGCTCTGTGCGCTGCGCTGGTTCATGCGTTAATTAGTACTCCGGGTGGAGGCTTAATTGAGCGCATGAACCAGCGTAGCAGCCGGCGCATTGAAAGTAATATGTAAAGCCGCGCCAAACTCCCTATAGAAGTCTATGGGAGAAATCAAAAGTGTTAATTTTAAAGGCTAATCTGCTAGTTTTGTCCTAAAAAGTGTTTGGGGACCTCAGTCCTGCCCCAGGGAACATGTATCAATGTTTTTTTTATTTTTTTAAACGGCCGTTTTTTCGGGAGCAGTGAAATTAATAATTCTTAAAGTGAAACAATAAAAGTGAAATATTCCTTTAAATTTCGTACCTAGGGGGGGTGTAATGTCAGCATGTGAAATTTTTCCCGCACTTAGAACTGCCCCTGCACAACATGACATTCAGAAGGAAAAAAGTCATTTAAAAATTCACACGCGGCTATAATGAATTGTCGGCTCTGACAATTCTAAAGGGATTCATTCATAAAACAAACAACAAAATGTGTAGGGGTTCCCCCAAATTGAATTACCAGGCCCTTCAGGTCTGGTGTGGATTTTAAGGGGAACTCCACCCCAAATTGAAAAAAAAAATGGCGTGGAGTCCCCCTAAAAATCCACACCAGACCCTTATCCGAGCACGTTGACCTGGCCGGCCGCAGAAAAGAGGGGGGGACAGAGTGCGGCCCCCCCCTCTCCTGTTCAAACGCTGAGTCCGGGGAAGAAAAAGATGTGGACGAGAAGGCTGGCGGACCGAGAAGAAGACCGGAGAAGACACAAGATGCGGACGAGGAGGCTGGCGGACGGACGGAGAAGAAGACAGGAGAAGACAACGGGCAAGATGCGGGACCAGAAGGCTGAAGGACGGACGGAGAAGATAGAAGAAGACGTCGGGCAAGATGTGGACGAGAAGACCCAAGAAAGAAGCAGCGGAAGAAACCTGAAGGAAAGAAGAAAAGAAGATTTTATTAAAAGATTTGTCAAAAACCGGCTACTGTCATTTTTAACACTTTGACATTTTTTTGGGGTGAAATGGTAGAGGTACAATGTACCCCATTACCATTTCACATGGGGGGGGGCCAGGATCTGGGGGTCCCCTTTGTTAAAGGGGTCTTCCAGATTCTGATAAGCCCCCCGCCCGCAGACCCCCACAACCACCAGGCAAGGGTTGTGGGGATGAGGCCCTTGTCCCCATCAACATGGGGACATCCTCCCCATGTTGAGGGCATGTGGCCTGGGGCGGTTCAGGAGAGGGGGGGGCCGCACTCTGTCCCCCCCTCTTTTCTGCGGCCGGCCAGGTCAACGTGCTCGGATAAGGGTCTGGTGTGGATTTTTAGGGGGACTCCACGCCATTTTTTTTTCAATTTGGGGTGGAGTTCCCCTTAAAATCCACACCAGACCTGAAGGGTCTGGTATGGATATTTGGGGGGACCCCACGCCATTTTTTGGGGGGGGTTTTACGGCGGGGTTCCCCTTAATATCCATTCCAGACCTGAAGGGCCTGGTAATTTAATTTGGAGGGACCCCCATTTTTTTTTATTTTTTTTTATTATTTTTAATGAGCAATGACTGTATTCTTTATAGCCATGAGTACTTTAAACTTCCTTTTTTTTGTTTCACTTCAGAAATGACATCTTGTACAGGGACAGTTCTAAGCACGGGAAATTTAAAGGAATATTTCACTTTTATTATTTCACTTTAACCACTTCCATACCGCGCCTATTCTGGCACTTCTCTCCTTCATGTAAAAATTATATTTTGTTCCTGTGAAATTAATCAGGACCCCCAAACATTATATATAATTTTTTAGCAGACACCCTAGGGAATAAAGTGGCGGTCATTTTTTATTTGATTTCCAACGGTATTTGCGCAATAATTTTTCTAACGCCTTTTTTTTGGCCCAAAAAAAAAACACGGTTCATGAATTTAAAATAAAAAAAACAGTAAAGTTAGCCCAATTTTTATGGATAATGTTAAAGATGATGTTACACCGAGTAAATAGATACCTAACTTGTCACGCTTTAATATTGTACACACTCATGGAATGGCGCCAAACTTCGGGACATAAAAATATCCATAGGCGATGCTTGTTTTTTTTTTTACAGGTGACCAGTTCAGAGTTACAGAGGAGGTCTAGGGCTAGAATTATTGCTCTCGCTCTAACGCACGCGTCAATACCTCACATGTGTGGTTTGAATGGTGTTTACATATGTGGGCGGGACTTACATGCATATTTGCTTCTGAGTGCGAGCTTCTAGGGACAGGGGCGTTATTTTTTTTTTTTTTTTTTTTTTTTTTACCTCATATTTTTATTCTTGCACTTTTTTGACACTTTTTTTGATTTTGGATCACTTTTCTTCCTATTACAGGGAATGTAAACATCCCTTGTAATAGGACTAGTGTGTGACAGGTCCTCTTTATGGAGAGAGGCGGGGTCAATAAGGCTGGAAAGCATGGTATTGGAGAAAAAAAAAGATCTCATGCTTTCAGCTGCAATCATGTTATTTCAGCACAGTGGTGTAGTGTATAGCACTTTGACCTAGCAGCAAAAGAGTCGTTGGTTCAAATCCCGCCCGTGACAGCATCTGCATGGAGTTTGCATGTTCTTCCTGTGCCTGCGTGGGTTTCCTCCCACAATATAAAAACACGCTGTAAATCGGATCCGGTCTAAATAAGCCCTAATATGCAGTAGTATATTTAGGTTTTGTTCTGCCCTAGGCCTGACTACATATCTGCACCTCCTAATAGAAAAATGACCCACCCCTTCCTGTCAAGGTCACACCCTGTTTTTGTATGACCCGCCCAGGAATTTTCAGGGGACCCACTCACTAGTTCTGGGGGGAGGGGGGCACTGGATTCCCTTAACCACTTCCATACCAGGCACTTACGCACCTTCCCGCCCAAGCCAATTTTCAGCTTTCAGCACTGTCGCACTTTGAATGACAATTGCGCGGTCATACAACACTGTACCCAAACAAAATTGGCGTCCTTTTTCCCCCACAAATAGAGCTTTCTTTTGTTGTTATTTGATCACCTCTGCGATTTCTTTTTTTTTTGCGCAACAACTAAAAAAAGACTGCAAATTTTGAAAAAAAAAACTTTTTATTTGTTTAGGTTAATTTTTTGGTAAATAAGTTTTTCTCTTTCAATTACGGGCACTGATATGGCGGCACTGATGGGCACCGATGAGATGGCACTGATGGACATCGATGAGGTAGTACTGATGGGCACAGATGAGGTGGCATTGATTGGCGGCGCTGGTATGCGGCACTGATGGGCACTCATAGGCGGCACTGATGGGCACTCATGGGCGGCACAGATGGGCACTCATGGGCGGCACTTATGGGTGGCACTGATGGCTACTTATGGGTGGCACAGGTGGGCACTGATAGGTGGGCACTGTGCATGGATGGGCACTGTGGGGTGGCACTGATGGACACTGTGGGGTGGCACTGATGGACACTGTGGGGTGGCACTGATTTTCCCTGGTTGCCAGTCAGTGCCCATTTGTGGGCACTGATTGGCATCTTTTTTCTTTTTTTTTAATGCTTTTTGTTTTTTTTTTCCATATTTTTTTTTTTGCCCACCCTGGTGGTCCAGGGTGGGCATCCCTGGTGGTCCAGTGTGGTGATCCGAGGGGGGGCTGCGCTGATAAACAATCAGCGCGAACGCCCCCTGTCAGGAGAGCCGCCGATCGGCTCTCCTATACTCGCGTCTGTCAGACGCGAGTGAGGAAGAGCCATCGATGGCTCTTCCTGTTTACATCGTGATCAGCCGTGATTGGACACGGCTGATCACGTGGTAAAGAGTCTCTGTCTCCGTGAGAGACTCTTTACCGAGATCGAGATGCAGGGTGTCAGACTGACACCCCGCATCACCGATCGCCGCGCTGCGTGCCCCCACAGGCGCGCGCGGCATGAAATCCTGCAGGACGTCCTGTCAGGATTGTGTAACCACTTCCCGGACGTAAATCGGCCATAGGCTGGGCGGGAAGTGGTTAATTTGCATAGTTTTTCTCTCACTTCCTGTTTGGCTATGGGGCAGGAAGTGAAGGCAAATCTCCCCAATTGGACACAGATAATACAAAATAAACTGACAGGGCCTATAACCCTCCCTCACTCTATCCAAAATTAAAGAAAATAAAACTTGTTGATTATAGTTCTTGTCAGGGGCGGACTGACCATTGAGTCACTCGGGCACTGCCCGAGGGCCCCATGCCACTAGGGGGCCCCATCCGGGTTGCCAGGCTCAGTAAAACCAGGGACAGTATGTAAAAATCTGTGTTTTTTTTAGATCTGTCCCTGATATGTCCGAAAATGACATGCTTTTAATGTGAATATCCCAAGATTTTAGCTGCCCGCCTCTGCACTACCTCCTGGCGTGGTGGCCATCTGTAAGCCAGAGGGGCCCCATAATCTTCTATTGCCCGGAGGCCCCATGAGTTGTCAGTCCGCCCCTGGTTCTAGTTTAAGCACAAATTTCATAGAGTTTTATTGAGGCCTAAGAAAATATAACCATGCCAATAGGCCAGGATACAGCGTGGCTAATATGTATGAATGTGTGTGTTAGAGCACCCCACCCAATGTTAACTAAAAAATTATTAATTTGCAAATAAGTATTATCTGCTATTTTTTTTGGGGATGTCTGCACCCCTGATAGTGAGAACATTTGTGAGGTGTCTTCACCCTTTCTAATTCATTCACTTCCTGTCACATAGCCAAACAGGAAGTGAGGGTAAAACCTTACTAATATCTTTTCTTGGGGACACAGAGATCAATCTAAATAGTTTCCCATTATGTAAATTGCACTCTAGCATTTTGCTGTGTACACCCCAAATTATTAGGGATCTTGGACTTTGGGGTCCATTTACTAAAGGCAAATCCACTTTGCACTACAAGTGCAAAGCAAGGAAGAAAACAAAACAACTTTGCTTCTACAGGATTGGATGTTAAAACCATCAGTGCTTCCTCTCTGATTTTCAGCAACTATGCTTGTACTGCAGAGTGGCTTTGCCTTTACTAAACCCCAAACTAAATAATCATTTGGGGCAGGGATCCTCAAACTACGGCCCTCCAGCTGTTGTAGAACTACACATCCCATGATGCATTGTAATGCACTGACATTCACAGACATGACTAGGCATGATGGGAATTGTAGTTCCTGAACAACTGGAGGGCCGTAGTTTGAAGACCCATGATTTGGGGTGTACACAGCAGTGCTGGAGTGCAATTTGCTTAATGGGGACACTAGTTAGATTGACCTGTGTCCCCAAGAAAAGACACTGGTAGGGTTTTAACCTCACTTCCTGTTCAGCTGTGTGACAGGAAGTGAAGCCAATTTTAAGAAAAGGGACACAAAGCTCAACACAAAATAAAAAAAACACAAGCAGGGGTTCTAACACTCACTTGGCTTCCCTCAAACACCCACAATTAGAATAGGATTGCCTTGCGCTAGATTTAAGCACAGTGCTGTAAATCAGCACTTCAAGCCTGTCCACCAATAGCAAACCCCCCCCACAGGCCATGTTTGCAGGTTTTCCTTCATCTTGCACATGTGCTTTAAAAGACAGTCTGGACAGCAATTCTTAAGAGAAATCCACAAAACATGTCCTGTCGGGGGTACTTGAGGGCTGAGGACCACTACAGTTAAAAGAAAATACTTACCAGTTTTTGCCTTTAAAGTCATGGGGAATAAACATGGCAAACATTTCATGATTACACACCAGGAAAGAAGCTTAGACAAAAATCACACCTAATTTGTTAGGCCCTTACCTAGTTCAGCTGCAGCTGTCAAAATATGTTGCATGAAAAAGTAACAAAAAACAAACTTCAAAATGTTAAAGTAATTTTTATTGGTCAACAAAACAAGGAAAGAAAAAAAAACAAACACACACAAACAAAAATACATTTCAAAACTCAAAATAAACAGATTTAAAGTCGCAACATCTTCACAATTTTTTCATAAAATAAGGCAGCAGAGACAAATACATCAAAGTGAACATCATTTAAAAATAAACAAAAACCATTGGCAAAATAAAAACCCATGCAACAAACCACATTTGTGTTCCACAACAGCATTTCTGCCTGCCCCTACGAGGGCAGCTGAGGACTGATCGATGCACGGTTTTTATAACATGTGCTAGTAATGAAGCAATTGAAATCACATGAACAAATTGCAGTCTCTAGTGTGGGTGAGCTTACACCTGGTTAATTAACCCAACCCACGCTCTATGACCATCCAAGAGATTTTCACCTTTTAAAAAGAAAGGATTTTTTCTAAGTGTTTGAGCATGCTCAGTTCATCACACATGTAGGAACCAAGCTGCAATGGCATGAGAGTTTTTTTTTTTATCCCCCTGATCTCATGCTTTCCAGCCTGGCCCGGTCATTGACCAACAATATGGTCCAGGGCTCAAGTGGTTAAAAATTAACAAAACACAAAAGTTAGCCCAATTTTTGGGGATAATGTGAAAGATGATGTTACACCGAGTAAATAGATACCTTACATGTCACGCTTTACTATTGGAAACACTCCTGCAATGGGGCCAAAATTAATTCCGTGAATATCCCCATAGGCGACCTTTTTCTTTTTTTTCCAGGTTACCAGTTTATAGTTACAAAGAAGGTCTAGTGGTAAAAGTATTGCTCTCGCTCTAACGTGTGTGGTTTGAACGATGTTTATATATGTGGGCGGGACTTGCGTAAGTCCCGCCCACATATGTAAAAATTATTTTTAGTTTTTGCTATAATAAATATCCCCAAAAATATATATTCTAAAAAATAAAAAAACCTTCAGTTTAGGCCGATACGTATTCTACATCTTTTTGGTTCCAAAAAATCGCAAATAGCGTTTAGTGTTTGGTTTTGGCAAAAGTTATAGCGTCTACAAAATATGGCTTTTTTTTGTTTTAACTAGTTATTGCGGCGATCAGCGATTTTTATCGGTACTGCGACATTATGGCGGACACATCGAACACTTTTTTGGAACCATTGGCATTTTTCTAGCGATCAGTGCTGTAAAAATGCATTGCTTACTATAAAAATGCCACTGGCAGGGAAGGGGTTAACACTAGGTGCGAGGGAGGGGTTAAATATGTTCCCTGGGTGTGTTCTAACTGTAGGGGGGTGGGACTGACATGTGTAAATGACAGATCGCTGTTCATGAAGGGGAACTCCAGACCCCCAAAAAAAAAAAAGGTGGGTTCCCTCCAGGTGCATACCAGGCTCTTAGGCTTGGTCTGGAACATAAGGGGTTAAACCCGTGCAAAAAAAAAACAGCGTGGGGTCCCCCCCAAGATCCAAACCAAGCCCTTATCCCAGGCACGCAGTCTGGTCAGACAGGAATGGAGGTGGGGACGAGCGAGCGCCCCCCCCCCCCTCCTGAGCCGTACCAGACCACATGCCCTCAACATGGGGGAGTGTGTGCTGTGGGGGAGGGGGGCACTGCCCCCCCACCCCAAAGCACTCTTGTCCCCATGTCGATAGGGACAAGAGCCTCTTCCCGACAACCCTGGCCGTTGGTTGTCGGGGTATGCGGGCGGAGGGCTTATCAGAATCTGAGAGGCCCCTTTAATAAAGGGGCCCCCAGATTCCGGCCCCCCACCCTATGTGAATGAGTATGGGGTACATTGTACCCCTACCCATTCACCTGGGGAAAAAATGGAAAAAAATAATACACCACACACATTTAAAAATTAATTTATTAGTCAGCCGGGGGTCTTCTGCCGGGGCCCCCCACCACCACCCCATTAGGCCCCGGGCTTCGCCATCTTCTGCCGGAACCCCCTTCACCAGTGAGGCTCCTGCCTTTGGGGGAGGGTCCCGGGCTTCTACGACGGTTTCTGCGGGGGGGGGGGGGTGCACTGGCACCCCACCCCCGTCTTCAGCGACGTAATTCACCGGGACCCCCTTCACCAGTGAGGCTCCTGCCTTTGGGGGAGGGTCCCGGGCTTCTACGACGGTTTCTGCAGGGGGGGTGCACTGGCACCCCACCCCCGTCTTCAGCGACGTAATTCACCGGGACCCCCTTCACCAGTGAGGCTCCTGCCTTTGGGGGAGGGTCCCGGGCTTGTACGGTGTCTTCCGCCGGGGGGCGACACCCGCGGGCTTCTGCGATGCCTTCCGCTTCTGCCTGTCTCCTCCGCGGAGCACAGGGCTTGTCTCCGCTGTCTTCTCCCTTCTCTTCCATTCGATGTTGACACGACGAGGTCCGGCGCTGGAATGCCGTCTGAGCAGCGGGCATGGACTTATATAGGGCAATGCCACCATGTGACCTCAACCCATGTGACATCACATTCCCATCATGCCCAGGGAATGTGATGTCACATGGGTTGAGGTCACATGGTGGCATTACCCTATATAAGTCCATGCCCGCCGCTGACACGGCATGTCAGCGCGGAACCTCGTCGTGTCAACATCCAATGGAAGAGAAGGAAGAAGACAGCGGAGACAAGCCCTGTGCTCCTGGAGGAGACAGGCAGAAGAAGGAAGAGAGAAGAAAGAAGACGGAAGAAAGCCCTGGCTCCGCGGGGGAGCCAGGCAGAAGAGGGAGCAGAGAAGACAGAAGAGAAAAGACCAGGGAGTTGGCGCACCCCCGGCAGAAGACCAGGAAGACCGGAACCCTGGCGGAAGGCACCGGAAAGACCGGGGGATAGGCGCCATCCCCCGGCAGAAGACCCCGAAGTCCGGATGCCCCTCCCTAATGAAAAAGAGCTTAAATGGGGTGGGGGCATCCGGCGGAAGGCTCCGGAGAGGACCGAGGGATGGCGCCCTCCCCCGGCAGAAATCACTGAAGCCCAGGGTCCCGGCAGAAGATCGGGAGAGAAGAAACCCCCCTTGTAAGAGAGCTAAAGAAGAAAGGGGGGGCTCCGGAGCAGATTAATAAAATATTTTATTCTGTGTGGTGTTTTATTTTACTTTACACTTTCCCCCATGTGAATGGGTAGAGGTACGATGTACCCCATACTCATTCACATAGGGTGGGGGGCCGGCATCTGGGGGCCCCCTTATTAAAGGGAGCTCGCAGATTCCGATTAGCCCCGCCCGCATACCCCGACAACCAATGGCAAGGGTTGTCGGGAAGAGGCTCTTGTCCCTATCGACATGGGGGCAAGAGTGCTGTGGGGTGGGGGGGCAGTGCCCCCCTCCCCCACAGCACACACTCCCCCATGTTGAGGGCATGCGGTCTGGTACGGCTTAGGAGGGGGGGCCGCTCGCTCGTCCCCACCCCCATTCCTGTCCGGGCCAGACTGCGTGCTTGGGATGAGGGCTTGGTTTGGATCTGGGGGGGGACCCCCGCGCCGAATCGGCGCAGGTTTAACCCCTCACGTTCCGGACCAAGCCTAAGAGCCTAATGTAGCCCTGAAGGGGGACCCGCGCCGATTTCAAGTTTGAAATTTGGCGCGGAGTTCCCCTTCAGGGCTGAAAACAGCTCGGAGATTCCCGTGCGCCGCGTCACGCAGCGCATTCACGGGTACGCCGCTTGGTATTTACCAAGATTTTCACGGCGTACTGACAAGGCGCACGGGAATCCCTGACATTTCTCTCTGCGCATGCCCTGTATGCTAATGAACCTCCCGAGGTTCAGGCGCACTGTGCAAGCGTACGGGGATCTGCTTTCAAAAAACACTTTCCCTTTCAATTCGGCCCGCCAAACACTTCAAAACACATGTCACTTCACTTCCCCTGCATCCCCCCACCTCCCCCCCTAATAAACTCCCGCCTGAACCCCCGCAATTTACAGTTCAATGTGCTGTGCGCCAGGTCTGTACTGGTGCACAATGCACCCTCTCCTGGGCGCACGGAGCACATTAGTAACTAGGGAAATACACTGCACTAGCAGCGTATTTCTTTAGTAAATGGCAAAACGGCTGCTACTCCTGCTTTTACTCCATGAGTCATGGAGTAAAGGCTTGGTAAATCAGGCCCAATGTGTTCCTATTAATAGGAAAATAGGATTTTAATAAAATTGAATTTCCAGTTAAATAAACTTCAATATAAAACACTCAGTGTTGCAATATAGCAGAGTTATAAACAGGTGGAACATTTCCAATCAGACTGATTAATTCCAAATAAACTGATAATTTTGTTGTGGTATACTGCAAACAGACGTAACAACCCCTATCTCAGCATTATAGACGCAAGAAATAACAGTTCCACCAAAGGGTGAGAATTTAAAATATATATTTTTTTCACTCTGTGTGACTGAAACAAGCACCTGACTGCAAACTGACATATGCAGAGTTGCATTTTTCTGGGTGTCTAGATTTTGGTATACACCCATTGTGCCCAGTCATGAAGTAAGTGATGCAGCCAGTTTGCAGTTTTGGGTTTATTTCAGTAAAGTTTATTTTAAGACAAAATCTGTCCCAGGATCACTTTAGTGGGCCTTTGTCCCCACTGCAAAACATGATTTACATTTCAATGCACACCTCATGAGGTTTCCTAACATTTTAAATAATTTTTATCAAAATAAATGTAAAACAAGGGGATAATGGATAAAAAGGTTAAAGGGTGAATATACTGTACATTAAGAAGAACACTGGCATCTCACCTCCATCAATCTGGTTTATATAAGTGTGAATCTCAGATGCAAACAAAGGCAGGGATTACTTAAAAGTGTTAAATGTGCCAGTCATGGCCATATATAATACTGGCAGGTGCTGAACATAGGAAAGAATTGAATGCTGCCGATCACCCCAGAATGTAAAACTCAACACCTTGGGCAGTGAGGAACCTGCATTCATCTTCCCCTGAGGTGAGTTCTTATGCTGACTAATTTTATGAGATGCGGGTGGCATAACAGTTTCTATTCCATGCCACTTTGCCAGGTTTCCCAGATTCTTTGGGACAGTTCTATGATTTTGTACACTGTCCACCAGGCTTCGCTGCAAGATCCGGAACTTTATGCAGAGCGGCAGAGGGATTCTGATGAAGGAATGAACTACAGTCCGATACTGCCTACATTGTTCCAATGCAGAAACATGGTACTTAGTGCATCTCCTCCCTTGTAAATACCCACTGAACATTAGTGCTGAGATTTATTTTTCCTATGACACCAACAATGGGGAATATTTCAGTTCTCATGGATTAAGAACAAATTCCCCTTTTTAAAACAAGTGCTTTTAAGAACACTAGGGGCCAGTGTTGTCAACCTATTAGATTGAAATTTTCTGACACAACACATAAAATGTATTGGCACAGCCAAGCTTTTACTGACATTTCCAAAAGTTACAAAATGACAGTGCAAATTTCAGTATTTAGGCTACAAACAAGTACAATATGCAAGTAGCAACGTGGTTTAAGGTAGATATTAAAGCAAAAACACATATATTTTTTTTTAATATAGTAAATAAGTAGCTCAGGGACAGGAAATTAGAATGGGCAGGCACACACACATGAAATTTACTCTTGCCTCGTACACACTCACGGTTCTCTCAACAAGAAACAGGCAAGAAAACTGCTGGCAGAGCTTTTTGCAGAGAAAACCGCGTGTGTGTGTGTGGTTTTTCGTCGAAAAAACTGCCGGGAATCTCGAGGAGAAAAATAGAGAACTTGCGCTTTATTTTCTCGTCAGGATTCTCGGCAGTGTTTTAGAGAAACCCGAGCGTGGGTATACTTACCTGCCTCCATGGAAACCTGCCCATGCTCGATGGACTTCGGCGCATGCGCGGTAGCTTCCAAGGCATAGTGTAGGGTGTAGCAAGATGGCGGCGACGGCATCGAATGTGACGAGCGCATGCTCATTGTAGTCGATGACGTCACCGCGTTCTTGCCATTCAAAAGAACGGCGGTTCTTTTAAATGGTGTTTGTGTACACTCGGCTAACAAGAAAGCTTGCCAGGAATCCCGTCAGGAAAACAGACATTTTTTTCCTGACGAGATTCCCAGCCGTGTGTACAGGGCTTAACAGTGACACTGGCAGCAGTGTGCAGCAGCACAGATCACCGTCACAACGCATCCCAGTCCCAGGCACCGCTTCCATCAGACTCCACCCCCGCCTGCGCTGCCCCAACACACTGCAGGCACTCGGATGGTCTCAGCCATAATTTTACCTGGTAACCTTTTCCTGCCACTGGCATTTGCCGGCAGGAGAAAAGTGTCCGGTTTTTACTGGCTGACAGTAAAAATACTGATTGTTGGCAACACTGCAAGGGGCTGAGAAATCAGCTCAAGTACAACCTCAAGATTAAAGCTGCATTAGTGATCTCATGATGAACTCTCCAACATGGTGAAATGGAATCAAATACCCTTCTTGCCCCCTTACTAAAAGAGCCCTCGAAAAGAGCACTATTTTCTGGTTGCATTTCACTAACATCTGGCATGTTCTACAGTTAAATCTGTGTCACAGGCAGATGAAAAATTAACACAAATCTAAAACAAGCTTTTCTGGAGATTAGTCTGATGATGTATACACAAATGGAACCTTACGGTCTTTCATGGGTTTGAGTCGAAATGACACATAAGGCAAAAGTGTTGAAACACAAAAAGGCCTGCAGTTAAGAATAATCTAAAGTAGGTGCTGATGAAATATAATACTTCAGTGAATGCACAGCTTGATAACAAGCAGATGACCACTGCCAAGATATATACAATGTTATCATTTCTGCATAATCATATAGACAGCACCAGAAACAGTTTGTAAATCTCCAAAAATAAATTAGTTCCATTTTATCGCTTGGATCTGGAAAATGACATATAGCATCGAGAGAACACTGGGAAGGGTTTATGCCTTCTTTTGAAGTCTTATGTCAAATAAGGGATTCTAAATTACAAGCATAATGTTAATCTATTGTGTAGGAATTCTCAAACATTTTTAATGTGAACTAACAAAACGCTTCTGAATTACTCTATCAAAATGTTTACATTACTTTGCAGAACTTTTCAAATTAAAAAAATCAAAATAACTATGCATCAGTAACTAGCGGGGTCTGAACTCAATAAAGAGGGCACAGTAACATTTACATCAGAAGAAGTATAGCAGTTTACTGTATGCAAAACCAATAAAGATTCATAAATAACATGTGTCTTAGCTGCTTCGCAGTCTTAATGCAAACTGGTGTAGAACATGATGCACCCATAAAGAAAATTTACTGTTTAACCCACTTCTGCAAAGTACTCAAATCCAATTTCTAGACCTGAAGTGTAGTGCCACCAAAATGCTTGGTACTTTCAAGTATGGAGTGAACACCAACTCTTTCTGGCCTTCCATAATGCATTGCTCAGTACATGAAAAACCAATGACCCTGCCTGAACACTGTCACAAAAGGGGTGTGCCTAGAACCAGAAGGTGTGAAAGAACCAGAGTAGCTGCTATATACCATAGGGTTATCTTGCAGTAATGCTGGGTCATTAATATGTATGTTTGCTCAGGTCAACCACCAGGAGGTTTATTGCCAGTGGTTCATGCTGGCAGAGATCATAAAAATTTAGGGTAGCGCTCTGGCATCCAACCCTTTTGCCATATTTTGCCAAATCACTTAGTGTGATGTACCATGCACCCCCAGATTTTGCTTTCACCAATCCTTCCTGGATCTGTTACTCACATTAAAAAGGGACTTCTCCCCCTTTTTCTATTGGTGGCTCATGCACTTATACCATGCCATTGGAAGTCTGCTGTCAGTCCCACAATTTCCGAGTTTGTCACCTTATGTATATGGAAGAAATAATGGCAAAGTTACACAAGACAACTAAGGCTCACTTTGATACATGGGGGCTGATTTACCAAGCCTTTACTCCATGACTCATGGAGTAAAAGCAGGAGTAGCAGCCGTTTGGTCATTTACTAAAGAAATACGCTGCTAGTGCAGTGTATTTCCCTAGTTACTAATGTGCTCTGTGCGCCCAGGAGAGGGTGCATTGTGCACCAGTACAGACCTGGCGCACGGCACATTGAAATGTAAATTGCGGGGGTTTGGGCGGGAGTTTATTAGGGGGGAGGTGGAGGGATGCAGGGGAAGTGAAGTGACATGTGTTTGAATGTGTTTGGCGGGCCGAATTGAAAGTGAAAGTGTTTTTTGAAAACAGATCCCCGTACGCTTGCACAGTGCGCCTGAACCTCGGGAGGTTCATTTGCATACTGGGCATGCGTAGAGAGAAAAGTCAGGGATTCCCGTGCGCCTTGTCAGTATGCCGTGAGAATCTTGGTAAATACCAAGCGGCGTACCCGTGATTGCGCTGCGTGACGCGGCGCACAGGAATCTCCGAGCTGTTTTCAGCCATGAAGGGGAACTCCGCGCCAAATTTCAAACTTGAAATCGGCGCGGGTCCCCCTCCAGGGCTACATTAGGCTCTTAGGCTTGGTCGGAACGTGAGGGGTTAAACCCGCGCCGATTCGGCGCGGGGTTCCCCCCCAGATCCAAACCAAGCCCTCATCCCAAGCACGCAATCTGGCCCGGACAGGAATGGGGGTGGGGACGAGCGAGCGCCCCCCCTCCTGAGCCGTACTAGACCGCATGCCCTCAACATGGGGGAGTGTGTGCTGTGGGGGAGCATAGGCGACTTTTTTTTTTTTCAGGTTACCAGTTTATAGCTACAGAGAAAGTCTAGTGCTTAAAGTATTACTCTCGCTCTAACGCACGCGTCAATACCTCACATGTGTGGTTTGAACGATGTTTATATATGTGGGCGGGACTTGCCCGCCCACATATGCTCCCCCACAGCACATACATATGCTCCCCCACAGCACACACTCCCCCATGTTGAGGGCATGCGGTCTAGTACGGCTCAGGAGGGGGGGCGCTCGCTTGGTTTGGATCTGGGGGGGGGAAAAAAAAGGTCGCCTATGGGGAATTTCAAGTACTGAATTTTGGCCCCATTGCAGGAGTGTTTTCAATAGTAAAGCGTGACATGTAAGGTATCTATTTACTCGGTGTAACATCATCTTTCACATTATCACCAAAAATTGGGCTAACTTTAGTGTTTTGTGAATTTTTAACCACTTGAGCCCGGACCATATTGCTGGTCAATGACCGGGCCAGTTTTTGTGATTCGGCACGGCGTCGCTTTAACTGACAATTGCGCAGTCGTGCGACGTGGCTCCCAAACAAAATTGCCAACTTTTTTTCCCCACAAATAGATTATTAAATGTGCGTGTTCAATTCTGTCTTTAACACCTCCCCTTTAGGCTGGAAAGCATCAGATCAGGGGAAAAAAAAAAAAAAGCTCTCATGCCATTGCAGCTTGGTTCCTACATGTGTGATGAACTGAGTCTGCTCAAACACTTAGAAAATAATTATCCTTTCTTTTTAAAAGGTGAAAAACACTTGGATGCTCATAGAGCGTGGTTTGGGTTAATACCAGGTGTGCGCAATTACAAGCTCACCCAAACTAGAGACTGCAATTTGTTCATGTGATTTCAATTGCTTCATTACTAGCACTGTTATAAAAAGCATGGATCGATCATTCCTCAGCTGCCCTCAGAAGGGGCAGGCTGGCAGAAATGCTGTTGCTAAACACAAATGTGGTTTGTTGCATGTTTTTTTTTATTTTGCCAATGGTTTTTGTTTATTTTTAAATGATGTTCACTTTGATGTATTTGTCTATGCGGCCTTATTTTATGAAAAATGTGTCAAGATGTTGTGAGGTTAAAACTATGTTTTATTTTGATTATTGAGATGTATTTTTGTTTGTGTGTTTGTTTGTCTTTTTTTGATTTCCTTGTTTTGTTGACCAATAAAAATTACTTTAAAATTTGGAAGTTTGTTTTTTGTTACTTTTTCATGCTATATTTTGACAGCTGCAGCTGAAATAGGTTTGGGCCTAACAAATTATGTGTGATTTTTGTCTAAGCTTCTTTCCTGGTGTGTAGGCATGAAATGTTTGCCATGTTTAATCTCGAAATTAAAGACAAACTGGTAAGTATTTTCTTTTGTCTGCAGTGGTCCTCAGCCCTCAAGTACCTCCGACAGGACATGTTTTGTGGATTTCTCTTATCAAGAATTGCTGTCCAGACTGTCTTTTAAAGCACATGTGCAAGATGAAGTAAAACCTGCAAACATGGCCCGTGGGGGGAGGGGGGGTTTGCTATTGGTGGACAGGCTTGACGTGCTGATTTACAGCACTGTGCTTAAATCTAGCGCAAGGCAATCCTATTCTAATTGTGGGTGTTTGAGGGAAGCCAAGTGAGTGTTAGAACCCCTGCTTTGTGTTTTTTTTGGGTTGAGCTTTGTGTCCCTTTTCTTAAAATTGGCTTCACTTCCTGTCACACAGCTGAACAGGAAGTGAGGTTAAAACCCTACCAGTGTCTTTTCTTGGGGACACAGGTCAATCTAACTAGTGTCCCCATTAAGCAAATTGCACTCCAGCACTGCTGTGTACACCCCAAATCATGGGTCTTCAAACTACGGCCCTCCAGTTGTTCAGGAACTACAATTCCCATCATGCCTAGTCATGTCTGTGAATGTCAGTGCATTACAAGGCCTCATGGGATGTGTAGTTCTACAACAGGTGGAGGGCCGTAGTTTGAGGATCCAAATGATTATTTCGTTTGGGGTTTAGTAAAGGCAAAGCCACTCTGCAGTACAAGCATAGTTGCTGAAAATCAGAGAGGAAGCACTGATGGTTTTAACATCCAATCCTGTAGAAGCAAAGTTGTTTTGTTTTCTTCCTTGCTTTGCACTTGTAGTGCAAAGTGGATTTGCCTTTAGTAAATGGACCCCAAAGTCCAAGATCCCTAATAATTTGGGGTGTACACAGCAAAATGCTAGAGTGCAATTTACATAATGGGAAACTATTTAGATTGATCTCTGTGTCCCCAAGAAAAGATATTAGTAAGGTTTTACCCTCACTTCCTGTTTGGCTATGTGACAGGAAGTGAATGAATTAGAAAGGGTGAAGACACCTCACAAATGTTGTCACTATCAGGAGTGCAGACATCCCCAAAAAAATGAGCAGATAATACTTATTTGCAAATTAATAATTTTTTAGTTAACATTGGGTGGGGTGCTCTAACACACACATTCATACATATTAGCAACGCTGTATCCTGGCCTATTGGCATGGTTATATTTTCTTAGGCCTCTCAATAAAACTCTATGAAATTTGTGCTTAAACTAGAACCAGGGGCGGACTGACAACTCATGGGGCCCCCCGGGCAATAGAAGATTATGGGGCCCCTCTGGCTTACAGATGGCCACCACGCCAGGAGGCAGTGCAGAGGCGGGGCAGCTAAAATCTTGGGATATTCACATTAAAGCATGTCAGTTTCGGACATATCAGGGCCAGATGTAAAAAAAATAAAAGATTTTTACATACTGTCCCTGGTTTTACTGAGCCTGGCAACCCTGATGGGGGCCCCCTAGTGGCATGTGGCCCTTGGGCAGTGCCCAAGTGACTCAATGGTCAGTCCGCCCCTGACTAGAACTATAATCAACACTTTTTATTTTCTTTAATTTTGGATAGAGTGAGGGAGGGTTATAGGCCCTGTCAGTTTATTTTGTATTATCTGTGTCCAATTGGGGAGATTTGCCTTCACTTCCTGCCCCATAGCCAAACAGGAAGTGAGAGAAAAACTATGCAAATTAAGGGAGTCCAGTAACCCCCCCCCCCCAGAACTAGTGTGTGTGTGTGCCCTGAAAATTCCTGGGCGGGTGATACAAAAACAGGGTGTGGCTTTGACAGGAAGGGGTGGGTCATTTTTCTATTAGGAGGTGCAGAAATGTAGTCAGGCCTAGGGCAGCACAAAACCTAAATATACTACTGCATATTAGGGCTTATTTAGACCGGATCCGATTTACAGCATGTTTTTATAGTGTGGGAGGAAACCCACGCAGGCACAGGGAGAACATGCAAACTCCATGCAGATGGTGTCACGGGCAGGATTCGAACCAGCGACCCTTTTGCTGCTAGGTCAAAGTGCTATACACTACACCACTGTGCTGAACGAACATGATTGCAGCTGAAAGCATGAGATCTTTTTTTTTATTTCCAATACCATGCTTTCCAGCCTTATTGACCCCGCCTCTCTCCATAAAGAGGACCTGTCACACACTAGTCCTATTACAAAGGATGTTTACATTCCTTGTAATAGGAAGAAAAGTGATCCGAAATAAAAAAAAGTGACAAAAAAGTGAAAGAAGAAAAATATGAGCTAAAAAACACAAAAAAAAATAAACGGCCCTGTCCCTAGAAGCTCGCACTCAGAAGCGAATATGCATGTAAGTCCCCACATATGTAAACACCATTCAAACCACACATGTGAGGTATTGACGCATGCGTTAGAGCGAGAGCAATAATTCTAGCCCTAAACCTCCTCTGTAACTCTGAACTGGTCACCTGTAAAAAAAAAAAAAACAAGCATCGCCTATGGATATTTTTATGTCCCGAAGTTTGGCGCCATTCCATGATTGTGTGACAAGTCGGTATCTATTTACTCGGTGTAACATCATCTTTCACATTATCCATAAAAATTGGGCTAACTTTACTGTTTGGTTATTTTTAAATTCATGGACCGTGGTTTTTTTTTGGGCAAAAAAAAAATGGCGTTAGAATAATTATTGCGCAAATGCCGTTGGAAATCAAATAAAAAATGTCCGCCACTTTATTCCCTAGGGTGTCTGCTAAAAAATTATATATAATGTTTGGGGGTCCTGAGTAATTTCCCAGGAACAAAATATAATTTTAACATGAAGGAGAGAAGTGCCAGAATAGGCGCGGTATGGAAGTGGTTAAAGTGAAATAATAAAAGTGAAATATTCCTTTAAATTTCATACAGGGGGGGAGGGGGGGTACACGCATGTTTCCCGTGCTTAGAACTGTCCCTGTACAAGATGTCATTTCTGAAGTGAAAAAAAAGTAAGTTTAAAGTACTCATGGCTATAAAGAATACAGGCGTTGCTCATTAAAACTAAAAAAAAAAAAAAAAAATGTATGGGGGTCCCCCCAAATTAAATTACCAGGCCCTTCAGGTCTGGAATGGATATTAAGGGGAACCCCGCCGTAAAAAACAAAAAAAAATGGCGTGGGGTCCCCCCAAATATCCATACCAGGCCCTTCAGGTCTGGTGTGGATTTTAAGGGGAACTCCACCCCAAATTTAAAAAAAAACATGGCGTGGAGTCCCCCTAAAAATCCCCACCAGACCCTTATCCGAGCAGGTTAACCTGGCCGGCCGCAAAAAAGAGGGGGGGACAGAGTGCGCCCCCCCCCTCTCCTGAACCGTACCAGGCCACATGCCCTCAACATGGGGAGGATGTCCCCATGTTGATGGGGACAAGGGCCTCAACCCCACAACCCTTGCCCGGTGGTTGTGGGGGTCTGCGGGCGGGGGGCTTATCAGAATCTGGAAGACCCCTTTAACAAAGGGGACCCCCAGATCCTGCCCCCCCCCTGTGTGAAATGGTAATGGGGTACATTGTACCCCTACCATTTTACAAAAAAAAAGTGACAAAAGTGTGAAAAATGACAGTAGCCAGTTTTTGACAATTCCTTCTCCTCCACACCAGACCTGAAGGGCCTGGTATGGATATTTGCCGGGAACCGCACGTCTTTTTTCTTTTTTTTTTTACGGCGGGGTTCCCCTTAATATCCATATCAGACCTGAAGGGCCTGGTAATTTAATTTGGGGGAACCCCTACACATTTTTTTTTTTGTTTTATGAATTAATCCTGTCAGAATTGTCAGAGCCGACAATTCATTATAGCCGCGTGTGAATTTTAAATGACTTTTTTTGCTTCTGAATGTCACTTTGTGCAGGGGCAGTTCTAAGTGCGGTAAAAATGCGCTATTTCACATGCTGACATTACACCCCCCCCCCAGGTACGAAATTTAAAGAAATATTTCACTTTTATTGTTTCACTTTAAGAATTATTAATTTCACTGCTCCCGAAAAAACGGCCGTTTAAAAAAAAAAAAAAAACATTGATACATGTTCCCTGGGGCAGGACTGAGGTCCCCAAACACTTTTTATGACAAAACTTGCAGATTAGCCTTTAATATGAACACTTTTGATTTCTCCCATAGACTTCTATAGGGAGATCGGCGCGGCTTTACATATTACTTTCAATGCGCCGGCTGCTACGCTGGTTCATGCGCCTAATTAAGGCTTCACCCGGAGTACTAATTAATGCATGAACCAGCGCAGCGCACAGAGCATAGTAAATCAGCCACAGTGTGTCCCTGGTTCCTTTATATGGATTTGGATTATTACAAAATATATCTATAGTTCAATTCTGCATATGTTAAGAATCACTAGGAGCTTATTTTGGTCATGGATTCTTGTTGGTGCACCTGGGACCCAGAAGTTTTCTTAGGAGGTTTGGTATAGCCGCCATTTATTTTTTCTCTTCATCTTTTTTTCCTTTTTTGCACTTTCCCTCTTGTTCATTCAGGTTACTGTCAATCTCAGTTGATAACTGTACAATTGTCATACTTTGAATACAATCCCATATTGTGTTTTACATCTCAGTGAGGGTCCCATTATATTCTCTCATGGACCTGTCAATCTTTTAAGTGTCATTGTTACTTCATGATTTTCAATGGATGATGTTTTATTTGTTTTTTTATTTGCTGTAGTCATTTTTGGGCCTAAGACAGCTTAGCTCACTTACATTCGTTGTACAATTGATTGGATGTGCTTTTTTAATTTCTCCTTGCTATTTTTTGTTATTCTAATCTTTTTGAAATAAAAAAATATTTGAAATGTGAAAAAAATTATGATGGCCCTTGTGATATCTCGTCTTCCCCTGGTCTTTGACTTGAGGAGGTTCTGCTGATGCTTGTGCGGGGTCTTGAGTGTGCTCTGAGAGCTGGAAAAAGGCCAAAAGTGATTCTCAGAAGCTGGGGACCTGGCCTGGATGTCACAGAAGATGGAATGAGGCATCATAGGGGTAATAAAGCACAGATCAGAATCAGTACATAGCTTCCTGGTATATAAATAAATAAAAAAATAGCAGAAAGACATGCAGTTGAAGCGTGGAGGAGCTGACAGTTGCTGGATTGGTGGGGTCTGGTGCACAGTATTTTGCCCTGGCTCATAAAAGGGAGACTTCTATAAACCAACTGTTCAATGGAAGGAAGGATTATGTCCACCCAGGGAATGGTCACTCAGAACGGAGAGTGCCACCTTAATGCCATATCCAGTGTTTAGGCATATACCTCCGGCAGCCTCTAGGGACATGAGCACCGACTTTTCCCCATCCTTACATAAACTTAACATAGTCCTTTAAAGAAACTTAAAAAAATTGCAGGTAAAAGCACAGATATGGCTAGTATTTTAAATTCCTATTTGTAGTTTTTTATTGTTCACATAATTGTTTTTTGCTAGAAAAGATGAATGGTCTGTTGACAGGGTCTCTTTAACTGCCATTTTATAATGGCACATATAAAAACCTTAATATAAACATTTAAGAAAAAGATAGGGCGAGATGGTATTGGAATAAGCCAAAACCCTTGGAAGTCCAGAACAATTTATCCCTTTGAACTGAAAATGTTCTGCTCTGTATCGGTATAAAACCAAATGTTTTATACCGATTATAAGATAAAAATTATACTAATTATCTTGTAACATTTACTTTATTGCAGCTTTTATTGAAAGGTATTCTGTTGCTTTGGAATAAATTAAGCAATTATGATTATCAATGTGCATTTTATTTCACATAGTTATACAATTTCACTGTGATAGTAAGTAATGTTTTCATCTGTAGATTTTAAAGCGTTGCAAACAGATGTTTTTGGAATGTCACACCATAAAAGTCAAGCTTGCTGAATTTAGAAGTGCACATTTTAAAATTGGATTTTCCAAACTGGAATATCAGTTAGTCTGACTTTTATAACATTTGCTTAATTTATTCATTGCTAGATTAGTTACTATGCATCTCTAAATGTACCCATGTAATGCTAATTACAATTTAAATTAATGTTGAACTTCTAGCAGATATAAAAGACACAAATTATGACAAAGCTGTGTATGTGTCTGAATTTTTCTATCAGCCTTTTGCGGTCTCTGTGCTGTAGAGCTCATATTGGGGGTGGGAGAAGCAGCACAAAAAAGTGAATCAGTTGTATGCATTGCATGCCGATTAGAGAGATGAGCTTATCAGTGTTCTGTTTAATCTTTAGCCAAAGGCTGGCGTAGGGACAAGAACTGTATGAGTAACTTAACTGCAACAAAGAAAGATCAGGTCTTCTGCCTTGTCTAACAGGGCTGAGCTGTGTGGCAGAGCTGTGTAAATCATGGGAGTGGAAGGATAGAACTGCAAATCCTTTGGTAGATTAAACAGTTGCTGTGTGTCTGTAGTTTGGCTTTAAGAAATATCCTCTTATGCTAAACATTTGTTCCTAATTTTGCCCCCCCCCCCCATATAGAAACTCATGAAGAGTATCACTGGGAATCTACTTAGACTCAGTTGGATGAGTTTTCTTCCCTCCCAAGGAACAATTGTTTTTCACAGCTTTATTGTCAGTTGTTACATTACCATTGCTTGTACAATTTATTGTTTATGGGCTCAAGTGGGTTTCTGGGGTAGCTGAATGTCTGTCCAACATGCATTGTTGTGTTCAGCTGTTAACAATATACCTGGCACTGGCACATGATTGTAATGTCCCCCTATTTTGCCGCTGATCCTGCCTAGCTGGCTCTGGATTCTTCTTAGATGGGATAGTCACCTACCTGTTATTTTGTAGCTCCTCCCCCTAGGTCCCGCTCCACTTCTCCCTCAGATGAAATAACCACGTACCTGCCTTTCTGGAGATTCTCCGCCATATGGTGTCACACTTCTGGCCTAAAGTCAGTCCAAAAGATATTTCAACAATTTACTGCTAGCTAATCATAATGACATTTATTGTGCAAAACACAACAGTCATTTTCCAGACTTTCTGTCTTTAGTGCAAAACACTATAGCTCCATTGTATGACATCTCTTTATTGCAGAACACTCTGAATAGGCACAGAACCATTGCAGCCATCTTTGCAGCTGATACAGTCTCTTTCACAGATGGTTCACACTTAGATGTTCCCTCCACATACGTGGGGCACTAGCCACTCCAAACCAAGAAAAAAGGACCTGCTAGACAAAGGTCAGGGGTGGCAATGACCCCAAATTGTCCTCCACTGACCCCCCTGGAAGTTCAGCCCTGCATAGGCTCTCTTCTGACAGCACAGCATTACATCTTGCAGAACAGGGGTGCTCTATTCCCATATCCCAACTGGGTCCTACCCAGACCTGGCATATAAAGAGGTTACACAAACCTATAAGATACCTTAGAAGTACCCTAAAATAACTCTTGATTAGAACTCATAATAGTAGACCCTGCTGCAATTTTCTCGTTCTTATTGAATATAGATCCAAAGTAGGTGTGCAATAGGAATATGACAGCCTGTTTTGGCCATTAAGTAAACAGTGGTTTGAACAATATATTTCAGTGATATATGTCAGTAAATAGAAATATATTTCGTCTGAGGAACTGTACTGCAGCACTGACCTACCCTGGGTGTTCTTACAACCTCTGTTACAATATATACGCAAAGATGTATTGGACCACAAACTAAACGTCTCAAATGTGACACAAGTGATCCAAAAAAAAAGATATTAAACCAAATCTATAAATTGTAATGTTTGAAGAAACAAAGCATTCTTTTTTCCACATAAACCAACCAAATTCTGCTATTCTCCACACTACATTGGGAAAGTGAATGGAAGTCAGAGTCGTATTGGTAGCAATAACTGTTCCTCCTACAGATAAAATGGGCTTAAACATGCAGGTGTTACAGGTTAGCTCATATTGCTGATGCCTTCCACTCACCATATGGTTTAAAAAGTTTAAAGAGACCTTGAACTAGGTACTGTTGATCTTTGTATTGATGTCATCAACTACAGAAATAATGTATGGAGGAGCATGCCTAGAAAAAAGGATATGCTCTAGCCATCTGTTTTTATCCATTTCTCCGTCCAGCTATCAAAAGGGTCAGTGACCCTAATTCTAAAAAATGGCAAGCTCCATTTGTGTTTGGTGCAAACTGAATTTGTCTGTGTAAGACCTTAGCTATACCTCCCAGAATTCTAAACAGCCATAAAGGGATATGTAACACATGTTTTTTATCATGATTAAAGACTACAGATGCACATATGGACATTGGCAACACTTTCCAACCAAACTATTAGAAAAACATCAAGGAAAAAATATTTTAGATTGTTTAAACACATATTGTATTGGTATAAAACGTAAAATTATTGTATCTATCCCCTAGCCAAATGTCTTGCAAAACGTAATCATCCACTAGTTGCCCACATTGGCCTGACATGTCCATAGCTTCTTTTTCCTCTATGATTTTGTATATGATTGCAAAGTAATACAGGTTATAACAGCTGTAAGCATGCATAAATAATAGCAACCATCTGATGCATACAGCAAGTATCTCAAGCAAGTATATCAAGAATGGGAACAATTTTGTTAGAGCCTTATGCCGCGTACACACGGTCGTTTTTTGTGATGAAATAAAACAAAGTTTTTCTAACTTCATCATAAAAAACGACGTTGCCCACACACCATCGTTTGCTCAAAATGCTCTAGCAAAGCGCGGTTACGTACAACACCTCCCGCGGCACTCTGTTCCATTCAAACTCCCGTCTCATAACTTGCTTCTGAGCATGCGCAGGTTTAAAATGTTGTTTAAAACGTTGTTTTAGCCAGGGGTCAAGTCCTGGGGAAAAAAGTGTGGGAACTCCCACCCAAGATCCACTCCCCCACCAAAAAAAAAAAAATTTTTACGCTCATATGCATAATTACTAGACCGCATGTTTTTTTTTTTTTTCGATCCACTGTACCTTAGTAATCCTTTATGTTACTGGCCGCTTCCTGTATATGGATTAATCGGGTAGTGTGCGGGTATTCCGTCACTTCCTCGATGCCGCAATGTCTCCTGGGAGCTTTTGTCATTGTTCCCAGGAGACATTGCGGAGGTCTGCCGCGAGTTATCCCAGGATTTAGAAAGAAGCAAGTTCTTTCTAAATCCCGCGATAACTCTCGGCAGACCTCCGACCTCGGCAGTGACTCGAGCTGGGCATCGCCGCTTAGTGAAGGATTGGCTCGGGCGGCTCGGCTGCTCTAGTCCTGCAAAGGGAACTGAGTTCCCGTTCCCACACATTCCCGCAGGACTTGAGCCCTGGTTTTAGCCCAAACACGATAATTTTTTATGACACAAAATTTTTTGAAAAACGACAAAAAATGTAAGCATGTTCGAATTTTTTTTGGGCATTTTTTAGGAGACAAAAAACGATGTGAAGCCCACACACTCATTTTTAAAAACTTCATTTTATTTCATCACAAAAAACGACCGTGTGTACGCGGCATAAGGTGAAATAATTGCACATTTCATTGGTTGTTAGGAGAGATTTGAAGCTTACCTCCAGCCTCACCTTCAGGCTTGCAGCATTATACACCTCAAAGCATAAACACACATGCGTGTATATACTGACAGTGTCAGTAGAGCAATGCATGGTGTCAGTAGGGCAGATATTGGTGTCAGCAAGGCAGTGGCGGATGTCAGTAGTTTTTAATTGTATTTAATTCTTTATTATTTTTTACAGTTTTATCTCTTTTATTGTTTTTCGTTTATGATATTTTTTTTACAATTTTTTTTAGGAGCCCCATTAGGGGGGCTTTGGTGAAATATCAGGGGTCTAAAAAAAGGGGAATCTGCTACACACTAGACATGTGCATTAGTTTTCGTCCGAATACATTTTCGTCCGAATTTCAGCAATTTTCGTTATTGTTTTAACAAACGAAAATATTTTTGTCGGTCGAATGTGCCTATTGTGCCAAATGTGCCTAACCTTAACTCTATTAGTCCAAGATTATTCTACATAGAGAGAAAAGATTCGACATAGAGAGAAAAGATTTGACATTATAGAGAGAAAAGATTTTACATTATAGAGAGAAAAGATTCGACATTATAGAGAGAAAAGATTCGACATTATAGAGAGAAAAGATTCGACATTATAGAGAGAAAAGATCGCTGCTGGAATTGGGTGGGGGAAGTAAAATAAAAATAACGATGAATGTTATTGGCTGATCGTAACCAAAGAGGAGGAGCAGTAAAATACCTAGAACTAACTTTACAATTCAACATGAACAACGAAGATTCGACAAAGCATCGAAAAACATACAAAAGTCAAATCTGTCATTGAAGGCTTAAGGTGTTTGTCGAATGTTCAAAGAAGATTCCACAGAGCAGCTAAACTGTACGACGTCACAATCGTACATTTCTGGTCAAATGCTCGGCCCATAGGCTATAGAAAAATTCTAATCCTGGTTGACTAGCAATAATAATTAATAAATATAATTATTACTAGTCATACAACATTAGAATTCTTTTATAGCTTGTAGGCGGAACATTCGTCCGGAAATGTACGATTCGACGTACAGTTTCGCTGCTCCGTCGAATCTTCTTTGAACATTCGACAGACACCATAAGCCTTCAATAGCAGATTCAACCTTAATTCATTTGGATTTTCGGACGAATGCAATTTTGTAACGAAAAACAAAATAAATAAAAACTAATTTCGGGAATAACAAAATAAATTTATTTTCAGACGAAAACAAAATTCCGAAACAAAATATTTCAGTGTGAACATGTCTACTACACACAGGGTGATTTGGGTGTGCCCAGGCACACCTGGCACACCCTGTGCGGACGCCTATGCTTGCAGGTCAGAATTTTCAGATTCAAGGTTTCAAGGTTGCAGATTTCCACTGCACCCAAGACCTTCACAAAGGTACCATTATCAATCATCAGTCTCCTCTGGCAGAAAGGGGTGAGACTTTATCACTACCTAGACAATATCCTCTTGTTACCCTAGCACATAGCCACATTGCAGTGACACAAAAGTCTCCAGACCTTGCAGAGCTTGGGGTGGTTAATCAATTGACAGAAGAGTCAGCTGATTCCCACACAAAGAATTACGGTACATTCCTCGGGCAATCATAGTTATGAGGAAGAACTCCTTTGTTGAGCTACCAGAAGTAAAGATTTCCTTCAACACATTTCAAGCTTTCATGACATCTCATCTATCAGCCTCACAATGGCAGAGTTTGATAGAATCAGTAGTCAAATGGGCCCACTGGCACCCCAGGCCCCTGCTTTGACAGGTCAATTTACAACAGAATTGGAATGACCTCGCCGATGACAATGTTCCTCGCCGATGAGGATGGCAGTGGACATATCCATCTAAACAGCATTATTAGAACAGCTAGGCATAAGAGCTGGGGAGCATATAACTAGGACAATATTGTGCAGAGACAGTGGGACTTCTCTCCCCTTCATTCCAACATCCTGGAGATTAGGGCAGACTTCTCAATGCTTCAGTCGTTTCTCAGGCCTTTGCAACCACAGGATTAATCTTCAACTAGACAATTGCATGGAAGTGACATACTGTATATAAGGTGGAAGGCGGTACACATAGTCACAACATGATGCTGGAAATGTAGCCGATCCTGTCCCTGGCCCAGACATAACTGGAATACCCAGGCCCGTCGCTACAAGGCAGGCAAACCAAGCAATTGCTTGGGCCCCCGAGCTGGCCTGGGGCCCCAAGCACGGCCCCTGCTGCCCTTCCGATATGCTGCAGCCGCCTGAGCACTCTATAGAGAGCCTGCAGCACTGTTGCCTCAAGTCGTCACTTTCCCTTCTCTGAAGCATGGCCGAGCTCCTCTTCCTTCCTCCTGTCAGTCCGGGTACTGCGCGGTACAGGAGATTCAGTTTCCTGTTCCCAGCCAGACTGACAGGAAGTGCACACTGAGTGCTCACTTCCTTTCAGTCCGGCCGTGAACAGGAAACTGAATCTCCTGCCATGCGGTACGGACCTGGTAGGGAGGGGGGTCGGGGGGGGCGTAAAAAGAACATAGGGTTAATTGCATGTGGGGGGGGGGGGCAAGCCAAAATGGCTTAGCAGACCTTAACCAAGAGCTGATAGATCCAAACAAGAGGTCTCTTAGTGAACCAATCATTGATTACATAACCCAGGTATTCCAGAAACAGACTTGATACTGACCCCATGGAATGCCAGGTGCAACCACTTCCTGGCCTACTACTCATTCTTGGAGGCAGAAGGGGACGATGCCTATTCCATACCCGGGACTTAATTCTGGGCTATGTTTTTCTACCTACACCGATGTTCATGAGGCTTCTTGACAAGCCTAAATATCAGTCAGTGATACTCATTGCCATTGCACTCCACTGAGATCTAGGTTTTTGGAGCTACCAGACCTGAGCATAGCAGCGCCAATAAAGCTGCTTCCCAATCCAGGATCTGCTCTCTCAGAGTTGCTTCCAGTACTCCTGGCTGGCCAAACTGAAGCGAATGACTTGGACATTAAGAAGTGGAAACTGGAAATAATGAGATGTTTGGGAAAGGTAATCATAACCCTACTGAGATCCAGGAAGTCACTGACTAATTCAACCTACCTAAGGATATGGCCAAGTTCACTGAGTTTACTAGCAAGAACAGTTTTAACACCCAAAAAGTTGACAATCCTGGGACATGGGTCTCCCAATTAGAGTAAAAATCTTTTCAGGTGAAAGTTGGGCAACCAAATCATTGGTTGGGCTGTTTCTTAAGTCCTGCACCAAAATGTACCCTCCCAGGAACCCCCTCTTGTAGGAACTCTAAGTTCTACCATAACGAATATGTTAACTCAACATTTCATATTCCTGTCAGTCCCTAGGCACAGCATGGTAATTTTTCTGGCCGTGCTGGGAACTCACCCTGCTCTCCTCCAGTGATCAGAATGGTGCTGACAGCACCATAGCTCTCTAGGCTCCTTTGAAGCTAAGAACAGAGGGTATGTGATAACTTAGAAAAAAGGAAAAAAGCTGAATTTATAATGTTTTTTTTTTATATGTATACACAAATGTATTGCCTTTCACTTATGTTTTAAGCTGAATGGGTTGTTTTGCAAGTTAACAGTTCCTATATCCCCCTGGGGGTAATGGGCAGAATTAACTTAGTAAAAATTATTTTGTTGCCCAAAATGTTATATATGATTTGGCACGCCCCTTTGTATATCCCTCTGAAAGTGTTCAAACAGATGGAAGCCATTTTAAATTCCTTTGTTTGGGGCTCAAGTCAGCATAAATTAGCATGGCATGTTCTCAAGAACCCCACCCTTGAAGGTGAATGTTCCCTTCCTGATATATACGATTACTATGTGGCTTCGCAACTTTCTCACCTATGTTTATTTTAACACTTCTGAGTCCCAGCGATTTAGGTCTCTAGTATGTAACAAACCTGGCAGCCCTCTACATACCCCTATTCAGGCAGTGTTCCGAAAGGGACAAGACGGTCGCAACTCTTCCCACTTCAATGCAGGTATGCTGTCGCACCACCAAAAAATATGGGATATAGCTCTTAGAAAACAAAACCGGTCGCCTGTACATTCCCACACCCCACCGTGGTTCAATGGCCACCTGCCTGAGTTGAGTACAGTGCCTGATCCACAACTCTGGTCAACATATGGTATACTTTACCTGTGCCAGGTCCTGACGGAGTCTGGACCTAAATCCTTTCAAATACTCAGGGAGGAATTTTCACTTCCGATTCACCTACTATTTCGGTATCTGCAGCTCAGGCATGCGGTCAGATCTGAGCACTCCACCGGTACTTGACACTCTCTTCGGTGCGGAATAAACCAAGCTCATATCTAACTTATACTATACTCTCCAACTTCACAGGATACGTAGGTTTTCCCAGACAGCTAAAACAATGTGGGAACAGGGTGTAGGACTCATTGACAACTTGGACTGGGAAGAAATTCGGGAGGGGGTCAAGACAGCATCCCCTAAACTCTCGGACAGATTGACACAATTATACATTGTTCATCATGCGTATCTTACGCCCTTGAAGTTGGTGAAATTTCAGCCCACAAGGAGCCCCCTGTGTCCCATGTGCACATTGGCTCCAGGCACATTTTACCATCTGATATGGAGTTGCGCAAACATACAGACTTATTGGCTACAAGTGATTCAGTTTCTACATGAAAATATGGGATCCCCAGTGGGCCTTGACCCGAAGTTGTGTCTTCTGGGTTTATTGCCTGACAGTGAGGTAGATAAATACCAGGCTATATTCATATATGAGACCCTATTTCTAGCAAGGAAAGTCGTGGCCAAAGCTTGGATGCAGGCAGAAGCCCCATCATTACAGAACTGGAAGAAATAAATAAATAATACCCTTCCATATAGAAAAATTATAGTAACCTTTGAGAAGAGGCTTTTGGAGATGTAAGCACTGGCATATCAAGAACCCTTCCTCACTTTTTTTTCTGTATGAATATGCTCACGAATCATGCCAGAAATAGTGCTTCCAACATTTGAAGGCTGGTAAGGTCAATTATATACCAGCATGATTAGAACAACAAAAACATGTCTTTGTGATTCCACATGGAGCCAGAAAGGGTAACAGGCTTGCTCAAAGAAAATCACTGCCTGACTAGTAAAGAACATCTGGAAAGCTTGCAGCTTTTAGCATATACCCATTCCTTTGGAAGTCAGAACTCACACAACACACAGAACAACAGCTTCATGGGCAGCCTTCTACAAAATGTTACTAGAGGTTCGCCATGTGCAAGCTGGTACACATTTATCATGCACTACATGATCCATCCTGCTTTACCTTCAGTTTGAGTTATCTAACCTACCCCAAAAAATCTAATATTGCATTCCCTCCCTGTGAATATTCTATTCAAACCCCTGTGTATGCTGCCATGATTCTGCAGGAAATTGATAATTAAATACACACCTGTCTGTAGTTTTCTTTTTCTGGTGCATCTTCATGGTAGCATACAGAGTTCTTTCCCTGAATGTTTTAATAGTCACAAGAATACCAGATAGCTGGGGAACCTGAAGTTTTAAATGAACTGATCCTATCTGCTTGGAAGAAGCGGGGCTTTCACCTACTATATGCAGCTATAGAGAAGTATCAGGAAAATTACTCGAAGGTGAATATACAATTTTCATACCAAAATCCATAATCTCTAAACTCTAGGGCACCAAACATGAAATAGTGTACTCAAAGTGCCACATCCATTGAAACATGGGGGGGGGGGGGTTACTATCTGTTTCTGGGTCATATACCATTGAATAAGTATATTATGGTTGTTTTCCTGGGTCAAGACATTACCTGAGCACCCAGTGGTGGCTGACCAAGTTTTATTCCATTCTGAGACGTTGAGTGATTCTTCCAAATCATGCTCCTAGTTAAGAATATATTGCGGTTTGGAACCAAAGCTGTATTCACAAGAGTTATTAAAACCATTGAGTGTGGATTATTCTTACATTTTCTTTTAAAAGGGGTAAAAGGTTTGGGCAGATTGTGGTATGTTTAAATAGCGCACAAACAAAGTGGGAGATCTGAAGCAATCAGAAGGATTCAATTTGTGGGAGGTGCCAATGTTTTTGAAAGCAGGAGAATCATTTGATGCCATGAAGTGTTAAAAGCTTGTGTACATGCTTAATGTCCTTCTTCGACCACTAAGTAATGACCAGGCGATTGTCAAACACGGGGAGGAACATAGGATTATGGAGAATACCTGAGTGTGGAAGGTGAGATGATATCAGCTGGCCAAACATTCTAAAACCCTGAGGGCCAGATTCACAAAGCAGATACGACGGCGTATCTCCTGATACACCGTCGTATATGTTGTTCTATCTATGCGACTGATTCATAGAATCAGTTACACATAGATAGCCATAAGATGCGACAGGTGTAATTGTTTTACACTGTCGGATCTTAAGATGCAATACCGCGGCCGCCGCTGGGGGGAGTTCGCGTTGTAAACCAGCGTCGGGTATGCAAATTAGGAGTTACGGCGATCCACGACGGTTTTTCGCGTTCGCTACGTCACCGCTAGTCTAGTTTCCCGTCGCAAAGTTACACTTTTTTTTTGGTGCCTTAACTTTAGTCAGCAAGTGTATTGCTGTCTAAAGTATGGCCGTCGTTTCCGCGTCGAAATTTAAAAATCAACGTCGTTTGCGTAAGCCGTCCGGGAATACGGAATTACGCTACGCGCGTCGCCGTTCGAAAAAATGACGTCACGGCACGCAAAGCATGGCAGGAGTTCGGAAACGGAGCATGCGCGGTAGGTCCGGCGCGGGAGCGCGCCTAATTTAAATGGCACACGTCCATTTAAATTGGCCCGCCTTACGCTGGAGGCCGCCGGCGTAGGTTTTCATCGCAAGTGCTTGGTGAATTAGGCACTTGCGATGAAAACTTGCGGCGGTGTAACGTATCTAAGATACGTTACGCCGCCGCAATTATTCGTGAATCTGGCCCTGAATTTCAAATGAAGGAAGAAATTATGCTTTTTAACTGTGTGGCTGAGCATTATAAAGTTCTCTCTTTTTTTTGTATCTGTTTCACATCATACATATACTGCATTTTTTATATAATGTGCTGGCACAGTACCTCCTGGAAAGTAACTACAAGTAGTTACCTAATTCCTAAAACATGCATCAGGACTGAAAGTCTGTATCCAATGGTCAAAATTACAAACCTAGTTTATGGACTTCTTGTTCCACACCAGTAACATCTGCATTTCCATAGATTAAAGCAGATAAAGCAATATATGTAATCATACAGCTTCTGTGCTGACTCTACTCAAATATCGAGAAAATTGTCAAATGCCGCGTACACACGATCGGATTTTCCGTCGGAAAAACCTTGGATGGTTTTTCCGACGGAATTCCGCTCAAGCTTGGCTTGCATACACAGGTTCACACAAAAGTTCTCTGAACTTTCGTCCGTCAAGTACGCAGTGACGTACAACACAACGTGGAGCCGAGAAAATGAGGTTCAATGCTTCCGAGCATGCGTCGAATTGTTTCCAAGCATGCGTCGGAATTTTGCGAGTCGGAATTGCTACAGACGATCGGATTTTCCGATAGGAATTTTTTCCGTCGGAAAACTTGAGAACCAACTCTCAATGTTTTGTTTGGCGGAAATTCCGACAGCAAAAGTCCGATGGAGCATACACAAGGTCGGAATTTCCCTTCAAAAGCTCACATCGGACTTTTGCTGCGGAATTTCCAATCGTGTGTACGGGGCACAACAGTTTGAAGGATCTCTTATCTCACGTCCAACTCAGATGAGTCTACATTAGATGTTTTTTGCTTTTTTCCAGATAGCATATAGAATGCCAGCAAATAAAAAAAATCATAGGAAGGAAATAAGATGTTATTGTACATTCTGTAAAATGAACGTGAATATACAACTGGGGAATGAAAGGTAGCACTATGTATGATTAGAGAGTTCCAGACACCATTGCACTATCTGCACCTACAGTTGCAATAAAAAGTATGTGAACCCTTTTGGAATGATATAGATTTCTGCACAAATTGGTCGTAAAATGTGATCTGATCTTCATCCGAATCACAACAATAGACAATCTCAGTCTGCTTAAACTAATAACACACAAAGAATTAAATGTGACCATGTTTTTATTGAACACACCATGTAAACATTCACAGTGCAGGTGGAAAAAGTATGTGAACCCTTGGATTTATTAACTGTTTGAACCTCCTTTGGCCGCAATAACTTCAACCAAATATTTCCTGTAGTTGCAGATCAGACATGCACAACGGTCAGGAGTAAATCTTGACCATTCCTCTTTACAGAACTGTTTCAGTTATTATTATACAGGATTTATATAGCGCCAACAGTTCAGCAATATTCTTGAGATGTCTGGTGTGAATCGCTTTCTTGAGGTCATGCCACAGCATCTCAATCGGGTTGAGGTCAGGACTCTGACTGGGCCACTCCAGAAGGCGTATTTTCTTCTGTTTAAGCCATTCTGTTGTTGATTTACTTCTACACTTTGGGTCGTTGTCCTGTTGCAACACCCATCTTCTGTTGAGCTTCAGCTAGTGGACAGATGGCCTTAAGTTCTCCTGCAAAATGTCTTGATAAACTTGGGAATTAATTTTTCCTTCGATGATATCAATCCTTTCAGGCCCTGAGGCAGCAAAGCAGCCCCAAACCATGATGCCCCCACCACCATTTTTCACAGTTGGGATGAGGTTTTGATGATGGTGTGCTCTGCCTCTTTTTCTCCACACATATAGCCAGATTCACATACATCAGTGTATGTTTAAGCTGGCGTAGCGCAGCTCATTTGAGCTACGCCGACGTAAAATAGAGAGGCAAGGCCAGTATTCACAAAGCACTTGCTCCCTAAGTTACGTTGGCGTAGCGCAAATGGCCCGGCGTTACCCCGCCTAATTCAAAATAGACAGGTAGTGGGCATGCTCCATGTAAAGTACCCGTAACCCCATGTAAATGAGGGCCGTTGGTACGGCGCATGCGCGCGCATGCTCAGAATCACGTCGCAAATACTCATTGCTTTCGACGTGAACGTCACCTACGCCCAGCCCCATTCACGTACGCTTACGCAAACGACGTAAAATACATACCTTGCATGGGCTGCGCCATCTTTTTGGTGGTTTATCTTTACGCCGGCGTATGTCTTACGTAAATGGTGTATCATACTGCGACGGGCGTAAGGAACGTTCGTGAATTTGCTCATTTACATATTCGACGCGTAAATCCGCGTATACGCCCCTAGCGGCCAGTGTAAATATGCACATAAGATACGAAGGCATAGGAGACTTACGTCTGTCGTATCTTGGCCAAATTTAAGCGTATCTGGTTTCCAGAATATGCTTAAATATACGACGGTGTGCATTTGGACTTACGACGGCGTATCTACTGATACGCCGTCGTAAGTCTCTATGAATCTGGCTAATAGTGTTTCTTCCAAACAACTCAACTTTGGTTTCATCTGTCCACAGAATATTTTGCCAGTACTGCTGTGGAACATCCAGGTGATCTTGTACAAACTGTAAACGTGCAGCAATGTTTTTTTTGGACAGCAGTGGCTTCCTTTATGGTATTCTCTCATAAAATTCATTCTTGTTTAGTGTTTTACGTATCGTAGATTCGCTAACAGGGATGTTAGCATATGCCAGAGACTTTTGTAAGTCTTTAGCTGACACTCTAGGATTCTTCTTCACCTCATTGAGCAGTCTACGCTGTGCTCTTGCAGTCATCTTTACAGGACAGTCACTCCTAGGGATAGTAGCAGCAGTGCCGACCTTTCTCCATTTATAGACAATTTGTCTTACCGTGGACTGATGAACAGCAAGGCTTTTGGAGATACTGTTATAACCCTTTCCAGCTTTATGCAAGTCAACAATTCTTAATCGTAGGTCTTCTGAGAGCTCTTTTGTGCGAGGCATCATTCACATCAGGCAATGCTTCTTGTGAAAAGCAAACACAGAACTGGTGTGTGTTTTTTATAGGGCAGGGCAGTTGTAAACAACACCTCTAATCTCATCTCATTGATTGGACTCCAGTTAGCTGACACCTCACTCCAATTAGCTCTTGGAGATGTAATTAGTCTAGGGGTTCACATACTTTTTACACCTGCACTGTGAATGTTTACATGGTGTGTTCAAGAAAAACATGGTAACATTTAATTCTTTGTGTGTTATTAGTTTAAAAAGACTGTGATTGATTGCAGACAAAATTGATTGCAATTAAGAAAAATGCAATTCATGAGATACTATTAGACTAAGTGCTAAATTATGTGCAAATGCTGCAAATAACGTGCTAGATTAAGTGCAAAGTTGCTAATAAATATGCTAAATGGATAAACAATCAAGAACAAATATATATGTGTAAAACCTATGTGTAAATACAAAAGACCATTAGAATATAAATGCTATCAAAACACCTTAGATGTGCAATATGCAAAATACTAGGAATTTCAATATGAAACAGCAAACAATTGTCAATTCGGAACAGCATAGAAAAAATCAATTCACAAAGTGTTCCAATAGTGAAAAGTCCACTGCTAGCGGTGCTCCAAAAGGACATGCAATGTGAAAAAAAAAACTTCAAAATTTCAATATGAAACAGCAAACAATTATCAATATGGAACAGCAAAGAAAAAAATGTAATTCGCAATGCGTTTCCATATGAAAAAATGTCCACTGCTGGTAGTGCTCCTTACACTCGATATTTCAAAATAGGTTATTAAAGGTGCAACTGTTTCTTCCACCCGATAAACACGTACCACCATCACCAACTGCTAGATTGAACACTCACCAGACCCCGCACAGTAAAAGGCCCCCAAATTATTGCTTTTTTGATAGCCACTGGATTTGTCCTCCTTCTCCCTCTCACAACGGATTCCTTAATGTCTCAAAAACAAGGGTCTCATCATGGTGTAGCATGTCAAAAGGATTTTTAATAAAAATAATAAAAACAGTGGTACATTTACAAGAAAAGTGCCTTTGACCGGCACTGAGTTCCCTTGGCAGTGTGGAGTGTTATAGCCGCTCACCAGCGTTCGTTTTTTGCTCCTCGAGTGGCTTGCGTTCCACGCTTCTATTGCCCTGCGTTTCGACAGCCAATCTTAACGCGCGACGCACTTCCACTCCGTGTGTATCCTCACAGCTTCTACTCGTTTTGCAGTGATTGTCTATTGTTGTGACTTAGATGAAGATCAGATCACATTTTATGATCAATTTGTGCAGAAATCCATATCATTCCAAAGGGTTCACATACTTTTTATTGCAACTGTATGTAATTATGCCTTAGGAAACTGAAGCTTTAAAAACAAATCATCATCTGTATGTAATTTTAATTCTTACTAACCACTTTACATTTGAAGGAAGAAATCTTCTAGTTTATGAGTAGTTTGTGAAGAATTATGTAGGCTACACTTTTCTGTATCCTAAAGCATGTGTAGCTGATCACTTCCTCTACGCGTTATTTTATTCAAAGCAACATTCACATTTTCCTTATACTAGTTACAGACAGATTTGTTATTTTTTTAACTAATCCAATTAGTATTTGATGCCCACCTTTAACAATTGGTTGCTAAAATTGTTTCGCAACAGGAGAGAATGTTTTTTTCTGCAAACCTTAATAAAGGAGTTGTAAAGGAAAACATTTTTTTTGCTGAAATTACTGTTTACAGGGTATAGAGACATAATAGTTAACTGATTCCTTTTAAAAATGATTACAAATAGATAAAAATCAATCATATAATGTACCTACAGTTTCAGTTTCGTTTTTGCATGCTGTGGGATGTACAGAGACACAGAGCCAATACAGGGCAGTGATGGTTTGTAAAACGAAGCTGATTGGTGTTGAGGGGTTTTAGACACGCAGTAATCACACCTCCTTGATTAGTGACCACAGAGAGAAATCTCCCAGGACTTTTTTCATCAGGAAACAGACAACCAGGAAGTGTTCAGAACAGAGAAGGATTAGAGCAAAAACGAACAATGAGGACATGAAACCAGGACTGCAGTAAGGTAAAGGAAGCTATTTAGCTAAAAAAAATAATCCTTTAGTGACCCTTTAAGTGAAGATGTTATGAATATGAGCAATTGTACAGAGTTGTAGTGACATCTCTATAAAATCTGCTACATCACTAGTAGATACAATAAGAACCACTGTACCATTTTGAAATTATAATTATTTTCATTGTGGTGTGTTGTTACAATGTTCATGATTGTTTTATTCATTTATTAATCACATTGGATGAAAAAGTGTTCTTTTGGCCAACCTTTAATTTGGAAAAAAATATTACTTTATACATCAAACAATCCAGTCTTATAAAACTCACCTTGTTATTTTTTATATTTAATGCAGTTACAGTTACCCCTGGATAACTGTATATTAAAGGCAAATGACAAGCTTTTCTGTGGTTTTACTGAGAGTGAGTATTTTAGTAAATTTTAGTGTCATAACAGGTCATCGAAGATTTCAATTTTGTGAGCACATATAATTCGGTAAGCATACCTATTTGATACCTTGGTGGAAGATCACTGTGGTGTAGTCGTTTGGAGTGCACATACTGTATACTCTAAATTACCAAAAGTATTGAGACACCTGCCTTTACACGCACATGAACTTTAATGACTTCCCAGTCTTAGTCCGTAGGGTTCAATATTGAGTTGTTCCACCCATTGCAGCTATAACAGCTTCAACTCTAGGAAGGCTGTCCACAAGGTTTAGGAATGTGTCTATGGGAACGTTTGACCATTCTTCCAGAAGCACATTTGTGAGGTCAGGCACTGATGTGGACAAGAAGGCCTGGCTTAAGTCTCCGCTCGAATTCATCCCAAAAGTGTTCTATCGGGTTGAGGAAAGGACTCTGTGCAGACCAATCAAGTTCCTCCACCCCAAACTTGCTCATCCATGTCTTTATGAACCTTGCTTTGTACACTGGTCCAAATCATTTGGTGGAGGGGGGATTATGCTGTGGGGTTGTTTTTCAGGGGTTGGGCTTAGCCCCCTAGTTACAGTCAAGGGAACTCTTAAAGCGTCAGCATACCAAGACATTTTGGATAATTTCATGCTTCCAACTTTGTGGGAACAGTTTGGGGATGGCCCCTCCTGTTCCAACATGACTGCACACCAGTGCACAAAGCAAGGTCCATAAAGACATGGATGAGCGAGTTTGGGGTAGAGGAACTTTACTGGCCTGCACAGAGTCCTGACCCCAACCCGATATAACACCTTTGGGATGAATGAGACTGCGAGCCAGGCCTTCTTTTCCACAACAGTGCCTGACCTCACAAATGTGCTTTTGGTTAAGGCAGGTGTCCCAATACTTTTGGCAATATAGTGTATGTATTGCACTGTAAATTTAACAGTTTTTCTGGAGTTCACCTTTAACTAGTGACTTACAAAAATACAGAAGTGTCAAGAATCCTTGTTTGATGCTGGCAGTATACAATACATGGTATATGGCCTTATTTTTAAGCGTTGATTGATAAGTACAGTAACCCATAGCAACCAATCAGAATCCCATATCTGGATTTTGATTGCTGTACATTCTGTGTTGGTAACAGCACTAAGGGTTAAAGGCTAAAATTAATGTAAATATTCAAAATTATATTTCCATCTTCAAATGCAGCTTCTAATAGCAACTGATTTAGTAAACAAAAAATCTAAGAATTTCCAAGAGTTTATGATAGGCTGGCAGCGTGGTCTGTCCAACTATACATACCCAGCATGGATGCTAAGCTTATTGTGATAATTATGTTGAGGTAGTGTTGGCAATGGGCATCACAGCTGGTATTTTATATAGCATGGAAAAGTGATGCAGAATGTGAGCTAACAAATGGTAGTCAAAGTGTATAGATCCATACCATAAAATTTATGATTGGAGACAGCAGTTTCCTCTGAAACATTCCTATAGAGACACATTACAACTGTTAAGTGGACAGACAGGAAATTCTGGATTAAAGGCACAATTGTTCCCAAAGGACTCAGACATAAAACACAGGTAAACTTTTTCTGTAGAAATTGTGAAATTTTACAAACAAAAAAAGCACATATGTATACATTTTTTAGCTATGCTAGGAAAGCAGGTTCAGACTGCAATAATGGAAGAAAAATAGTTATGAATCACTGAATCACACACATTACCATGATAATGATGTCCAACCATACAGAGATGGTTCAACAAATAATTGTGTGTTCCTATCACTCATTTGTAACCTTTTGTCACCTTTTCCTTTCCCAGGACATGTTTGAATCAATTGACTATGAGGATAAGCCAGAAGTTCTTTGTACTATAAATTTGATGCAAGAGCTCCTAATATGTTTTGACACATACTGTACACCTCATAAATGTGATTTAATAAACACAATAAAATTAAAGTCCATACATTCAGTACTCTGTGTCTTTAAATCCATACATAAAGTGAAGGAAAAAATGTGCCACCAAATAGAGGAAAGTGTTGTCTCTTCCCCACCAATTCACACCACACTTACCAGAGGGATTTGACCCACATTTTTCAAAGTGAAAGTCAAAAATCACTGATGTCCTAGATTTTCTGGCCTCTGTGTGGACATTGAACCTCAATCCAACGCGTTTCATCAGTTTGCTTCTGATGTCATCAGGGGTCACATTTGGTGGGGAAGAGGCAACACTTTCCTCTATTAGGTGGTATATCTTTTTTTTTTCACTTCATGGATGGATTTAGAGACACAGAGCACAATTCATGGACTGTAATTTTATTGTGTTTATAAAGTCAAATTTTTGAAGCCTATATAGCAGGGGTCTTCAAACTATGGCCCTCCAGTTGTTTAGGAACTACAATTCACATCATGCCTAGTCATGTCTGTGAATGTTAGAGTTTTACAATTCCTCATGTGATGTGTAGTTCTGCAACAGCTGGAGGGCCGTAGTTTGAGGATCCCTGCTATATTGTCTATATTATTATTGGCATTGTATTTCATTGGCACCATTGTGTTTTAGTTTATTTAGCGCTGTCCTTTCAAAAAAATGATTTTACAACAGTATGTAGCTTTAAGACGTGCAGCTCATATTTTACATACCCTTATATACTCGAGTATAGGCCAACCTGAGTATAAGCCAAGGTACCTAATTTTACCCCCAAAAATTGGGAAAACGTATTGACTCGAGTATAAGCCTAGGGTGAGAATGCAGCAGCTACTGTAAGCAGAAAAGAGGGTCAACAATGCCCATTTGCACGCCTCACTGTGCCCATTTGCACGCCTCACTGTGCCCATTGCCACCTCACTGTGCCCATTGCCACCTCACTGTGCCCAACCTCTCTGTGCCCATTGCAGCCTCCCTGTGCCCCAGCCAGTGTACCTGAAATTTTTGACAGGCTGCGGGCGTCCATTCATTGTTTAAAAGTCACGGTCTCCTCCTGGTCCCTTTGCGTGATAGGCGTTTCCCAGCAGCCTATCATGGACGTCTTCTCATCCTCGGACTCAGTTTCCCAGCAGACACTGTGTTCCGCCAATCACAAATGTCTTTTCATCCTCGGACAAGAGAACGTCCGTGATAGGCGGAACACTGAACACAGTGTCTGCTGGGAAAGGCCTATCACGGAAGGGACCAGGGGGAAGCCTAGACTATTAAACAATGGAAGCTCGCAGACCTTCAGGTACACTGACTCTAGTATAAGCCGCGGGGTGTATTTTCAGCCCTAAAAAAAGGGCTGAAAAACTTGGCTTATAGTATATGCGGTAATTTCACAAGTTTAATTTTTATATATATTTTTTTAATTTTCTTTGATATCACTGGATTTTGTGCAAGTGTAAACTAAGAATCAACATATAGACACCTGGCTCGAAATAACTTGGCTAAAAGTTGGTGATGTATTTTCAGGCCCACTGGTTAAAATATTCACTTAGACACAAAGGTTTGGCCTTTCCATGCCATACGTTTTTTGGCATGTAATTTAGAGAGGCACCAAATTTATCACAAGACAATGGAATCACTTAACTACAGCTCCTGCCTCCTAATTAATAAAATACCCCCCTTAGAAAAGTGTGCTCTTTATGTACCTCATGGCTACAAAAGGAGCAATTTATCATTGATCACACAAGGAAAAAGTACATCTTGCCTCTTGTTCACATTTGCTGCACCTCTTCTGAATAGGCATTGCTGCTAACAGTCGCTTTGTTATTCTCAGACAGACATTAGTACAAGGCTTTTTGTCTCAGAGCAGACTAGTGCAAAGCTGTTTGAATGTGGTCAGTGAGTGGGCTCTGACAATCTGGTAGCTTCTCAGCCACTTACACATCGTACACTGTCTGTTTCTGTATCTTCACTTAACTAACTTCAGTGAATAGCTGTTTTCAGGTTGTTGTTTTTATGTGATTGAGTGAAAAATGATTGAAATTACAAAACTGAATGAATTAAGTCAAAAGGGTGCATTTCATCATACATGCATTTTTTTAATGAAAGCTAATAAGTTCCTTTAATCTGTCATTAATACACGTTCTGTTTTGTTTGTGCAGTGGATGTTATTAATGTTTATACAGTATACAGATGCATTTCAAAAAAGTTGAATATCATCAAAAAGTTAATTTATTTCAGTAATTCAATTCAAAAAGTGAAACATATATTCTATACATTCATTACACACAACATTGTTTAGTTTTGATGATTAAGACTTACAGCTAGTAAAAACCCCAAAATCATTATCAACATCTCCTTAAAGCTGGTCAGCTGAGGGAAGCATCAAATGCTTAAAAATTCCTGGTAGAGAGCTGCGCTGACTTTTGACTTTGGACTTTGGACACGGTGGACCAACACCGGCAGATGCCATGGCTCCCCAAATCATCACTGACTGTGGAAACTTCCCACTGGACCTCATGCAACTTGGATTCTGTGCCTCTCCACTCTTCCTTCAGATTTTGGGACCTTGAATTCCAAATGAAATGCAAAATTTACTTTCATCCGGAAAGAGGACTTTGGAACATTGAGCAACAGTCCAGTGATTTTTCTCCTTAGCCCATGTAAGACGTCATCTCTGATTCAGGAGTGGCTTGACACAAGGAATGCGACAGTTGTAGCCCATTTCCTGGATACGTCTGTGTGTGGTGGCTCTTGAAGCACTGACACCAGCCTTCCAGTAAAATGTCCATTATTATGCTTTATTACAGCACTCTGAACAACTAGCTTCTATATCAATGACCATTTGTGACTTACCCACCTTGTGGAGGGTGCTAATGATTGTCTTCTAAACAACTGTCAAGTCAGATCATGTAACCTACTGAACCATTCTGGCTCAGGAAACCTTTACAGGTGTTTTGAGTAAATCAGCTGATTAGAGTGTGACACCACGAGTCTACAATATCAAACTTTTTCACAATTTTCAAATTTTCTCAGATACAGAATTTGGGGTTTTCAGTAGCTGTAAGCCATAATCTTCAAAATTAAAAGAAAGAAATGCTTGAAATATATCAGTGTGTGTAATGAATCTATATAATATACGAGTTTAAATTTTTGAATTGAATTACTGAAATTATTGAATTACTAAAATGATGATATTCTAATTATTTGAGATGCACCTGTATACATTTCAAAAAAATAATATAATACTCCAGAAGGGGATTAACTCCCCTCTTACATCTTTATTGGACAGAAAACATTAAGGCTGGGTTCACAATAGCTGCAGCCATGGCTCACAGCAGGGGTCCGGTGCATCCTTAATCAGGTCTAAATTTGTGGCTGTATTCGCACTCGAAACTGAGATAAAGACACACAGGACCCTTTTCCAGTGCGCTCCGTGGCCGCCCCAGAGCTTTATGAACTGGCTCCATTGAGAGCCGGTCACAGACTCCTGTCATGCAAATTGGATGTGGGTTTCCCCTCAGAGCTGGTCTGATCAGCACCTCTGTCACTCTAGGTTAATCAAACACAGTTTCAATGTCACCATTCTCACTGAAAGCTGAACACTGTGTCAGGAAACAGTCACCAAACAAATTGGTAAAAGTAAATCTCATTATATTAGAAGACGGTATGAATGATAACGACAGAAGCATAAAACTAGGCAAGTAGTAATAATTAGACAGATCAATGTATGATAGAAACAGTAGTCAGCAGCAAATATCCATCAACATTATGTATCAGGGTAAGCATAAACTGTAGCAGGACACCTTGAGTCCTACAATGAGCAGTAATGAAGATAGATTTACTGCTTTCGGGAGATTATACTGCCAAATTTCATTAAGGATAACTGTGCAAGGACTAGGCTTATTGTAAGGAGGTAACCATCAAGTGGATGAAAAGTAAGGGGAGGGGGACTGGTGGAATGGCTTAACATGGGGGAAGTCCTTTATGATGTTCTTCTGCTGGCTATAGTTGGGGTCCTTTAGTAAAGTTGATGCACTTAACAGCAGTCCTGTTGGTCCAGCATATAAGGTATAGGTGCAATCTTTGTGCAATGTGGGCACAGTATGAGTATGATGTTCTTGTTGTATTGACACAGTACATATGTGGTACTACTGCAGTATGGGCACTAGATAGGTTAATGTCCTGTACTCGACAAATTCAGTCTCAGCTTACCAGAATTCAAGAGGTGTTTTATCTGCCCTCTCACCAGTCCTTGTGACACAACTGAAAAGTTCCTGTGGTAAAAATCAACTCCTTTATGTCATCACACAGGTGGTTCCAGCATTCAGCGGTGTGAGGATGGGAGGATGAAAGAATTTTCCAATCCCTCTGCGGCAAGCGCTATGCCAATGTGAAAGCCACGGTTCTGTTGGGCCTCTCCCTGTCGCCTCCTCTTTCTGGCCTCATGCTCTGTTCCCTGCTAGCTCAGCCTATTGATGTTATGTGGACACACAAGATTTTTTTCACCCTGTTCTCTTAAAAGCTATATTGCTCCTCCCTTTCCTCCTCAGGGTCCTATGAAAACTGCTGTATGTAGGTCTGTAAATCCTAAACTGTGATTGATGTCACCAGACTTCGATTCCTGTGACTTTAAGAGTCCTGCATAGAAGTCCATAGGCTCTCCAGTTATAGTTCTCGCCCTGCTGGTTGGGGGGGGGGGGGCATAGTGTATTCAGCATATCAGTAAAGTATAAAAGTAAGTTAACTACAAAAAGCACAATGTCTTTGTAGTCCAGCACTTTGTTACATTGAGAAAAGAAGAAATGGCTGCACATCCAAGGGTTCCAAAACAAAATGCCTTTTATTGAAAACAACAAGGATACACCAGGGACACCAGGTATTAGCCACGTAGATGCGTTTTCACGGAGGTGGGCCGGGGGTTGCACTTCTACTTGATTCCAATTGAGGTATTGCACACTCCTGGAGCAGTGAATCCCTTTTCTCTTGACTTAACTTGGTTACATTCCAGCCAGTACTGCCTGTATAACTGGGTGTCAGGTGCTGGGCCGGCTCTAGCAAAGTCAATGCTTGTACTAATGAGAGCGTAATTCGAGATTTTCCTAGCTTGTGACGGAAAATATTAATTATATGAAGACAGGAGGCGAGTATCTTTATGCATTAATCCTTCTTTATTAATGCCCATAGCAGAAAAAATTCAATATTCCATTTAAATGTAAGTGAAAAAACAGAGAAACTGTACGGACTACAACTCCCAGCAGTCCTAGGGCCAGTAGCCACTCCCATTCTGTAGCCCCTATATAAGTCCTGTCCCATCTTGCATCTTCCTCTTCTTTATGCGAATCCTAAACCTACAGGAACCAGGAACATCCCTTGAACGGTCGTCTAATCACCGGATTCTTCGGCCAGCCGGTCCGATATCTCAGTCTCAGGAGACAACTGGGGTAAACTGTAACACGTCCCAACGGGGACTAACCAGCGAAACGTTTTTGGTTAACAGGTCATCCGATCCCAGGAAAACTCTTCACGACCGACAGGTCGTCAGCACACATGGATTGTGATAATGGTCAATAACCTGGAAGAGAAATTAGAACCGTGACAGGGTTGGGTAGGGAGGGAAGATACTCGCCTCCTGTCTTCATATAATTAATATTTTCCGTCACAAGCTAGGAAAATCTCGAATTATATATCAGACAGGAGGCTCATATCTTTATGCAAGTTCAAAGCTTTAACGTTATGTACATTACTATGACTAAAAGCAATATATATGTATATACAAATCCTATGTATATGTGTAACAAAACCAATCATAAGACGGACATGGAGATATGGTCCTCCGGTCTAAAGTAGAATTGACGGAAGGTGGTCTCAGAAGACCAGTCGGCCGCCAAAAGGAGGTCTGCCAGAGAACCCCCCGTCGAAACCACCTTGGTAGCCATAGCTCCCCTGGAAGAATGTGCTCCAAACAGGGCTATGTCTATGCCCGCCATCTCCATGACTGATCTAACCCAACGCGCTAGAGTGGCGGAGGTGACCGGATGGTGAGGTTTGACATATGACAGTAGAAGCTGTGAGAAAACAGGAGAGCGTATGGCAACAGTATATGCTTCGTAGGCCTGCAGGCATTTAACCACACAGAGTCGCGGGTGCGCCGGGAAGTAAGGGTAAAATACTGACTGAAGGTTAGTCTTGGTCCTACGGACCACCGAGAATTTAACCCCTTGCGGCGAAAACTGACGCCTGGAAATGTCCAACGCTCTAACGTCGGAGACTCGTTTGATCGAAACCAGGCACAGAAGGACTGTTAGTTTATAAGACAGAAGCCTGAGAGGCAACGCCTCGTTGTCACCCCATCTAGAGAACAAGTCGAGAACCTTGGAGACATCCCAGGTGGATTGGTATTTAGGGCGTGGGGGTCGTTTGAATTTGATGCCCCGCATCAGTCTACCTATCAAGGGGTGTTTGCCGACCGATAGAGAGTCTACCGGGTAGTGGTAAGCCGAAATGGCTGATCTGTATACATTTATGGAGCTGTATGCTTTACCAGACTCGAAGGAATCCGCCAAGTAATTGACTATGACAGTTACAGGGGCTTGTACGGGATCAACCTGTCGTTGATCACACCAACGCACCCAGAGTCCCCAGGCTGATCGATATGCCGATCGAGTCCCGGGGGCCCAGGCCAGGGCGAGGAGGTCTCTAGCTGACTTAGAAAGGTCGCTGTCTGGGTCTGGCACCCCGAGACCAACCATGCCAGGAGAGTCAGCGTGCCGTCCGCTACCATAGGGTGAATGCCCTTGGTCGGATGGGAGAGGATGTGTGGAAAGTGAGGCAAGAGCCTGGGATGGTCTATGACCATCTCTAGCAGGAGGGGAAACCACGGTTGTGTCGGCCACCAAGGAGTGATCAGCACAACCGTCGCCTTCTGGTTTGCTATATGTAGCAACGCTCTGGGGATCATCGCGAATGGGGGAAACGCGTAATGTGTCTCCCCCGTCCAGGAGTGACGGAAAGCGTCCACTGCTGAGGCCCTCGGGTCCGGTCTCCAGCTGAAGAATCGAGGCAGCTGATGATTGAGGCGAGAGGCGAAAAGATCTATGCCTAAGGGGCCCCAAAGTTGGTTCAGTTGTATGAAGACTGAGCGGGCCAGACGCCAGTCGCTGGAGTCGGTAAGGTAACGGGAATTCCAATCTGCTATAGTGTTGGAAGAACCCGGGATGTATTCTGCCATAGGGATGATATTGCGGGACAGGCAGAAGTGCCAAAAATCTTTGGCAATATCCGCTAGAATTTTGGATCTGGTGCCCCCTAATCGGTTGATGTATTGCACCGCTGCAATATTGTCCATGCGTAATAATACGCAGCAGTTGGATCTTTCCGTGAGAAAACTCTGGATGGCGAACAAGGCCGCTAGGAGTTCCAGTGCATTGATGTGTAGGAGGGACTCCCTGTTGGACCAGGTCCCCCCCGTCGAGGTCTCGCCTAAGCGAGCGCCCCAGCCCCGCCGGCTCGCGTCTGATTCTAATATGACGTCTGGGCATGAGTTGAAGATCGTTTTGCCATTCCACTCGACGGCATGTCGCAGCCACCACTGCAATTCTGTTCTGGCCTCCGCAGAGAGAGGTACCTCGTCTGCGTATCTGAGACCCTGTCGTAGATGAAGGATCTTGAGCCGTTGGAGGGCCCTGTAGTGGAGAGGGGCTGGGAATATGGCTTGTATGGAGGCCGCAAGCAGGCCTACCAGTCGGGCTAATACGCGTAGAGATAGATAGCTCCTGCGTAACACTGCTCTGATCTCTTTGCGGATCAGGGCTAGTTTTGCTCTGGGTAAACGGAGGACGGCTTGGTTGGTGTCTACCAAGAAGCCCAGGAATTCCATTTCTTGAGCAGGGGTAAGGACCGATTTTTCTTGGTTGATCAAGAAACCTAGTTTTTGTAGCAAGTTGATCGTCCAGATCATGTGGCGTGAAGCTTGTGTTTTGGAGCATGCTATGATGAGGATGTCGTCCAGGTAAATTATCAGACGCACTCCTCTGCTCCTCAGAGACGCTACTATCGGTTTCAAAAGTTTGGTGAAACACCACGGAGCGGACGACAGTCCGAACGGGAGGCATGTAAATTGCCAAGTGCGTCCCCACCATCTGAAACGGAGTAGCTGTTGGGATCCTGGGTGCATAGGAACGGTGAGGTAGGCGTCCTTTAGGTCTACCTTTACTAGCCAGTCTCCCGGTTGAAGGAGATCTCGGAGGCAGTGGATCCCCTCCATCTTGAAATGTCGATATGCGACATGTTGATTCAAGTCCCGAAGGTTTATTACGGGGCGGTAGCCTCCCCCTTTCTTTTTGACTAGGAAGAGGTTGCTGGTAAACCCCGGGGAGGATGGGTCGACTTCGACCACCGCTTGTTTGGAAATGAGGTCCCGTAATTCGTTGTCTATTAGCGCTATGTTTTGTTTTGCAAATCGGATCGGGGGGGTAGTCCGCCTAGATTCGGAGAGGACAACAGTTCTATGTGGAACCCTGTTATGGTGTTCAGTATCCACGGATCTGCCGTAATCGCAGACCAAGCGTGGGTAAAAAACATCAGTCGTCCCCCCACAGGTGTGTGAGGGAGTGGAGCGATGGGAGTACTCACCGGTATATGGACGAGAGCGGGGATATCCTCTGTTTCCACGTCCTCTCCACGATCTACCACGAGGTGGGAAAAATGGCGCTGGTTGTGCCACAGTGTTGTATGGAGGTGGAGCCTGGGTATAAGGTTGGGCAGTTGCCCTGAACGGTCTGAAACTGGTATTGCGGCCGGCAGAACGGCCCCTACTTCTGCCGGCCCGGGGAAAAACCCTATGCGTTCCAGATTTTTTGAGCGAGGTTTGGGCTTTATCGAGGCTGTTAAAGAGCCCTACAAATTTATTAATGTCCTTGACCAAGGACTCGCCGAACAGCATTCCTTCTGCTGTTGGACCAGGCTCCGTTTCTGCCAGGTGGGCTAATTGTGGGTCAAGGCGCATCAGTATGGAGCGTCTGCGCTCAATAGAACAGGCGGTGTTAGCGCTGCCCACTAGACATACGGCTCTTTGGGCCCATCCTCTCAGTTGGGTTATGTCGAGTGTCTGGTCTGAAGTTGCCGCTTGCTCTGACAGATTTAAAATCTTTGTCAGAGGGCCAAGGAGGTCAAGGATCCGGTCCTGTATACTTTTAAAGGAGCGGTCTATCCCTTTTTTGGGGAATTTTCCTGTTTTTAACAGGTATTTGGAGAGGATGGGGTCTACCTCGGGTGTTAAGACCACCTTCTTAGGAATATATGGGCGAGGGCATTCTGCCCGCAGTTTGTTCCGATTAGTCCTCTCAAGGGACCTACGTGCCCAGAATTCCACATATTTTGATACATGGGGTAAAGGGGACCAATCCCCAGAACGGGGATGGGAGATGGCATCTGGATGAAACAGTGGTTCGCCCAGAGCATCTACTATAGTTGCGCCCTGAGTTTCAGGGGTGGCGTTTTGGTCGAGCGCCATTGACCCAGCATCCTCCTCATCATCGTATTCGGACTCTGAGACCTCAGTCCCACCCGACTCAGCGGATGAATCCTCATCTGAATCAATTATAAATGAGTCGGGTTTTGTCCGCCTAGCGGACCTATGCCTCTTTAGTGACTCCCTGAGGCCCAGGGGTTGGGAGGAGTCCGAGGGATGCGTGGGGTGGCAGTCCGTGTGGGGAGCTGCCTTGAGCATATTATTTACTTCCCCTGCCGGGGAGTCATGGGTTGCCACCGTGTGTTTCCTCTTTTGTGAGGATTTGCCCTTCTTTAACTGTGGCTCATCGCTGTGCGGTGGCGGCACAGGGGCTAGAGACAGGGCCTGCTGCGGTCCAGATGGCATGGTAGCTGAAGCCAGGGCAGCCTGTACAGACTTGGTGATTAAGTCCTGTATCTGAGCCGTGCTCAAAAACTGCGCTGTATCAAGCGTCATCTCGTCTCCCTTAATGGGAACTGAAAATTCTTCTGACATTTTGTTATTGGATTAATATATATATAGTTATAAATCAAAAATTAGGGCAAATAAGCTGTTCTATGTGTCGTCTAAGCAAGCTGGTCTTGCCCAACGCAATGCACTAAGCTGTGCAGTAATCAATTAAAGAACCTATCCAGCAGAGAAAAAAGAGAGAGGAATAAATTCCTTCTCCCTGATAGTTATATTAGCTGAGAAAATAATAATAATAGTAACGTGATTCAGTAACCCAGGCTCCTACCTCCTGCACCGTCAGCACTGAATAACGCTGCGGTGGGAGGAGAGCCTGGTGTGTATTTCCTCCTTGAGGCGAAGTCTCGCGAGACTACGCCTCAGGAGTCCTATTGGCCAGGAGAGCTGAGTGAATATCCTCCAGAGGCGAAGTCTCGCGAGACTACGCCTCCGGAATCCCTATTGGTAGGTTGCGTGAGGGACAGTGCGACGGACCCGCCCCTCCTCGGCCCGCGCGCGCGAAGACCTGGATCGAAGGGGAAGAAGAAGGAAGGGAGTCCTCAAAATGGCGGCAGACACCGCGGCAGTTTGAGGCACACACGTGAGGTGAGGTAGCGCCCGCGCAAGCCACCAAGGGATAAAACGGTGACAGCGGGGAAAACAGACAGGGCCCGGAGGCAATCCGACAATTAATAAACCATCGCATTAGGCGCAATGGCACTAGCTAAAACCTGACAGAAAAGGGAATAATATAAAAAACCTTTGCCTAACATCTAAGCCATTACATTAAGCGCAATGACCTCAAGGTTAAAATTAAGAAAAAGACTAAATATGAAAGCCGTTGATGATCTTAGGCTATATCATATATATATATATGTCATAAAATAATACTTATCTGAATATCCGTGCTGCTATGAGCAGAAAGAAAGAGGAAGATGCAAGATGGGACAGGACTTATATAGGGGCTACAGAATGGGAGTGGCTACTGGCCCTAGGACTGCTGGGAGTTGTAGTCCGTACAGTTTCTCTGTTTTTTCACTTACATTTAAATGGAATATTGAATTTTTTCTGCTATGGGCATTAATAAAGAAGGATTAATGCATAAAGATATGAGCCTCCTGTCTGATATATAATTGTTATTGTAATATTATGCTGTAATATTACTGTGCTTAACTTCTGGAGACAGTCAGGACATGGGAGACATGCTACAATTTAAATAATGCTACCTAGTATAGGATTGCACATAAAAGTGTATAAAATAAATAAAGTGTTAACTTTTGTTTCTAGAGCGCAACTAACAAAGTCATAATTAAATCAGTAAACAACATGAGATGGCCAACTCTATAATAAGTGGCATGGAAACTCTTAGCTCTGGGCAAGATTAAGGCTCTGAAACAAAATTCAAAACAACATGAACAACATAATGCTAGGTGCTGTTTTTTGTCTCCTACTAGGGGAAGATTTGTTCAGCTGTATGGAATCTTATGGATACAAAAAATGGTATATATAGTTCTGTGGTCAAATGCAATTTGCTATTAACCTTTATGTAATAATGGTTTGGCTGAGGCCATCATCTGTTGCTAGTGTACTGTGAAAAAATGCTTTTGAGATTTTATAGTATGAAGCTAGTAAAATCTGCTTACATTGTGTGTACATGTGAGTTCTCTTTAGTGTTATGCATGTATGTCATAGAGGGAATTGTAGTGCCAAGCTGCAATTGTAAAGAAATCTCTTTGGAATACTTGCAAAATAAATCACTGTGCTGTAGATTTGTTCAAAGTGATATGTTCAAAGTGAACCTGATTTCAAGAAATAATTGTTACAACATACCAACAGCTACAGCATATACTGAAGAAACTATCTCAAACTGACTATAGGTTGTTCTGTACTTATTAGTACAGTAAGTAGACTCTTACTGCTGTATAACTGTACATCTAAATGTGCGTCCTTTCTCAATCCGTTTATCTATGGCTCATATTCACCATATGGTAATAGTTCTGTTTGTCCTGCACTGGTCAAGTAACATGCTCCCACAATATCTCAAGGAGGGATGGTGCTTGGAAAAAAATGCAACAATCAACAAACTATAACATTATCTGGATGTCTGGACCAGAAATTAAGAGACTGTGCAGTGAAAATCTTTGAAGAGGGCACTGGAAGGATTTTAATATATACTATAGATCAGTGTTTCTCAACCTTTCTTCATTCAGGGCACCCTTTAAAATTATGGACAGTCTGGAGGCACCCTCCAAAATTATGGACAGTCTCGAGGCACCCTCCAAAATTATGGACAGTTTTGAGGTACCCTTTAAAATTGTGGACAGTCCTCATGCACCCTTTAAAATCATGGACAGTCTTGAGGCACCCCATTCTAAAATGTAAAAACAATTCCAAATGCAACAATATCCGCGCACACATAGGAAACTTAACATTAAAGATGATTTATTCTTCGAAAGGAAATCCACTTTTGCAAACTGGTACTCACTAGTATTCCAATGTTTCTCTTCTCCCTCATTTTTTCTCCATCACTTAGCTAATTTAACTAATGTGACCCCAAAGCTGATAGAGAGAGGAAAGGGAGGGTCAAACAAGGATGCAATGCAGGTAACCGACATCCTTCTTATAAACTAACTGATGATGTCACTGGACAGCAGCTAGGAGGTCTAATGGTGAAAATCTGTGGCTTTGTATAACTGAAAGGCAGGCTTCATCCACCCGCAAGCTTGTATACAATTTTTGGGATTTTTTTTGGCATTTTGCCAAGGCACCCCTGAAGGGACCCCATAGCACCCTGATTGAAAAAGGCTGCTGTGGATTACACATATTACGCATATTCTTTTCTGCAAACCAAAATCTAACACATAGTCTTAGCCTAACTTATGACAATTAACAGTGGGTTTAGGACCTTGTAATGCGAAACATTAAAGGGGTTGTAAAGGTACAATTATTTTTTCCTAAATAGCTTCCTTTACCTTAGTGCAGTCCTCCTTCACTTACCTCATGCTTCGATTTTGCTTTCAAATGTCTTTATTTCTTCTGAAAAATCCTCACTTCCTGTTCTTCTGTCTGTAACTCCACACAGTAATGCAAGGCTTTCTCCCTGGTGTGGAGTGTCGTGCTCGCCCTCCTCCCTTGGACTACAGGAGAGTCAGGGCGCTCTCTACGTTTCAGATAGAGAAAGGAGCTGTGTGTTAGTGGGCTTCCTGACTCTCCTGTAGTCCAAGGGAGGGGGCGAGCACGACACTCCACATCAGGGAGAAAGCCTTGCATTACGGTGTGTAGTTACAGACAGAAGAACAGGAAGTGAGGATTTCTCAGAAGAAATAAGGACATTTACAAGCAAAATCAAAGGATGAGGTAAGTGAAGGAGGACTGCACTAAGGTAAAGGAAGCTATTTAGGAAAACAAATTGTACCTTTACAACATCTTTAAGTCAACAGTGCCACAGTGAAGAATATGTAGTGCATGAAGTGCAGTGGTCATGACAATGCAGTGTACCTCATTAGTGTATACTGTAATTGAAGTCCAGGAGTGAGGACTATGTTATGATGGGTGCAGCTTGCAGAGTAAGTTTGTCAGGGGAAGGCATCCATTTAAATGTTGGCGGAGAGTTATGGGTACCCCCATAAATTATTATTATATTATTATTATTATTATTATTATACAGGATTTATATAGCGCCAACAGTTTACGCAGCACTTTACAATATAAAGGGAGACAAAACAGTTACAATACAATAAAATACAAGAGGATTAAGAGGGCCCTGCTCAGAAGAGCTTACAATCTAATAGGATGGGGCAGGTGGTACAAAAGGTTGTAACTGTGGGGAATGAGCTGATGGAAGTGGTAAAAGATTAGTTGGAGACGTGATAGGCTTCCCTGAAGAGGTGAGTTTTCAGGGATCGCCTGAAGGTAGCAAGAGTAGGGGATAGCCGGACAAGTTGAGGTAGTGAGTTCCAGAGGATGGGAGAGGCTCTGGAGAAATCCTGGAGACGAGCATGGGAGGAAGAGACAAGAGAGCTTGACAGTAGGAGGTCTTGAGAAGAGCGGAGAGGACGGTTTGGGATATGTTTAGAGACAAGATTGGTGATGTAGCTTGGGGCAGAGTTGTGGATGGCTTTGTAGGTTGTGGTTAGTATTTTGAATTTAATTCGCTGGGTGATAGGAAGCCAGTGTAGGGATTGGGGGAGAGGTTTGGCAGATACTGCTGGGGGGGTTTGACAGATAAATGCTGGGGGTCAGTGGTATGTGTGTTTTTTCCTTTAATTATAGGCCACCGGTGTTGTGTGTGTTGTTGCAAAACAGGTCTAGGATGATAAAAACATGTTGCAAATGAAATGTGGGTGGAACAGAACACACACAGATATCAGAAGGGGTTTTAGGCCTGTGGCCAAGTGGGTCTTTATTATGGGGGGTCTGAAAAACAGGGAGTCAGCTAAGGGGAAGGCCACAATGCAATAATTCCAACACCATGAGAGACATGCAGAAATATAACAGGGTGGCAATTGGGCAACTCAAAGGATAAGTCCAGAGGCACAGGGCAGCAATTCAGTACAGCAGGGACTTGGTCCAGAGTCACAGGGCAACAATCCATGCACAGCAAGTAGCAGGCCACCATCTGGTATAGCAAAGGGTAAGTCCAGGGGCACTGGGCAGCAATCTAGTGCAGCAGGGACTTAGTCCAGATTCACAAGGCAGCAATTCATGCACAGTGAGTAGCAGGCAACAATCTGGTGCAGCAAGGACTTAATCCAGTGTCACAGGGCAACAATTCAGGAACTCACCAGCTAATAGTGGCTTCAGCGGAGGAAGTTTATGCAGAGTGTCAGGGAAAAGGAGGTCCAGAGGCCAGAGGTCCTTCACAAACCCATCACGGGTCCTCCACTTCAGGGCCAGAAAGGCAGCAGTTGGAGGAAGAGCAGAGCTTAGAGTGAAGTCCCAGTGTCCAGAAAGCCACACAGAACTACAAGTCCCAGCAGTGCATGGAGCAAAGTCTGTCTCAGCAGTTCCATGTAATTTCTAGCCTCCTAAGGAGTCCTGCAGCCGTGAGCTCCTCTGTTCATCACCAAAGAAATCTCTCTACAGTCTGACACTTTGAATTCAGACAGAGATGTCACCTCAAATTCAGGTGGTGCTGAGGTGTCTGTCCCTCTTCCAGTACAGTATACAATAATTTACTGAGTGAATCCTCGTGTACACACTGTGGGAACACAGGAACTCACAAACTAAATTATGCAGATAAGTTGACTTTGTTACACACTGCATCTGGATAAGGGACTGTAAATTTCATTAAAAAAATAGTCCATCGTCAATCACACCGAAAAATACAAATAAACAAAAAACACGCCGCCTCCTGGGAGGCCTCCCACCGTATGCCTCCTCTGCGCTTTGACATTTCTTATATGGGTAAGAGGTGGTGGCCACCTGGGTATGTCACTCGGTGGACCCGCCCCTTCTGACGTCACAGACCAGGAATGGGCAAACTACTGCCCGTCGGACCTTTTAATACGGCCCGCGGAGCAGGGCGGAAAACTGACTGAGTTTTTTTTTTCCGTGTGTCTGTGTCAGGAGCGGTTCGTCCATAGAGGGCGCCAGAGCGCAGCCCTCTCTGGCTCTCGCACAGCCACTAAAATATATAGATTCATGCACTGTGTGAATCTATATATTTTCGCCGCTGCCGCCCACTATTCAGCTGGCCGGAGGTTGAGCGCCAGCCAGCTGAATAACGGCAGCTGGTTGGCTGTGTGGAAGTGCCTATCAGAGCCAACTAAGACTCATCAAACATATATAATAAAATGCTTCCGATGGTATATTAAAGAATATGTAAACCCAACATTTCATATTCCTAATATGTACTTGTATGAAAAAGTATCCTGATCTGTTTGTATTGCTTCCTTCATATGAAATTCCGGGTGTTCCCATCATCAGTCTCTCTGCTTTCCTGTTATCCCCTGACCGCCAGCAGTACATCATGTGTAGCGGTGCAACCTGTAATCGTTGTGTCCACCAGACACGGTGGATTGGGGGGCTCGGTATTGGCTCGCTGTGAGCGGAACTGCTAAGCCACTGTGTTGCCTTGTACCATGCCCTAAGGATTTTATATGCATTAAATTTGTTACATCTCTGCAAATGTGCTGTGGACTCTAATAAACAGAACCAGGAGATTTATATTAAAAATGCAGTCCAGACTCAAAATATGAAGGTACACCTACATGCATGTGACATGGCAATAACAGACTGCAAAGCAACTTTAGCTGCAAGATCCACAGTAACACCACTGAACTGATTATTTCTATCAGTCATCAGGAGAGCGACGCTTGACAGCATACTGCTACCAAAACACAATAAAATCGAATAATACAATCTTCTAACTTTAAGGTGACTGGTACAGAAATAAAAATATCACAATCACAATGTAATAAAACTTGACTGAAAATAAGACTGTAACATATGTGGCCAACCAACACTCTATAAAGCTGTCATATTACAAAGGTGCTGTCAGGATTATATTAAAGAAAAGTGAAAGACAAATAAAAAACACTTTTGCAACCCAGTGTCAGTGACAAGCCCTGAGCTCGGACAGGAATGAAATCATCCTCCGTGGGGATCTTACAGTCTGACACAAGGATGACATTTCTGCTGTGACAAAAAATAAATAAAATCGCACACACCTATATCTGAGAGTTAAGGCTACACTAGTGTAGCAATCTAAATGTAGAGATTCTGATTTCTACATGGTTCTTTTAATACCTTTTACATTCATATTGTAATGTTTAGCTAATTTTAGGCGTGAGCATTTTCTGGACACGCTGAAATAACCTTGAAGGTACAGATTTTATATTTCCTTTGGACACAGTTTTGTTGGGGTATTTTTAGAGCACACTTAGTAAAATGGGTGTAATATAGCACCTTACAAAAATGCCACAATACCTCCATGTTACCCAAAAACAGAAGAGCTCACAAAGTGAGAAGAGTGATAGAACATGCTTGAAAATGTCAAATTCAGCAAAGATTAAGAACCCATTCTAACCACAAATGCCAAATATAACACATAAAAACTAGGTTCCACAAAGTACGTACCAACCATTTTTCTTACGTCATTTCATTATATGAAAACACATAAGCAGATTTATAAAATGTCTCTGTTCTAAGCATACTCTGAAAGTTAATTTTGTAGTCAAATGTTAATGGAGTGTTAAAATGTGTTCATACAAGGAATTCTGTTTAAAGGGGTGTAAATATGTCTAGAAGGAGGAAAAGTGAATCCATGTGGAAATTTATGATCCCATAGTTGCAATAATGCTATGATTTCCCTGGTTAAGTTAGATAGCAGCGGTATTGTCAATGTGGCACAGGTTAACATACAGAACACTCTGGAATGAAATCAAGTGAAACTAAGTCAGCTTGAAAGAAGGCTAAACACTTTCGTAATAAGTATACAATCTACGTAAATTAAAGCTGATTAACTAAGCCTACAGAGCAAACAAAGGGTTTGTGTACATGTGTGGTGCATGCACAGTGCTCAAGTTTTGACATTTCTGTAACAAATAAGCTGTCATCCCTCCATAAAAAGCACAGAGGCATGATTGGGAGTCACTAACATGAATGGGCGGTTATCCATTGGGTGCAGCTTTGGTAGAATTTGATTGAATGCACCCATTCATGTCCAAATCAAGCAAGCATTTGCAGTTTTGGTAACACGTGCAACAAGTTCAGGTAGTTCTTACTACAACCACTTTAGCAGCAACAGATTCTTAAAAAAGGAACTGTCATTTCACAGTTTAGGGAACTGGCAGTAACCAGCCTTGAACTGGACATGTCCATGTATGGTCAATGATTTCACCCGGATGACTCCACCCCTTTGTTTGTTTTGCTCTCATCCACCAGACCTGTCTTTTAGCAGAAGTGAAGCGACCACAACAGACATGTGGTGGCGGTTGACAGATTTTTTTCTTTCGACAGGTCAGAGGGCATTAGGCACCGTGATTGACATGGATCTACAGTACATCACTGGATGAGGTGAGTAATGGAGGATTTACATTTTGGGAAATTCTTTCAACATCCGTTGAATGCAGGTATAACTGGGGGTCATCTAAATTGCACATGGGCTGCACAAATGATAACATCACCATATTTCTTGGATGAATCTTCACATATGTCACTGTGACAGACTCACCCGGGACATCCCCGACCCTCTTATGTCTAAAATCATCCTATATCCACTAGGGGCATAGGATGACTGAGAAATGATATCTTGGACTACCTGAGATTGGATTATTATGTAATTATTATCCACAATATATTCCAGGATATCTGTAAAGAACTATTTACTGTTTGTTGATTCTGAACTCAACGGGTTAATTGTAAGAGTGACTCATTCATAATGTTGGGACACATACTGTTAGATGCTAATGTCCTCACCTCCAGCCATCTGTCTGTTCTCTGTGCTAATTGACCCTGCTATTGTGTGAAGATGTCCTGTGTTTACACTTATGATAATGTGTATTGTATGGCAGGTGAGCGAGATGTGATGTCTACCATGAAAAGGTCATATCTATGAGTCGCCTAGTCTGGGTAAATGATTAGTTAATTAGCTCATGTTAACTGTATAAAAAAAAAGCATGGGGTCCCCCCAAAGTCAATTACCAGGCCCTTCAGGTCTGGTATGGATATTAAGGGGAACCCCGCCGTCAATTTAAAAAAAATGAAGTGGGGTTCCCCCCAAATATCCATTCCAGACCCTTCAGGTGTCAATTTTACGGGGAACCCAAATTTGAGAAAAAAAATGGCGTGGAGTTCCCCCAAAAATCCACACCAGACCCCTTATCCGAGCACGTAACCTGGCTGGCCGCAGAAAAGAGGGGGGGACGAGAGAGCGCCCCCCCTCCTGAACCATACCAGGCCACATGCCCTCAACATGGGGAGGATGTCCTTGCCCGGTGGTTGTGGGGGTCTGCGGGCAGGGGGCTTATCAGAATCTGGAAGACCCCTTTAACAAAGTGGACCCCCAGATCCTGGCCCCCCCTATGTGAATTGGTAATGGGGTACATTGTACCCCTACCGTTTCACGAAGGAAGTATAAATAGTTTAAAAAAACACACACACCGTGGAAAAAAGTCCTTTATTAAAAAAATAATAATCCAGCGGTGGTAATCCACGCTCGGTCTCGGCTCCCCGCTCCAACGTTGTCGGTATGTAGCGACGGGTGATCTCCTCTCCGGTCCAGCGATGAGAAGATCGTCCAGGATCCAGAGCGCAGCTTCGCCGGCCGCCTGTCTCCACCGGAGACAGCCTGGCGAATGACTAGGCTGGAGTTAGTGACACTTCTTATATAGATGAGGCGGGGCCACGTAGAGGGTACGTCAGAGGGGGACGGGGTCACGTGATGGGTGGCCCCGCCTCACCTATATAAGAAATGTCACTAGCTACAGCAGCGTCAGTCGTCGCCGGTGGAGACAGGCGGCCGGCGATGCTGCGCTCTGGATCGCGAATGATCTTCTCATCGCTGGACTGGAGAGGAGATCACCCGTCGCTGGATACCGACAACGTTGGAGCGGGGAGCCGGGACCGAGAGTGGATTACCCCCGCTGGATTTTTAATTATTTTTTTAATAAAGGACTTTTTTCCATGGTGTGTGTTTTTTTACAACTATTTACACTTCCTTCGTGAAATGGTAGGGGTACAATGTACCCCGTTACCAATTCATATGGGGGGGCAGAATCTGGGGGTCCCCTTTGTTAAAGGGGTCTTCCAGATTCTGATAAGCCCCCCGCCCGCAGACCCCTACAACCACCGGGCAAGGGTTGTGGGGATGAGGCCCTTGTGCCCATCAACATGGGGACATCCTCCCCATGTTGAGGGCATGTGGCCTGGTACGGTTCAGGAGGGGGGGCGCTCTCTCGTCCCCCCCTCTTTTCTGCGGCCGGCAAGGTTGCGTGCTCGGATAAGGAATCTGGTGTGTATATTTGGGGGAACTCCACGCCATTTCTTTTTTTAAATTTGGGGTGGAGTGCCCCTTAAAATCCACACCAGACCTGAAGGGTCTGGAATGGATATTTGGGGAAAACCCCACGTCATTTTTTTTTAAATTGAAGGCGGGGTTCCCCTTAATATCCATACCAGACCTGAAGGGCCTGGTAATTGAATTTGGGGGGACCCCATGCTTTTTTTTTTTTTTATGAATGAATTCTCTCTGAATTGCCAGGAGCCGACAATTCATTATAGCCGCGAGTCAGTTTTAAATGACTTTTTTTCCTTCAGAAATGACACTTTGTGCAGAGACAGTTCTAAGGGAAACATGCGCCATTTTACATGCATACTTTACACCCCCCTTAGGTACGAAATTTAAAGGAATATTTCACTTTTATTGTTTCACTTTAAGCATTATTAAATTCACTGCTCCTGAAAAAACGGCCATTTTAAAAACTTTTTTTGCATTGATACATGTCCCCTGGTGCAGGACCCAGGTCCCCAAACACTTTTTAGGACAATAACTTGCATATTAGCCTTTAAAATTAGCACTTTAGATTTCTCCCATAGACTTTAACAGGGTGTTCCGCGGCTTTTCGAATTTGCCGCCAACACCCCAAATTGTTCGTTGTTCGCCGAACAGGCGAACATGCAATGTTCGAGTCGAACTCGAAGCTCATCCCTACTGAGGAGTCAATTTGTCAGGATGAAGCGTAATTGTTCAGATTTATATGACTATAAGCTACAAGCAGATGTTTTGAAAAACAGACTTTTGGAGAAGGGAAACGACTTGGGCTCTCTTGAAATCACTATGAAAGAGGTAGCTGAGACTGACAGAATACTACTGTTGGATGGAGGTCCTAGACCAAAGAGAGATAGACCGGTGATACCTTTTGTTACCACCTATTCCACCCAGCATCCACCCTAAAAAAAAATTCTAACATTACATTGCGCTCACTTCCGACATTGACAGTATGCTGATCTTTATTATTTTTGCCGTACATACCGTTGTATCGTTAATCCCCCCCCAGGTTCCCGTAACATTTCTCTCTTTCTGGTTAGTAGGGTCAGAGTCTGCTCTTCCTGACTATCTTTATGCTTCTGTTTAAGGGTCTGTATTTCTTCTAACAAAGTTCGTTTCTGGGCCTGCCTGATAATATTCCTCTTCGTCTTTTCCACTATCATCCTCCCTCTCATATATACTTTGTGAATTTCCCATAAGACCGATGGAGCCACATTATCCTTATCATTTTCTTTAAAGAAAAGACACATATCCTTCTCCATATTGTCAGCTATCTTAGTATCCCTTAAAAGGGATTCGTCTATTCTCCAGACTCTCTGGCCAAGAGGGATCTCCCCTAAATCCAGTGTCATCTCAACCAGAGCATGGTCAGAGAGTGTTATTGATTTTATTTCTATCCTTCTCAGACCCTCTAACAGCTGATAATCCAAGAGGATATGATCTATTCTAGAATAGGACCTATGTACAGATGAGTAAAATGAGAAGTCCTTATCTTTTGGATGTAATATTCTCCAAGCCTCTACCAGGAGCATTTGGTGTAGTTTATGTTTAATTGCGCGCAGATATTTGCCCTCTGACCTTAACGATACCGGTTTGGTGTCTAGTACTGGATCGAAGACAACGTTAAGGTCACCTGCCAAGACCACCCTGCCCTCTCTGAAGCCCTCTAGTCTATTCAGAATCTTCCTCAGGTACCTGACAGGGCGGGTATTGGGGCAATAAACATTCGCTAGAGTGTACTTCGTATTAAATAGGGAACCTCTAATAAAAATATATCTTCCGTCGGGATCAGACTCCACAGCATCCAAAATAAACCGTGTATTATTGTCAAAACCTATCGCAGTGCCCTTTGATCTTTTATTAGGAGAGTAACTATGAAACCATATAGGGAAGTCCCTTGAGTACAGTCTCGACCTGGATGTCTCCTTTAGGTGAGTTTCCTGAAAAAACACTATATTGGCCGACATACTCCTCATCTCCTGCATAACCTGGTAATGCTTATTGGGGCTATTAAGTCCTCGTACATTATACGTAATTATTTTTAAGCTAGACATATTCTTTTTGATTTCTTTATCTTCTGTCCTGTACAATATAATATCCCTGAGAGACACCGAGGAGAGGTGGTCCCAAGTAGGCTTCTTTCCCCTAGAGAAGACCCCTTTCTGCTGGCCTCGAGTCTCCCTGTAATACACATTATATCGACATTTGGAGGAAGAAATTCAAGGTTTACCATCAGGCAGAGAACCTCTAAACCTACTTTCAAAACAGTCTGTACAGAATAAATTGAGACCGCACCTAAACCCCCTCCCCCCCTTCCCCACCTTCCCCACCCAAAGCATATTGTAATTTAATATTTGAACTCTCTCGGTCTGCGCCCCACCAGGCGACCTGCCGAGCTGGCCCTCCCATGGAGTGACCAGCGTATCCTCCCATTCCCCGGGGCCCAATTTCTTTAAACTAAGAATGGTCCTGGGAGGACAGGCTGGTACCAAACTCCATACCCCAAAGGTGCAAATAAACATTGAATCATAATGAATATATATGAGAGGATATAATAATGAAGTGCTAGTGCCAAAAAACAAACAGTCCCATTTGAGATCAGCATGAAACCTCCATGGAAGACACACAGCAACCTGCACAATCACTAAAGGAAAAAAGGCAAAAACAATCCTGTATGAGGAATCCTGTAACAGACAGCTCCATGTATGGAAGCTTCACTCCCTAGATCTCCTTTTCCTTCAGGACAATACCGCTCATTAAGGGAAAAAAAGGAAACAAAAATGGTGCAAATAACGTTTTGAGAAAGATCAAATGAATACTGCAATACAGTGATTGCACTCACGATACACTCAGATGAACCAGGCTCAGCTGTAGAGTCAAACGCCGCTCAGTGCTTTGCGATCTCCTCACTGGGAGGAATCTCCCATCGATCGCGTCACTTAGGCTCCTCCCCCACGCGTATCGTCACTGGACACGTGACTTATTCATGGGTTGCCATGTGACCATGTCAGCTGTCTATTTATACATGCTGGCAATGGAGGCAAGAGCGGAGGATAGATCTTTCACATCATTGTCGGCTGACTTCCACAGTATATGACAAATTTGTGAACATAACAAGCTTTTTAATCATACAACATTTAAAAACGTTTTAAAATACCAAATACGATTTACAATAAACACTTCATTGAAAATACTAAAAAACGATGTGTATATACTGCAATTTTGAAAAAAAAAAATATTTTTTACTTTTTGCTATAATAAATATCCCCCAAAAATACATAAAAAAATGTTTTTTTTTCTCAGTTTAGGCCGATACGTATTCTTTTACATATTTTTCGTAAAAAAAAATAAGCGTTTATTGATTGGTTTGCGCAAAAGTTATAGCGTTTACAAAATAGGGGATAGTTTTATGGCATTTTTATTAATATTTTTTTTTTACTAGTGATCAGCGATTTTTATCGGTACTGTGACATTATGGCGGACACTTCGGACACTTTTGACACATTTTTGGGACTATTGGCATTTTTATACCGATCAGTGCTATAGAAATGCATTGATTACTATAAAAATGCCACTGGCAGGGACGGGGTTAACACTAGGGGGCGAGGAAGGGGTTAAGTATGTTCCCTGGGTGTGTTCTAACTGAAGGGGGGGGTGGACTGACTCATACATTGTATGAACAGACAATCAGGCATTTCTCCCCCTGACAGGACCGGGAGCTGTGTGTTTACACACACAGCTCCCGGTCCCTGCTTTGTAACAATCGATCGCAGGTGCCCGGTGGTGATCGCGCCCGCTGGGCACGCGCGTTCACAATATTTCACAATATTTTTTAATCATATGTTGTTTGATAATGTTTTGTGCACATTTGTTTATTTGATAAGGATTAGTGACTTCAGGAGTGCAGTCCTATGATTTTCATTGTTATTTTTATTAATTATTAGCTCCCCCTATCTTTTACCTATATCACTAGGAGCATTCACTCTTTGAGGGGATCAGCTTATTTTATGTACTACTATATATTTATTCACTTGGTGCAGAGTTTTCACCCCTTAACACCAAACATCATAGCCATGGCAAATGGTGGCTGTGGCCAAAATGTATTTACAGTGGAAAGGGCTTAAAGGGACATGGCTAAATAAAACAAAAGCCTTACTGTACCCATAAAATATTCTTTTGGCTCTTTCACACTGATTTAGTGCGGTTCTCAAACAACATGGGCGCAGCACATTGTACCCACAGTTCCGCGTGGGTTATCTGCGGTTTGCCATAGACTTCTATTATATCCTACGGTTTTGTTGCACTTTCTGAAACCAAAAACTGAAAGCGTGGTTTTGGTGAGCTTTCAGAAGGTGCATCAAAACCGGGGGACATTATAAAAGTCTATGGCAAACCGCAGCTAACCCACACGAAAACCGCAGGTACGCTGCGTTGCAACCATTTGTGGGAAAACCGCACTGCATTAGTCTGGAAGCCAAGCTGACCATTTATTACTACTGACCTCTGAACTATTACCTCTGGTGACATATCCCCTAGGCTTCTATTTGGCTTTGCCCAACTCTCCCATCTCCCTACACTCTTTGACAACAGCCGCAACCCTCAGAACTTAGTCTCCATTCCTCTTCTTACCAAAACCAGCCTCCCCTTCTCCTGTGCCCTCTTGAACATCCGCTCTGTCTGTAACAAACTCACCTCCCTCCACGTCCTCTTTATCACAAATTCCTTTAACTTACTTTCTGGCTTCATGATTCCGATACAACTTCTCCTGCTTCCCTCTCCCATGGTGGACTTCTCTGGACTCACTCCCCAGACCAAGAGAACGGAAGGGAGGCGAGTGGGAATTCTTCTAGCCCCATGCAGCACCTATCAGGTACTTCACCCACCTCCAACTCTGACATTCTCTTCTTTAGAATGCACATCGTATTCGTCTTTTTTCTCTTGTTTCTCTAAGATCTGCTGCCCTATGGACCAGTATCAACCTTCCTTGATGACTTCTCTGCCTGGCTACCCAACTTTCTCTCTTCTGAAATTCCCACATTCATTCTCTGCGACTTCAACATCCCTGTTAATGCTAATACTACTAATGCTTCCAAACTTTTTAGTCTAACCTCATCTCTTGATCTGAAGCAATGGATACATGCTCCTACACACTCCAATGACAACACCCTTGACGTTGTCTTCTCCTACCTGTGCACTCCGTGCAACCTCTCCAAAAATCCGCCCCCACTCTCTGATCACCACCAACTTTTGCTCTCTCCCTGTCTTCCACTTCCTCTCCTTCCCACCGCCTAACAGTTACTCTTAGAAACCTTTGTCACCTCAACCCTTCTCTTGTCTACTCTGCTACTGACCATCTCTCCCTGTCTTGCCCCATCCTAGCCACTTCCATCTATAACAGCTCACTGTCATCCTCCCTAGACAAGCTCGCCCCCCTCACTACATGCAGAATCTGGCCCCCGACAACTACAACCCTGGCAAACAGATGACACCAGAAGTATCAGAAAACATAGCCACGCTCTAGAGCGCCTGTGGCATAAGACTAAGTCCAAGGAAGACTTCAACCAGAGCTAAGTGAGGCAGAGTTCAGAGGTCAGTGCCAAGGGAGGCAGAATTCAGAGGTCAGAGCTAAGTGAGGTGGAGTTCAGAAGTTAGTGCCAAGTGAGGCAGAATTCAGAGGTCAGAGCTAAGTGAGGCAGAGTTCAGGGGTCAGAGATTTAGAGCTAAGTGAGGCGAAGCTCAGAGGTCAGTGCTAAGTGAGGTGGAGTTCAGCGGTCAGAGCTAAGTAAGGCAGAGTCCAGAGGTCAGAGGTTCAGAGATAAGTGAGGCAGAGTTCAGAGGTCAGATCTAAGTGGGGCAGAGTTCAGAGGTAAATGTTAAGTGAGTTCCACCACCTCTGGCTCAGACCCTTTGGTGCCTGCTCACCACAATCACTTGTAAACACGGACGTCTGGTTTCTGTGTTTACAAGTGACAGCTCTGCACTCTGTGTGTAATGCAATCCTGGTATTTAATGCCCCTTTAAGACCCTCCTACCGTTCTCGAAATTTTACTGACCACACACACTATTTGATGTGATTTGGAGGGTGTGTGTAGGGGGAGGGGTTTTGTGGGGTCGTGGTTAAGTTCCAGCACCTATTGCTTGACAAAAAAGCCCTGACCCTGAGTATTGTGAAGAGTCCCAGGGAGAGGAACAGTAAGTCAATCCTCTTTCTGTGTCTCCCAAACTACAGCTGTGCTTGCCACAGGCAGCTACACAGGAAACACTGTTTGTTTATGCCAGGGAGGAGAGGGTAGTAAACAATGGCACGGTGGTAGGGAGAGGGGCTGTGTTTTGTTTTTAGCCCCATCCCCACTGCTATGCCGCCTTTTAGAAAAAACTCTATTATCGTAAAAAGCAATCACTGTCAATCACAGCCCCGCCTCCTTTCTTTCTGTGCCAGCCTACTACCTGCCTCCTTCTTGGAAAAAACAAACAGTGTTTCCTCTGTAGCTGCCTGTGACAAGCACAGCTGCAGGAGACACAGAATCTGGTTAGTGGAGCCAAGTGCCTAAATGGCTCTGGGATTCAGCATGGATTGGTTGGACTCTGGGATTTATTTAAAATCTTTGGACGGTCCAGTCCAATTCAGGGCATTTGGGGGGTATGCACACAGGGGGATTAGAGTGTGCCCAGGCACATCCATCACACCATGTGGCTATAGGGGAAGACTTCCCACTGTCAGAATACAATAGCTCAGTGGGGAGAATACCCACATTCATCTCAAATGTGTGGATATGGCAATCAAGTCATTTTCTTTCGTTCAACCCACTGGTTAAACAAAACAAAATTACTCATATAGCCAACCTTAGGAGCATCAGTTCCAGGGGTCAAGTCCTGGGGAAAAAAGTGTGGGAACTCCCACCCAAGATCCACTCCTCCCCCACCAAAAAAAGAAAAATTATACACTCATATGCATAATTACTAGACCACATGTTTTTTTTGTTTTTTTTATCCACTGTACCTTAGTAATCCTTTATGTTACTGGCCGCTTCCTGTATATGGATGCATTGGGTAGTGTGCGGGTATTCCGCCACTTCCTTGATGCTGCAATGTCTCCTGGGAGCTTTTGTCATTGTTCCCAGGAGACATTGCGGAGGTCTGCCGCGAGTTATCACGGGATTCAGAAAGAACTTCTTCCTGCCCCTGACAGTGACTCGAGTTCCTGCTGTGAAAAAAGTGCAGGAACTCCGTTCCCATGCGTTCCCGCAGGACTTGAGCCCTGATCAGTTCACACTTGAGTGGCTTAAAGCGCTTTTCTAGAAGTGCTTTATATCTCTATATCAGGATTTCTATTGTTCTCTACGGTGCCTGTTCACACCAGAGTGTCATGCGGTATTACGTTTGTACACAAACTCACTTGCCTGACGAAGGGACACCTGCATGTCTCCCAAATGTTGCTGTATGTTTATCATGTGACCATGAAAATAAATACCTTTTCGAGGAATCCTTGGTGTGCTGATGACAAGTACTAAAGTTTGGCACCATTCCACAAGTGTGCGCAATTTTAAAGTGTGACATGTTAGGTATCGATTTACTCGGCGTAACATCATCTTTCATAGTATAAAAAAAAATCAGGCTAACTTTAGTGTTTTTTTTTTATTCATGAAAGTTTCTTTAAAAAAAAATGCGTTTGAGAAATTGCTGCGCAAATGCGGTGTTACATAAAAAGTTGCAATGACCACCATTTTATTCCCTAAGGTGTCTGCTAAAACAATATATATAATGTTTGGGGGTTCTGAGTAAATTTCTAGCAAAACAATGATGATTTTTACACGTAAGAGAGAAGTGTCAGAATTGGCTTGGGTTTCAAGGGGTTAATTACCATAAGTAAGTAATATGCAAATAATTATTATATATTATTTTTAAGGTAATTTATTTTATTTTCAAAAATTGTACTCAAGCAGGTGGTTTAACAGACAAATTACTGAAGTTTGTAGTTATAACTTCCAACCTGTAGTTAATTTCACAGTAAATAATATATTATTATCTTATAACATATAGCATAATAATATATAATTTAGGTTATACCTTTTCAGCAGCAGCAGCAGATTCTCATTCTCCCTCTTAAAGCAGAGGTCCGCCTAATTTTTTTTATGAAAAGCCAGCAGCTACAAATACTGCAGCTGCTAACTTTTAATAAATGGACACTTATGCCGCGTACACACGACCGTTTTTCGGGTTGCAAAAAATGACGTTTTTTTTGTGGGCTCCAGAGCATCTATCATGATTTTTCACTATGTAAAAAAATGCCCATTAAAAACTTAGAACATGCTTTAATTTTTCACGTCGTTTTTAACGTTGTTGTTTTTAACGCTGTAAAAAATGGTCGTGTGTGGGCTTTAACGACGTGAAAAAAACGTGCATGCTCAGAAGCAAGTTATGAGACGGGAGTGCTCGTTCTGGTAAAACTAGCGTTTGTAATGGAGATAGCACATTCATCACGCTGTAACAGACTGAAAAGCACGAAGACTGAAAAGCAAGAATCGTTTTTTTACTAACACAAAATCAGCAAAAGCAGCCCCAAGGGTGGCGCCATCCGAATGGAACTTCCCCTTTATAGTGCCGTCATACGTGTTGTACGCCACCGTGCTTTGCTAGAGCATTTTTTTTTTTCACGATCGTGTGTAGGCAAGGCCGGTTTAACAATCGGGTTAAAAAAAAACGTTTTTTCTAGACCATTAAAAATGAAATTTTTTACATCCCGAAAAACGGTTGTGTGTACGCGGCATTACTTGTCCAGGGTGCCCGCGATGTGGGCAGCCGAAGCCGATCAATCGCTCGGCTGCCCTGCCGCCATCCTCACTGAGAGAATCAGGAAGTGAAGTGTTCACTTCCCAGTTCCCTAATGCGCATGTGCGAGTCACGCTGTGCGTCCTCACTGGTCCCTGCTGTTTTCTGGGACCAGTGTGTTTAAGAGAGCGGGGAAGGACGGGAAGTGGCGTATCCCCTGCAGGGGTCTATGCCCGAAAGTGGGTGCAAATACCTGTATTATACAGGTATCTTCACCCCCCTCCCCCTGAAAGGTGCCAAATGTGACACCGGAGGGGGGAGGGTTCCCGAAAAGCGGAGGTTACATTTTTGTGTGGACCTCCACTTTAACTGTGTAAGAAAAACATGGGATTGTGAGTAAAGCTTATGCCCAAATACACATGTTTTTTCCTTGTAGTTAAGAGGGCTGGGCTAGAAGGGAGTATTTGTCTTTTAGACACATGCCTCTTCTATGACACTGCAGTGAGAGGCGTGTCTCCACTGCAGCATTTTTATTGGACATCTTGGGCCAATGGTACTTTACCATTGGTCAAAGATTCCAAGCTGTCCATTGAGCTCAGTGCCTCTGACAAGAAGTGAGGCGATGCACTGTGAGTTCAACCTCTCAGTCTGCTGCAGAGTGTACCAGCTTGCATTTAAACTGGCTGTTCTGTATGTAGCTTCTGACAGGCTGCACAAGGAGCCCCGTATGTCCAGAACCATAGATGATAGGAGCCCAACATTTTGACCAGTGGTGACCAGCTACCGACCCCCATTTGGGGTCTCTGTGATCCCTGGTCGCTGAGCTACGACCCTCAAAGTCGATCATGCTCTGCCTCACCTGCCTCCCCTGACTGCACATCCCTGCCCAAGTCAGTCTCACTCCCTATCTTTGGTCCCCGGCGTTGGCATCTTCACTATGGGCACCCAGCTGTGACAGCTTGCGGCTTCACAGCCAGGTGCCCGCTGCGCATTGTGAGTGGTGGATACAGCCTTCTGGGACTTGTCAGTGTCACAGAAGGTGGCAGAGGGGATGGAGGGAGAAGAACTTAGTAGGTACCTGTCAAAATTGGGTACCTGCTCCCCCCGGCTCCTCAAAAGTTCCAATTGTTCAAGAGGAGCGAGAGACAAGTCCTTAAAGCCGAACTTACCCTTTTGGGTGGAGCTCCGCTTTAAGGTGATAGTACAATCATAGTGAAGACAATCTCAAGAACATAATTCATAGAGGTAAATGTATATGGGATACGATATTAGAAAGACCGTCTGACAATATTCCTGGGCATATATAGAGATAGAAAGGGAACAAATCATAAGGCAATGGTTTCAATGATCGAAAGGCAGCTGATAGATGCTATAATGTAATATGGGTGGTGCAAAAGACAGGATTGTAACAAATAAGTCATAGATGGATTACAGTGTGTATTATGCCATGTACACGCGATCATTTTTTCCGGCATGAAAAAAAAACAAAGTTTTTAAAAACGTCATTTAAAAGATCGTGTGTGGGCTTCACATCGTTTTTCGGCTTCTGAAAAACTGCAAAAAAAAAATTCGAACATGCTGCATTTTTTCACGTCGTTTTTTAAAATGTCGTTTTTCGTGTTGTTAAAAATGATCATGTGTGGGCAAAACGACGTTTTAAACCCGCGCATGCCCAGAAGCAAGTTATGAGACGGAGAGCTCGTTCAGGTAAAACTACCGTTCATAATGGAGTAAGCACATTCATCACGCTGTAACAGACAAAAAAGCGCAAATCGTCTTTTACTAACAAGGAATCAGCTAAAAGCAGCCCAAAGGCGAATAGAACTTCCCCTTCAGAGTGCCGTTGTACGTGTTGTACGTCACCGCGCTTTGTTTATCATTTTTCAAAAACGATGGTGTGTGGGCAACATCGTTTTAATGATGAAGTTGGAAAAATTTCGTTTTTTGGACATGCTGAAAAACTACGTTTTTTTCATGCCGAAAAATGATCGTGTGTACGTGGTAAGAGAGGGCACGACCCATTGCAAATACTGAGCTAAAGTTGGTATATGAATGAACAAGAGGAAAATAAGTTAGAGGGAAAGTGACAGGGAAAGGGAAAGAAGGGAGAGAGGAGAATGAAGAGGGGAGAAGAATAGGGTAAACCTCGAAGGTGGCTAGGCATTGGAAGGAGAGGGACATCAATGGGAGTGCGCACTTTCGTTCCTCTCTTCCTAGTAAATAACATTCTATTGGCTAAAGCAAAAACACTCAAGCCTAAAAAAGGTATGGGCAAAACATGCATAAAAATGTTTCAAAAACTCTTGAAGAATCTCAGTGGTGAACGTAGTCTAATGCATAGCAAAAAGCGATGACTGTATTTGCAGGATGAAGCTTTGTACTGGTCATCCTGTGTGTAGAGCTATGCTAAGTACATGGAGTTTCTCAGGCTGGGAGCTTAGTCACAAGAAGTCATCTCCAGTTATACATCGTACATTCAGAAGGCAGCGAATGAGTCAATGAAAAATGTGTCATTTTATTCCTCGAAAGTGACGTCTTATTTCCCATGATGCAATCACTTAATTTGTTAACTAATTCTAGCCACAGGGGAAAATGAAAAAAAAAAAACTTGTACTTCTGAAATCCTGCCTGCATTCAGTGTAAACCTTCAGACAGGGTAATAAAATCTCCAGTAATAGCTCTATTATTCTCCATGACATAGCAGAAGTGAAGGGAGAAAGTCTCCCTGAGCAGTTTTAATGCCAATCATTGACTTGGTGACCTGTAGTGCCTCCATACCCCCTTCCTTGGTCACAGCTAATGTGACATGAAACAGCATCTTCAGCATCCTTTTAGATGTGCATGCTCCTTTCTTTTCTTTGGCTGACGTCTAGGCGGCGCTGCGAATTTAAACATATCTGCAGTGCAAGCCACTGATGGGATGGCCCTCGGGGTCATGTCAGATGGAAAAATAATTTAGCAGCGATTCTTCATCACTGATAATTGCTAATGACAACGATTTGTAGATGGCGACATAATGATTGTAGAATTTACACGCGATTTTTCTTATATAAAGAGTGATTTTTAGCAGAGAGCACTAATGTATTGACATAGTACAGGTTTCAGATCAGAGCATGATCTGAACCAAATAAGTTTATCTTGGTCTCATCAGACCACAGGACATGGTTCCAGTAATCCATGTCCCTAGTCTGCTTGTCTTCAGTAAACTGTGTGTAAGCTTTCTTTAGCATCGTCTTTAGAAGAGGCTTCCTTCTGGGATGACAGCCATGTAGACCAATTTGATGCAGTGTGCGGCGTATGGTCTGAGCACTGACAGGCTGACCCCCCTCCCCTTCAACCTCTGCAGTATTGCTGGCAGCACTCATATGTCTATTTCCCAAAGACAACCTCTGTATATGACGCTGAGCACATGCACTCAACTTCTTTGGTCAACCATGGCGAGGCCTGTTCTGAGTGGAACCTGTCCTGTTAAACCGCTGTATGGTCTTGGCCACCATGCTGCAGCTCAGTTTCAGGGTCTTGGCAATCTTCTTATAGCCTACAGTAGGCCATCTTTATGTAGAGCAACAATTCACTTTTTCAGAACCTTTAGAGAGTTCTTTGCCATGAGATGCCAATATGAGAGAGTGAGAGCGTTAACACCAAATTTAACACACCTGCTCCCCATTCACACCTGAGGCCTGGTAACACTAACGAGTCACATGACACCGGGGAGGGAAAATGGCTAATTGGGCCCAATTTGGACATTTTCATTTGGTGGTGTACTCATGTTTGTTGCCAGCAGTTTAGACATTAATGGCTGTGTGTTAAGTTATTTTGAGGGGACAGCAAATTTACACTGTTATACAAGCTGTACACTCACTACTTTACATTGTAGCAAAGTGTCATTTCTTCAGTGTTGTCACATGAAAAGATATGTATATATATATATATATATATATATATATATATATATATATATATATATATAGTATCTCACAAAAGTGAGTACACCCCTCATATTTTTGTAAATATTTTCTTAGTGCTAGTTCACACCAGGCACAGTTCCATTCAGTTCGGTGTGCCTTGTTTCTGCACTAAAAATGCATGCACAGTGTTTTCCATTTATTCCAATGGCCCTAGTTCACACCAGTGCAGTCAGTTCTAGCCAGTTTCTGGTCAGTTTCCGGTGCAGAAACTGACTGGAAACTGACCGGAACTGACTGTATTGGTGCAAAAAAAACGTAACTGCACGGAACTGCATCTGGTGTGAACTGGCCTCTTCCAGGGCTGGACTGGGACAAAAATTTGGCCCTGGACTTCATCCAGACTGGCCCACTTTGACAGGTCTCTCCCATGGCGGTCGGACAACTCCCGCACCCCCCTGGCCACCCAAGCCCCCTCTCCCCCTTCACTAGCCACTAGTCATTCTACTTTAATAGAGTAGAACGACTGGTACTCTTATAGGCAGTACCAGTGGGGAAGCTAGACATCATTTCACCCGGGACAAAGAATCAGTTAGGTGCCCCCCCTTATGGGACAAGATTAGGCAGAAGTGAGAAACTCCCAGGCCATAGCTGTTGAGTCAGCTGTCTGTCCCCTCCCCCATGCTCCTCTATTGCCCCCCCTGCTCCTCTGGTCCTCCTCTTGCTTCTCTGTCCCCCCCCCCCCAGGTGAGCGATGCGGGGAGGGAGAGGAGGTGAGCGCTGCAGGAAGGGAGAGACAGAGGAGCAGAGGGGAGCGGCGGTCCGCTGTCACTGAAGCCGGCCCACTGAGCCATCAGCCCACCGGGAAACTCCCTGTAGTCCCAATGGCCAGTCCATCCCTGGCCTCTTCATGTGACAACACTGAAGAAATGACACTTTGCTACAATGTAAAGAATTGAGTGTACAGCTTGTATAAGAGCCGGTTCACACAGGTGCGACTCGTCAGGCGACTTAGAGATAGATATATAGATATATAGATAGATAGATAGATAGATAGTAGTTTAATTTTTATTTAATTTTTCATTTTTTTTTTACTTTTTTTTTTCCAAGAAAATTACAAAATAGGGGGAAAAGGAGGATTAGGCTGTTTCAAGGCCCCCCTTTTCCTCATGGGATTCATGGCAGGGGGCAGTTTTAAGGTTCCCCTGGGTTTTTAGGCGGGAATCCTGGGGATTGATTAGAGCTCAGTGAGTTGCTAGTGGTAAAAGTTGGTTTAGGCGGGAAAGGTCAGGATTGGTTTAGGCATTTCAGTTACTGGGGAAAATTGTGAAGCTTAGGGGTTCAGGATAGGTCAGTTAGGGTCATCTGACCTTCCAGAACTTTCCAGCTTTTGAAAAATCCCTATTTAAGGAGCTGGTTCCGTTGGATCGGGGCCAGCCGTTTCCAGGGGAGAACCAACAGCGGATACGTATTGGCCTAAACTGAGGGGAAAAAAAATGTTATATATGTTTTTGGGGGATATTTATTATAGCAAAAAGTAAAAAATATTGCATTTTTTTCAAAATTGTCGCTCTATTTTTGTTTATAGCGCAAAAAATAAAAAACGCAGAGGTGATCGAATACCACCAAAAGAAAGCTCTATTTGTGGGGAAAAAAGGACGCCAATTTTGTTTGGGAGCCACGTCGCACGACCGCGCAATTGTCTGTTAAAGCGACGCAGTGCCGAATTGTAAAAACCCCTTGGGTCATTTAGCAGCATATTGGTCCGGTCCTTAAGTGGTTAAATAAAGTTGGGTGTTGTATATATAATTAATACATTCATTTATTTTAAAACCTTTAAAGTGTGTGGTCTCAAGTTATTGGTATGTCCAGGCATCCTGCCTATAATCCCATAAAGTTACCAACAAAATGTAACCAAAGCACTGTATTAATAAAAGTATAAAATAAAGGTTTGTTTTGTTATTTCAAAATACAGTGTTTCCATAGAGCTTGATAATAGAACCTACTGTATATATAATGTCTCTATTAAAATAATTAATAATTGTGTTACACTCATATAATGCTAATGTAAAAAAAATGTCAATAAAAGTGAACTCTTCATTCTCCTCATTTTTTTTGTCAAAAATCTATAGCAAGCCAATAGCAGGCTGTCTCATTGAAGGGTTAAGGAGATGGAGTTCATTTACCTGAAGTACGGATATGCCCAGCGCACCCTAGTGGCCGTTGTGGGGAATGATTGAGCACATCTAGAAGGAGGCAGGGGATGCGGCTGTTTGATATAACAGCGGGCTCCTCTATCCCTAATGTCATTGGTGTGTCTGCCCGGGGCACAGCAGCAGCAGCAGCGGCAGAGCTGGGAGCGGAGCGGAGTGAGCAGTAGACAGTGGCTGTCATCCCAGGAGCTATCATAGAACAGGCACAGTGACAGAGGCGGACAGTGTGAGCGGACAATGCATTGCAATGAGAGTGGGCTGCCCCCCTGCAAGTGAATGGACAGACTGAGAGTGTCAGGGGGGCGCCCTCCAATCTGATATCAATCTGTAACTTTCTCCTGAGGGGACACGTGCGGGACCAGGGGGGGTCAGGGACTGAGATCAGCACTTTCCTTTATTTGTAAACTTTTCACTTGGAGTGGACATTCACATCATTCACTCACCACCACCATGTGTCTGATGGGGGAGATGTCTGTTGTATCTTCTACCTGGTGAGTACATGCTACTATAGTAACCAAGTCTAACAAACTCACATAACATGCACCCAACTACACTTTATTTCCCCCAATTTAATTAAGAAACCAATGTAGTTCACAGCAGCCAGGCTACACTATGGATGTCACCTATAGAACTGCACTATACAGGCTTACAATTACACCACACATGGGCTGACCCATAGAAAAACTTGACGTTTATTTCTCTCCAAACTGACATAACTGGTAAATTGCCCAAAGTACAAAAACAATCATAAAAATACGTTTTTATACAATTGGTTATACATATACAAATTGGTTTACTGCAATATTATTGAAATAAAAAAAAAGCACAGTAATGTTTAGTAGCACATAGCAGCCAATCAGATTTTATCTTTACCTTGTTTATATTCAGAACCATGAAAAAATAATGGGTGGTTGTTGTTATTGATTACTTTAAGTTGTTTTTTTCTTTATTCACTTTATTATAGTATTAAAAATATTTACATAACAAGGCATTATAGATATATAGAGTGTATAAACCCAAATCAGCTAATCATATTTTATCTTTACCTTGTTAGTACTTCAGAAAGATGATTGGTGTTTGTTGTTATTGATCATTTAGATTTTTTGAATTTATTCACTTACAATATTAAAAAATATTTACCTAAGTAATTAGTAATTAATGATATTTATATCCATCTATATATCTGTCGATATATAGATAGATATAAAGAATAGAAAAAAATATTTACTTCAGTAATTAGTAATTAATGATATATCTATCTATCTATCTATCTATCTATCTATCTATCTATCGATCTAACGATCTATCTTTCTCTCCAGAGAGATAGATCGATAGATAAATACTAATTACTAAAAGATCTCTCTCTCTCTCTCTCTCTCTCTCTCTCTATATATATATATATATATATATATATATATATATATATCTCTCTCTCTCTATACATATATATATATATATATATATATATATTTATCTATCTATCTATCTATATATAAATCTCCCTCTCTACAGATATATAGATCTCTCTCTCTCTCTCTCTCTCTCTCTCTCTCTCTCTCTCTCTCTCTCTATATATATATATATATATATATATATATATATATATATAGAGAGAGAGAGAGAAAGAAAGATATATATATATATATATATATATATATATATAGAGAGAGAGAGAGAGAGATCTATATATAGATATATATCTATATTTATATATAGCTATATCTATATACAGTACATATAGATATATCTATATATAGTGGTGATCCCTATCTGTCAATCATGTTTTATCTTTACCTTATTTACCACTTTCAGAACCATGAACAATGATTGGTGATTGATGTTACTGATTATTTTTAAAAAAATGAAATAAAAAAAAAACTTTTTCACTTTGTTATAGTATTAAAAATAGTTACTTAAAGCGGGAGTTCACCCAAAATCTTAATTTTTAACATTAGATTGAGGCTCATTTTGTCAAGGGGAATCGGGTGTTTTTTTTTAAATCGAAGCAGTACTTACCGTTTTAGAGAGAGATCTTCTCCGCCGCTTCCGGGTATGGGCTGCGGGACTGGGCGTTCCTATTTGATTGACAGGCTTCCGATGGTCGCATACATCGCGTCACGATTTTCCGAAAGTAGCCGAACGTCGGTGCGCAGGCGCCGTATAGAGCCGCACCGACGTTCAGCTTCTTTCGGCTACTCGTGACGCGATGTATGCGACCGTCGGAAGCCTGTCGGAATCCTGTCAATCAAATAGGAACGCCCAGTCCCGCAGCCCATACCCGGAAGCGGCGGAGAAGATCGCTCTCTAAAACGGTAAGTACTGCTTCGATTTAAAAAAAAACACCCGATTCCCCTTCACAAAATGAGCCTCGATCTAATGTTAAAAATTGTTTTTCGGGTGAACTCCCGCTTTAACAAGACAACAATGATGTGTATAATGTAGTCACCCATATCAGCCAATCATATTTTATCTTTATTTTATTTACCACAGTCAGATCAATGAAAGATGATTGTTCTTAGTTATTTTTTATCCCCCACCCTCTTATTTAATGTATTATAGTGTTAAACTTAACAAGGCAGTAATGATGTGTACAGTGTAGTAACCTATAGCAGCCAATCATATTTTGTCTTTATTTATCACAGTTAGATCAGTGAAAGATGGTTGTTGATTGTTGGTATCGGTACCTTTTTTTTTTTAGTTTTTTCCTTATTCAATGTATTATAGCATATCAAATATTTTGATAAGAAGGCAATAGTGGCGTGCACAATGTAGTAACCTAACCCATAGCAACCAGTCATAACTTATCTTTACTTTGCTTACCACAGTCAGAATAATAAAAGGTGATTGTTGTTTTTATTTTTTATAGTTTTTTTCCTTATTTAAATGATAATAGTATATGACATGTACAATAAAACCTTGGTTTGAGAGTGTTTTGCAAGACAAGCAAAATGCTTTAATCAATTTTGACTTGATATACAAGCGATGTCTTGATATAAGAGTGGCATCATGTCACAACAGAGTATAAAAAAGAAGAGAGGAGCCTCTAAGTGTAGCAATATGGTTACATTTAGAGAAGGTACAACATTTAGCAACTTATTGCTACACTTAGAGGTGCCTCTCTTCTCTTTTATACCCTGTAAAAAAAATGCTTTGATATACAAGTGCTTTGGATTACAAGCATGTTTCTGGAACGAATTATGCTCGCAATGCAAGATTTTACTGTATACCTTATTTTAGAGAATCTGTCACCATGAAAATAGAACTGGAACATGTAGCACTTTACCAATCAGACAATATCTCATGATTCTACCCAGACTGTCAGTGTCCAGACCAATGTAACCACACTGGGCGCAGCCATATTGAATAATTATCGGTCTAACCGGGCGCAATGTTAAAAATCTGATTTTATTGAACTGGTGCAGGATTCTGTAAGAGCATCAAGGGTTTACATGAATTATTAATGGACAATAGCAGCATGAATAAAAATACAAGCAATTTCTGTAACATCCCAGTCTGCATTACAAAATCATGATCTTGCTTTGTATGTGACAGATTCAATTGAAGTAAGTTTGATCTTCTAATTAGCACTTGTTTCCAGTTCAGGAGGAGATTTACTAAAGACTTAGGAAAACTGCTTGCTTGAATACACAATTAGGGCCACTAAAAATTAGATGTCCATCACTAATTATTTTATGGCACCCTGTGGGTTGGGATAGGCGGATCAAATAGGTATGCTTTATTGTGCGGGGGGGGGGGCTGCCTTCCTTTGGATCAACTGTGGGTATAGGATTGTGTACATAAAAGTTTTCCATTAGTTTGCTCTTTATTAGTTGAACTAGATAAGTTGTGTCTTTTTTTTTTCTTTTTTTTTTATCAATCTGGTATGATATGACTAATGTTCCTTATTTACATAAGTATATTTTTTCTGTCACTCACATTTTGGCTGCTATATTGCTGGATATTTTATTTGTCATTATGCATAAAACAATATTAATATTAATGTGGTGGAGAAGTAAAATTAGTAATATATGCACGTAACATTTTTGTAGCTTACAATGCTTTGTGTAATTTGTAATTTGTTATTTAAGATAAATAAATAAATAATGCATGCATTGCTTATGAATAGTTACAGTGTTATGGTTCCCTTACATATTTTAAATCCCCAAAGCTTGGATGTACATGAAAAAATATTCCCATATATACCATACGTGCAACCTTTTATATAATGATAATAATAAAAATAATAATAATTATAATTATTATTATTATTGATTTTATTATTATTATTAGTTGTTGTTATAGTAGTAGTATAAGTATTATTATTATTATTATTATTATTATTATTTTATTATTATTATTATTATTATTATTATTATTATTATTAGTAGTAGTTGTCATAGTAGTAGCAGTATTATTATTTTATTATTATTATTATTATTATTATTATTATTATTATTAGTTGTTATAATAGTAGTAGCAGCAGTATTATTATTATTTTATTATTATTATTAGTTATTATAGTAGTAGTAGTAGCAGTATTATTATTATTATTATTATTATTATTATTATTATTATTATTATATGTAGTAGAACTAGTAGTAGTAGCAGTAATAATATTTTATTATTATTATCAGTAGTCGTTGTTATAGTAGTCATAGTAGTAATATTATTGTTATTATTATTGTTAGTAGTAGCAGTATTATTACTTTTTATTATTAGTATTATTATTATTATTATTAATATTATTATTATTATTAGTAGTAGTAGTAGTAGTAGTAGTAGTAGTTGTTATAGTAGTAGCAGTATTATTATTATTATTTTATTATTATTATTATTAGTAGTTGTTATAGTAGTAGTAGTAGTAGTAGTAGTAGTAGTAGTAGCAGTATTATTTTATTATTATTATTATTATTATTAGTTGTTATAGTCGTAGTAGTAGTAGTAGTAGTAGTAGCAGTATTATTATATGTGGTAGTAGTAGTAATAGCAGTATTATTATTTTATTATTAGTAGTAGTAATAGTTGTAGTAGTAGCAGATTATTGTTATTATTATTGTTAGTAGTAGTAGTAGTCGTAGTAGCTTTATTATTATTAGTATTAGTAGTATTAGTAGTCGTAGTAGTTGTTATAGTAATAGTAGTAGTAGCAGTATTATTATTATTTTATTATTATTATTATTAGTTGTTATAGTAGTAGCGGTATTATTATAATTATAAGTAGTAGTAGTAGTAGTAGTAGTAGCAGTATTATTATTTTATTATTATTATAAGTAGTAGTATTAGTTGTTATCGTAGTAGTAGTAGTAGCAGTATTATTATTATTAGTAGTAGTAGTAGTAGCAGTATTATTATTATTATTATTATTAGTAGTAGTAGCAGTATTATTATTTTATTATTATTATTATTAGTAGTAGTTTAAGTAGCAAAATCAGTAGTAGCAGTATTGTTGCTATTAGCATTATTATTATTTTGTTATTATTGTGTAAAAATGTATTTGTCACATAATACATTTTTTACAATAAAAATGGCAATAAAAAAAGCTTGCATTCATTTTTTTTTGTCTCTTAATACAAGTGTCAAATAGTTTGTGAAACTTTTCTGCTGTGTGTATGAAAGGCTGATAGATATGATCTATCTGGGTAAACTCTGGAACATTGTATGTGCACCACAGTTTAATTACTTTAGAAACCAATTCACAAGATGTATTTTTTTGTCAGCAAGCCATGAAAACTTTACCAAGCTGTTATTAGTGCCAGATGGCTCATATTGCAGGAGACTCTGTGCTGTACTCGTTCTGCAGTCCCAGAAATTACATGGGCTTTTTGAACTGTTTCCAGAGTGGTTTGGAAAGCATGAATCCCTACTCTCAGAGGGATTGCAAGCTAAAGTAATTGTGGTCAGTTTATGTCTCAGTTACTCACTTAACTGACAGTCTTTTCTTAGTTGTAGAAATAGCTACGTTATTGTCTGGATGCCTGGTACTGGCACGTTGACACCCATCTTAGTGCCGTTTGTCTTGTCATTTTTAGGATCTGGTCTTGCAAAACGATCAATAGCATTTTTCACAATAGAGCTTCATTTGACAGGTAACATTTTGGGGGCGATTCACTTAAGAAGTGCATTAGACGAGCACACTTCAAACTGCCAATCAGGCTGAGAAAAAAAAAGGTGGATGATTGGAAAATTCAATGTGAGTTGCTTTGGCATTTGAACTATACACCATTTTGCTTACAAGTGATAAATGTCATTAGTAACTGACCTCATTATCTTTTTCTCTGATGTGTATCATTTGAAAGATTCTTTGCGGAATGTTTAGCCATTGCAAAGGTTAAAACTCTTAGCAGTTCCACACGTAGGAAGGAAAGAGTTCTATCTTACGCTTAAATAGAGTGAACGATTGCTGTGAGCGTTTTGAGAACAGTCCTGTTACTTACAGCAGTGACCGAAAGTTTAAAACTTGCCATTTTTTTTTATTACAGCGCCCTAAGCAAAGTGTAATTACAGCTGAGGACCAGTCTTCCAGCCAAAGGTGTGCGCAGCCTATTGCACTAGGATCACCCCATACACACACATATATATATATATAGCGGTATAGCAATGGGCAGTGTCAGTTGAGCAATGGACAATGCCAGTTGGGCAGAGGTTGGTGTCAGTGGAGCAGAAATTGGTGTTCGTTTTTTAATTTTTATTATTTTTTTATTATTGCTTTTTTTTTTTTTCAAATAAATGGATTTTACATTTTTACAATATTTCTTTATAATAATTTATTTATTTATTCCAATTTTTTAGAAGCCCTACAGACTACTGATGTCTTACTTTTGGGACAGAGATTCCCCAAACCCTTTTTCTGCAGCCAAGCAGCAGCGGAAATCTGTGTAGCACAGTGTGAATAGGGTGTGCCCAGGCACCCCTGGCACACCCTGTGCACATGCCTATGCTCCCAGCCATAGTCCGCACACCACTTTGTAATAGATTAAAAGATTATTGACTTTTCTTCTTTACCCTGCTTTTCTTCATGGTGGAAAATGCCCATTGTATATCTGATGCAGGATCCCACAACAGCTTTCTTTCCTTATGTTTCCTGTATTATCCCAATGTGGAAGTCATTGGGAAATGTGCTGATGTTGTCAGACATGCAGTGCTACTTGGGATCAGTTTCAAAAATATTCCAAATGCACACCTTCCAGGAAATTAGCCAATGGGTAAAAGGGTAAATAAGTGTATGTATAACGATGCGCAAACCAAATATTTAACGTGAATCAGGCTGCCAACATACCATGTGGATATAAGGTGAAAAATATAAAAAAGAAAATGTAGCGCCCAAAATATAAATAAACCCCTAAAAAAGGGTGAATCTAGCGTGTACCCTAAAGGTAAAAGACTAATAATCAAAGTCTAATGCCTCTTCATACACTATCGTGAAATAGTGAAGTGAATAATGGGAGCTATGATGTGAGAAACAAGCTCCTATATCAAAACTGGGTAAGCTCCTAAATCAATGGGTAAAAGGGTGCTGAAGTGATTACCGGCTGGGCACCGGAAAGCAAAACATATACACATATTCGCCAGCACACCAAGGATCATTTAAAAAAAACGTCCAAAAATGTATTGCATATCTAGCGATCCAAAAAAGCAACGTTTCGAGGTCGCACAGGACCTCTTTGTCAGGCAAAAGATCTTTTGCCTGACGAAGAGGTCCTGTGCGACCTCGAAACGTTGCTTTTTTGGATCGCTAAATATGCAATAAATTTTTGGACATTTTTTTTAAATGATCCTTGGTGTGCTGGCGAATATGGCTACTTGGGATCAGATCACAGCGACACAGCGTGAATTTGTCGCTTGCATTTGTGTTTTGTTTTGACTTGCATTTTTGATTGATCTGGAATGCAGTGTTTGAATCGGATCACATAACAAACTGCATTTACTTTTATTAATCGTTGGACTGCCATGCTTTTTTTTCCTCTCTTTTTTTTTTATTTAGTGTGACAACATAAGTAACCACCTCTCCTAGTCCCAATGGAACTCTAATGCAAGATTTTTTCCCCCAAAAAGCACCAGAGAATGCGGCATCTGACCCGCTTCTGAGTTAGATGCCTGTGTGCACGTACCATTAGTGCTCTCTATTAATAGATACATTAGAGAAGAAGAATCGGGTCAAATGTGGCGTGCTTTCAGATGGCTTGCATGTAAAATTGTATCCAAGTTACTTTTGATTTTATTCACAATGCCTTGCAGGGGAAAAAAAAGTTCAGATTCAGCAGAATAGAGCAAATTGAAAACATTGATCCTGATTTACTAAAGGAGAAACGAATGTCCCCTAAAAGTGAATTTTCACCTTTGTTATGGAATGAGATGAAACAAAGCAGAACATTGATTTTGGAAAGAAAACCCCAATTATGTGCAAATGAAATAAAATAACTGGATTTTTCCTTGCAAGTTACTGGATGATTGGTGCCAGTACAACTTAAAGAGGAAGTAAACCCTGATAGGTTTTACTTCCTATTTTTTCCCCTGCAAAGTAAAAGCATAATGGGCTACTATGCATTGCATACTAGCCCACTATGTTGCACTTACCTGCAAATGACTCAAGGAAGGGGTGTTCCTCTAAGTTGGACTTTGGAAAGCAATATTACTCTGGGAGTCAAAAGCGTTCTTTACGCCTTTGACTCCCAAAGTAATATTGCCCTCCAAAATCCCACTTAGAGGAACACCCCTTCCTGTAAATTTGTCCAGTTCAGCGATGTGAGCAATAGTCTGACAGCAAACGCTACTCCCCAGCTGATCCCGCTCCTAGGTCGTGCAGAGACGAATCCACGTCCGTAACACGGCAACATACGAGACCCAATTGGGGTATTCTAGCCGTGCATGCAGTCCTAGTGCCGGGGAGGCACCTACAAAAGTAAGAGGCCAATTCAGCTTATTTTAAAGATGTTTTAATTAAAGCGGTAATGCACTATTAGTTTTCTCCTGTCTTCTTTGTGGATGGAATTTCTGGGATATCATTGATCAAACGAGCGTGGCAGTCTTCTAATTACTATTTAATTATTTGTCCTTTTATTGGAATTATGTGTACTCCCATGACATCTTCTCAAGAGATGTAATGTTGTCACTTGTTGAGCGTCTATTTCACTTGTATTGTTTAACACTACATTATCCAACACTGGGATCCTCCCAGTGAGGGTGTCCTAATTGGTAAGATTATATACACCAGCGCCCTCTCTTTTACCTATATCCAATTGCACAATATATCACTGTATATTTTGATTTAGAGGCACAGCTTGTTATTTTAAGTAGATACTTATTTCATATGGTGATTTAATTAATTTACTTTTCACATTTGGCGCGGAAATACACCCCACATCCCCCGTTTACTTACATGAGCCATCGAAAGTCCCGCGTTCAAGAACATGCTAGATTTCAGGCTGGTCTTCTCGGCTCTTCATTGGATAGATGGATAGCAGATTGATAGCAGCACAGGCATTGGCTCGCGCTGCTGTCAATCAAATCCAATGATGCGGCCGCCAGGGGGGCGGGGCCAAGTCCGGCATTTGTGTCTATGGACGCAAATAAAGGACTCGGGAGTGCGCCCGCAAGGTAACTCCCTTGGGAAAGTGCTTCTTGGGGGTTAGCTGATGCGGGGAGGAGCCGAGACAGCTGCAGAGGGACCCCAGAAGACGTGGATCACTTTTTTTTAAAACATTCAAACCTATAGTATAACTTTAAGTTAGTAAATGTATAACTTTAAGTTAGTAAATGCACTTAAGTCTTAAGTGTACGAGGCCTGAGGTCTTGTACATGATAGGTTAACCAGAGGACAATGGTCTGAAGGACCGTTGTCCTAGGTTAACCTATGAAGCTGACTGATGGTCCGTCGTGCGTACACACCATCAGTTAAAATAACTGATCGTGTCAGAACGTGGTGACGTAAAACACAACGACGTGCTGAAAAAAACAAAGTTCAATGCTTCCAAGCATGCGTCGACTTGATTCTGAGCATGCGTGTATTTTTAACCGATGGTTGTGCGTACTATTGATCGGTTTTGACCTATCGGTTAGCAATCCATCGGTAAAATTTTGAAGCAAGTTGCCATTTTTTTAACCTAAGGCTAAATAACCTATGGGGCCTACACACGATCGGTTTGGACCGATGAAAACGGTCCTTCAGACCCTTGTCCTCTGGTTAACCTATTGTGTGTACGAGGCTTCAGGCCTCGTACACACGACAGAGAATCTCGTCGTAAAAGAAACGTTGTTTGTCAAGACAAAATCTTGTCGTTCTCAAACGCAGTGACGTACAACACATATGACAGCACTATAAAGGGGAAGTTCGATTCCACTGCCGCCACCCTTGGGGCTGCTTTTGCTGATCTCATGTTACTGCGTGTTAAGTAAAAGTTTGGTGAGAGACGATTCGCGCTTTTCAGTCTGTTACTGTGTGACGAATGTGCTATCTCCATTACAAACGCTACTTTTACTGAAGGTGCGCTCCCGTCTCATACCTTATTCTGAGCATGCGCAGGTTTCTAAGCATACACATGAACGTGTTTCTCGTCGTAAACCAGCCAGACGAGAAACACGACGAGGAAATTGAGACTCCCGACGAGAAAAAAGTGAGCATGTTCTCTTTTTTTCTCGTCGAGATCCACAACAGTTTTCTCGACGAAAAACATACACACGACCGTTTTTCTCGGCAAAAATGCTCTGCCAGCTTTTTTCTTGATGGATTTTGCCGTGAAAAGCGGTCGTGTGTACGAGGCCTTATCCATCGGTAAAAAAAACTAGGAACTTGTTTTAAAATGATCTTATGGTTAAAAAAACTATAGAAAAAAACGATCGTCTGTGGGAACGTCTATCTGTTAAAAATCCATGCATGCTCAGAATTAAGTCGACGCATGCTCGGAAGTATTGAACTTCATTTTTCTCAGCACGTCATTGTGTTTTACGTCACCGCGTTCTGACGCAATCGTTTTTTTAACTGATGGTGTGTAGGCAAGACTGATGAAAGTCAGCTTCATCGGATATCTGATGAAAAAATCCATCAGACCGTTTTCATCGGATGAACCGATCGTGTGTACAGGGCATTAGAGTTGTGTTCTTAATCACTTTTTTTATGTATTACATAGTAACAATAGAATGTTAGCATTTTGACTGATGGGGCTCAGTACCTGCCACTACTGAAACTGTTCCGTAGCATTTATTGTCAAACGTGACACTACTGGCGCCTCACCTAATGCCGCTTACACACGGTCGGACTTTTGACTGGGCAAAAATATGTCGGAATTTCCGATGGAAAAATAGAGAACCTGCTCTCTGAGTTCTTTGGAAATTCCGACGGAAAAAGTCTGATGACACACGGTCGGAATATTCGATCAAAAGCTCCCATCTGACTTTTTCCATCGAAAATTCCGAACGTGTGTACGTGGCATAAGAGTTCATGTTGATCAGTCCTCTGTGCATCACAATGACTTCTGTGTGACCTAGCACAGATATTTTAGCTACCTGACTCTGCAGCTTATTTTGCTTAGGGCAGAACAATGTCACTGGGGAAATTTTCACGTCAGTGATTTTTTTTTTCATAGAAAACATGTAAATTACTCACCAAGCTTGCAGGTACCTAGTGATAAAGTCACTGGGACATGCTGTCGTCTTATCAGATCTGCAGAATTATTTTGGGAGAAGACTGTGCAGGAATGTAAGTATGACAAACTCTGGTCTGACGCTAGCCTCTGGTAACATGATTAATTGCTCATTCTTGAGATTGTTGAGTGATTTTCATTGTAATCCTGTAAGAATAATCTCAGGCCTTGTGCAGACAGGTGCTATAAAGGTTCGCTACTGCATTGGTCAAGCCCAGTAAGTGCTTGGCTGATGCTGGGGCTGAAATGGTATATTGAGCTGTCACAATAAAAGGAACATTGTCTATTACTGAAGATAGATTGAAGGCTTAGGCACTTTATTTTATTGGCTCTTCCAAGCTGGATACTCTGCCAGGAGATCCTTGACAGCTGAGTGGAACTTGTTCGGGTAGCCACATTTGATGGATGCATGTCTACATTCAACATATGTGTACTGGCCCCAATATTGTAACATCATGTAACAATCTCATTAAGGCTTCATGTACACGGGATGTTATTACAACCTCTCCTGAACGATTTAACTTGACAGATAGTAACCCACGTTTAAAACGTCCTTTTTGCCACGTTTAGCGGCGTTTGCGTTTAGAAGAGTTTTTAAAATAGCCACAAATTTGCCGATTGAAATGCCTCTAAACTGAGCTTCAGAACCCATTTTTTTGCATTCCAAAAAAAGCCTCTAAACTTCACTGCCTAGAAACGACTATAAACGACCCTGTGTACATGTACTGATGAGATAACATAGAGAAGAGTTCAGGAGCAGTTGAAAAAGATGCCCAACTGCTCCTAAACATCCGTTTACCAGCAGTAGTGTACATGAGGCCTCATTAGAACACACTGAAGAAAATTTTAAATGCTACATATGTGAAGGAGCCTCCAGCCATTGCCCCCTAAAGCTGGGTACACAAGGACTGAAAATCACCCCAGAATGGTAGGTTCGGCATCTTCTGATACCCCGGTTAAGTCCACGGATGCGCCGTCGTATCTATGCGCCTTATTCAGGAAACAAGATACGCCTGAATTTTGGCTTGATACGACCGACGTAAGTCTCCTACGCCGTCGTATCTTGGGCGCATATTTACGCTGGCCGCAAGGGATGCTTCCATTGATTTACGTGTTGAATATGTAAATGAGCAAGATACGCCGATTCACAAACGTACTTACGCACGTCGCAGTAATCTACGCCGTTTACGTAAGGCGTACGTCCGGCGTAAGTTTAGCCCTCATAAAGCAGGGGTAAGTCATGTTAAGGTATGGACTTCGGAAACATCGGAACAGCCGTCGTATTTTACGTTGTTTACGTAAGTCGTCAGGCCCTTCATTTGCATGGGGTCACGGTTAATTTACATGTAGCACGCCCACTACCTTCCTACTTTGAATTAGGCAGGCTTACGCCGGCCAATTTACGTTACGCTGGCGTAAATATGGGAGCGAGTGCTTTGTGAATACTCAGCTTGCCTCTCAATGTTACGTCGGCGTAGCGCATATGAGATGCGCTACGCCGGCACAAAGATGCGCCGATGTACCTGAATCCCGGCCATCAAGTGCAAACTACAAGTGCAAAGTGCACTTAAAATTCTACTGAAAGTGCACTTGGAAGTGCAGTCCCTGTAAATCTCTGGGGTATATCTGAAATGAGGGGAAGCTCTGCTGATTTTATTATCCAATCATGTGCAAGCTAAAATGCTGTTTTTTATTTTCTTTGCATGCCCCCTTCGGATCTACAGCGACTGCACTTCCAAGTGCATGTTTAGTGCAATTTCAAGTGCACTTTGCACTTGTAGGGCAAAGTGGATTTGCCTTTCATAAATAACCCCTACTGTGTCTACCCAGCATAAGGCTTTACTAGTCACTATTTTATTTCCATATTTTCTTACTCTAGTCCTATGTTTGCTGTAAGCAGAATCAGATTCCCATGTATAATAAAGTGATATTTTTTATCATTTCCATTTGTGCGATCTCTGTACCATTAAAGTCCTATCTATAATTTGTGTTATTTTTTTCTGTTTGAGTTTCTACACTACACAGATTCTTTACTTTAAAATCTCTTTGAAAAAGATTCAGATGTCAATGTTTCAGGATGTGAGGGTCACAGTCAGGTTGACTTACTAAAGGAGTAAAGTCGGTTCACTGCAAAGTGGTTGTTAGTAATAAACTGATTCTTTGTTTGCTTTGAATACCCTATCAGTTATGAAGAATATAAAAAAAAATAAAACAGGATTTTGGCTAGCATATTTTAGGGCAAATACAGCCTTGCAATATTTAGTAACATACGGTTAGCAAAGTAAAAATACACTTTGGAAAGTTAACATTTACATTTCTAAGTGAACACCCTCTGCCCCCCATTGTAAAGTCCTAGCACAAAGTAAAATGGAAGTGTGCCTGCCAGCTAAGGTCATCAGTTTGAGCTTTAGTTTTCTATTGCAAATTGGAAAAAAATGCTAACTGTGATGGTTGCTAAGGATAGGAACCTTTTATGTAAAAACTTGGAAATTTATGTCTGCAATGCTACTAAAACATTCCAGTGTTTGCCTTTTTCTTGTTGGTGGAAGGATACATACTCTGCCATCTAACACACAGCTTTTCTACTCATAGAGACCTGCTGCCTGTCTTCCTTTTTCTCAACTGCATCATCTATGCATTAAAACAAAGATTACAGTTCACAGTTTACAGTTGTCTTCCATGCAAAGACTGAGGCCCAGATTCACAAAGGAGATACGACGGCGTATCTCCAGATACGCCGTCGTATCTCTAAGTTGTGCCGTCGTATCTATGCGCCTGATTCTTAGAATCAGTTACGCATAGATTTCTATTAGATCCGACCGGCGTAAGTCTCTTACGCCGTTGGATCGTAACTGCATATTTACGCTGGCCGCTAGGGGCGTGTACGCTGATTTACGCCTAGAAATATGTAAATCAGCTAGATACGCGAATTCACGAACGTACGCCTGGCCGACACAGTACAGCTACGCCTTTTACGTTAGGCTTTTCCCGGCGTAAAGTTACCCCTGCTATATGGTGCATGGACGTCGTTCCCGCGTCAAATTTTTAATATTTTACGTTGTTTGCGTAAGTCGTCCGTGAATGGGGCTGGACGTAATTTACGTTCACGTCAAAACCAATACGTCCTTGCGGCGTATTTGGAGCAATGCACACTGGGATATGTCCACGGACGGCGCATGCGCCGTTCGTGAAAACCGTCAATCACGTCGGGTCATGGTTATTTTACATAAAACACGCCCCCCTGTTCCACATTTAAGGTAGGCGGGCTTACGCCGGCCGATTTACGCTAAGCCGCCGCAACTTACGGAGCAAGTGCTTTGAGAATACTGCACGTGCCCGTCTAAGGTGCGGAGGCGTAACGTAAATCGGATACGTTACGCCCGCCTATAGATACGCCGCTGTACGAGAATCTGGCCCTGACAGTTTTCTGAATACTCCTTTTTCGTGCAATACTTTGTGCATGTGCAGTTTTACACTTTCTGTTCGGTATTGCGAACTCTACTGAAATGAATTAACCAAGAAAAGAAAGATTAGCAATATGCGGTGTGTTTATTTTAATACTGCTTAGGGCATTCAGTTTCCAAAAGTGCTGCATTCTGTATCAACTAATCTGAGGGGTTGCTAATGACAGGTGCAAGTGTTCTCCTTTTTTTACAACCTTTTCCGAAGGCTTTTTCTTTGAACCTTTATAAAAATAAAATTTTGGAAGTTACAAGAAATTACAATTTATTAATACGGATTATAATAATGAAATCTGCTTCAAAGTCATAGGGTAGCTGAAACATTGAAAGAATTTAGCGTTTATTTAATACAGATTATATTTTTGAAGTCCCCTTCAAAGCGATTGGTTAGCTGAAATAGATTTATATTACCATTGCAAAAATAAATAATAATAAGACAATTCAAATAAAATGCCAAGCTAGCAAATGCCTTTACAATATTTAACTAAGATTAGCTGTCAGATTGGTTGTTTACAAGACTCTAAAAAGCTTGCAATAACTGTATGTAGACTTTCCTGGAGAACTCATTTACAAGCTAGTGTATGAATACAAGTAGACGTTCACAAATGCAGATGTTTAACCACTTTGCGCCGACAGTACTTCATATGACGTCATGGACTTTCAGTGATGATATCTCAATGATAGATGCAGCTACAGGCATCATCCAGGTATCATTTTTTTCCGCCAGCGATTCTGTGCACCGTAAGATCAATCCTAGCGGCAGTTTAGCCGATTGATCGCACTTACAGGCCCTCCGGTGCTTTTTTGGTTTTGCTCGTGCGATCGAGGCACCAGGGAATGAATCGGTTGCCACCCGAAATGGACCAGATCACGTTGAGCCTGGGCCGGCGGATGAAAACAATGCCGGGGGGGGGGGGGGGGGTTTGGGTCAGCTGAAAAGGCAGAGATAGTTTATTTATTTATTTTGATCTTGGTATTTCCAGCCTTATAGACCCCACTTCTCTCAATAAAGAGGACCTGTCACACACTATTCCTATTAAAAGGGATGTTTATATTCCTTGTAATAGCAATAAAAGTGATCAAAAAATAATAATTTAAAGAGAAAGTGTAATTTTTTTTAATTAAAGTAAAATAAAGAATAAAAAAAATGTAAAACACCCCACGTCCCCACGTGCTTGCGCACAGAAGTGAACGCAATACATGTAAGGTATTGTCGCATGCATTCGATTAAGAGCAACAATTCTAGCCCAATACCTTCTCTGTAACTCTAAACAGGTAACCTGTAAACATTTTTAAAGTGTCGCCTATGGAGATTTTTAAGTTCCAAAATTTGCTGCCATTCCACTAGTGTGCACAATTTTAAACCGTGACATGTTACATATCTGTTTACTCGACGTAGCATCATGTTTCACATTATACAAAAAAATTGGGCTACTTTTACTGTTTACTGCCACTAATGGAGAGGTTAAAAATGCAGCTGCTGAAATATTTGGACCCAAAGGAAAGAAAGTTGACAGATGTCAAGTGACAATATCACCTGCATGACAGGCAGGTATAATTTACAAATAACTTGAGTGATCAAAGCCATTCAATCCTCCTATTGTTTTTTTCAACTCATTAAAGTGCAGTTTTGTGTAGATTGCAAGTATCCAAGAGCCTACCAGTTATATGTTCATCTCAAAACCTTACAATTGAACAATAGGTAAAGCATTTTTTTTTTTTCATTTTGGATAGAGTAATGCCTCGTACAAACGATCGGAATTTCCAATCGTGTGTAGCCGAGTTTTTTCATCGGAAATTCCGATGAATTCCATCGGACTTTAGATATAGAACATGTTCTATATTTTTCCAATGGAATTCCGTTGAAATTCCGATGTGATTTGGCCGGGCAAAAGCCTGATCGTGTAAACGCGGCATAAGGGAGGATAACCCCTGTAAGGTTTATTTTGCACTTTGTCCCAATGGGGAGATTTCCCTTCACTTCCTGTCCTGTAACCAAAACAGGAAGTGAGAGGAAATCCCTGCATACTAAGGGAATCTCTTAGGGACCCACAGGTCTCCATAACTAGTGTCCCCATTGGAAGATTTACCCTCTATTACTTTTCTGGGGACAACCCAAAACTTGGAATTTTTTTTTACTTTCACTTTCAAAGATAATGGCAAACAGAACAAATAGAGAGGGTGAATCTCCCTAACAGACAGCAATACAAACTGACAGGTGTTCTAATCCCTCTCCCCTCTATCCAAAACTAGAAAAAAGTTCTGCCTTTAGTTTAGTGCCTTTAAAGTCATTGTAAAGTCTATTTTTTTTCTATAAATATAACAAACATTACTGCTCTGCGTAATGGTTTTGCACAGGGCAGCCCAGATCCTCCTCTTCTCGGGTCCCTCTTCTGTGCTACTGGCCCCTTCATCCAATCAATTGACCCCACAGTAGGCAGATTGCTATGGGGGCACCGGAGCTGAGTCACAGCTTCCTGTGTCCATACAGACAATGATCCACAATCCAGCCCCGCCCCTCTCTCTAACTGACTTTAATTGACAGCAGTGGGAGCCAGTGGCACCGCTGCTGTTTCTCAGCGACGGGACGGCCAAGACACTCATGGACATCGCTCGACAGAGATGGAGCTCAGGTAAGTATTAGAGTGACTGAGGGGGGCTGCTATAAACAGAATGTTTTTTATCTTAATGCACATAAAAAACCTTCTGACTTTACAACCTTTTTAAGGGTCTTATTTAAAAAAATAATTATAGCACAGTTTATTTTCTAATATTGGAAAGAAATATGTATGAAACATATATGGCCTAGGCCCTAAATGAATGATTTATGGTTTTGTACATATTTAGAACTTAGATAAATATGAAATATAACATATTAATATTTTTATGGGCAGCCAAAAAATGGTACATTCGGCTCCTTTTTGTGTTTTCCAGGGTTAATAGAATCTATTGTAAAAAAAAAAAATCCTGTCTAGAAAGCTCAGTAGGTCAAGCTGTGCATTAGCAAGTAAATTATTCAAAGCAAGAGTTCAGTAAAAGGCAATATTCCTGAAAGATGATAACCATTTATGTCTTATGAATTAAAAGTTTATTTGTTAAAATGACTTAAAAATGTCAACATTTGTTAAACTTTAGTAGAAATCATCAGTTTAAACATATAATTGAAATGCAATTAACCAAAAAGCATTAGTTTCACTTTAGAAAAGAACTATGGGCCAGATCCACAGCCAGCCGCCGTAACTTAAATATTCCCATTTAAGTTACACTGCTGGAAAATTTCTACCTAAGTGCCCGATCCACAAAGCACTTACCTAGAAATTTTCGGCTGTGTAACTTAAATCCGGCCGGCGCAAGGCGTTCCTATTCAAATGGGGCGAGTCCCATTTAAATTAGGCGCGCTCCCGCGCCGGCCGTACTGCGCATGCTCACGACGTCATTTTCCCGACGTGCTTTGCGCGTTTTTACGTTGCGCCGGGTTTTGAGAATCGCGACGGGCGTAAAAAAAAAATACGAGTTGCGGCGGGAACATTATTTTTTTTTTTTTTAAAAAGACGGCGACGCGGGATAGAAGGGTCTACTTTTACAAGGCCTAAACAGTTTAGGCCTTGTAAAAGCAGCCCTAATTTTACGATTGCAAACTAATACTTACAGAGAAAAAACGAAGCTGAAAAGCTTTGTGGATCTCCGTAAGTGCTAATTTGCATACCCGAAGCGGCATTTCGACTCGAAATGCCCCCAGCGGCGGATGCGGTACTGCATCCTAAGATCCGACAGTGTAAGTCCCTTACACATGTCGGATCTTCTGCCTATCTATTGGAAACTGATTCTGTGGATCAGTTCCAAAGATAGAAACAGGGATACGACGGCGTATCAGTAGATACGCCGTTGTATCCCTTTTGTGGATCTGGCCCTATGATCCAACAAAGAAGCAGGATATTTACAATATGGTTAGAAAGTAAGCAGTTGATCCAAAGAACACAGCCCACCTTTAGAAACATATGAAATGGAGGTCACTTTGTTTAGTTCTATATAGCAGTTTTCGCCAATCTTTTGGACCTCACGGACCACTAAACTCACAATTGTGAATCACGTGGACCACTAACATTGATTTGACATGCCTTATACACACAGTGCTCTGACTCTCTGCCCCCTCTGCCCCCGCACTCTGCATTACAATGCTGCCTTAAGCCCCATACACACTATCAGTTTTCCTGCTGGTTTTCTCTTCAGGTTTACCAAAACCATGTAGTACAAGGACCTGCCTGATTGCATTCAAATTGAAACGCTTAAGGTTTGACCTCATATTAGATGGTTTTGGTAAACCTGAAGAGAAAACCATCAGGAAAACTGATAGTGTGTATGGGGCTTTACACAGACTCATCACCGCCTTATGCAGTCATGTCCTCGAGCCCCATGCTCCCTCCCACTGTCTGTGATCTGCAATGTCATTGGAAGTTCTTTCCTTCTTTTCCTCCCACTCTCTGAACTACTCCCGGCGCCTCCCTCTGAGTTCACAGGAGCAGGAATTACAAAGGAGGCATCGGGTATCAACTGTATTGACTGTCAGCGTGAATTGAGAACACTGGAAACAACATTGGCGGTATATATCCACCACAATGTTGATTTGCGGCAGAACCAATAGAGACCACTGGTTGGCGTTGGCTGCTCTATAACATGGTTATCTATATAATAGCAATAAAAAAACTTGTATTACATTATAGATGCAGACCTTTTACATGGTTCAGAAGTGCCTGCTGAAAAAGAAGTGGATAGAAAGAAAACGGAAAGTTCTCCACATATGTCATTTCAGTTTAATGGAAGCACTGTCATTATAATGACATTTTATGTTACCATTTTAAATACAAATATTATTCTGATCCTGATGTAAGTAAGTACGGTAAATAAACTTGTGCTGCACTAGATCACACAGACTTTCTTGTTCAATGTTTTTATTTTTTTAACAATAAAATGTGTTACACAGAAAATAAACAGAGATCAAGGAAAATGCAACTTGAGTGACATTGGGATTGATTTTCTATTGCTGTCCTACCTTGTGGACATCTAAATGGACATTTCGTCACAATTATAAAGCTGTAGATGCCTGACACTAATCTGGCAAAGCAGCCTGGTGTAGGGACACCAGATTCATGGCAATGGTTTGGAGTATGGCTTCCAAAAATCTGCTAGTTAGGTAGTGGTGATTCAATTTTTGTAACTGAGTCTGTATGTGGACTGGTTCCTTTTCAATCAAGAAGATTGATAGCTATGTCATTTGATAGCAAATGACATAGCTATCAATCTTCTTGACTCCAAATTACAGTACTTTGCAGTCTGAAAACATGATTATCAGACGTAAATCCAACGGAGTGCTGATTAAAAGTAAGATAGAATAGTGGCCAAGTGCAGCTGTATTTTTTGTTAACTTTGTGCCTATCCACCACAGTGAACGATTGATGCTCCATGACACATTTAGGAAGTGTCCTCAGGAATTAATAGAGGCTTACATTACTGCATTCCTTTATCTCTGGCTGTTATTCTGATGCTTCAGAAGCAATGTTGTATAATTGGTCCCAGTATAGAGGTAAAAGCGCCTCTCCTCCACATCCAGTCTCCCAAAAAGGATTTAGGATTTTTAGAAGGGCTTACAGTGGAATTTGGAAGCACCCTTTGTAAAAAAAAAAAAAGGTCCTAGATAACCACCCTTAGTTTAGGGCTACACTAGTACTCTTTAGTAAACATTACATTTGAGAGATAAAAATACATCAACACCTAGCCAATGTCCTTTAATTGAAAGAAAGTGCAAAGACCCAATACTAATTTTATTAATGTCCCCCATTTTAATTTAGTGTAATTGAACCTCTGCTCCCTGCATGTATGGGCTGCCACTGGTTATGATACTACTATCAGACTAGTCCCTGATTCTGTTTAGATTCGTTGTATGTACCATTTTTTCATCTGATGCAAATGATCCCATATAAATTTACCTCGGATATGTTTTGTTTTCCTTTCTTTCTTTTCCATTTTGTCCATGTTTTGCTCTTGTGTATATGACAATTTGTGCATTTCTGTTCCACAATTTGAAAATCAATAAAAATCATTGTAAAGCAGAATAGTTCCACATTGTTACAAATATAATGTTTCAACAAAGTTCAAAGCAGAGCTATAGTGCCACATGTGCTATATTACAAATGTTTGGTCACCCTATCTCAAGTATATTTTGATGTGGGTACTTTTATTACTTGTAACTACAAAATGTGTGTACAGTAAAACCTTAGATTACGAGCATAATTTTTTCCAGAAGCACGCTTGTAATCCAAAGCACTCTTATGTCAAAGCAAATTTCCCCATAAGAAATAATAGAAACTCAGGTGATTCCTTTCACAACCATTTATTTATAGGTCTTTCAGTTTATAGTCCATATAAAAAGATTATAGCAATGTGACCAGATTGTGTAAATATGAAATGCCCATCCACAAATGGAAGCCTCCACAAGGAGATTAGAAGCAAAATTCAGCAGGAGCTACAGAGTATAAAAGAGAAGAGAGGCAGCTCTAAGTGTAGAAATATGTTGCTAAATGTTGTACCTTCATTAAATGTAACCATATTGCTACACTTAGAGGCGCCTATCTTCTCTTTTATACTCCGTTGTGACATGACCCTACTTGTATATCAAGACATCGCTTGTATATCAAGTCAAAATGTATTAAAAAATTTAGCTTGCCTTGCAAAACACTCTCAAACCATGGTTTTACTGTATTTGTAAAATAATCTATTGATTTAAATAATTTTAAGTTAAACTCCCGTATGAAGCTAGCCATAGCTTGTATACATTTTGGCTGGCTCCTGATAACCCAGACAAAATTCTCTTAGTGGACGGCCCTGTTTGCACCCTTCCACCCAAAATCCTTCAATTGAAAAATCGATGTTGCCTGTTGTATTGGATGTTCTGAGAGGCACTGGCTGTCAGAATACAATAGCCCAGCAGGGCAATTCATTTATCCATGCTATATGTGGATAGAAAATGTGTTTGATTATTTTCACTCAGCCTACAGTAATAGTGTATAGCCATCTTATAGTTAAATTTAGATTATCACACACCTTCTGTGATGTTCACTGTATGAGCCAACAATAGACCGAGTAAAAAAACAAAGTTAGGCTTTGCTGCCACTCTTGAAGATAGATTTAATCATCCATTATCTTTGTGCTATTTTTCAAATGTTTGTGGTACATTACTGTATTATTGTACATCTGTGTACCTATTCATATTGGTCTGCAATCAAAAATAAACAAGTAGAAGTCAGTTTGTTTAAGTACAAAAATCCTTTTTAAGTCAGCACGACTAAGAAAAACAGTACTTTGTTAACATGAGCCAGTAATCTTCATCGTTAGTCATTTATTGACACACTGATGAAAATGAAAATCAAAGTTAGCTCTGAAGTCATTAGAAAGTGACTGTAGAAAACAAAGGGTAGCCAGGCAGATTTGCTTTTAATTGCTTAGAATTGTCATATACAAATATTTCTCAATCTACCCCATCTTTTGCATTCACACTTGGCAGTCATGATTCCAGGTGTTTTATGTGCTTACCACTAAATTATCACCTAGCGATGAGAATTCATCCCTTCACACAATTGTACAAATCTCTGATAGCTTTGTGTGTATATAACATTTGTATGACCTCCTTTTAGGATTAGTTGTAATGTTACACAAATAAAACATCATGGGCTCTGTCCCAGAAGTTAGCTTAAGTCAACAATAGTGTAAAAAGATTTGATTTTAATTGAAATATTTAGTTTAAGCCTTTGCAAATCTTTAAAGTAATTTTTTAAGGAAATTCTAACATTCTACAGGGCTAAGGGTCTTTTTAACATGTTACCCTGGATTTTCCTGTGTGTTTTTTTAAAGAGGGGTTCCATCCTGTATTAAAAAAACATTAAAAGTCTGCAGCCACAAATACTGTAGCTGCTGATTTTTAATATAAGGACACTTACCTGTCCAGGGAGCCTGCAACGCCGGCACCCGAAGCTGACCAGTCGATCGGCTTCAGGTGCAGGCATCAGCATTCTTACTAAGGGAATCAGGAAGTGAAGCCTTGCAGGCTGTTCCCTACAACTTAGGTCACTGCGGTAACCTTACACGGAAGTAGGATCAGGTACCTGTGTTTGACAGGTATCTGCCTCCCCCAAAGGTGCCAAATGTGGCACCGGAGGGGAGGAAGCAGAAAAACTGAGCTTCCACTCTTGGATGGAACTCTGCTTTAAATGCGTACAAGCCACACGAGGGGGTCAGAATTCTAACTTTTTTTCGATAGTAATTTCGACAGTAATTTTTGTGCATTGATTGCATGCATTTTTCCTCAATGCACATACACTGTACAGAAATTGTTATACAGTGTCCTTACATTGATAAACACAAATGAAAGCAGCTCAATGCAATTCGTGTGAACAAACCCTATGGGGAAAATTTACTAAAAATGAAGCAATCAGAATCTGGTGCAGCTGTGCATTGTAGTCAATCAACTTATAACATCAACGTGTTCAATTAGGCTTTGGCCATAAAACCTGAAAGCTGATTGGTTTCTACGCAGAGCTGCACCAGATTTTGCACTCTCCAGTTTTAGTAAATCTCCCCCCAAATGGTCTGGCTATCAAAATGGACACATTGCAACCAGACAGATTTAAGCTTGTATTCTTCAATCTATAATGAATAAAGTATTGAATTCTCCTCCTTGTGATGTATTAACTAATACAGGTAAATATGTCCCCATTCTGGTTCTACTATTATCAGCTCAGGAGTTATGAAATACACTGAAGTTTTGATTCTTTGGCCAAAAACAGCCAAACAGGGATGCATATTCAGCCATTCCACCAGCTGAGCTACTTATGACAGGTGATGAGTCTAAGGCCCCGTACACACGATAGAATCCATCCGCAGATAAATCCCAGCAAATGGGTTTCTGCGGATAGATCCTTTGGTGTGTACACGCCAGCGGATCTGTTTCCGCGGAGAAATCTCCTCTGGGATGGATTCCAGCAGATCGGATATTTGCTGTGATGCACAACAAATCCATCTGCTGGAATCCATTCCAACGGATGGATCCGCTCGTCTGTACAGACTTACCGGATCCATTCGTCCAAAGGGATTCCCCGCACGCGTCGTAATGATTTGACGCATGCGTGGAATTCCTTATATGACAGCGTCGCGCCCGTCGCCGCGCGACACGTCATCGCCAGAGGATTTCCGCGCGGATTTCAATGCGATGGTGTGTACACTCCATCGCATCGAAATCTGCGGAAATCTTTGAGAGGATTTATCCGTGGAAACGGTCCGCTGGACCGTATCTGCGGATAAATCCTCTCGTGTGTATGGGGCCTAAGACTGGTATGAATATCTGTTAAGATTCTAGTTATTTAAGCCTGAAACCTTGATGATTTTATGATGGCCATTAGAGTGAGACAGAGATGTGTATTGTGTTCATTTCTGTCAAGGCGGTTTTATGAGGGCTAAATCAAAGGATTTACATTTTGCCATGCTTTGTTTTGATGTTGGTTAGTATAGTTAGGTAGTTCTGCTGTGTCTATCAATATGCTGATAAGGATGTTTGGAATGCAGCTAAGAGGTTGTGATTATAGAAGATGCATGTACTGAGGCTATGGAAAGGGAATCACTGCTGTTATATGTCCCTATTTTACAAAACTTTTATGTCTGACTTAGGAAATCTGAACAACATGGCTGCCCTGGGTCCTCTTACGCAGATTTTTTGGGGTGCCCAGTTCACATTATCATCAAGCCTAGTTCTAATCTGATAAAATATTATTTTAAATGTATGTAAAGCCAAAACTTCCAGTTTTGGATAGCGTAGAGAAGCATTGAAACCCTTTACTTTCTGTCTTGGAGGAGCAACAGAAAATAAGGGAAAGTCCACCCAAAGTGAGGCTTATATAAATCTTAATCAGTTTTTCCAATCATAGACAGAATATTTGTCTTTACTAGAAGATTTCCCCTTGCTTCTTGTTCTGGGTAAAAAACTCCAGAAATTTAAGATTTCCAATGGTCACCAATTTAGATAGTGGGGTGAATCTCCCCAACGGGGACAAACGGCAGTTAACTTGGTAGAGGGTCTAACTCCTCACCAATTTTTTTTTTTACCCTTACACACACTTTAAACCCCAACTCCCTTGGGACAGCTGAAGCCCAAGGATTAGTGAATCTTATTCTTCTGCTGAGTAGTGTTGTAACATTTTCCCGGAATGGCAGCCCCTGGCAGCTACTGGCTATTTGTAAATATTCTGTACAATGTCCAAATGTTTTATAACTTTAGTGCAATTTTACTTGTTTTATCAGTTACTGCTAAACCTTTAAAAAAACAAGTCTAATTAATTTCACGTAACTCTAATGCCCCGTACACACGATCGGAATTTCCGATGGAAAAAGTCTGACTTTTTCCCTTAGATTTTCCGATCGTGTGTAGCCCCATTAGAGTTTTTTCATCAGAAATTCCGATGAATTCCATCAAAATTTAGATATAGAACATGTTCTATTTTTTTCCAATGGAATTCCGTCGGAATTCTGATGTGATTTGCCCGGGCAAAAGCCTGATCGTGTGAACGCGGCATTACTTCTTCTGTATATATGTATCCAGTATACCAATACTTGTTGACCCTCACAAAAGATGTGCACCAATTTACCACTGCATAAGATTTAACAGTCTTTATGAATGGATCGTGGATTATATCTTGAATAATATCATTGACTGCAAAGATATTTTATGGGTTATTATGATGTGTAAAAAATATTGAACCGAAAAAGCAAGGGCACCCTTCAGGTTCACTGGGGAATAACTAAAGCATACAGCCGGTGATAGGGAACAAGGGGATCAGAAAACAGCTTGCCCAAAAAAAAAATAAGCCATGTAGGAAATCTTTTAATTTTATGAAATATGTTAAACATAAAACAATTGACAGTACTGTGCTTTTTAATAATACATGAAAATAATACATGAAAAAAAAAATAGTGTTGTTATTCCGAGACATTTCATATTGTTTAAAAATTAGGGGAATTTACTAGGAATGGAGCAGGTAGAATCTGACACAACAGACTGGGTGAGTGCAAATGGAAAGTACCTCATCCTTAATCATTTGTTTATGACACTATTTTGGGCAAGCATATGGACTTTATATGGTGCATAAAGAACTGTTAGACAAAAACTTTTTTTTAAAAATACATCCAAAATCTTTATTCATAGAAAATGCAATCAAATCATATTATGGATTAAAAAGCCTTCCTGTATAGCTTAAGACATATTAGCAGGACATAAAGAATAAAGAAACCAACGGGGTTCCTGACCCATGCAAAATAATTAGAAAAAGGCACAAACAACAAGTGAATTACAATAATAACAATAATAAAGAGCTGCACGTTGTAAAGTGCAACAACACCAGAATTGTGAGGAAAGAAAAGATAACCGTGCTCTAAAGATGTAATTTCAATTACACATTACCACAGTGAATAAAAAAAACATGTAAAGTACTTCAAATATGCACATAAATAAAAAACAATTGAAGTCCATATATATCCCAAAATGGTGAATGGCGTCCTGAGTATAGGAAAGATCCCTCTCCACCAGCATGCAGTCACACAATGCACTCACCGAACTTAATTGACCCCTATTACAGGGAGTAAATTGACGCATATATGGAAAACCCAAGATGTCACACATGAAGTCACAGAGATGTTTGCCTTCCATTCAAAACTCCAGTATTGCCGTATAGATATAGAGAGGGAGAGGAAAGAGCACTCTCATAGTGTAGTATTTTGAGTAGTTTATTTAAAAAAAGGTTATATTTCACTTACATATAATGAAGAACAGCATATAAAATGTAGGAACCGCCGGTTTTTGCTCCACCTGCATTTCAGCTGACCGAAAATTACGTATCTCAAGAACACTACCCAATGTCGTTTCGTCAGCCCACGTCTGACGTCATCAGGACATGATTGTCTAGTTCCTTCTAGTACATCTTTAGTGCCTCCAAAACGATTTCATACATGAATCGTAGGATTTCCAAGGGAGTTTTTTTTCTCTACACGTTTCACAGACACTGCTTCTTCAAGAGAGAGGGAGGGTCCTGATATAATTAAAACATAAATGCATTAATCAAAGTTTGCATGAACATATATAGTACATAACAGTAATATGCAGTTGTTCGAAATGTGTTAGACACCGTTCTTGATAGGTGGGACCAATTAGCTGGGGTCATTATATGCCTTATCTTACATTTTTTTTGTGACATAATACCGACATGAGAGTTTAACGTAAAGACAACATACCATGTTTCCAGTAATTGGTGCTGGTGTCAATAGTGGTCAAATGGACTCATATTAGGGAGCTGCGGTGGCTCAACGCGATTGGCACTGCGCTGACAAGCCATTCACCTCTGCAGCTAGGGGTTCGGATCCCGGTCTCGGCTACATGTGAATTGAGTTTGGTGGTCTCAGCCCGGCTCCCGGTGGGTGTGCTATGCGAGGTAAGCCTGCGCTTAGTACGCCCACCCCCCTCCCACAAAAACCACCACACTTACACGCACTCAAAATTGGGTTAACATGCACGCACTTTGACCACGCGGTCTCTAAAAAGAGAGGCGAAGGACTAACGGGGCTGGTTGAGGTTGAGCGGGCTAGATCCTCTCACTCCCTTATAGGGAGTCCCTCTGCCCCGTTGGGCTTCAAAGCGGAGCAGGTAGGGCGGGATGTGTGGGAGGACCCCCTCACGCACCCACCATTGCCACCCGGGGCATGGAGAAAGGTGGAAGATTGCCTCTGGGGGAGGCCTGCCTACTCCCAACTCCTGCAGTCCGGCTCCTCTCTCGAGTACACGCACAAAATACACTTAAAAAAAAAAAAAATGGACTTGTATTAAAACTTCAGACTCTGTCTGTACCCAGTGCTCCAATCCCTACATATCGTCAAATCAAGTGGGACGATACGTAGGGATTGGCGCACCGGATACAGAGTCTGAAGTTTTAATACGAGTTTGGCGCTCGTGGCACACATCCAGCTGCGATCAGTATCTCTGTTAGCTGTTTGGACAAGCAGCCGTGAGGTGAGCTGCCAGCACACTCAAAGGTGTCATCACTGAAGATTTCATTTGTGCACATTGCATTTTTGGTGGAGGTGTTTTATCTAGACACTGTTCTGTGGAGGAATTAATCCTGGACTGATTTAATCCTTATTTATGGAGAGGACTTTATCACATGTGTGATTTCTGATAGTTTTGCACTTTTTTTTTACACTTATTTTATGCTAGTTTTGGTGTTTGTATATGTAGTAGCCATTTTACTATGTATTTTCACTGTAAAATCTTTACAGGATTATAGGCGTTTGTTCACTTTCATCTGTATTGTTCATTGTAGTATCATCAAATACCTTTTTATTTTTTTTCTCTCACTGTTTAGTTCACCCACCATCCCTTTACTTTGCATTCCCTTTTCACTTCCACCTTCCCATTCCCTCCCCCACAGCGCAGCTACCATACTTCACATTAATTGCAATGATTGTTAAGTGGGATATCCCACAGTTCTTCCATAACAACAGATATGTCTGAACTGCCCAGTCCCTGAACATTCTAAAATTAAAAAACACAGAAAAAGAAAAGGAAAATAAATGGAAGGGGGAACACCAAGTTCACTTAAAGATAAAGAGGGAATCTAATAGTTTTTTATACACCATATAAAGGCCATATGCGAGAACCTGGAGTAGCTGTGCACAGCAACCAATCAGCTTCTAGCTTTCATTTTCAAGGCTTAACTGAACAAGCCAAAGTTTAAAGCTGATTGGTTACTATGCCTAGCTGCCCCAGATTCTGTCTCAGTTTTAGTAAATTTCACAATTGTATTTTTCTAAAACAATTGTGTTTTAAATGAACTGAATTATCTTTAATTATCTGATCTCAACATGCGTTCTGTTAAAAATCAAACAAACAAGTAAGTTAATGTTTTCACAAACATACAACATTCCTCAAATACCAGCTGGTTTTATTTTCTAATGGACATCTTTAACTGCTTATTTTACCCTGTACAATTCCGTAATTTCTGTAAACACATTTCACTCATGTCTAAAGATGCAAAACATAAACACTTTTTCCCCTACACAACCTAGCTTGTGTTTTATGTAGATAAACAAAAGCAAAGCACACATTTGGCAAAAAAAAAGTATTCTTTGAATTAATCATTGTTCTCAAACACTGTACAATATTGGTTTGACAGAGAAATATGTAATTAATCAAATCCAGATTAAATAACATATGGTGGCTTTAGGTGTTGGAAAACACCTTGCTATCCTGTGATTTTGCGTTGGTGGATATCTATATTGAAACTGTCAAAAGAAGTACAGGAAGTGGTTTCCACTAAAATTCATAGCTTTTTCTGTTTAAATATATTCACATAAGATAAGGAAATTAGTGTAATTGTCCACACAAGTTTATTTAGAATATATAAAACCATTTTCGTGGATTAATCATGATCTCGATTCAACCCCCCCACACGATCTTAATCCAGCATTTTCACGATTCATGTAACAAGTGCAGAGCAGTTCCCTGCTCACAGCTGTCAAAAAAAGCCAGAAATATTTATCAACAACAGTGCTCAGTTGAAAGAGAGATAAAAAGAAACATTGTATCTTTCTGTTCATTTACAGATCAAAGGGATGAACTTTGTTCTGTAAATTAAGTCAGTTTAAAGCAACCTTGTCAAGTTTATTTTTTATTTTTAATAAATTGTTCCTCTATTTAACTCTAATCTAAAATTAATTATTATTTTCTGCTGATTGTTTTGTTTTTTTAAATTTACTTCTATTTTATAAAACATTTTTATTTCTTTACACATTTAATTTCTTTAAATGTTATTGAAGCAAATAGTATTATGTTTTATTTTATTGCCATCTTGTTTGATAATCTAATGTTCAGGGGTTGCAAATCTTTGAAAAAAAAAAAAAAAAAGTTATTCAGAATTGTGAGAGAATCGTAATCTTTATTCTAAGCAAAAAAATTGTGATTCTCATGTTATCCAGAATCCTGCAGCTCTACTGTCTGCACTCCCTGATAGACAACTTTTAGGACATAAGATATACCCTCCCCCCAACCTTTTGCTTACAGTAATACCTTACACCAGTGGTTCTAAACCCTGTCCTCAAGAACCCCCAACAGGCCATGTTTGTAGGTTTTCCTTTATCTTTATTTTGCACAGGTGCTTTAAATCAGAGTCAATAGCTTGGTATTTTGGACAGCTATTTTATCTAAGAGAAATTCCCAAAACATGGCCTGTTAGAGGTACTTGAGGACAGGGTTGAGAACCACTGCCATACACGACACATCTACCACAAGCTCTGCAGTTGTTCACTCTAGCTGTATCCAGTTTCTTGATTATCTGTTTTACAAATCAGTGCAATGCTGCCCACTCTGAAACAGCTGATTTCAGCATAATTGGGTGAGTTAGGCTGGCCAAAGTTTATACAGTTTTCTCGTGCAATTTTCCTTTAGATTTACCAAATCCATATAATATAAGATCAGCCTAAACACTTTCCAATTTTTATGCAATCAGGCAGGCTCTTGCACTACACAGTTGAAGGTAAATCTAAAGTAAATTGAATAAGACAATTGCATAATGTAAGGCAATATATGAGAACAGGGTTCTTACATTTCATCAGGTCTGGATTGTGGTTAAGGTACATCGGAAGCACCTAGGGTGTGGGGGATTTGTGTAATTTGTAAACCATAATCTCACAGCATGTAGAATACAATACAATATTTGTTATGAAATTGACATGTGTTGCTATTAAAATCTGTAGTGACAGGGGGCAACCCCCGTTAAAGTGGCCTGGTTGGGGGGGGGGGGGCGGTTTCAAACAACTGAAATCTGCCATTTTTATACCACATTTGTGCTAATGGAATAGCATAAATAATATAACATTTATTTTAAATAAAAAAAAACTTAAGAGGGAAAGTAAGGAATGTGGATATGCAAGCAGGGCCCTTTCAAGAAGCAAATTTTGAATGTGGGTCCCAAATGCTTATTGCACCTTTTGTTGCCAATCTGTTAAGTAAAAAAAGATAATTTGGGCCAGGATAGGACGGGCACTTTCAATACTGGAGCAAGAAACACAGATGACTGAATCAAAGAACTTAAAGCAGTAGTAAACTCTGCCACTCAAATAATGGAAATATAGCTAGTACACAAAAGCTTATTGAGTGAGTGAGTGAGTGAGTAACTTGTATAGCGCTAACAAATGCGAACTGAATCGCCTCAAGGTGCTTTTTGTCCAATTTCATCCAGGTCCTTCAGAAGAATTTGGTGTTAAGTTTTTTCCTGAAGGCCCAATGGTTTTCTTCCATGCGCATGTTCGTTGGTAGAGCGTTCCATAGCTGTGGTCCTTGGACTGCGAATGTTCGTTCTCCTTTAGATTTGTAGCGGGACTTGGGGATGTGGAGGAGATTTTGATTAGTTGATCGGAGTGCCCGATTAGGGGTGTAGTGTTTTATTTTCTTGCATAAATATTGAGGCGTGTTTCTTTGTGTGCATTTGTGGGTGAGGCAGAGGGTCTTGAATGTAACCCGATCCTTTACGGATAGCCAATGGAGTGTCCTTAAGGCCGGGATTATTAAATCATGCCACCTAATTAATTATCCCCCTGTGATTTTTTGCACCTTATTTTGAGTTTTATGCTTCCTGTCCAAAGTCAGCACCATGTTATCTGCTGTCTTCCGCATCTATACTGTGTTACTTCCTCCCTTCCTTGCAGTAATGACCGAAATCTCGCACATGGGTTAGAGTGATATGTGATGTACGGTCTCTCCTCTATGCTTTTGCCGTGATCAGCGCCAATGTTTACACCCCCTTGTGATGTGGCAAGTCACATGGGGTGTTTTTAGGAAGGTGTGTATGGGGCTGTTCTCTTTCCGGATTGCAGTGCGCAGAGAGTGGATAACACAAGCACTGCATCAATGAAAAAAGCACTAAAAGAATAACATGGGAGGCAAGAGGAAGAGGGTCTGAACCAGGGGCGGACTGACCATTGGCGGACTGCCCGAGGGCCCCATGCCACTAGGGGCCCCCATCAGGGTTTCCAGGCTCAATAAAACCAAGGACAATATGTAGAAATCTGTGTTTTTTAACATCTTTCCCTGATATGTCCAAAACCAACATGCTTTTGATGTGAAAATCCTAAAATTTTAGCTGCCCTGCCTCTGCACTGCCTTCTGGCGTGGTGGCCATTTGTAAGCCCGTGGGCCCCATAATCTTCTTTTTCCCGGGGGCCCCATGAGTTGTCAGTCCGCCCCTGGTCTGAACAGACTATGTCAATAGAAAGAGGAGCCATTAGTGGTAGCACAGGACATTGCTTGCTGGTAACAGCTGACTGGCAGGATAAAGAAACTGGAAAACATGCAGAAATGTAACATGATTGCAGAGTAATTGAGTAGATATGGTGAACTAGGCATATATACACATAACAATTACAAGGTATGTAGAAGGTTAGTCAGAGAAGCTTAAAAAAATAAAGGTAACCAAACTGAAAGAAGAAACGTCAGCCATACCATGTAATGGTAAAACAAAGACCACAGAGAACCAGACAGAAAACCATCTAGAATGCAGGGACCAAACAACACCACAACAAAGCAAATTGAAGATGACGCACACTGAGCTCACAGGGAAACCAGAGTAGCAGGCTGAGAGGCTGGATTTGCATACTTTAGTCAGAGACCAAGGTTTGAGAACTATAGTAACAAGTATAAATATAATAGGTAGTATTGCGAGCAACTAGAATACAATCTGAGTAATATATGCAAGCAGCAAGTAACACACTCCCAATATAAATGTGCAAATAGAACTCAAAACAAATAATGCTGAGCTGCTGTTGATAAATGTATCCAATCATTCAGTGTCTCAATTCTCCTGTGCCAATATGAGTGCCATCATATTATCATATGAATAAACAATAATATAATACAATAATATAATACATCCATGTATATTTCTTCTTATAATTATATAAATCCCATGCTTAAGTTGATTCCTTTTTCTACACCTAGACCTTCCCTATTTTTTCCTTACCCATTGATTGCCTAAACAAAATAAAGACTGACAATTTTGAAAAAAAAATTCATCCGGTTAGACCAATATGTATTCTGACACATATATTTGGTTTAAAAAAATGCGATACGCATATATTGATTGGTTTGCGCAAAATCTATAGCGTCTACAAAATAGGGGATAGTGTAATTTTTTTTATTGTTTTTACTAATAATGGTGGCGATCTGTGATTTTTAGCAGGACTGCAACATTGCGGCGGACAAATCTAACCCCAAGTGACACATTGAGTCTGCCAGACCCTCGGAAGCACTCCCGCGGCGCGCAGTAGGCATGCACCGCCGGCGAGGTGTGCCCAAAATACCACATGCACGGACCCGAGCCGCCTTGCCGCAGTATATATGCGGAAGGTGGTCGGCAAGTGGTTAAACTGCAATACTGCCTACTGGCTCAAATAAATATATATATTTTTAAAATCTGTTCACTTTGCCAATATATGGTAACATTTTAACTTCATATTTCTTATTATCTAAATCCAATTCTCTGAACTGAGAAATTTAAAGCAATGCTGTCCAACAAAAAAATCTGCTGGCCATCGTCTAAACTATTTTCACTGTATTATTTTATATGCCTAGCACTTAAAAAATTTTAAATGTTAAAAAAACATGCTACGTTTATGTAGTTTTTAATCATTTTATTGCTACACTAATGTCTCATTAATTAGTTAAATGAAGTTTAGAAACACATGTTCTTATTAAAATGATTTTAATACCAAAGTTTACTTACTCTTAGTTGGCAAATGTTCAAATGCTTGAATATGGCTAAATCTGAACGATATGAAGCTGGAAACTGGAACTTGGCATTCATTTACAAACAAACAATCTTCGGGAATACTACAAACCACATTATGTACACTTCTTTGTAATCTTCAGCCAATAGGCCATCAAAGGAATATTTCTCAGGTTTTATGAATTCCTCTACTTTAGGTGTCAGCAGGAGAGACACCAGCTTCTCTGTTGGGATGACTACACCTTCCATTCGCACAACTTTTTGTAGAAGGGGAAAAAAAAGAACCATGGAATAGGGGGAGCCAAGAGCGTGTGTATTTTAGAGCCTGCGCCGATGGGCAAATGCAGTACACTTTTGACTTCAGTTTGAGACACTTCTAAGATCATTCAAATTCAGTGTGGGTACAGTTGATCAGCAGCTGTCTTGCATTTGACCTGCTTCAGCTGCATTTCTATAGATTTGTATAGAAGGAGATGCAGCTATGAAGATTAACAAAAGCCTGTCAACACCGACTTTTATAGTGTGAAAGTGTATGAGTGTCATCAGAAATATATGATTTTATAAGAGGACATCGGTAAAAAAGAGCATACATGTGACTATGTGCACATAATATCATACTTCCGTGTTTCTATGACAGCATGTATGTTAGAGCTGCACGATTAATCGTAATTTTATCGCAATCTCAAATCACCCACCCCCCCTCGATCTCTGGCCTGGAATGCCTTGATTTTTCGGGTCTCCCCCCTGATGTAGACTGGACCGAGGAGACCGTCGGAACCAGCATGGAACTCAAATGGCGGCGATATCGGAACTGACGTCAGCAGCCGGAACTGACGTCAGTTAGTAGAGACTGATGCTGGATGGATGCCTGGGCGTGAGCGGTACCATGTCCTCTTAGCCGCGAAACACCGCAGTGAGTCCAGCATTGATCCGATGGCCGATGCCAGGCATTTTCCAACAGAATGTGAGCACATATTTAATCATATATACTATGCAAATATATTACTGTACTTACTGCTTGCCTGCTGCTGATTGATTGATATACCCCGGACAGAAAGAAAGCCCATGACATAGGAGGGGGTAATCTCAGTCTTCCCTATGTCACCATGCTGCACACCACCCACAGTCATCTACATTTAAAAATGGTTAATTCAAAAAAGAAAAATTTACCGTATATCAAAGTTAAACTCAAAAAATAAAAAAATGTATGGATGTATGTAGATAATATATACATCCATACATTTTTTTCTTGTTGAGTTTAACTTTGATATAGATTTTTCTTTTTTTAATTAACCATTTTAAAATGTAGATTTGTAGGTGGTGCATGGTGACATAGGGAGGACTGAGAGATTGTTTTTCGAATCATGAGAGAATCGTGATCAGTATTCTAAGCAAAAGAATCGTGATTCTCATTTTTCCCAGAATCGTGCAGCTCTAATGTATGTGTGTGTTTAGCTGAGTACAAATATTTAGTATCAAAGTATCCATGTGGTTGTATGCTATGCGGCCTAATATTCCCAGGGTACAGTGATTGAAGGTCTGACGTTATCAAAGCGGAATTAAACTCAAATCAACGGCAACTATTTTTATTCCTAATGCTGCTAGCCTTTGTAAGTAGATATGAAGGTATATTCAATTTGATTTTATTTTTATATATATTTATTCAGTTGCTTTCTAGTTTCTGGCCTGGGCCAAAATTTTGCTAAACATCCCAGGATTCTTCATTTTTTTCATTTCAGCTAGTGGATGGGAGGAGGGACTTTCTCAGCTAAGAACGCCCTCCTGTCTGCATGCCTGAGCTAAGAGCAGATTAATTGCAGGAAATAAATGCTACATGAATAATCTGTCCTTACTCAAGATGCTAGGGAATAGTATTTCAAAGCGGTTTCTCAACAAAATAAAGAATGGAGACATGGATGGATGTGTGCGATTGTTTTAAATATTAAAAATTAACTAAATAGCATTTTCAGTTTGTAGAGTTAAGATACAGATAGTTCTCCTTTAACCACCCCCCATATTGCTGCCCAAAGACCAGATCACTTTTTGCGATTCGGGACTGCGTCCCTTTAACTGCCAATTGCGTGATCGTGCGACATGGCTTCCAAACAAAATTGGCGTCCTTTTTTTCCCACAAATAGAGCTTTCTTTTGGTGGTATTTGATCACCTCTGCGGTTTTTATTTTTTGCGCTATAAACAAAAATAGAGCGACAATTTTGAAAAAAAATAATATTTTTTACTTTTTGCTGTAATAAATATCCCCCAAAAATATATAAAAAAAACTTTTTTTTTCACCAGTTTAGGCCGATACGTATTCTTCTACATATTTTTCGTAAAAAAAAATCGCAATAAGCGTTTATTGATTGGTTTGCGCAAAAGTTATAGCGTTTACAAAATAGGGGGTATTTTTATGGCATTTTTATTAATATTTTTTTTTTACTAGTAATGGCGGCGACATTATGGCGGACACTTCGGACACTTTTGACACATTTTTGAGACCATTGGCATTTTTATAGCGATCAGTGCTATAAAAAAATGCATTGGATTACTATAAAAATGCCACTGGCAGTGAAGGGGTTAACACTAGGGGGCGAGGAAGGGGCTAAGTATGTTCCCTGGGTGTGTTCTTACTGTGGGGGGGTGGCCTCACTAGAGGAAATCACTGATCTTCTGTTCATACGTTGTATGAATAGAAGATCAGCATTTCCCCCCCTGACAGGACCGGGAGCTGTGTGTTTACACACACAGCTCCCGGTCCCCGCTCTGTAACGAGCAATCGCGGGTGCCTGGCGGCGATTGCCCCCGCTGGGCACGCGCACGGGACTCAGGCGCGCGCCCCTAGTGGCCTGCGAGAGAGCCGACATAGAGCTACGAGCTCTCGCGCAGGGGAGCCAACCTGCCGCCGTAAAATGACGGCGGCAGGTCGGCAAATAGTTAAGATACAAATTTTCAAACTACTAGTATGTTTTGAAGCATACATCTTTAGTAGTACAAACTGCCAATAAAGGGTGACTAATTAAATGCTAAACTATCTGTATATTTGTAACTAATCCATATTTATGGACATTCTTCCCTAGTGTAACTGTCCCATCAATATGCACAGGGATAATACCTGGCTTCCCATTGTGTAAGTAAGCCAGCAGAACACTAAACGGCATTAGAGATAGTAGGTTAAGATACAAAGGTTCCACATCCAATATCCAATATAACTGAATGATTTTATCAACAAAAGAAAAGTAACAGAGTTTTGAGGTCCCCAAACAATACAACTAATATTAGTAAAAGATCTATCAATTATATTAATATCACTTTAAATAAGTACATAACATGGTTTAATAAATGAAATCACCATAGTGCTTTAATCCCACATTTAATGCCATTCAGCACCTACTAGCGTTCTCTATATCATTTCAAATGATTCTTGTGCTCCAGAAATGTTGAATATCTTCATTACATATTGTATTACCTGTAAGCAACTCTAGAAATTAGGATTTTGTTAGAGAAACAGAGCTGTTAAGGGAAAGCATTTTAGACAGCAAGTAACAAAACACAAACAAGTCTCTTGTTTGACAAGCAACAAGTGAAGGACAAGGAAACTTTAAAATTGATCGCCAGATTCTTAGGACAGCACTGTTATAATACAAAATGCTGGTATTTACTGTCCAATGATACTATTGTCACTAAGTACAGTAAAACTTTGGATTGCAAGCATAATTTGTTCCAGAAGCATGCTTGTAATCCAAAGCACTTGGATATCAAAGCGAATTTCCCCATAAGAAATATTGGAAACTGAAATGATTCGTTCCACAACCATTTATTCATAAGTCCTTCAGTTTATGTCCATATAAAAAGATTATAGCAATGTGTAACCATATAATGTCCATCCACAAATGAAAGCCTCCACAAGGGGATTAGAAGCAAAATCCAGCAGGAGCTACAGAGTATAAAAGAGAAGAGAGGTGCCTCTAAGTGTAGCAATATGGTTACATTTAATGAAGGTACAACATTTAGCAACTCACATGGTTGATGATTAAAAGAGGGACATCTAAGTATGCAGGCATCCGGGGTAAAGCTGTCCACATAGACCATCCCCCACGCCGCCGGCTCTCACCGCTGTCAGTCTGCAATCATGAGCAGGAAGACAACCCTGCAGTAGAGCGATCTGAAAGCGTAGCTTGAAGCACTCGTGAAGCGCTACATGGAAGGGATGATGTTGATGGCAGTGAGGAGAATGGTCTATGTGGACAGCTTTACCCCGGATGCCTGCACACTTAGATGTTGTACCTTCATTAAATGTAACCATATTGCTACACTTAGAAGCTCCTCTCTTCTCTTTTATAATCAGTTGTGACATGATGCTACTTGTATATCAAGACATTGCTTGTATATCAAGTCAAAATGTATTAAAAAATTTAGCTTGTCTTGTAAAATGCTCTCAAATCAGGTTACTCTCAAACCAAGGTTTTACTGTATATTAAAGATTATCCCAAAATTGGATACAGGTGGTACATGTCCATTTAGGATAAGGTGACAGAGCCACTATGTATGTAAAATTAGAGGGGAACCTTGCTCTACACAAGGGACTTTTAGACTTGACAAATGCACATGATGTTCATGGGTATGGGAGTGCACCATTGTTACATTACCTACTAATGCATTGTTTGAACCTAAACATTATGTTGGTTGCACACAATGGAGACCTGCAAGTGTGAAGCACAATAAGACAGTTTTGAGGCAGAATATATGACAACTGTTGACTCCGGTCAGTAGGCATGTGCGTCTGAAATACAGTTTTTAGGATACCAGAGTGTCACTGGGGTTGATTTACTAAAACTATATAAATCAGGTACAGCTCTGTAGAGAAACCAATCAGCTTTCAGTTTGTTTTTGTCAACGCTTAATTGAACAAGCTGAAGTTAGAAGCTAATTGGCTACCATGCACTGCTGCACCAGATTACGCACTCCCAAGTTTTAGTAAATCAACTCCACAGAGTGTTGCAACGAAAGGTGAAATGGTTACAGACTTTGGAAGCTACCCAAGCTTCAGGTCACAATGACATCCTACAGTATCTTTGTTATAAATTACACCCCTATAAATTGGCCCTGCCCCCAACTCTATTAAGGCAGGCCTTAGACGGTGGGTTGCAGAAAATAAATTTGCATGGTTCCCCCATAAACACAGACAGTGTTGATAGGGGGTTCCCCTACTGCTGAGTAATTGTCTTCTCCCAGTGGGAGGGGTGGGAGCAGATGTGGAAGCCGTCCCGCCAGGTGAAGACAGTGATTATCGATAGCGGCTATAGCTGCCGCTTGTTATAATCATAAGCGAATCTGGCAGGCTGGTTGTACCCAAATTGATTGATCAATCAGCTTGGTACATTCAGCCTGTCCATTAATGGTTAGAATCTCGGCCAGTTCATGCTGAATTGCTGGCCTAAGTGATGTATAAAATAGGCTTTACTGCTATATTATGGACATATGGACCCAGGGTAAAAAGAATGTGATAATATCTAATGTTGATTTTGTGAGGTTATGAGCCCATACCTACTGGGAGATATCTTCAGAAATTGTTTTCTTTAATGGTGTATATGTGATCCTGCTTTAATATGCCGATAAGATCATATATATGGAAAAGAAAATGTTAACCTATCATCGCCGAGGATGTGGTTAACCAATGTAATAAAAATGTCTTCATTATTATATAAATAAGAATTGTATTACATAATTGTCTTTTTAATGTATATGTTAGACATTAGTATATATAAGACAATAGTTGTCTTTTTAAAGTATATGTTATGTAATGTTTGTTGTGGCTCTTGGGGAAGCAGAATGGTACACTGGAAGTTCCCTGGTGGAGCAGGTATGCCTGTAAGGGGTAGTTAACAATTGAGCCCAGGGGGTCTCTTTTGCCCAGACAGGTGCATGAATCTGTCAGTGCCTGAAACAGAGATTGAAGTGTCCATACTTGTGGCTTCCTTGGGAGCTTTTTTTCCCTGGGTTCGACACAGGGATATTTTTAGTGATTATGATTCTTTGAGTTTTTAACTTATTGAATTATGTATGTAAATTTGGAATATATAAGCACATGATAGAAAATAAGTGGTATATAGAACACTAGTTGGAGCTGGATGAGATTCAGTCTCTGATTGCGAGCATATATTTTAAATCAAGTTATTTACTTTTTAACCACTTGCCAACCGCCGCCTGTAGATATACGTCGGTAGAATGGCACAACGCAAAGCCTGTACGTTGCTTTGAATTTGCCACTGTGCGGGCGCACGCACTTCGTGAGCGTGCCCGCAGGTTCCGCGGACTTGATGTCCCCCCACAGTTAGAATAACTCGGCCTAAACTGAGGATTTAAAAAAAATAATAATAATTGGGATATTTATTATAGCAAAAGTAAAAGATATTGGGGGTTACTTACTAAAGGCAAATCCACTTTGCACTACAAGTGCAAACTACAAGTGCAAAGTGCACTTGAAATTGCACTGAAAGTGCACTTGGAAGTGCAGCCGCTGTAGATCCGAGGGGGACATGCAAGGAAAATAGAAAACAGCATTTTAGTTTGCACATGATTGGATGATAAAATCAGCAGAGCTTCCCCTCATTTCAGATATACCCTTCAGATTTACAGCGACTGCACTACCAAGTGCACTTTTAGTGCAATTTCAAGTGCACTTTGCACTTGTAGTGCAAAGTGGCTTTGCCTTTTGTAAATAACCCCCATTGTGTTTTTTTCAAAATTGTCACTCTTTTTTTGTTTATAGGGCAAAAAATAAAAACTGCAGAGGTGATCAAATACCACCACAAGAAAGCTCTGTTTGTAGGGAAAAAAGGACGTCAATTTTGATTGGGTGCAACATCGCACGACAATTGTCAGTTAAAGCGACGCAGTGCCGAATCGCAAAAAGTGCTCTGGTCAGGAAGGGGGTAAATTCTTCTGGGGCTTTAAGTGACATTAATAAAATAGCTTGATCCGTTGTTTCGTTGCTTAAATACTCAGAATTTGGGTCTTAACTAGCTTTTAAACCCTCTATAGCAATGTAAAATATAACTTTGTCCTAGTAAATGTATGTGTGTGGGGGTATAAAATATATACATTCATTGAATTGTGTTATTAGTATACAAACATTCCATCGTTGTTAGAGTATACAAATGGAGAGGACAAGGTGCTTACACTAAACTGCGCATTGAATTGTGCATTGGGGAATCCCCCCCTATTTAAAACATTATGAAATACTTACCTTGAAACGAGGTGTGAGGAACTTACCTGGTCCACGCCGAGGGAGATGTCATCTTGCCTCGGCATGTCTTCCGGGTATCGCCGCTGCAGCACTGTGATTGGCTGGAGCGGCGATGTCGTCACTCCCGCGCATGCACGCGGGAGACTTCTCCCTGGATCTCCGATGCGCATGAGCCGCTGCAGTCAGCGGCGCATTGCGCGGGGAATATCTCCTAAACCTTACAGGTTTAGGAGATATTCTTTATACCTACAGGTAAGCCATAATAAGGCTTACCTGTAGGTAAAAGTGGTAGTACAGAGTTTACTACCACTTTAAGTGGTTATAAAGGCAGAAGTTTTTTTTATCTTAATGCATTCTATGTTTCTGAAATGGTGTTGACTTTGTGCAGCCATTTTACAAATGGTGTTTGGTGCATTATATTAGAAGATAATGTTTAGTGTTACATGATATGTTTTCAAAAGGTGTATGATTCTATGCATAGATTTGGAAAGGATGGCAAAAACTTGCAGCTTGAAAATATAAATATGAGCCAGGGAACAAGGATCATGCTATGAAAAGAAAGGACCATTGTTGAAGACTTTTTAATAGATGGTCCTCATATGCACCTCAACATAATCTGAGCTGTGTGTATACACAGGTATTTTTTTTTCAGGAGTACAATTCCTTACCCTTATGTTGTAGGAACTTCTGATCCAATAAGCACTGTACTCTTTGTACTGTTAGGATAGACTAAGCCTGCATTACAGTAATTGGTGCCACTTGGCAGTGTACCATTAACACTTCCAGCCAAATAAATGGGCATGCTGAAATTGGCATGATGTAGAAGAACTGTTTGCTAAGACTATTGGCGTTTATTTAGGATCTGAGCAGACTTTAGCTCCAGATGTTCTGTTTCAACATACACAGTGTTAATTGACATAGTTTGTTGTCATAGATGAAGTCATGTTAAATAACTTCATCTATAACTTCATCATCAGACTGTTTTCATCAGACGAACCGATCGTGTGTACGCGGCATAAGTCTGTTGTTTTTTCACAGAATAAGCTCTCCAGCAAATTATTATTTTATTATTATTATACAGGTTTTATATAGCGCCAACAGTTTACACAGCACTTAACAAAATAAAGGCAGACATTACAGTTACATTGCAATTTGGTACAAGAGGAATCAGTGAGCCCTGCTCATTAGAGCTTACAATCTAAAAAGAGAGGGTCAATTGATACAAAAGGTAATAGCTGTGGGGGATGAGCTGATGGAGGAAGTAAAACAGTGTTAGTTAGAAGCAGGATAGGCTTCTTTAACCTCCCTGGCGGTATGATTCTGTCTGGAATTACGTACCAAAAGCGGTACAATTATTTTGCAAGGAAATTTGGCGTTTTATACTGTAGGTCTGTAATTTTTAGGAATAACTCACTTAAATCTGACCAAACAAGAGTCTAGTAGGCATCCCGGGTATGATTTTTAAAAAAAAACAAAATTATAAATTATAATATAATAAATAATTATAAATAATTATAACAAATAATATAATTATAATAAAAATTATTCAATAATGTAATCAACTCAAAATCACTGAAATTTGCTCAGTTGCAGAATTGTCGCTGTCATTACTTTTATTTTTTTATGGCGTATTTCCCCACAAATTGCTATCGCACAATTCTGCAAGTGATTATAATTTATTATCGCTGTTTTCTAGCTGCTCTAAAACTATTTTTGACATAAAGGGACACTTTTGGACAATCTACAGTTTTCAGGCAGAAAGAACAGTTTTTATTATACATAAGAACATGTAGGGCACTGGGCAGACCACTAGGGACAAAGGGGATGTGTATTTTTTACATACAGTACTGTAACCTATAAGATTACAGTACACTGTGTGTATTGTGTTTATTTACTTTTTTGAATTTGGTGCCGTTCTCCGCCCCGTGCGTCGTAACGTCGCAGGGAACTGAGATCGGCGGCACACGGGGACACTGTGAATCGAGCGAGGACCCGCTCGCTCACACAGCGGGGATGCATCGCAGGATCCAGGGACAAGGTGAGTAACTTGTCTGTGGATGCTGCGAGCAGGTAAGCCGCGCCGCTGCACACTCTGCACAGCTACCCCGAGCGTGACTCGGGGATACCGATCGCAGCATGAAAAAAACAGTCCGAGTCACGCTTGGGGATACCGCCAGGCAGGTTAAAGAGAAGAGTTTTCAGGGGTCATCTAAATATGGATAGATTAGGGCACAGTCGGACAGATTGGGGTAGGGAGTTCCAAAGGATGGGAAAAGCTCTGGAGAAATCCTGGAGGCGAGCATGGGAGGAGGTGACAAGGGAGCTAGAGAGCAGGAGGTCAAAGTTAAAGTAGAACTATAGGCAAAACTTTTGATAGTGCAAGGGAGGGTTAGAACCCCTGTCAGATTTTGTTCACCATCTGTGCTCCATTGCAAAAATAGAAAAAAGGTTGGGACTTTACAAGTTCCCGAAACCTCCTCTCAGAATGATCCTCCATACACAATCATAAATTGAAAAGCTCAATTTTATTGCACAATTCATTAAAAATCTATCTAATGTTTGATGATAGACACACCTTAAAACATAATAGATCATCACAGCTCATTATAGTACCAAAACCCAAAGATAGTAATTTCTCCCCAAGTAAGTGTATAATGGGACCCATATCAAATATTTGATCACACTATATATGCACAGAACACTTTATTTTGTCACATTAGGGAAGAACAACACAAACCGACAAGTTTCACCTTGTCGGCTTCTTCAGAGGATTGGAGGGGGAACGATAGAATAAAGTTGCTGGACATGAAAGAAATATAGATACACATAACATACATCCAAAATACATATATTCATAACATATTCTTTTGAATACAAAATATTTGTTTGTTGTGTTGTTCCTCCCTAATGGGACAAAATCATGTGTTCTGTGCATATATAGTGTGATCAAATATTTTGTATGGCTTCCATTATACACTTTCTTGGGGAGGAATTACTATTATCGGGGGTGTTTTGGTACTATAATGAGTTGTGATGATTTCTTATGTTTTTAAGGTGTGTCTATCATCAAACATTAGACACATTTTTAATGAATTGTGCAATAAAAAATTTAATTTATGATTGTGTATGGAGGATCATTCTGAGAGGAGGTTTTCGGCGCTTGTAAAGTCCCAACTTTTTTCTATTTCCGCATTTCTTTATTTTGGGGATGTGATGCCAATTTTTCAACTTAGCTAATGTCTTTGTTGATTTCCCTTCACTTCCTGTCCCATTGCCAAACAGGAAGTGAGAGGAAATTCCTGCAATCTAAAGGAAATCCTTGGGGACCCCCAGGTTCCAAAAACTAGTGTCCCTATTGGAAGATTTCCCCTCTATTACCTTTCTGGGAACAACCCAAAATTTGTGAACTTCTTTTACTTTCACTTTCAATGATAATGGTAAACAGGACAATTAGAGATGGTAAATCTCCCTAACGGGGACACAGACAGCAATAAAAACTGATAAGTGTTCTAATCCCTCCCTACTCCATTCAAAACTAAAAAAAAAGTTTTACCTTTAGTTATACTTTAACTTTTACTTGGTATTGAGACAAACCATTTACCACTAAAAAGGGTGCCTACAATGAACAGCTTTTATTTATGTATGTCAAATCTTTATTTTAAAAGGAAAACAAAAAACTGTTGCTGTAACTGCTTGTGTAATTGCAATGTGAGCTGGAGTTTGGCTTCAGTTTGTTAGCGTTTTTAAATCTGCTAGTACATCTAACACTCCCCTCCTAGACTGACAATGCTGTGCTCCTTCCAAAGTGGGGACACTCTAATACAGGAGGTGTATTACTGGCCAGATCACTGGGTGAAAACTAAGGGAAAAAAGCTTTAAGAAATTATACTAATGCAGCCACCACATCTAATGATTGTTAAGCGGCAACATATTACATTTTTGGTTTGGGGTTTAATACCACCTTAAAGCTGAAGTTTAGCTGTCCTCTCCCTATCTCTGAACCTCCAGTGCTTTAGTGGTTAACAGCTTTGGATCTTCAGGCTTAACAGCAGTACAGATTGTGAAGCATGCTTCAGTTTAAATTCTCCCTGCTTGGTTAATGCTGGGTTAGAAGGTGATTTCATGTGTGACTCATCTCTCTGTTAATATGTTAAATAAGGCTAGCTTTTGAAAGGCCTTTAATTGTGTGATAACACTGTCTAAAACCTATTGATGCTCAGAGGTGTGAATAGGTGTCAAGCGGCATGCAGAAACGAAACGTCTGCCTAGGAAACTCAGTGTGTGAAGGTGGTTTGTTTGATGCCATTAATTAAGGAATGTGCAGTGATTAGACATGATAATTATAGGCCGGTGCCGACCTGTCTAGAATGTTGTAGTAATTAGCCTTAGTGTGTGATTAGGGGGGTGGAGATCTCATGGTTGCTTTAATGCCTGGTACTGTATATAAAGCTGAGAAGAAACCATTAAAGTCTGTCTTGTTCCAGCAGTGAGCTCTGACTCATGTGTGGCTTAATGGGCGATCTCAGGAATATTCCTCCTAGTGGAATATTGGGTGATGTTCTTATGGAAGAAGGGAATCTTTGACGGGGATATCATACCAATACCGTCACAATTGGTGGCAGCAGTGGGATTTTCCCTTCTACTCTCCTTTACACCCGGATTCCAAGCAGACACTGGAAGAACTACTGGAAGTTCGTGGAAGGATTGCTAGCAACAAAACCAAGCGGGTCATCATAGCAGAATCAATGGAGCTACACCAGGAGGATGGGATTGCAGCAACGCCAGCAGTACAAGAGATGGAGACACCAGTGATTCAGGAGGAGGAATCGCCAGCCAACAAGCTAATGAGAGAGAAGCTAGCATGGTTCGGTCCGAACCCAACGGCGGATGTGGTGCTGAAAGTGATGGACATGTTAGTAAACACAGAACTACAGTTAAAACTGGCAGCAGTCCAACAAGCAGTCGCACATTCTCCAAACAGTGAGTACAGCACAGCAGACGCAAGGAAGATTCCGTTTAGCGCTTTTAAAGCTTTTGATGAAAAGGACTGTGAGATTGATAACTACCTGGCAGACTTTGAGCGACAATGTAACCTGCACCGAATAGCTAGAGGAGAGTGGGTTGCAATATTGTCAGGCAAACTGTCAGGCAAAGCTTCTGATGCTTTCCGGACCGTGCCAGATCAGGATATCCATAGCTACGCCCGGGTTAAAGAAGTGCTCCTGGCTCGTTATGCAGTAACCCCAGAGTCCCACCGACAGAAGTTCAGGGACTCACGCAAAACCACAAAAGACTCTTACGTGGAATGGGCATACCAGTTATCCCTGTCAGCCTCTAACTGGGTTAACAGCAGCCAGGCCACCACCGCAGAGGACATTTTGCAACTAATGCTCCTGGAGCAATTTTACAATCACATCCAGACGGACGTCAAAGACTGGGTGAGAGATCGCAGGCCCATGACTCTACCAGAGGCCGCTAAGTTGGCGGATGAATACGCGGAAACTCGCAAGACGAACCAGGTCACACCACAGGTACAACCTCCACGACCAACGGTGCCCTCACACCCACCAGCCGCTAGATACCAACCTTCTAACAGACCGGTGACATCTAGCCCTCGCTATCCACGCCAGGAGGACAACGAACAACGCTGCTTCCAGTGCAAACAGCTGGGTCACTTCAAGCAGAATTGCCCCATGAATGACAACACCAGGTCAAATTGGTCTCAACCTGGGTACCGCCCACCAGCGGCAGCCCATTGTGTAGACTCGGCTTGGGATCCCCAGGAGCTGGGTCAGGAAGAACCATTGGGCACCCCTTACGAAGCCCTCATGAATGAATGAATGAATGAATGAAAAACTTATAAAGCGCGGCGCATGCGAACTGAATCGCTTCTGTACAATCTATTATTACGGACAACAGGGAACACCATTGTCAGCTGGTCATGGGTGACAGCCATGAGCCGGAGGGGCCCTGGAGGGAGCTGGGCAGAAAGAGGCACCGCCGGCCACCCTCCAAGAAGAAGAGGTCCTGGAAGCCGTATCACAAGCTGACCTGGGAGGAGAAGAAGCGACTGGAGGAGAGGGAGTCGCAGCGGGCGTCCCAGATGCGAGCCGAGATGTTCGCCAAGGGCCCACCGGTGGCCCCTTACACCACCACCCAGTTCCTGATAATGAAGGACCACGTGGAGAGCCTGCAGGACATGAGCAAGCAGGAGCTGATCCGTGAGTACATGGAGCTGGAGGAGTGCATAAGCCGCATGGAGGAGGAGAACAACCACCTGAGGTCACAGCAGGCTGACCCCCCCCAGGCTCCATGAACTGGAGATGGAGCTGGAGAAGCTCAAAGAGGAGAATCGGCAGCTGCGGAGGGAGCAGAGGGTGGCTGACCCTATGGGGCACTGATTCCCCCCCCCTAACTCTGAGCACCAGTGCTACAGCATTTCAACAAATATAACTTTTTCTTTTTTTTTTATGAATCTCCTGTGATTGTCACTTCAGAGCCATAACCTACCCCCTCCCATAGCGGGACAGCTAGACGGCGGCGCACAGACCCATTCGCCGCCTTCACACTGACTTCTGGTGACTTTGCAGATCGCACAAAGACTTGGGGACTGACCGGCGTGTGATCTGACGACCCGGTGGCATACCTGAAGCAGTTGCCAAGGGAGGTCAGTCACGCCAAACGGAGTTAACCTCGGACTAAAAGCTCTGAACCCGTCAACCCTACTGGACCAGGGAAGGTCCAACCGGGTTGCCGGAGCAGGGAGAAAAAGGGGGGCCATTGTGAAGGATGCTTCAGTTTAAATTCTCCCTGCTTGGTTAATGCTGGGTTAGAAGGTGATTTCATGTGTGACTCATCTCTCTGTTAATATGTTAAATAAGGCTAGCTTTTGAAAGGCCTTTAATTGTGTGATAACACTGTCTAAAACCTATTGATGCTCAGTGGTGTGAATAGGTGTCAAGCGGCATGCGGAGACGAAACGTCTGCCTAGGAAACTCAGTGTGTGAAGGTGGTTTGTTTGATGCCATTAATTAAGGAATGTGCAGTGATTAGACATGATAATTATAGGCCGGTGCTGACCTGTCTAGAATGTTGTAGTAATTAGCCTTAGTGTGTGATTAGGGGGGTGGAGATCTCATGGTTGCTTTAATGCCTGGTACTGTATATAAAGCTGAGAAGAAACCATTAACCACTTCTCTACTTTGGGTGTTTTTCAGATTTGGTGTTTACAAGACTAAAACAGTTTTTTTTGCTAGAAATTTACTTAAAACCCACAAACATTATGTATTTATTTTTTTCTAATACCCTAGAGAATAAAATGGCGATCATTGCAATACTTTTTGTCACACCATATTTGCGCAGCGGTCCTACAAGCGCACTTTTTTTGGAAAAAAATCACTTTTTTGAATTAAAAAATAAGACAGCAATAAATTTGGCCCAATTTTTTTATATATTGTGAAAGATAATGTTACGCCGAGTAAAATGGTACCCAACATGTCACGCTTACAAATTGCGCCCGCTCGTGGCATGGCGTCAAACTTTTACCCTTAAAAATCTCGATAGGCGACGTTTAAAAAATTCTATAGGTTGCATTTTTTGAGTTACAGAGTAGGCCTAGGGCTATAATTATTGCTCTCGCTCTAACGATCGCGGCGATACCTCACTTGTGTCGTTTGAACACCGTTTTCATATGCGGGCACTACTCACGTATGCGTTCGCTTCTGCGCACGAGCTCGTCGGGACTGGGCGATTTAACATTTTTTATTTTCTTTTTCTTATTTATTTTTATTTATTTTAGTATTTTTTACACTGGAAAAAAAAAATGATCACTTTTATTCCTATTACAAGGAATGTAAACATCCCTTGTAATAGAAAAAAGCATGACAGGTCCTCTTAAATATGAGATCTGGGGTCAAAAAGACCTCAGATCTTATATTTAGACTAAAATGCAAAAAAAAAAAAAAAAATTGGAAAATGTCATTTTTTCAAATGACAAAAAAAAAAATGTTTCTTTAAGAGGCTGGGCGGGACTGACGTTTTGACGTCACTTCCGCCCAGCCGAGCTATGGGGACGGGCGAAGGAGATTTTTCCTTCAGTCTCGTCCCCGCTCAGCTCCCGAACGCACCCGATCTCCTCCGCCGCTACCGACGGCTACGGTAAGCGGCGGAGGGCGCGGGAGAGCGGCGGGAGGGGGGCCCCCCTCCCGCCACCGATAACGGCGATCTCGCGGCGAATCCGCCGCGGAGACTGCCGTTATCGTTACCAGAACCGCTGACAGTAAAGATAGATACCTCGGTTGTGGCAGCAGCTGCTGCCGTTACCGAGATATGTATCTTTAAAGTTAGGCCGTATATAGTCGTACAGCGGTCTGGAAGTGGTTAAAGTCTGTCTTGTTCCAGCAGTGAGCTCTGACTCATGTGTGGCTTAATGGGCGATCTCAGGAATATTCCTCATAGTGGAATATTGGGTGATGTTCTTATGGAAGAAGGGAATCTTTGACGGGGATATCATACCAATACCGTCACACAGATGATCCAGGAAGAGGAGGGTATGGGGCAAGCCCCCTCATTCCTCCGCTTCCATTGAGAAAAGTTCTTTCATTGCTTACACTGCTTGTAGATGATCTGTGAATAGAGAGTCTAATCAGTCACAGGATCATCTTACCCATTCACAAATCATGTTACAAGCAGTGTTAACTTGTTCAGAGACATAAAGAGGACAGGCATCTCTGCAGTGAAGATTTCTCCAGGATACAGCTGTCTGCACAATATGGGGCATACATTACAGGTAAGTGAGGTGACTAAAACTATAGGGATTGTTTTAGCTAAACTTCAGCTTTTATACTATTACAATAGAGATATTTGAGTTTTTGACTGGAATAAAAATCATGACTGGATCCACAATAAAATGAAGAGATAGATTAAAATGAAATCACAAATGGCTGTGTAGCAACTATACAGTACATGCAATAGCACTTTGGAACAAAATTGACGTTTTGCTTCATTGCTCTCTATGCCATGCTTTTTGTTAAAGTGATTGTAAACCCTAAGGCTTCGTACACACGACCAGTTTCCTCGGCAGAATCCATCAAGAAACTTGGTGGGAGAGTTTTTTGCTGAGGAAACTGGTCGTGTGTACATTTTTCCTCGACGGGAATGGAGAAAATTGGCTCGTCGAGTTCTTTGACAAGCCTAACAAGAACTCGACGAGGAAAACGATGTGTTTCGTCCGCCGAGTTCCTCGGTCGTGTGTACGAGGCCTGACATTTACCATTAAAGTGACTGGCCTCAGGTGATACAAATCCTCCTACATATGTTGTATCTGTTTATCTGCAGCCATTATTCCTTTATAGGTGACACTTAGTGCTCTGGATTGAGACAAGACACAGGAATACGCTTTGTTCATATTTCATGTCACTTTAAAACCTAACATGCCTTAAGGCATGCTACATGAGCAAAATCTCTCATACATTTTCCCTGTAGGTCTTGGCATGTTGGAGTGTTCATGATGGCCTTTTTGGCTGTCTGTTGGAGTATGGAATAGCAGATTTCTTTTATAAGGCAAGAAAGTCAGATTACATAGTGAAAATGGCTTTTCTCATGCCCTGCTCGCCAGGGCATGTAGAGCAAAACATATGAGATATGTGCAGTGACTGCAAAACTACACTTAGCTCATGGCAATTCACAAACTTTTGTGCATCCATTTAAAAAAAAAAAAAAAACCTTATGACATCTTCTTGATGAACCAATTTTCATTGAAACAAAAATTAGCAGATGAAGATGTATAATTAGAAATTAAAACCTATTGCAAGCTTTAGTTAATCAGGTCATCAGACAGAAAGTCTCCACTGGTGCTGGTGCTCTTCCTTCCGTTGCCTCTTGTAGCAAGCCAGGCACTAAAGAAGCACCTGCGCGTGTGCAATCCTGTTGGGTCCTGAGCTGGGCTGTGTGTGTTTCTAAAGGCTGTGTGGTTCTAAAGGCTGAAGTTTTTTCACCCTAATTATTTCTATGCATGAAGGTAAAAAACATTCTCTGTGCAGTGCTCCCCCCCAATCCTTGCCTGAGCTCCCTCTGATCCAGCTATGTTCATGATAGCGTCAGCTGTCCCAGGGCTCTCCCTCCTCATTGGCCCATTGGCACCCACTGCTGTCAATCACAGCCAGTAAGCCCATAAGAAGAGAGCAGGGCTAGGCGCATGGACGCATAGAGCAGTGTCTCAGAAGCTAGCAGGCAGCAATGCCCCCAGGTCAAGCGGCTTTCTCTGGGGCACTGCTCGAAGGGGAGGAGCCAGGAGTGCTGGCGAGGGACCCAAAAAGAAGAGTATTGCGGCTACTCTGTGCAAAACCACTGCACAGAGCAGGTAATTATAACATACTTTTCAGTCCCAATTTCGCAAAAAGTAGTACAGAAACTACTCTATGAAATCGTAGCAGCGCCACAAATGCGGTGTCGCACTGATTAGGACAGTGCCATTGCTGGCAAATGCTGCCGATTTGACATGTCGAATCTCATGTCAAAACGCACAAGTGTGAACCAGGGCAAAGGGATACTTTTTGGTTGCCATGGACATTCTCAAGTTTCCAGGCAGAAAGAACAGTATAAATAATATAAAACTGCATGCAGGGCACTGGACAAAGCATTAGTGACAAAAGGGATGTGAAATTATTTGATACAGTAATGTAATCTGTAAGAATACAGGGTACTGTATGTGTTATGCTTTTTGCACTTTTTAAATTTGGCGCCAAGCTCCACCCCCATGCATCGTGACACTTGCAGGGAACGAACCCCAGCACTGTGATGAATCGAGCGGAGGACACAGCTCGCACTGCAGGATACAGGGTGCCTTGGCGAGGCCTGCAGCTTACGCATGTATTTGCAAATGTGTGCAACTAAACCCCTGTTTTTAATGCATATTGTTAGACAGGGTAATTTGGTTGGTCGCAGGCTGGTTGGTAAGTTGAGCTTGGAAATTCTTTGGTTTCATTTGACATGTGTTTGCCCTTCCAGTGCTCCGTGCTGTGCTGTGAAGACCAATTATAGGTGGGGGCAGTGACCTTTTTTGTATTGTAGACATCGCAGGATCCTGGAGACAAGGTAAGTAGCTTTGCCTGGATCCTGCGATGCAATACCGAGTGTGGCTCAGGGTTCCCGCTTTTGGTAATGAAAATTCCCATAGGAAGGTTAAAGTAGTACTAAAGCCTAAATGTTTTTTTACCTTAATGCATTCCCTGCATTAAAGCAGTATTAAAGCTTTGTTTTGTTTTTTTAAATAACAAACATGTTATACTAGAGCTGCACGATTCTGGGAAAAATGAGAATCACAATTTTTTTGTTTAGAATAAAGATCGCGATTCTCGTGGGGTAACATCATCTTTCACATTTTGCAAAAAAATTGGGCTAACTTTACTGTTTAGTTCTTTTTTATTCATTAAAGTGTACTTTTTCCACAAAAATTGCATTTGAAAGACCACTGTGCAAATACAGTGTGGCATAAAATATTGCAACAACCACCATTTTATTCTGTAGAGCAGGGGGTCTCCATACTTTTAAAGCAAAGGGCCAGTTTACGGTCTTTCCGACTTCAGGGGGGCTGGATTCTGACCAGTTGGGGTAGAAAATGCATGATTTCATTCCCGCAGCCCAGTGTGAACATCAAAAGTGGTTTTAGACCAGCTAGAAAACAGCGATAGTAAAATGGAATCATTTGCAGAATTGAGCGATAGCGATTTGTGGGGAAATTGGTCATCAAACCCTGAAAGTAGCGACAGCGACCATTCTGCAACTGAGCAAATTTTTGTGTTTTTCATTTGATTATATTTTTGAATACATTTTAATTATTATTATTTGTTATAATTTTTTATATTTTTTTATTATATTATAATTTATGATTTTGCGTTTCAAACTTTATCATACCCGGGATGTCTACTAGACTCTTGTTTGGACAGATTTATATGAGTTGTTCCTAAGAATTACAGGCCTACAATATAAAACGCCAAATTTCCATGCAAAATAATGGTACCGCTTTCAGCATCAAAAATATGATATAATTCTAGATTTTCCTAGCTTGTGACGGAAAATATTGATTATATGAAGACAGGAGGCGAGTATCTTATGCATGATCCTTCTTTATTCATGCTCACAGCAGAAATCCAACTTTAGTGGAATCAATAGAAAAACGTTTCTAAAACTGAATACAAAAGAAAAACTACACCCCCAGCAGCCCTCTAGCCGGATCTGCCAATCACGGGGCAGGACGGCCTGTATATAAGGGCCTGCCACCTTAAGAACCTCCTCTTTCTTGAGGCGAACCTGTAACAAACTGAAACCAACAGCAGTCCGAAGAAAACTTCAATCCCTGGGACCAGGCCTCTGACACCGAAACCAGCTGACGACAGGTGGGCATCCGAGACGAAATTCAGAAGAGGAAACCCCCTACAGGTCTTCGATGGGCGAATGGACCGAACTTGAACAGGAACGGCGATCTCAACAGGAGATCGAAATGGAACTTCCGGGAATGATCAGGCACCGATCTGTAGAGTGCGTGGTTCAATAGCCTAGAATGAATGAGAGATAATCGTGACAGGGTTGGGTAGGGAGGGAAGATACTCGCCTCCTGTCTTCATATAATCAATATTTTCCGTCACAAGCTAGGAAAATCTAGAATTATATATCAGACAGGAGGCTCATATCTTATGCAAGTTTAAAGCTATAACAATGTACATGTAAAGTTACAACCGTCCTAGCCTACAATACTGACATAGATACGTGGACCTCCGGTCTGAAGTAAAATTGACGGAAGGTGGTCGCTGACGACCAGTCCGCAGCTAACAATAAATCAGATAGGGAACCCCCTGAGGTGACGACCTTAGTAGCCATCGCCCCCCTGGAGGAATGAGCACCAAATAGGGATGTATCGATCCCAGCCATGTCCATGGTTGAGCGTACCCACCGGGCAAGCGTAGCCGAAGAAACTGGAAGGTGGGGTCTGGCGTAGGAAACAAGGAGTTAAGAAGATTGTGATGAGCGTAGCGGAGTCGTCCTAGACTCATAAGCCTGAAGGCAACGGACCACACAAAGGTGTGGGTGTGCGGGAAAGAACGGGTAGAAAATCGACTGGAGACCCGTCTTAGTTCTACGTACCACCGAAAACCTAACCCCATGAGGTGAAAATTGACGCCTGGAGATGTCCAGGGCCCTGACGTCCGACACTCGTTTAATAGAAATCAGGCATAGGAGAGTCGTCAGTTTAAAGGACAGTAGTTTCAGGGAGAGTACGTCGTTGTCCTCCCATTCGGAAAACATGGAGAGGACCTTGGTCACGTCCCAAGTCTGCTGGTACTTGGGTTGTGGAGGGCGTTGAAACCTAACGCCCCTCAAAAGGCGGCACACCAAAGGGTGTCTGCCTATCGGTAAGGAGTCTACCGGAGCGTGATAAGCAGAGATTGCTGACCGATAGACATTAAGGGAATTATAGGACCTTCCGGATTCAAAAGAATCCGCCAGGTAGTTGACGACTAGGGACACAGGTGCCTGAACGGGATCAGTCTGCCGCTGATCACACCAACGTACCCAGAGTCGCCAGGCTGATCGGTATGCCGATCTAGTCCCGGGGGCCCAGGCCAAGGCGAGGAGATCCCTAGCTGTTCTCAAAAGGTCGCTGCCTGAAGCTGACAACCCGAGACCAACCATGCCAGGAGAGGCAGGGAGTGATCCATGATCAACGGGTGTGGGTCCCCGTTGGGATGGTGAGGAGATGATGGGAGTGGGGAAGGAGCCTGGGGAAGTCCACTGCCATCCCCAGGAGGAGGGGAAACCATGGTTGCGTCGGCCACCATGGTGTGATCAGGACGACCGACGCTGTCAGGTTCACTATGTGGAGAAGAACCCTGAGGATTAACGAGAACGGGGGAAACGCATAGTGAGTCCCCCGAGGCCAAATCTGGCGTAGGGCGTCTATCGTGCGTGCCTCCGGGTCCGGTCTCCAGCTGTAAAAGTGCGGGAGTTGCCGATTGAGACGGGAGGCGAAAAGGTCCAGAGATAGAGGACCCCATAAACGAGCGAGTGTTAAGAATACCGAACGGTCCAGTCGCCAATCGCTGGAGTCGGACAGGTAACGGGAATTCCAGTCTGCTACCAAGTTGGAAGCCCCTGGAATATATTCCGCCACTGGAATGATGTTGCGCTCCAGGCAAAAGTGCCAGAAGTCCCTCGCAAGGTCCGCTAGGATCTTGGATCTGGAACCCCCCAGACGATTGACGTATTGGACCGCGGAGACGTTGTCCATACGTAGTAATACGCAACAGTTGGACGAATGAGGAAGAAGACTCCTGATGGCGAAGAAAGCCGCCAGGAGCTCCAGCGCGTTGATGTGCAGTAATGATTCCTCCGCGGACCACGTTCCTCCCGTGGAAGAGGAACCGCACCGAGCGCCCCAGCCGTGTCGGCTGGCATCCGACTCCAGGACAAAGTCCGGGTTGGAACTGAAGATGGTCCTGCCGTTCAATTCGACGGCATGGCGCAGCCACCATCGAAGTTCCGTTATGGCCTCCGCGTCCAGCCGGACCTCGTCTGCATAACGGAGCCCCTGGCGGAGGTGAAGGGTCTTGAGCCTCTGTAGGGCTCGATAATGGAGGGGAGCCGGGAAAATGGCCTGGATCGAGGCTGATAGCAGGCCGACCAGGCGAGCAAGTCCGCGCAAGGACACTCTCTGTCTGTCTAGTACGAGACTGATCTCCTTGCGTATGGCGACTAATTTGGTTTTGGGCAACCGGAGCACCGCTAGGTTGGTGTCTACTAAGAAACCTAAAAATTCCATCTCTCGAGAGGGGACGAGGATCGATTTCTCGTAGTTTATGAGAAAACCTAGCTCTTGGAGAAAAGTGACTGCCCAGGATGCATGGATGTTTGCCTGGTGTGGAGATCGGGCCATTATGAGCAGGTCGTCTAAGTAAATGATCAACCTCACTCCCCTGCTACCACTGGTTTCAGCAATTTGGTGAAACACCATGGAGCGGAGGAGAGGCCGAACGGAAGGCAAGTGAATTGCCACACTCTGTCCCTCCACAGGAAACGAAGCAAGTGTTGGGAGGCCGGATGGATGGGAACTGTGAGGTAGGCGTCTTTTAAGTCCACCTTTACTAACCAGTCCCCGGGGCGTAAGAGGTCTCGCAGACAGTGGATGCCCTCCATTTTGAAATGTCGGTAAACGACATGCTGGTTGAGGTTTCTCAAGTTTATTACCGGGCGGTAGCCACCGCCCTTCTTTCTGACCAGGAAAAGGTTGCTGAGGAGACCCGGGGAGAGTGGATCCACTTCTGCCACCGTCTGTTTGTCCCTGAGGTCCTGCAACTCGCCGTCCATGAGTGCGGCGTTTTGGTTTGAGAACCGAATGGGAGGAGGAATTCGATCCATCTGCGGTAGGACACATAATTCTATCTGGTAGCCCGCTACAGTGTTGAGTATCCATGCGTCTGCCGTAATCGCAGACCAGGCGTTGATAAAATGTCTCAGCCTTCCCCCCACAGGTATGTGTGAAAAATTGAGGTGTGTTGTACTCACCGGAGGAAGGTCGGGAACGGGGAAAGCCTCTCCCTCCTCGGCCTCTCCATGGGCGTCCTCATGGGGGGAAGAAGGGCGCCGGTTGCGCCACTGGCATAGGATAGGGCTGCGGAGGTTGGTACTGCGCGGGAGCCCTATTGTAAGGCCTGCTAGAGAAGAAGCGGCCGGCAGAGCGGCCTTTGTATCTGCCGGCCCTGGGAAAAACTCTAGCGGAGTTTGCCTTTTTTAACGAGGTCTGGGCCTTGTCCAGACTAGAATACAGGCCGACCATCTTGTTGATGTCTTTTATAAGGGAATCTCCGAACAGCATTCCCTCTGCCGAGGGACCTGGCTCGGACTCGGCAAGGTGCGAGAGCTGGGGGTCCAGTCGCATAAGGATGGAGCGGCGGCGCTCCATAGAGCATGAGGTGTTTGCGCAGCCCAAGAGGCAAATTGCTCTCTGGGCCCATCCTCTGAGCTGGGCTAGATCCACTGGTTGTCCGGTGGAAAAAGCCTGCTCACTAAGATTTAAAATTTTAGTGAGGGGTCCAAATAGGTCTAAGACCCTGTCCTGAATAGATTTGAATGACCTTTCTATCCCTTTTTTGGAATACTTTCCATTCTTTGTGAGGTATCTCAGGAGTATGGGGTCCACCTCGGGGGTGTTGACCACCTTTTTGGCGATACTAGGGTGGGGGCATTCCGCCCGTAATTTGTTTCGGTTGGACTTGTCCACTGCCCTACGTGCCCAATACTCAATGTATTGAGACACCTCGGGTAGGGGTGTCCAGTCACCGGAGCGGGGGTGAGTAATAGCCTCCGGGTCAAAAAATGGCTCTCCGTGGGAGTCCAGTCAAATCTCACCCTGGGGTGCAGGGTTGGCGCCGTTCTGAGACGACAAATGCCCACTGTCCTTGTAGTCATCATCATCCTCCCCAGACTCGGAGGTATCGGCTGTCTCGGACTCTGCGGACGACTCAGGAGAGGAGTCCACAAAAGAGTCCGGCTTAGTCCGCTTGGCGGATCGCAGCCTCTGAATGTTTGTCTCCCTGAGGCCCAGGGGTCGTTTGGGGTCTGGAAGGACAGTGGGTTGACAGACCTGGGAGGGTACTGTCTGGGGCATCATTATTACTTCCCCTGCCGGGGAGTCGTAAGCCACCTCAATGTGGCGGCGTTTCTGCGACGCCTTGCCCTTTTTAACGTATGGCTCGAAAGAACCGAGTGTAAAGGCAGTAGGTTGGGGCACGGGTGGGGCAGGTGTGACTGAGGCCATAGCGGCCTGGACAGAACGACTGATCAAGTCCTGGACCTGAGCCGCAGTCATGATTATAGAGGCCTCCTGAGGTGGGTCCACTAAACCTTCAGGGGCATTATCAAGGGGAGAATCCCTGTCTTCTGACATGGCAGAGGGTTAAAGAGCGGCACTTCTGTACTAATAAATCTGTGAATGCAGAGTAAAGTAGTGTAATATCAGGATAAAGAGCCTACCTAGCCTGGTAATCTATAGTGAAGGGAATAAATTCCCAATCGCAAATATATAAGGGGGGGAATCCCGCGCTCCGTACCTCTCCGCGCTCACCGACACACTGGTGTAGCGGTGAGGAGAAGCGGGGAACGAGAGAGGAGGGCGAAGTCTCGCGAGACTAAAGGCCTGCTCGTGATAGGACGAGCGGCCGCAAGTTCGCCACGCCCCCCGCAAGACGCGCCGAGCACTTGAATCGGCACGAATAGAGAGAGAGAGAAGACGCTGGTAAGATGGCGTTGAAGTCTCGCGAGAGTACCGGAGGGTACTCTGCGGGAGATCGTGAGGAGAAACGGCCGGTCAGTGTGCCAGAAGAGCGCGCGCTGACCGGAGCAGCATAACAGGGACAAGCAATAAAAATAAAAAATATATAACGGTCTAATACAATAGGTAAAACAAGCGGCGGATGATATCTGTCTAAGGGGGATGAAAGCTAGGCATCCCCAGAGCCCAAGTGCGGCAGGCACACTGGGGCAAGGATCCGCCAACACATATAATAAAAGGTTTATATAGTGGAAGTATAGTACTATATATCAATTAATGAAGCCATAGTTACTTATCTGAAGTCTGTCATGTGAGCAGAAAGAAAGAGGGGGTTCTTAAGGTGGCAGGCCCTTATATACAGGCCGTCCTGCCCCGTGATTGGCAGATCCGGCTAGAGGGCTGCTGGGGGTGTAGTTTTTCTTTTGTATTCAGTTTTAGAAACGTTTTTCTATTGATTCCACTAAAGTTGGATTTCTGCTGTGAGCATGAATAAAGAAAGATCATGCATAAGATATGAGCCTCCTGTCTGATATATAATCATAGGTTAAAGCAAACCTGTCTATTTGCCATAAATAGGCAAAGCACAGGCTTGTTTTATATCAATGTTTTTTTTACTGAGTAATCTCTGCAGTGATTTACTGTTGCAGATGTGACAATCTATGACATCTTGTAAGCTGACCATTATAATTCAATAAGAGTCAAAAACTGGAGGTGTTTTAGGCACTTTGAGTTATATGAAGGATGTAAAATGAAACCCGCTCAGTTATTACGATTAATTTCTGACTTATGCATTTGCTCCACTAGGCGACCTTGCAGCTTTAAGGAAATGTTTTGCTTATGTTTAAAGTATACCATAGCAAAATGTAATATTTTAAGCAAACAGCAGAGTATTATGTGCCCTGGAGCTGAGCAAAACAGAAAAGCTTTGACAGATGGAAATCAGATATTGTTTTTTTCTGCAGTATTAAGCGGTGCCTGTTTCTGTCAATCATCAATCATAGTAGTGAAGGCACGTAAATCAGATTGAACTCGTAATCCTTATTTTCAAAGGGGCCATTTATCAGTGTTATTGTGGGACACACCACAAGGGTGACTTTATAGCTGCAAGCAGAAAACTATCGTGGTTTGGGGTTAATTTTATTTTATTTATACATTTTTGAACTGATGATTTATATCTGTTTGCTTTTTTTTATGCCATTTCATAACCAATAGATGTTTAAACTTTAAACTAAACGGTAACATTCATCATACAATAAGGCATATATTTTCATCCTGGGTGTGAAAGAAAGTTCTTCTAATCAATTAGTTTCTGCCCTTTAAAAAAAAAAAAATTCAGTGTGGGGTTCTGTATGTAAAACTAAAAAAGATAAAAATTATATGGGTATTTTTAAACATTACCATATAATATCTATGCTATTTAAAAGAAGACAAAACAAATGAGATTGTCGCTTTGAAGTAAGCTTGTCATGAGGAGAATATGGATGCTGCTACTATTGACTACCTTCTGAAAAAAGACAGTTGTTTCATATGTACTGTCTGTACCACAGCAAGTTTTGTGTCACTGGCTGGATCAAGTATGCAAATCAGAAAAGTGAGAAAAAAATAGCTTACCTACTCTGAGTAAATAATGACACGTTTGGTCACAAGAAAGCCCACCATGACAGTCAGACAACTAGCAGTTTTAAAAGTTGCGTTTAACCATACCAACTTCCATTTTCTCTCATGACAGTTTCCTTTACATGATAAGAGTTGGATAACCTCTTAGCCTGGGTTCATACATGTGTGGGAAACCCAGCGATACCTATGCGTTTCCCACACTGCATTTCATCCTGCTGTGGGTGTCAATACAAAGTTAAAGGGGTTGTAAAGGTTTGTTTTTTATTTTCTAAATAGGTTGCTTTAAGCTATTTCATTGTTGGTTCACTTACCTTTTCCTTCCATTTCCAAGCAGTGGTGGCTGGTGCTCTATTTTTTTGGGGGGTGGAAAACAAACCCCCCGACCCCCCCCGTTCATTCCTGCCGGTCAGTCACACACCCCCCCCCCCCCCATTGCTTGATCGATCACCAAAAATAAACTCCCCTCTAGACGCTCGCCAGTCCGACCATCAGCCCCGCATTTAACCCATCCAGGTCGAGGGCAGCTTCCCTCTGTGTCTCCTCCTTGGCGCTTTCCCCCCTGCTCCCGGCCAATACAGTCACTCTCAAGACCCGCTTCCTGATTGGCCGAGAGAAGAAGCAGGAGGACAATTGCGAATAGCCCACCCTTTTTTGAAGCCAATTAGAGCCTGGGGCTCTAATCGTGTGCTTCATAAATAAAACCCCATTGAAATCAATGTGTCCAGCACCCTGTATGTAGAATAGGGGTCAGGCACATGGATTAGGGGAGCAGCGCCCTTGTGCCCTAATGGAGCGACCGCCACTGCATTCAAGCCAAATCTACTCTCAATTTATTGACTGCTATATACAGTAGTTGGGAGCTCTGTTAGGGCTTGTTTACACTTGTGGCAGCATTCTACTGCCTCTGAAAAGTGATCCCGGTGGTTGGTAGCCATCTGGGAGGCAGTATGGTGCCTCCTCGCCACCTGTTTTAAACCCGAAGAGCTTGCAGGGCAGTTGGGCCATGGACCCATTCAAAATTAAAAATAAAACTTTTGCCATAGCCAAGAAGCAAAGCATCACAACTGCTGCATGTGTACAGCCCCCTCTGGCCACTGTGAATGAACTAGCCCTTAGGCCTCGTACACACGACCGTTTTCCTCGACAGAATCCATCAAGAAACTTGGTGGCAGAGCTTTTTTGCTCGAGGAAAACGGTCGTGTGTATGTTTTTCATCGAGAAAACTGTCGAGGAACCTTGATGAGAAAAAAAGAGAACAAGTTCTCTTTTTCCTCGCCGGGAGTCTCAATTTCCTCGTCGTGTTCCTCGTCGGGCTGGTTTTTGACGAGAAACACGTTCGTGTGTATGCTTAGAAACCGCACATGCTCAGAAGGGTGGCGCCAGTGGAATCAAACTTCCCTTTTAGTGCCGTCGTACGTGTTTTACGTCAACGCGTTTGAGAACAATGAGATTTGGTCTTGACAGTGTGTACGCAAAGATAGCTTGTCAAGTTTCTCGACAAGCCTAACAAGGAACTCATCGAGGAAAACAATGTTTCATTTACGATGAGTTCCTCGGTCGTGTTACGAGGCCTTAGACTAGACTTAGGCACCATACTTTTGCACAGGAGCCTTGGTATCGTATTATGGCTTCTCTATAATAGAAAATGCACAAAAAGCCTTGTTTTAAATTGATTAAAAATTTAGAAATATACTGCTAGAAAGTGTTGTTTTTTTTTTATTGTATGGTTCTGTCGATTGCCCTGCCCACTGGTCCATGCGGTTGCTGTTTTTCCTTTGCTATCTTTATATAAACCTGATCACTAAGCTGTCTAGGGCCTAAAAGGAGTATATTTATTTCTTATAGGTCATCCTACAAATATATATATATTTTTTTAAACATGACTGTTAGGCAGAGATTTACTAAAGCACTCAGAATCTGGTGCATCTGTGCATGGTAGCCAACAAGCTTCTAACTTCAGCTTGTTCAATTAAGCTTTGACAATAAAACCTGGAAGCTGATAGGTTTCTATGCAGAGTTTCTCTCCAGTTTTAGTAAATCTCCCTCTTAGTGTCCACTCCAGTTTAAAAATAAAAAAAACTCTTCCATGTGCATGCCCGAATATGAATATACATGGGCATGAATAAAATAAAAATACAAACATAGATCATCGGGGGCATCAATCTATTGTTAAGGGTCAGGACAGGGTTTATGTATATAATATACAGTATCTGCATCTGCATGTCTTTTTTTTTGCTGATTAATTTTTGTACTGTTTGGATATTTAAACGTATTCTTTTTTCTTATGTAACTGTATTTGCATGTTGTATTATTTTTTATTGTTGTTGCATGTTTTTAAGGTGAAAACTTTTTTTTTATATATATAATTAATAGCTTAGGGTAAATAAGGTATTTTGAACACCAGCAGATGTTAAAAGATACACTGCTTTATGATGCACAAATAAAGACAGCAAGACAATAGGAGATGAAGTATATTGATTACTAGAGAATGTGTTATGTAGAGGAAAGTGCACTTGGCATGCAAAGTAAAGCTATGCCTGGCATGTTTTTCCAGAATTCTTGCATTCCTTTTTTAATGAAAATGCTTCCGTTTTGAGAGAGTATTTATACACTTTAATATTCTTAATATATTCAAACTGCATCTTTTGTCAGTGTTCCAGAATCTTCTTTTTGCAGAAATGCTCTAAGTTCCACTTTAGACTGTAAACATTATCACTCCACTTAATCAACATTAATTTGTATATATTTGTTTTACCCCTTGACAGATGTGTTTCTCTCAGGACAACCAAATGGGAACACTTTAACAACTGGGAAATTGCCCTTGTACCCACATATTAGAAGAGTAGTACGACAGAAGCAAAATGAATGGAAGAACTTGCAATATGAACCATAGAGCAACTGGTACCCCTCAGGGACCTGGAATAATCAGTGGACAGCAGATACCACCCATTAGAGTACACACAGGGACTCCATGTCCATCTTCTAACAGTGCAACTCCCAGTCCAGCTAATGGGAACCTGTACATAAAAATGCCACTTGGAGGTGGCGTAGCACCTCAGAGCAGTGAAAGCACTATTCACTTACCTGCTATAAGTCCAAGGAGGCAAGTCATAACTAACGGGAAGCCCATTTTCCAAGTGCCACAGGCACCAAATCTCCAGCCATCCTCATCATGCAAGCCAAAGCAGCTGGAATATGGTCCACCATTTTCTGCGAGCTGTTTAAAAGGTTAGTACTAATTAAATAAATAGAATATAGAAGCAACCGCAATTGTAATATAACAGTTTTTTTTATTATTTAAATATATTGTGGTTGTTTTACTAAAACTAAAGAGTGCAAAATCTTCTGTTCACGGTAGCCAATTGGCTTCTAACTTCAGCTTGTTCAATTAAGCTTTGTCAAACAAAATGGAAGCTGATTGGTTTATATTCAGAGCCGTACCAGATTTTGTACTCTCCAGTTTTAGTAAAGCAACCCCACTTTAAAAAGTAGAACACTATATTTGGACGGCTCAGTAAAACTTGATGTATTCCATTTATATAAATTTGTATTTATATGCTTTTTTTTACTTTTATGGGATATAAATTCTGTCAGACGAGCATGCTGGAAAACCAGCAGCCGTCCGGCTCCCTATCAGCACTCTCAGCCAACGGCAGAGAGCTTTGATTAGACTGTACTGACTACGGGTTGAATGAAAAAAGCTCATAGAATGTACCAGGTTTTACTTATATCCAGCCACCCACTTTGTAGCTGAGTCAGGTCATGGTATAACATTTTTACCAAAGTTAGCAATTTTGTTATTTAATATTATTTCATATAAATGGCATTGTATTCCCTGTTTACATTCCTTATATGTGCATATATGTAAGATTCAACAACCCACTTTATGTTTGCTACTTTTTACTGCATTGCCACATTAGCTACTGGCATTTCCTACTCAAGCAGTTAAATAGTCAGCTCTAAATGGAAGTTAACTCAAATACCTGATCATCTGTATTAATCAAGACATTGATAGTGAGCATCCCTGGAGCTTTTGATTGTCACATAAGAACAACAGAGCTATAAGGAGCCAGTGGTTCCAAATAACCTCCAGTGGATGCTGCATGTCTTTTCTCTAAAGCCTCGTACACACGATCGGATTTTCCAACGGGAATTGTGTGATGACAGACTGTTGGCCTAAAATCCGACCGTTTGTACGCTCCATCAGACAATGGTTGTCCAACTCTCCCCCCACAAATGTTGTATGGCAGGCTAATAAATTTTCAGCGGACAACGGTCTGTTGTCAGATCTTCCTATGGTGGTGTTCACCAAGTCCGTCACACAAAAGGTCCAAAGTACAAACACGCATGCTCAGAATCCAATGCTCTCCAAACATGAATTCACAGAAGAATGCCCAAATGGTGGTGCTCAAGAGCTGACATTTCACATTCGTGTTTTTTGGCCGATAATTGTGTGCCGTTTGTATGCAGACAAGTTCATGGCCAACCGCCCCTTCGGATATAAGTCTGATGCTTTGTCTGCGGAAAATCCCATCATGTGTGGCTTGGGGGTTGTAAAGCTTAATTTTTTTTTTGTAACATAACAAACATATCATACTTACCTCCAGGGTGCAGTTCTTTTTGCACAGAGTGGCCCGATCGTCTCTCTTCTGGGGTCACTGGTGGCTCTCTCGGCTCCTTCCCTGCAATTGCTAACCCCCTCTGGAAGCTCTCTCCCGAGGGGGTTACCTTGCGGGTGCGCTCCCCATCTCATACACTCTGCGTCCATAGACACAGTGTGTATGTCTCGGTCCTACCCCCCAGGGGGCCGCGTCATTGGATTTGATTGACGGCAGCGTGAGCCAATGGCTGTGCTTCTATCAATTTATCCAATCAACGCTGAGATTCCGTGGAGAGGAGGTGAACGGGCTCAGGTAAGTAAACGGGGGGCATTAAGGTGAAAAAAGGAGCCTGTTCTCATTCCAGCTTTTCTCTCTTTTAGCAGGGTGCCCTATATTTAGGCACATCTAGGCCAGACGCTATTCTACAACCTAATCAGGAGCTGCAGTGCTTTCATGGTTCCGATCCCTGTGATGTACCAAGCTGCAAATAGTAATTTTGCTTAGTGTCTCGCTAGAAGGCCTGATAGCCCTTGCAAACTTTGTCCTGGGAATCCTCCTTGCTCCCAATGATGGTGGCTTCAAATGTGGACTCTCTGATCAGAAGTGCATTCTTTGATCAAAAGTTAAAAACCAGGAGTTGGCTATTATCTGCTTCTGCCTTGCAGATTTTTTTTTCCCCCTCTTTTTCTCTGACACTTTTTAAACAGCTTTTTTTCTTTTTCCTTTCTGCTAATTAAGGGGAGGGTTTAATTGTTCACAGGTGTGTGTTTGTTCACAGGTCTTCACAGGTGAGTATAAAGTGGCTGTACAAGCTCCCAGAGGAGCTGGCTCCCAATGATGGTGGCTTCACATGTGGACTCTCTGATCAGAAGTGCATTCTTTGATCAAAAGTGCCTGAGTTAAAAACCAGGAGTTTGAAACAGGAGGTAAGACAGGAGTCTTCATTATTTTTTTTCAATCACTGATCCAGAACAAGCTTGCAGCTAATAAAGTTGGAACTCTTGCTATATAGATTCAGCGGTGCAGCAGACGCTCTCATCTTAGTCTGCTCACCCCAGGGATAGTGAGAGCAGGACGCTCTCAAACGAGTCGGCTCTCCCCAGGGATAGTGCAGCCAGGCAGGGTCCTCCCAGCTCTCAGGTGCTGCAGGACACAGCTCAAAAAAACAGGACTAAGACCCCCCCACACCCCCTAGCCAATTGATCCAGGGTTTGCACCGATCGCCGTTAAGGGGTCAGGAAGGAATTTTTCCCCCCCGATCGCTGCAGATTGGCACAGCACGCCTGGGGTTTTTCGCCTTCCTCTGGACCAATTGGGGAGAGAAGACTCAACGAGTGACGGCTCACTTGGACAGTCTTCCACCCATCACGTCCGGCGTCTCGCGGCTCTTCCTGCATCCGCGCCAGACCAGGCCTCATTTCGCGGCCGCCGCAATTAGGAAAAGACTGACGACAATGTGACTGGCGACAATGGCTAATCTGCGATACTCTGCGGACTCTATTCGGGGTCTGAGACAATTCGCAACAGCATTACCAGCCGTCACCAAAAAGGCCTTAAAAATAGAGCAACTTTTGAGATTCGATCGACGATCGACCATCAAAAATGTAAACTATTTAACCCAGCTCAAGCACATATCATGTGCTTTTGAATCAACACAAGATCGGCAGTAAACACCGATTAGAAATCCACGATTTGTTACTACAAAACGATCTAGACTGCCTCTTTATTACAGAAAGCTGGCTCTCAGACGACTGCAACACCATTCTCGGAGAATTGGTGCCAGAAAACTATCGCATTATAACGGAAAACAGAATAGGACAAAGAGGAGGAGGCCTGGCGGTGATCCACAAGAATCACATTACAATCACTAAGCCTGCCCTTCAAAATCTTCTTCCATTCATGGAAACCCTTACTCTTCAACTTCAAACTTCCCCCCAGGAGACTGTTCACATTCTCCTCTGCTATAGGCCACCTGGGCCAAAATCGCAGTTTTTGCCATCTTTAACGGAGTTTATATCCACTTATACCCTTAACAGCAAACACCTTTTGCTGCTCGGGGACTTTAATCTGTGGGCCAACTCCGCACAGGATCCCATTGCGGACGCCTGCATCGATCACCTGGAGGGATTAGGGCTACAGCAACTTATATGCGGGCCAACACATGCTTCAGGTCACACACTCGACCTAATTTTCAGACAAAATCTGAAAATAAGCATTTTAGAAAATGAACCATTGCCATGGACAGACCACCATGCAATCAATTTCATAATATCCAAAATTCCCCCAGTGATAAAAGCACCCAAGCCGGTGACAATACACTGGGCTAGATCTCAGAAGAAGCTCCATTCGGAACTCTTTAAATCTACCTTGGGAAACAGAATCAAAACAATCCATCCACATCAAACAGCCGCAGGTACACTGGATGCCATAAACGCAGCCCTGCTACAGTCAGCCGATTTAGTAGCACCGAAACGCAAAGCCTGCATCCGAAAAATAAAGTCTGGCTGGTTCAACAACCAGCTGTCGCTTCTGAAGCAAGAGCGCAGAAGGGCGGAAGCCGCCTGGAAAAGAAGCCCTGCAGAGGATAACTTCATCATCTACAAGGCAATAACAACACGATATCATAAAGAAATCTTCAAAGCCAAGAAACATCATTTTTCTATGGCGATTAACAGCGCCCTAAACCGCCCCCCGCGAACTCTTCAAGATGGTCACCCAGACCATGAATCCAGGATGTCTTAAAGTCCCCAACTCAGACACCCAAGAGTTCTGTAATGAAATCGGATTTCTTCATCAACAAAATTGAAAGAATCCGGGAAAGCATCTTGCAAAACAATACCCTCCTCAACCCCACCGTCAATCAACCACAAAACACCCACAGAAACGCTCTACAATCAACAAAGTTCACTCTGGAACCGATCTCCATCGATACCATAAAAAATATCATTGGTGCTTTGCGGAACAGCACATCGCCCAATGATATCATCCCCACCAAACTGCTGAAGGAATGTGCCGACATCCTGGCACCACCCATCACACAGCTTATAAACCAGTCATTTAACCTCCCTGGCGGTATGATTCTTTCAGAAAAAACATGCTGAAAGCGGTACCATTATTTGCAAGGAAATTTGGCGTTTTATATTGTAGGTCTGTAATTTTTAGAAATAACTCACTTAAATCTGACCAAACAAGATTCTAATAGGCATCCCGGGTATGAAATTTTTTTAAAAACAAAATTATAAATTATAATATAATAAATAATTATAAATAATTATAACAAATAATAATATAATTATAATAAAAATTATTCAATAATGTAATCAAATTAAAATCACTGAAATTTGCTCAGTTGCAGAATTGTTGCTGTCATTATTATTTTTTTTTTATGACGAATTTCCCCACAAATCGCTATCGCACAATTCTGCAAGTGATTATAATTTATTATCGCTGTTTTTTAGCTGATCTAAAACTATTTTTGACATAAAGGGACACTTTTGGTTGCTATGGACAATCTACAGTTTGCAGGGAGAAAGAAAACGTTTTTATTATATAAAATGACATGCATGACACAGGACAGACCACTAGGGACAGGGGGGGGTGTGTTTTTTTTGCATACAGTACTGTAATCTATAAGATTACAGTATACTGTATGTAAGGTGTTTGTTTACGTTTTTAAATTTGGCGCCGTTCTCCGTCCCCGTGCGTCGTAACGTCGCAGGGAACGGAGATCGGCGTCACACGGAGGCACTATGTGAATCGAGCGAGGTCCCGCTCGCTCACACAGCGCGGTGGCATCGCTGGATCCAGGGACAAGGTAAGTAAAAAGTGCCTGTGGATTCAGCGAGGCAAGCCGAGACTGACTCGGGGTTACCGATCGTAGCAGGAAAATCTAACCCCGAGTCAGTCTCGGGAACACCGCCAGGCAGGTTAAGGAAGGCACAGTGCCATCCCTGTTGAAAGAGGGCACAATCCAGCCCATCTTGAAAAAACCTAACCTGGATCCCAAGGACCCAACTCACCGCCGTCCCATAACAGGCCTAAATGTTCTCTCCAAGATAATGGAGAAAGTAGTGGTACAACAGCTGCAACAGCATCTAGATACCCACAATCTACTGGATCCATTACAATCAGGCTTCCGTCCCGGACACGGGACAGAAACGGCCTTACTCAAAATATGGGACGATGCCCTCGAGGCCGCAGACGAAGGAGAATCTTGTCTCCTGGTTCTGCTGGACCTAAGCGCAGCCTTTGATACGGTAGACCACAAACTGTTACTGATGCGACTAGCCAAGGTAGCAGAAGTCGCAGAAGGTGATTTACCATGGTTTTCTTCCTTTCTTGAAAACCGATCACAAACAGTTAAATTGGGTTCTTTCACGTCGGAAAAGCGCACAGTGTCATGTGGAGTCCCCCAAGGATCCCCGCTGTCACCGGTGCTTTTCAACATCTATCTTCGCCCTCTCTTTGATATTATCAGTAGCCAAGAACTACTCTATCACTCTTATGCAGACGATACGCAACTGTATTTTCGCATCTGCAACAAAAAGGATCATCATCCCAGTTTAGAGAAATGTCTCTCTTTGATAGAAAACTGGATGACAAAGAGTTATCTTAAACTCAACAGTTCAAAAACAGAACTCCTTATGTTTCACGCCAGCCGAAAGAGTCAACTGGCAACAACCTGGACACCCCCGCCCATTCTGGGCCAAATCATCACCCCTAGCTCCAAAGTCAAAAGTCTCGGGGTCATCTTCGACACCTTCATGACAATGGACGCACAAATAGGGTCAGTAGTCAGTGGAGCGCACCATCTGTTGCGTCTACTACGCAGACTTATTCCATTTATCCCCAAAGAAGACGTAGCAGTCGTGGTGGGAACAATCGTGTTCCAGACTGGACTATGCTTACGCCCTGTACCTCGGACTCCCAAAGTACCAAATCTCCCGTCTGCAAGTCGTTCAGAATACGGCCGCCAGACTGGTGACTGGGAAAAAAAAATGGGAATCAATCTCACCTTCGTTGAGAACCCTTCACTGGCTGCCAGTAAAAGACAGAATTGCATTTAAAGCACTCTGCCTGACACATAAGTGCATCCATGGGAATGCTCCGCAATATCTTTGCGACAAGATAGAACCTCACAATTCGAATCGCGTTCTGCGATCCACCGACCAAAATCTGGTCAGGGTACCAAAAAACCAAATACAAGTCCAAAGGAGAAAGAAGGTTTGCTTTTCAGGGTCCTAGACTATGGAACGCTTTACCAACCAGCATTCGGTTGGAGGAAAACCACCTGACTTTCAGAAGACAGATCAAAACTCTGCTCTTTTGATGTCATGAGACACGAACAACTAGCGCCCAGAAGCGATTCAGTTCGCATGTGCCGCGCTTTATAAGTTTTTCATTCATTCGTTAACTGGTCTATCAGTTTTTAAGCAAAGCTTTTACTTAATATGTGTGCTTTAGTTACTTGTCAGCTAAGCAGCTGTCGCTAGTAGGGCAATTCTGATGAAGGACAACTGTAAAACCTATTACACATGATTAGATTATCGGACAAATGATTGTCCATTTTTTTTTTTTTTTGCATTCTAGTCTCCATATCGAAAACAAAGAGGTTTTTAAAGTCCAAAAATTCTCGTATGACAGAATAAAAATGTGGAATTGATGTATTGTATTGTATTTGTATTGTATTTTTGTATGAAAACTGTACTGATTAAACAAAAATCGTACGATCTGGTATAGTTTGAGAAAAGTTTTCGCGTTTGTTCCTTCAAATAATTTCAGACGAAAGCTGTGTACTGTACTAAAGATCAGATTATCGTACAATCACTTGAAAAGCTGTACAGGGCTTAAGTGCCACGGTTTGATAATCTCATCATCTTGCAGGGGTCTGTAAGAACACTTGCATACCATGCCCAAAGACTGGTTCACTCTAATGCCTCGTACACAAGATCGGAAATTCCGACAATAAAACCGTGGATTTTTTTTTCCGACAGAATTTTGGCTCAAACCTGACTTGCATACACACGGTCACAAATGTTGTCAGAAATTCTGAACGTCAAGAACGCGGTCACGTACAACACTACAATGAGCTGAGAAAAATGAAGTTCAATGATTCCGAGCATGCGTAGGATTTTTGTGCGTTGGAATTGCATACAGACGATCAAAATTTCCGACAAGGACTTTTGCTGTCGGAAAAATTGAGAACCAGCTCTCAAATTTTTCTTGTTGGAAATTCCGACAGCAAATGTCCGATGGAGCCTACACGCGATCGGAATTTCCAACAAAAGCTAACATCGAACATTTGTTGTCGGAATTTCTGATTGTGTGTACAGTTTTTTTCCCTGCTGGGTTAAATGACAAAAACCTGACAGCTCCGGTCGGAGCCCCTGTACTAACCATCCGACAAAAGCCCAGCGATCTCCCCTGCTGATCTGTTGTGTTCTGACAGGGGGGTGGCCCCTCCACCAGAACACTCCGATCAGCCATTGGCGGAGAGCGCTGAATGGGAGTTGGTCATCTGTTGGTTTTACAGCATGCTTGTTCGACAGAAGCTGACCTGGTTTTTTTTTGAACCGTCAAATGTCTCATGAAATTTGGCCCATGTGTAAGGGGCTTTAGGGTATTTATTGACTTAGTGATAGATTCTCTATGGCAGCATAATATATACAGTATATTCAGAGTAACCACGATGTTCTCATTGTTATCATTGGATACTCATTCAGCCTAATAAATTATTACATAACTTCAGGATTCCCCTATAAACATGCCAGTAACTGCTTCCACACTGCATGTTCTGTGAAATAAGTTCAAGATTTTTTTTTATCAAGAACACACCAGGTAGTTATTAAATGTATTTTATTTTTGCTGACTATTACAGCTTTATAGCAGGGCATCTAAGCAGAAGCATTGTTCCTTCTTTATATCCAAGTACTTTAGATGTGTAATTTTACATTTAAAATGATTTTCTAAACATGTGATTCATTTTTACTGGGCTTGTTCAGAAAAAAGGGCTAAGAACAGTGAGAATGTGCAAAAATCTATTTCAGCCAATCATAATTCACTTTTCTGGAGTTAGATCAGTTAAGGCATCATATCTAATTCCTATGGGCGGCTTCTCTCTGCACATCCTCGTTGCTCCATGACCTGTGTTAATGAATATGCTTACAATAGCCAGACAGTCATTTAGATGTAGTCCAGATTTGTTTGCTTTTTAATAGAGCAGAAAGGCTAGAAAAGTAAAATGCTTATGAAATTAACAAGGGCTGCCTATCTGTAGCATATGGGAAAGTGCAGTCCTTTTAAAACCTCAGGCTATTTACTGTATATACAAGGAGTAGAAGAATGTATAGCAGGTTTAGGTGATTTATATACAAACAGTAGTAAGACATCAGAGTAAAAGACTCCAATGAGTACACTGCAGCTTTAGTGAGCTCAGTCATTCCAATAAGAAAGATGGTGTTTCATGCCACAACTAATATGTGTTCAAATTGCTTATAATATGTGTGTATGTGTGTTCAAACCAAGTGATGTGGGGTGAAAGAGGATGAGGATATTTCAGATCTCTGCTTGCTTTTCTCTCTGAAGTCAATTAACAAATCTTCTGATATAAATGAGTTATGCATTGGTAATTTTTTTAAGTAAACACATACACTTTTTAATGTTAATTTATATTCATTTTATATATTTTTAAATCTACAGCTTTAATTAATATAATGCCTAGTAATCCTGCCATGAAGATTCCATATCAACGTGCACTGTTACCACCTTCAAGAAACATACACTTTAAAATTACAGTCCACCTCTGGACTGAGTGCATATATATAGGAAGTGGCTGCAGGCAATGTTGATCTACAGCAAAGTATGAAAAAAGTTTGGGCCCCCAAGCTGTGATTGCCTATCATTTTGGTTGGGTTTTGCAAGGTGCAGCAGCAGTAAAATACTGAGGGAGGCAGTCCTGTCTTTCTTGGCCCTTGTCATATGCCACAGCTGAACCGAGGAATTCAGTCTAGTGAGGGCAGGATGAGGGAGATCTTTACGGGAAGGGGGAGGGCTGTGCTGGATGGGTGGGCTGAAAGGGAAAGGGGTAGGCTGCACTGGGGGGTAGGCTGGGTGTGGGGGCTTTTTACTAGGGGTCTGTACTGATAAGGTGGGGAAGGGGATCTGTGCTGGGGGTAATTAGCGCTGTATGGGGGATTTGGGGCTCTTAAGGAAGATCTGTGGGCATAGGACAGATGGCCTGGAATGGAAAGGAAGTATAATATATCTGGTTGTGGATGCAAACTATAATGGATTTTTCTTTATAGCCAATTCAATAGGTAATCCCTTTCAGATTATGATTTCTGATCGTGTGCCAAGGTTAATTTTGATCTATGTATAGATTACTCACAAAGAAGAGCCCTTGTAGCTTACTATTCCTGATAATACAGGTATGGCCATTGCTAACCTACCTAAAATGCTAGTTACCTCAAAATTTTATTTTAAGACAATGACACAAAACAACAATGGCGCAAATCAGGACTAAATTAAACCAGCACCCTTTTTCATGTCCTGGTTCAATACAGAACCCAGTGGGTCAGAATGACAGACAGGAAAATAATATTTTCAAAAGGAGAGCTTGTTTGTTAGAATGACTATGATTGTACTATTATTAAAACTTAGTTCTTTGCAGTCTACTTCACTAATGTCGTGGTTTTCATTACATTTGTGTCCAGTTCTTTCTTTTATGTATAGTTTCAGTTGGTTAATTCTGTTATGAACAATGGTAGATCATCTGTCACAATCCAGCATTCATTCATAGTATTTTAGTGACCAAAGATGATAAGATTATGGTTGAATAATAAAGGCTATTTTTGTTGGCAGTAACCATATACTCATCAACACTAGGCTGGTAATCTTTTTACAGGAAGGGGACAAAAATATTTGCATTCAAAAACTGCTACTGACAAAGTAGTTTATCAGGATCTCTGTAATTCTATAAAGACAACAAACTGAAAAGAAAGAACAACCCAAGCGCAGTAAATCCTTTAATATCCATATAAAAATTCCAAGAAAACCAATGCACTCACATTTCATAGTGTGAACACACATGTGGAAAGTGTATGTATGAATTGAGTAACCTGGTAAAGCTGAGCAATCCTCTATTAGCCAGTAAACGAATCCCATACACCAGTGGATGGATATTGGCAGCGTTCACACGCCTGTGATGCTGAAGATGCTGAAGCTTAAGTGAGGAAAGGGTCACCAAGTACCTACCGCTTGCCATGACAATGTTTAGCTTCTTCAGTGTCCTGTAATGGCTGACTTCTCTCCAGGCTGTCTCTCCAGCCCACTCCACACTCGTCAGACACAGGCTTGATCATCAGGGAGGCACAGTTGGAGGTCCTCTGTGATCATTTCCTTGCTTCGCAATTAGCAACTGTTGACAGGCGTGGGAGCGCTGCTGATATCCATCCACTGGTACATGGGATTCCTTCACTGGCACATTGAGGATTGTTTAGCTTCACCAGATCACTATATGCAGTTTTTACTTGTGTGTCTACACTTCAAAATGCGAGTGCAATGATTTTATTGGGATTTTTGTATTCATATAAAGGATTTACTTCGCTATGATTGCACATTCTTTTCTATTTTTTGTCTATTTAGTCTGTCTGTTGCCTTGTTTATTATTACCAATTGCAAGGCCTTGAAACTAAACCTGTATATTATTTTGAATTCTTGTTTGGTGATTTGCCATGAAGAGTATTTGTCAGGTCACCTGCGGTCAGATGACAGATGCACACCGTTAGTGGACCCTACGGCTGACTGCTGCAGACGGAACACTGGGTGGCTAAGGAAGGCAGGTCACTGGAGCACTAACAGGGATCCCACAGGAAGCTAGAGCCTAAGATTCCCCAGGGCGTGGAGTCTAAGATCCAGCAGGTGTTCACCAGAGCCTCTAGTGGTGAGGATGGACTAGGCTGCAACTGGATCCAGGTCGCGACCCCCAGCTCACGCTTACAGGAGGCTATAGAGGATAGATGGGAAACAGCATTTCCGGATACAAGAGATAGTGAGGGGATAACCAAAGGTCGGGGCGACTAGCAGACAAGGATAAACAAAGGACACGCCAAAGGTCAAGGTCACAAGCAGACAGGGATAGTTGAGAACAAGCCAAGATCGGTAAAACAGAGACAGACGTAAAACACGGCATGCAGGAACTCAAACACACAATAGCTTAGCAAACACTGTTGATCAACATGGCTGGCTTGCAGTGCACAGGTTAATATAGAGTTCCCTGATAGGGCCTGAGGTGGACCCATGCTAGAGGAGAGATTACTTAAGCAGGCAAGTGAGAGTGGCTGGCCTCTAAAGTGAACACATGGAGGAGGTAAGCTGACAGACAAACATTACTGCATATCCATGACAGTAATGGGACATTTTTTGGTTGTCTATATATTTATTTCATTTCTTGTATTCTCTATACTTTTTTGCCTGTGGAAGCACAGGGGAAGTGGGTCTCTTGGTCACTGGAAAATGACCATCCCCTGTTTGGCAGTTACATTTTGAACTGTCTCTAATCTGACACAGAATTACTCTTTAAAGTGATACTAACAAACATGTTATACTTACCTGCTCTGTGCAGGGGTTTTGCACAGAGCAGCCCAGATCCTTCTCTTCTCGGGTCACTCTTTGGTGTTCCTGGCCTCTCTCTCGAGTTGAGTGCCCCCACAGCAAGCAGCTTGCTATGGGGGCACTCGAACCGAGCAGCAGCTCCCTGTGTCCTTTCAGACACGGAGCCGTGGCCAGGCCCCGTCCCGTTTTTCTCCTTATTGGCTCACTGACTTTGATTGACAGCAGTGGGTGCCAATGGCACCACGCTGCTGTCTCAGCCAATGAGAAGTGGAGTCCCGGATAGCAAAGTCTATCGTGCAACATCGCTGGATCTAGATGAACCACAGGTAAGTATTAGAGGGGCTGAGGGGGGCTGCTGCACACAGAAGGTTTTTTATCTTAATGCATCGTATGCATTAATCACTTCCAGACCTTAGGTGTTTTTCAGATTTGGTGTTTGCAAGACTAAAACAGTTTTTTCTGCTAGAAAATTACTTAAAACCCCCAAACATTATATATATATATTTTTTTTTCTAACACCCTAGAGAATAAAATAGTGGTCATTCCAATACTTTTTGTCACACCGTATTTGCGCAGCGGTCTTACAAGCGCACTTTTTTTTGGAAAAAAATCACTTTTTTGAATTAAAAAATAAGACAACAATAAATTTGGCCCAATTTTATATATTGTGAAAGATAATGTTACGCCGAGTAAAATGATACCCAACATGTCACGCTTAAAAATTGCGCCCGCTCGTGGCATGGCGTCAAACTTTTACCCTTAAAAATCTTGATAGGCGATGTTTAAAAAATTCTAGAGATTGCATTTTTTGAGCTACAGAGTAGGCCTAGGGCTAGAATTATTGCTCTCGCTCTAACGATCGCGGCGATACTTCACTTGTGTGATTTGAACACCGTTTTCATATGCGGGCGCTACTCGCGTATGCGTTCGCTTCTGTGCGCGAGCTCGTCGGGACGGGGCACTTTAAAAACATTTTTTTTTTGGTTTTCTTATTTATTTTTATTTATTTTATTACTTTTTACACTGAAAAAAAAATAAAAAAAAATTGATCACTTTTATTCCTATTATAAGGAATGTAAACATCCCTTGTAATAGAAAAAAGCATGACAGGTCCTCTTAAATATGAGATCTGGGGTCAAAAAGACCTCAGATCTCATATTTAGACTAAAATGCAAAAAAAAAAAAAAAAAAAAATTTGAAACTGTCATTTTTTCAAATGACAAAAAAAAAATTGTCTCTTTAAGAGGCTGGGCGGGACTGACCTTTTGACGTCACTTCCGCCCAGCAGAGCTATGGGGACGGGCGAAGGAGATTTTTCCTTCAGTCTCGTCCCTGCTCAGCTGCCGAACGGTCCCGATCTCCTCCGCCGCTACCGACGGCTACGGTAAGCGGCGGAGGGCCGCCATGATAACGGCGATCTCGCGGCGAATCCGCCGCGAAGACCGCCGTTATCGTTTACCAGACCGCGCACACTAAAGATCGATACCTCGGTTGTGGCAGTAGCTGCTGCCGTTACCGAGATATCAATCTTTAAAAATAGGACGTACATCGTCGTGCGCAGGTCTGGAAGTGGTTAAGATAAACAACCTTTTACCTTTACAACCACTTTAACTATGCATATTGAAATAGGTTAAAAGATTATTCTGCGATTCCATCTACAAACATCACAATCTTTCTTATTGTTCTACTGATTCTACATCTGATTCATTTTTTGCAATAACAGTTCGAATTCGAGAATCAAGAAAACATAGGGAATATAATTACTTATGACATCATCACTACTTGCTGTTATGTTGTATTTTGCTGTTATCTTATAGTTTATATTATGGAAGGTAGCACACTTGCACATAAGTCCATTCACCCCATTTTTCCATGACACTTTGATACAGCTTAGAGTGACAAAAAAGGGCTTTCTTGGATAGACAGCATCTGAATACAGTTGGCCAATGCTAATGCCAACCAAGGAAGTAGAAAACACTAAACCATGAACATAAGTGATGCAGTTAAGAAATCAATACACCCTAACAAGATATAGAATCAAATTATTGAAGACCAATTAGTCAACGGATAAAGAGGATAAAAGCTTTGTAAATGCAGATATTTTTTCACACAGGAAATTGAAAGATCGCATAGGGGTATTGCATAGTGCTAATACTTTATTGCACAAATGAAACTGGCTATACACTAGTAGGTTTTTTGAATGAAAATTCCTACAAAAATTTGTTTGAAAGTTCTCTGTACATTAAATGGTTTGACAAATGTCATTCAAAAGTAGTTACATTTTTTGTTTGCTTTTAACATTTGATTTTGGAACAAATAGACTTTACTGAACAAAAACCACATACAATGTTAAAAATCCATTAGTTTGAGAAACATCTCCCATCCCACTCCTTCAAATTTTCTCATTACTGCTGTCGAAAACATGTTCCTAAAAGAAAACATTATGAACAAAATTATACTAGTGTTTTGCCAGCTTTAGAGCATAGCACATGCATTGAAAGAAAGGGCGGAAAGGTGTCACAACACACGCCACACACCACCATGAAGTAACACCTACTCCTTGACCATGCCCACAAGTTCCCAACATGCATTGTGCGTTGTATGCCTCAATCCCTTTAAGATCACATAGAGCATTGCATTTTTCTTCTCAATACCTTCAAGATATCCCTCCTAATTTTCAAATGTCGGTAACTGTGGTTTTGTTTTTATACCCACTGACACCAATTATAGAACAGATTTTTGTACTTGCTTGCCGTAATGTAATGGACACAGTTACATACTTCTGACTACTGTACACTTCAATGTGCTTAAAAGGGGCTACAGTTTGTGCTCTTATTACACTGTGAATAGTTTCTACCTAACTTTGCTTCTTTCAATTTCTGACTATGCATTTCACATTATGGTTTGTCTGCTTTTATTATTACATATGATCCAGGATCAGAGGATCTCCCTCCCTTATACTCCCAGTACCAGCAGAGCAACCCCACCACCAAAATTGTCTGGAATTATCCCTGCTTAAGGTTGGCTAAAAACGAGTATATTTTCTTTTCATTCAGCCAGTGGGTTGATCAGAAAAAAAAAACGATGAGATTCCTCCATCCATACACATGAGGTAGATGAAACAGATGCCCCCCACAGGGACATATTCTGACAGCAGCTGCTCTGCTGTCAGAATACACTGCTTAGCATCTGCAGCTGCTGATCAACAAATGTTTTTAACTTGTTTGTTCTAACAATCGACTTCTTTCAAATAGGGGTGGCCAAACACTTATTGACATTCGTATATGTGCACCAATATGCTGCAGTAAACAATAAAATAACAAACTAGTAGCATTGCTCAATAATATATAATTCAATCCACTGTGGTATAATACCCATGAGAAAAAAAAATGAAATAAAGTGACCAAAATACTGTCCTTAAAATCAGACATGAAAGTCCCTTATACCAAAGGATCACAAAGATCTCAACAATATATGTGCAACTTTCAAAGTTATTTTATTGTTTAGCGCAGCACATTGGTGCACATATTTTATATAGAAAGTTAATTAACTTCACATGCTACAGTTCTTTTTATATTATTATCACAAATGATTGGGGAACTAAGATTTTTGATTTAATTCTGATCCAAATTTGCCTGGGCTCTCCTGAACCAGCCAAATTTCGATTTGCCTATGGCCAGCTTATGTCCCCAATTAGTAGACGTATCTGCAGTGTTTGAACATTGTCATCAGAAGAAAGTGATGTCAAAGCCAAAATATTATAGTTGTCACTGAAACAGGAGGTGAAGGGAAATCATCCAGCAAGGACACGTATACTGGAGACAACCGTCTAAGGCCAGGCATGCATGGGTCAGATTCTGAATGCATTAATTTTTTAGAAAATCATAGCTAAGAAGTTTTGTTTAAATTTCGCACCATGAGTTAGCTGCAGCAACAGCCGTTTTTTTGTGTGGATATCGAATTTGAGTGCATGTTGGACATTTTTTAAGAAATTAACGAATTTCCAATAAATGATGGGGGAATTGTGCGAGAAATATAATCGAAAAAGAAATGCGCATGAGCTGTGACATGGCAAGAAAAGAAGATTCCCGACTATGAAAATTATTTTCTGTAGCAACATGAGGTGAAATTGAAGAATTTAAATCAATCATCGGATCACAACATGCACAAAATTTTAAAGAAAATTAATTCGGAATTGGACCCATGTATGGCGTACATAAGAGGTAGTTTATTTTTGTTATGTTACCAGGAATAGTAGTGAAGGGGTATTTCCACAAGAGAGGACATACAGACTGACAACATGAATATGATAGGAGTTTTGACCATCCCCTATTCTGTGCACTACAAAAAAATGTTTTTGGCTATAGATTCATTTTAATTCATTAGGTGTTTCTCAATTGTTATTGTTTTAGAAACCAGAATGGTGTAATAAACATGGAGTAAAATACATATAAACATAGGATGTAATTATAAAAAGAAAACATAGATTCTATTGAGTTATAGTAGTTAGTTGAGGCATTAGTGCTCTGATTATTCTCAGTGGATTGGTCTTGTTGGGGTGGTAATTCTCCATGTTTGATTAGAGTATACTGTGACAAAAAGCAGATAAATATAAAGTTGAACAATGTGAATGTAAAATGAGCTCAAACAAAACAAATGTACTTTTTGATTGTTTAAAGCCCTGTTAATTGTTTTCCATATTAGTTCCTTACAAATTAGAAACATGTTTTTGGCTTTGGAGAACCTCCAACATTGACAACATTCTGCTTTTTATGTGTTTTTATTATTATTTTGTTGTTATTTATGTGTTTTTTTTTTAGATTGTAGCATTTGCTGACAGTTTTAACATATAATTAGGCAACTGACATCATTGCTGTGTTATCCAGAGACAAAAAGCCTTCTCTGTAAACAAAGCCTGGTTGTCGTGGTGATCCTCATACCTCATTTGCTCAAGCATGAGGAAACTGTGCTTGTGTGACCATGAGGCGTATTACAAAGTACATATTAACTAGCTAATAACGAATGTAGGTCCTTTATAAAGCAACAGTAGTTTAGTGAAAAGGATGCATACTTCCAGAGTATGCATAATGCCATACATTTTAGAGTTGTCCGTTATAATATGCAGTGCTTATATTAGCTTGGCTCCCCTCTTTTCTGCTGGCATTTCCCATCTACTGACCATAGGGACTGCCAATGAAAGCGAATGGGTAAACAAATAGCTATTATATTGTCTCTAAAAGCATTTTAGTTATTAGTTCCTTTTTATGTTTCCAAAAGAAGCACTATCTAGTGTTGCACTTATTTGTAATGAATATACACCAACACAGTTTCATTTTATTTTGTAGGATAAAAGCAATAGTAAAATGCTTAGGTAGATGTTGTCAGTAAATTCATAGAAATAAAAATATACAATATTAAAATTAATGTTTAGTAATTTTATAACTAATGTATTTATTTATTATTGTTACGTTTAAAATAATTGATTTTAAGTAATGATTGTCTAGATTACATAAACAGTGGGGGGGGGGGGGAGCATAAGGAGAGGTAGAAGGAATTGGGAGAAGCAAAGGCATTAAAAGAATATAAACTATGATTTATAAAACATTATGGACTGGATAATTAAATAATACATTTCTGATTGTAGATGAAAAGGTTGACTGGGTTGATATCAATATGTTGATTATAATATGATGACTCCAAGAGAGTAAATATCCAGCATATAAAAAAGAATTACAAGGCACCATTGAGGTTGTATTTAAGTTGCCCAGTGTAATTCAGTTAGAAAAACTGGTCATTCTTTCACAATTGTCTGTTTAACATTTCAGATTCCAAATTAGAGGTATCAAAGACAAGATTTTCTAAAATAATTTTTCTTGAATTTTTTTTAGTCATGTAGATATGAAATATTTCACATACATACTACATATCCTTCCATATAGCAAGCAGATGAAGCACTGGTCAGCCTTTAACGTTACTTTTCAACTGTCAACTTAAAGTACTATTTAAAGCGGAGCTCCACCCTCCCCCCTCCGGAGTCACATTTTAGGGGGGGGGGTGCAGAAACCTGTCTAAGACAGGTACTTGCACCCACTTTCGGCCATACAGTCTGTGGGTAGACTGTGGGCAGAACGTCAGTTCCGTCCCCCCTGTTGTGTTCTGGAAAACACACGGCTCCCAGAGCACAGCGGGGACCAGTGAGCATGGCGCAGTCGCAATGGCTTCACTTCCTGGTTCCCTCACCTGTTACCGACGTCGCTGGACTCCAGGACAGGTAAGTGTACTAATATTAAATGTCAGCAGCTGCAGTAATTGTAGCTGCAGGCTTTTAATATTTTTTTACAGCAGAGCTCCGCTTTAATTTTTTTGTTTATGTTATACTTACATGCTCTGTGTAGTGGTTTTGCATTGGTATAGGGGAACCCGAATTGAGCCGCTGCTTTTTGTGTCCATTCATACTCGGAGCCGCGTCTCGGCCCTGTCCTCTATCTCTCCTCATTGGCTCACTGGCTTTTATTGAGAGCAGCTTTTATTGACAGCAGCTGACTGATAGTCCAGGACAGCCAAGACTCTTGTGCAACATCACTGGATCGGAGGGAACTCAGGTAAGTATTAGGTGGGCTGAGGGGGGCTGCTGCGCACAGAAGATTTTTTGACTTTAGAACTACTTTAAGTGACTTTGTCACTTGAAAAAATAAAGCTGCTGGGAGGTGTGAAGTGCAGGTAACTAGAGGTCACTCTATGGCTGAACACTGGGTCATTCTAATTAGGCAAAGCTTCCAGGTCCGGCAGGATCCTCTGATGAAGTTACGTGGGCGGGAACATACGAGTCAAAACTAAGTGACAGGCATACCAGAAGGGACACGGGAGGATGAGCTTGCAGCTCGTAGACGTTTTGTTTATGTCAGTAATTGTTAAAAGTGAGTACATTACCAGCTGTTTTTATAAATAAATATCGTAAACGGTATCACACTATCAGAGATTTATCAGACCCTTAGGCCCGGATTCACAAAGCACTTGCACCGACGTATCTCGAGATACACCGTGTAAGTGCAAATATGCGCCGTCGTATCTGTGCGCCGTGCCCACAAAACTAAGATACTCCTAAAAATATGCTTCATCCGACCGACGTAACTTGCCTACGCCGGCGTAGAGTGGGCGCATATTTACGCTGGACGTATTTGGCGCTCCCATTGATTTTCTATTCACATATGCAAATGAGGGAGATACGCCGATTCATGAACGTATGTCCGTCCGATGCAGTGCGCGTAAAGTCATACGTCCGGTGTAAAGTTATGCCCCATAAAGGAGGTGTAACTCAGCAGCATCCATGCAAAGGGCTGCACCAGGGAACACAAGCCGTCGTATTTTACGTAGTTTACGTTGGACATGAATATGGCTGAGCGTAGGCAGTGATCCGACGTATCTTAGGCAGTTGTTCCGACGTGATTGTGAGCATGCGCACTGAGATGCGCCCACGGGACGGCGCATGCGCAGTTGGCGATACGTATCTGTCTGGCGCTCGACCCATCATTTGCATGGGGTCACGCCTCATTAGCATGGCTCACGCCCACTTCCACTTACGCCGAATTAAGCCTTGGAAACCCAGCGCAGATTTGGAAACACTGGCTTTGTAAATTCAGTGCTTGCCCCTCTGCGCTGCGTCGGCATACCGTAAAGGAGATACGCTACGGCGGCATAAATATGCGCCAGTGTCTGTGAATCCGGGCCTTAGTGTCTTTTTTTTTAACTTGCCACTATATTATTAATATTTATTTAATTTGCACTACATCTCTGATCTGAATACCCACATTGCTGTACTGTTATGAAGTTGTTGTTTATGCATGACTAGCACATATTTTTTTGCACTACCTATGGCGTGAACTTATTATTATTGTTTGTTCATTTGCACAGTTATCGAGAATTATATTTGTATAGTATATTTATGAGAAGCAATTTTGGATAAACCACATTTTTTTACAATCCTTTTACACCGTTTATGCTGTATTACACCTTTTTTTTAAAGATATTTTTATTAGGTTTAAGACAAACCAGCAAACAGAAAAACATACAAAAAAAAACACACCAGACAACCTGGTCATAAACGTTAGGCAATACACTCAAACATAGAAAAATAAACTGACATCAGTGCAAAATATAAAGTAGGCACAGTGGTAAGAGGCTCAGGTATAATACCTGGATATAGCAAAAGCGGAGGTCCAGACATTAGAGTAGTACAATCAGTGCTGGGAGAGGGTTAGCGGACTAGCCAACCATCTACCCCAAATTTTGTGGAAGGTTTTGTTCGGTCTCCGGAGTTCAGTAAGTTTAAAGTAAGTTTATACAGTGGGATAGCGTCATTAATAAGTTTTAACCAGAGGGATTTCAGAGAGGTCTGTGCGCCCTTCCAGGACAGTAAAATAGATTTTTTAACATAGAAAAAGAGTATACGGAGCAGTCTCTTAGCATGTGATGATAGGTGTAATTCGCCAAAAATGCCTAATAGGCAGTTCTTGGGGTGGATTATGTTTGGGAGGCCTAGCACCGATGAGATGAAAGCACCCACTTCTTTCCAGAAGTCCTGGACTACCGGGCATGTCCAGAAGCAGTGATAGGTTTTATACGTATCAGTAAATTCTGACCAGTCCTCGTCTACCAGGGAGATGTCCAGAGAGGTCCATTTTACCTGAGCTTTGTGAAACCTGGGGTTAAAGTCAGTCATTAGGGCTGCATAATAGGTGGAGACAAGTTTAGTGGGATCTGGCTGTCTGAGCAGTTTTTCCAATGGGGGCAGGTCAGTGGAATCATCCAGGGAGCCAAACTGGGCACGGATAGCGTGCCTGAGCTGGTATAATAAAATAGGTACGATCTTGGTAAATCGAAGTCTAAACGTAGTTGAGAAAAAGATTTAAAGCCCTGAGCATTGTACAGGTGGCATACATATTTAACCCCCTTGGAGTACCAGCAATTGGGATCAGGAAGGGAGTATAGTTCCTGCAGATTAGGGTTAAACCACAGGGGGTTGTTGGGAGATTTCAGCCTGGATACTTTAGTGACAATATAACGAAAAGAGGAAAGGGAAGTGGCAAGTAGGGAGGTTCTGGGGCGATCGGGGACCCGGCCTCTGTAGATAATATTATGTAGGGTTTCCTGAGAAGATACGATGGCTCCCTCCGTGGAGGTACAGGCATTGGCCGGAACCGGGCACAGCCAATCGTGGATGTGCACCAACTGGGATGCCAAATAATATAGAAAGAAGTTGGGAAATGCCAGGCCTGCCAAATGCGCTGGCAACCGTAGTGTTTCAAGTGCTACCTTGGGGGAGCCACCCTTCCACAGGAAAGTAGTACATATTCTGTATTACTCCTTTATTACATCATTATCTGACAGCGCAGCATCATCATTGCACTAGATAACATACCCTCTCTCTTTTGTTCTGCCACACATTTCTGTTGGCCCATCACTATGATAGGCTGTATCACTGGTCAGAAGGTTGGAGGGGCAAGCAAGCTCAGTCAGCACCTGAAAGTTACAAAGCTTTGTGAGAATTAGGGCAAAGGGTTAGTAATGAAAATTGCTGCTGTGTGTATGCATCTCTAAATGCATTTAAATTGACAGCCACTTTTATAGAAGCAACGTGTTTTATAAAAAATAAATGACTTATCAGAGCATTAACTAATCCTTTTTTTTTCAGCAAGCTGAGTCCATTAAGGTCAAAAGCAAGTTGCTGTGCTATTGTTTTGGATAATTAGAAGAGCTCTGGGAATTCTTTCTCATATAATAAATGTTTATTTGTAAAAAATAAATAAATGTGTATACAGTACAATCTTAGAGATACACTGGGGGTTGATTAACATAAACTGGAGAGTGCAACATTTGGGGCATGGTAGCCAATCAGCTTCTAACTTCAGCTTGTTCAATTGAGTTTTGAAAAAAAAAATAACTGAAAGGTGATTGGTTTCTATGCAGAGCTGCACCAGATTTTGCACTCTCAGATTTTAGGAAACTAACCCCACTGGGTGAGAAAGAATTCAAGAGGAGCAACTGAGAAAATTTGATTACTAGACCAGAGGTAAGGTAGAGGTCATGCCTAGTTTTGCAGTCAACGTGGTCAAAACAATTATCAAAAAGAAAGTGCTATGGTCAAGGGTCAGCAACACAAATGACAGGGTAACCCTAGGCGAAGATCAGGGTAACAATGAGTTTGAAGTCTTGTTAGGTTAACTTGGTAGAAATTAGTCAAAAATGTATACACATATTACAGAAAATATTGAAGACAACGAAAAAAATCATCTTTAATTCAATAAGAGCTAAAGTGAGTAAAGTTTGCTCCCTGGCATCCAGAAAGCTGAACTCCTAGCAGTTAAATAATGAGTTAAAAACATATTTAAAAACTTTAATTATGAACTGGTAGGGATTTTTAATAATGTACCACCATTTTGAAATTCTTAAACCATTGGCAGACAGTTCCACAAAAACTGTGGTGGCACCATTTCTCTGTTAGAAAACACAGTGGTGACATCTCCACCTGCAGAATATTGCCCGCACGAAGGAGCATCAACACATTGATAAGTCCTTCCATCAGCGGTTTCCTTGTCAGTAAGTGTGCATGCAGCAAAACTGCTTAGCTCCCTGTGTTTTGCTTTGTCAGGACAGATTTAGGTACTTATGCTAGCTATATCTAAAATGTGTATATTTACTTGAAAAGGAAAACATAATTGCATACAGACCCCTTACATTTGTTGCTAGCTTTTGGAGCAAGATCAGACTATTAATCAGACTATTAATGAGCATCATGGATTAGATTGACACCTCTCAAAACCGCACTTTTTTTTTACTGTCTTACAGTAAAAATGGCAGCTATAATCACTTGCTATTGGTAACAAAGTGATGCTTCTCTTTGTTGTGAATCAAGAGGCCTGTACAACGTGCAGAAGTGAAACCCAGTATGCAGTATGCAGTATAACAAACAACCAGATTTTAGCTTGTAAAAACTCTGATCAATAAAACATTTTTACTATGATTTACTGTGCTCAGCACATATGACAAACTGTAAGGTTGCGTACACACGATCGGTCCATCCGATGAGAACGGTCTGATGGATTTTTCCATCGGTTAACCGATGATGCTGACTGATAGTCAGTCGCGCCTACACACCATCGGTTTAAAAAAAACGATCGTGTCAGAACGCGGACACGTAAACCACATACGACGGCACTATAAAGGGGAAGTTCAAATCCAATGGCGCCACCCTTGGGGCTGCTTTAGCTGATTTTGTGTTAGTAAAAGATGTTTCGCGCTTTTTTGTCTGTTACAGCGTGATGAATGTGCTATCTCCATAACGAATGCTAGTTTTACCAGAACGAGCGCTCCCGTGCCCTAATTTAGTCTGAGCATGCGTGGATTTTTAACCGATGGTCGTGCCTACTAACGATCATTTTTTTCGGTTAGGAATCCATCGGTTAAATTTAAAACAAGTTGGCTTTTTTTTAACCGATGGTTAAATAACCGATGGCGCCCACACACGATCGGTTTGGACCGGTGAAAACGGTCCATCAGACTGTTCTCATCGGTTTAACCGATCGTGTGTACGCGGCCTAAGCCAGTACATGAGCCGCAGATTTCGTTCAGATTTGGACATCTGCTATACTTATCCTTTATACTGATTGTTCTTTTCTTTCTGCAGAATCACACATTTCATTGTGATTCCAGTAGTCACTTGCTTTTACTGTATGCGCTATAAAATAGATAATTCTGTAATGTAATTAGGGTTTTATTAGCCAGGAATATGATATAGTAAATGTGTGTTACCACTTACCTCTGCTGTTAGGAAAGAAAAAAGCAGCAGGCAGTTCTCAGTTGATAACTTACTTTTCTATGTTTGCTGAGCTGAAACTACCTACTAAGCCTGGGCTAACGGTGTGAAAATTATCTTAACCAGTCATCTCTAATCGTATGGTAAATTGCAAACAGAGTGCTAGAAATAAGTTAGCCGAAATTCAGGGCTACCTTTTTTTTTATTGGTAAAAGAAATTGTGACAAGCTATCTGAGATAAATGTGGAAAAGTTACATAACTTTTCCTGTGTCTAAAGTAGAACTATAGGCAAAACTTTTTTTTTTTTTTTTCATTTTGGATAGAGCAAGCGAGAGTTATAACCCGTCAGATAATTTTTTTGCCATTTTTTGCCCATTGCAGAGATTTTCCTTAACTTTATGTCCAATAACCAAACTGGAAGTGAGGGGAAATCCCTGCAAACTAAGGGAATTTCTTGGGACCCCCAGTTCACCAGAACTAGTGTCCCCATTGGACAATTTCCACTCTATTCCTTTTATGGGGACAACAGAAAAATTTGGATTTTCTTTTACTTTCACTTTCAGTAATGGTAAACAGGACAAATAGGGAGGGTGAATATCCTTATCAATTGGGGGGGGGGGGGCACAGAGAGCAAAAACAGTAATCCCTCTGCATTCAAATAAAAGTTTTGCCTTTAGTTATACTTTAAACTATACAGTATATAATTCAACTTTATTTTTTTAAAACCTAAAAGTAAAGTTTAACCTAAGGTGAAAGTATGGGAAAAATAAAAATGACATGTATGGTGCAGGTTGTCACTAGCATTTTCTGAGTCCTACCAGTGACATAGTTACTGTATATTACCATCTGATCCTGCAATCAGTCTGTTATTTTTAACCTTGTTAGCAGATAAGGCTGTCTAGCAAATGTGGCATTTAGATTGAGACAAGCTATTACTGAGGAAGTTTTTTTTTACAATGGTCAACGTCTATTCATCTGTTTATTAGTTAAAATGCTTATCCCAAAAGATATATAGAACATTGCTGTAACTGCCTTAAAAGTGTAAGCTAGAGTTAGGCTGCAAATATTTTTTCACTTATAAGTCTAATCTACTAGTACATCTAACATTACCCTCCCCACAGGTTGACAGCATTGCTGTCCAAGGGTGGCTAAGTGGCTTCTCCGTTGATACAATAAAGTAGTGAGGGTAGTGAGGCTAAGGCAGTAGGGGTTTTACTGGCTGAATCACCAGGTAAAAAGCAAGGAATAAAGCTTGAAACAAGAAAACAAGTTTAGCCTACACATCTGAAGGCTGGTAAGCTTCTTAAACTCTCATTCCTGTACGGATCCTCTCCGTTCAACAGATTACACAATGTATAGATCACATTCACCTCTGTCTTCTCCCTATTTCTGCACTCATGACCTCTTGTTAACTCTCAAACCACATGCTGACATTACCTCCAGAACACTGGGGCATGTACACGCATAAAAATGTCACCCTCATCCTATTTCCCTCACCTTTCTGCTTCTCCTTATTTTTGGGGATATCTTGCCCAATCGTGGTCCTTAGCTATCTAACTTTAACTTCTACACCTGGAAATTTTCTCCCTTCCTTCCTATTTCTATTTCCCTACTTCCAAGAATCATTCTGTCCCGCTTCTCATGTGCCCTCTGGAGTGACCACTTCATCTGTAACAAGATCACCTCTTTCTATTACCTTTTCTTCTCCGAATCCCTTAAACTACTTGCTGTTTCCTGACTTCAGGAATCTGACTTTGCTTATCCAGCTGGTGTCCTCTACTGAACTCACTCTTTCAGACCCAGATTGTGAAAAGGAGATGGTAGTGGAATTCTTCTATCCCCACTGTGCACCTTTTAAGTTCTTCCTACACCTCCCTCATTATGCCTCTCCTCTTTTGAAGCTCAGTGTATTCATATTTTTTCCTTGTTTCTATTAGGTTTGATGTAATTTATTGACCAACTAAATCGGTATCATGCTTCCTTAACATCCTCTCTGCCTGGCTACCCTACTTTTTCTCCTCTGAAATAACCATTCTAGGTCCCTGTTAATGGTAAAATTTGGCTACTTCTAAACTTCTCAACCTAACCGCAACTTTGACCTAATACAATTCACATGCACTCCTACTCACTCTGACAACAACACTCTTGACCTTGTATTCTACTGCCTCTGGACAACTTGCAACCTCTTCAACACCCCTTTCTCTCTGCCATTAACACTCTCTCATCCAGTCCTCATCAAATCTACATTTAACTCTCTACTTCGTACCCTACTGCCACCACCCATTAGCTCATTCACTGCCTAGGACTTTGCCATCTATTTCAAAAGGAAGATAGATGAAATTTGTGATGATATTGCCAATGTACAGTCATCTCTACTAGTTAACATACTATGTCTACTGTCACATGCAACACTTCTCTCTTGACACTGTCGCCACAAAGAAAGTTGCTAAACTTTCCTCTGATGCCCATCACAACACCTGCCTTTGGACCCTATTCCAACATAACTTCTTTAGTCACCCTCTTTCTCACATATTCAACCACTCCCTCTCTACTGGCTTCCTCCCCACCTCTAAAAATGGCCATTGCTGCATCCCTCTAATGGTGCGAAATTTGAACGTAAATTCTTAGTTAAAATTTGTTCAGAATTCAAACTTCATAATGGCCGGCTTAAGACTTTTTGCTTTGCATTCACAGTGTCTTCATTTAAGTGAACATTATTATGATACTTTGTCTTTCACAGTGCCCAGACTAAACAGATGAGCACTTTACATTCATCTAACTTAGTAATGACATTAAAGTACAAAAGTGTCATGCAGGCATAGTTAAGTAAAAAGAAACAGAAATCTATTAAAAAAAAATATTTTATTAAAGAATGCCAAAACGGCCCGGATTATACATCGAATACTTTAGTTTTACATATTAGCAGTGAATGGAATACTTTGAACATGTAAGCAAATAACAGGGACACCCACCCTTTTCCACTGTAGCACCAACAACAAGTTTACACCAAAGTAAACTAGGTAATCAAAAAGATCTGAAAAAAAAGTCACTCTGGACAAAGTATAAAAAAATGTTAAAGATTTGCTAAAGCTGTTACACATGAATGGCTTTGTCATAAAAGTAGAGGAAGAAAAATACTAAAGTAATAACATTAACATCCAAAATGCCATAGATGGCATAATTTCTATATTTCCATTTCTTAGAAAAATGTGAAGTCAAACGTTTAGCTGTCTCTAGTGCATTGTTCAGGCCCTGAAGGGATTAATATTACACATCAGGCTCTGGTAGAGAAAAATGAATTTGTTAAGCACTCCTGGCAGGATTCCAACTCATGCAGCAAACGTTTTCATTCACAGCAGCCAAAAAGGTGGGAAACAATGTTTACTTTAGTTTTAGGTCTTGGCTGTATAAACTGTACGTTAGGTACATTAATTAGCACCAGTGTACATCAATTAATGCATTGTACTTTTACTAGCAATGGTAAATAAAGTATTTTAAGATTTGTTCCAAGGAAAATAAACAGAGTGCATTTGTCAAAGGCAATTATCCATTTAACCCACTAATTACTCGTTTTTGCAAAGTCAACACAAGTAGAACTGCTAAACTTTGGATGGGATGTAGAGATTTTTTCTTAGATTTTGTTTTCACTTAGATTTGCTTTTTCTAATAGGAAACTTATCAGATAGCCCACGATTGTGAAAATTCTTATGATTTGCACCCCAGACATTATTTGTCTATTTTGCTTGGATGTGCTATGCGTTTGATGTTTGGAAACCCTTTACAACCCAGTAAAGGGTTGTTCATAATTCTACTAGGCATACTTTTTTTACATGCTAAATTCTGCATGCTACCAATTAGTTGCAGTGTGGTAAAAAAAAAAGAAAAAAAAGCTCACTTGCTGTTGCAGTTTACGTAAAAAAATGCACGTTACATAGATTTCAATGGTAATGTGCCTAAACTGTGCCTAAAAGCACAATGTGCAGACAATGCATGGATGTAAACAAGGACTAGATATTAAAGGATACTGGAAGAAAATAGAACATAAACTCAGCTCCTTGATCATTTGTCAAAGCCAGTGAATATAAGGAAGTGCAATCTTCCTTAAAGCAGACCTTCAGTAATTTCTATCTATTAAATATATCTAGTAATTTTTCATGTATTAAATCTTCTACCCTTGTTGTTTTAACTTTGAATAGTACATTTTTTTTACTGCCAGTAAATACCTTATGCAGCCCACTTCCTGTTTCTTTTCTGGTAAACAGCCTAGGCTTATAACAACATGCACAGCTCTCTCCCTTACTCTTGTGAGAGTTTGCTAAGAAGGGAGGGGGGGGTGAATCATAAGAGGGCCAATGAGAGCTGCAGGGCTGCAGAGCTGGCTCTGTGTGTCTGTGAAAATCCAGGCAGTGAACAGGGAGCAGCTTCAGCTGCCCACAGTTAAAATGGTTGCAGCCAGACTCAGTGGAGGGAGATTTGTGCAGCATATTTGGCAAGTACAGAATCACAGTATGTATATAACAATATGCAAAGTGGTTGGAGGGAAGCTTCAGAATGGCAAAGATGTTTTTATTACAATTTATGTGCGCAGACTGCAGTTCCTCTTTAATTCAATACAGTCTTGTTGCAAAACAGTATCCACAAGTGCAGCAGACACTAATGCTATATATGTATATATATATATATATATATATATATATATATATATATATATATATATATATATATATATATATATATATATATATAGATATATATACAGTACAGACCAAAAGTTTGGACACACCTTCTCATTCAAAGAGTTTTCTTTATTTTCATGACTATGAAAATTGTAGATTTACACTGAAGGCATCAAAACTATGAATTAACACATGTGGAATTATACATAACAAAAAAGTGTGAAACAACTGAAAATATATTTCATATTCTAGGTTCTTCCTTTTGCAGCAGACACATCTCTAGAACTGTTAAGAGGAGACTGTGTGAATCAGGCCTTCATGGTAGAATATCTGCTAGGAAACCACTGCTAAAGAAAGGCAACAAGCAGAAGAGACTTGTTTGGGCTAAAGAACACAAGGAATGGACATTAGACCAGTGGAAATCTGTGCTTTGTTCTGATGAGTCCAAACTTGAGATCTTTGGTTCCAACCCCTGTGTCTTTGTGCGACGCAGAAAAGGTGAACAGATGGACTTTACATGCCTGGTTCCCACCGTGAAGCATGGAGGAGGAGGTGTGATGGTGTGGGGGGTGCTTTGCTTGTGACACTGTTGGGGATTTATTTAAAATTGAAGGCATACTGAACCAGCATGGCTACCACAGCATCTTGCAGCGGCATGCTATTCCATCTGGTTTGCGTTTAGTTGGACCATCATTTATTTTTCAACAGGACAATGACCCCCAAACACACCTCCAGGCTGTGTAAGGGCTATTTGACCAAGAAGGAGAGTGATGGGGTGCTGCGCCAGGTGACTACCTCTTGTAGCTCATCAAGAGAATGCCAAGAGTGTGCCAAGCAGTAATCAAAGCAAAAGGTGGCTACTTTGAAGAACCTAGAATATGAAATATATTTTCAGTTGTTTCACACTTTTTTGTTATGTATAATTCCACATGTGTTAATTCATAGTTTTGATGCCTTCAGTGTGAATCTACAATTTTCATAGTCATGAAAATAAAGAAAACTCTTTGAATGAGAAGGTGTGTCCAAACTTTTGGTCTGTACTGTATATATATATATATATATATATATATATATATATATATATATATATATATATATATATATACTGTACTAGAGCTGCATGAATAATCATTAAAAAAATCATTATTGCGATTCATCCACCCTCAAAAACGTAATACAACATTTTTCCCATTCATGTTAAATAAATGCAGAACCGAACAGACCTGTAAAAAAAATAAAAAAAAAATAAACTCAGCAGGCAAATGATTATCAACAGCAATAAAGAGAAACAAGGGCCCAGATTCTCAAAGGACTTACGACGGCGCATCGCCATGTACTGCGTCGTAAGTCCTAATCTGACCCGTCGTATCTATGCAACTGATTCTTAGAATCAGTTACACATAGATATCCATTAGATCCGACAGGCGTAGGTCTCTTACGCCGTCGGATCTAAACTGCATTTTTTTTTGACCGCTAGGTGGCGCTTCCGTCGAATTCCGCGTCGAGTTTGCAAATTAGCTAGATACGCGAATTCCCGAACGTACGCGCGGCCGACGCAGTAAAGTTACGATGTTTATGTTAGGCTTTTCCCGGCGTAACGTTGCCCCTGCTATATAAAGGCGCAGCCACAGACGTCCTTGCGACATCATTTGGAGCAATGCACACTGGGATATTTTACGGATGGCGCATGCGTTCGGCACGGGGACGAGCTTGATTTAAATGATACACGCCCCCCTACCCGCCGAATTTGAATTCCGCCGGCCGATTTACGCTACGCCGCCGCAACTTACGGAGCAAGTGCTTTGAGAATACAGCACTTGCCCGTGAAAGTTACAGAGGCGTAACGTAAATCAGATACGTTACGCCCGCACAATTTTGCGCGGCTGTACGTGAATCTGCCCCTATATATCTCTCAGTTCTTTTAGCTCAAAGGAATGAACTTCCGTCTGTAAATGAGGTCAGTTTAACCATTTAAAGACTTTGGCCCAGATTCTCATAGATGGGCGTAAAACTGTGCGGGCGTAACGTAAACATCGTAACTTCACTGCGTCGACCGCACGTACGTTCGGGAATTTGCGTATTTAGCTAATTTGCATACTCGACGGGGAAAACGACGGAGGCGACACCTAGCAGCAAAAAAAAAAATTGCATTTAAGATCCGACAGCGTAAGAGCCTTACGCCTGTCAGATCTAATGGATATCTATGCGTAACTGATTGTAAGAATCAGTCGCATAGATACGACGGCCCAGATTAGGACTTACATTGCATTGCGCCGTCGTAAGCCCTTTGAGAATCTGGGCCTAAACCTTTTTTGACACTTGTTGCTTACAAGGTAAAATCTGTATTTTTTCCTAGAAAATTACTTATATATTTATTTATATATAAATATTTATTTATATTTATTTTTAGCAGAGACCCTAGAGAAAAAATGGAGATCGTTGCAATATTTTATGTCATACTGTATTTGCGCAGCTGTCTTTCAAAAGCAATTTTTTAGGAAATGTTATACTTTAATGAATTAAAAAAAACGAAACCGTAAAGTTAGCCCAATTTTTTTGTATAATGTGAACGATGATGTTACACAGAGGATCGTAATCTTTATTCTAAGGAAAAAAATTGAGATTCTCATTTTATCCAGAATCGTGCAGCTCTATACTGTACATATATATATTATTAATCCCAGTGTCTAAAAGGCCTAATTGCACCACTCAGTGCTCAGAAAAAATGAAGTTCCAAAAAAAATCATATATAGAACACATATATAATGTATATGATGTATATAACACAAGTCTTTGTACATAAAAGCAGCCGCTAAATAAAATAGAAATATACATATAAGTAAAAAAAGTCCTTAGTCCTTATAGACAAAGTTCCAATACTCAAAGCAGCACTCCAATCAAATAAATAAAGTATGACCAGCATTTACATAAACGGATGAGAAATTGGTTGTATGTTGATAAATGATGAGACAGTTTAATTGATAGGTAAAGGATTATACTTAATTATTGATAGGCATATACCATCCCTCAGAGGCCACACCACACTGGAACACACTCCCCAAGGGGTTTACACTCACTGAAGGGATGTCATTTAAAAGCGACCGCATTTCATACTGATTGGTGATAACACAGTTTGATTATTCATTGATTATTCAACTAAATGCCTGTTACGACTTATGTTGTGCAAGGGAGGTTTTAAGGAGGTGGTCATCTTGAATAAACTTTTAAAACGGTATCATGCTATGTGGAGCCTTTTTTTCCATGACTAAACCATCCTGGGTGATGAGCTGTTTGAGATAACCGGACCAAACTGGAGACACCTGTTATGATCAAGGCTTTTAAATGGCATCACTTCGGTGAGTGTAAACCGCTAGGGGAGTGTGTTTCACGCAGTGTGGACTCTGGTGGATGGTGTATGCCTATCAGTCACCCGCTGCACAACAATTCTCACAACAATGTTTTGCAGATCTATATAGTATGTTAAAGTGTACCTGGCAGTGCAATGCAAGGTACATAAATATTGTTTGCCTTGCATATATTGCCTTCTTATAGTAGATTCAAAACTTATAGGTAAGAAAAAAAGTTCAACTTTACCTTACCCTGTCTTCAGGGGCGGACTGACCATTGAGTCACTCGGGCACTGCCCGAGGGCCCCATGCCACTAGGGGGCCCCATCAGGGTTGCCAAGCTCAGTAAAACCAGGGACAGTATGTAAAAATCTATGTTTTTTTTAGATCTATCCCTGATATGTCCGAAACTGACATGCTTTTAATGTGAATATCCCAAGATTTTAGCTGCCCGCCTCTGGACTGCCTCCTGGCGTGGTGGCCATCTGTAAGCCAGAGGGGCCCCATAATCTTCTATTGCCCGGGGGCCCCATGAGTTGTCAGTCCGCCCCTGCCTGTCTTATACTTGAGATGTCTAAGCAATGTTGATGTCATGCTTCTTCCATGTAGATTTTGGGAAATACAGAGTGACTCAAATCTCACAGGAAGAGGTACTTGAAACTGGCTGGAGTGTCTTGTTGTGAGATTTGGGCTTCTCTGCATTCTTGCTGGAAGTATGGTGAAGTCACATCCAGCAATGCAGAAGACAGGGGTAAAGTAAGTATAAATATAACTTTTGTTCATTACAGGTAAGTTTGGGACCTACTAACAGCAAATGATTTATACAGGCCGACAATATTTGCAATCCTTGCAATGCAATGCAAGGACCACTTTAATTTGGTAATGCATCATCTCACACTTGCCTTCAAATATACCTGTGACCAGGCTTCATACATTTAAGTAATTGCATATGGTGGACAAGCAGTAAGTTATTTTTAAAACACGTTATCACTGACCTCTACAGCTGCAGGAACTGTGGAGCAAGTTATCCTGCAGTATTACAATAGAAGCACTAAAGTCTTTATCAAAGCATCTCAGCCTCACTTCCAGCCTTCTGACAGGAAATGAGGGGAATCTCTCCAATTGGAACACAACAATAAAAGCCTGAAAGAGGCTCACAACAAAACCCATTCCCCCTTCCATTAGGGTGACCACGTGTCCCGGCTTGCCCGGGACAGTCCCTCATTTTGCAGGTCTGTCCCGGGCACATTCATTCCAGGACAATACAGTGTCCCGGAATGAAACTGACACAGACACCCCCGGGCCAATCTGATGCCCCCAAAAAAGGCCGCCACATCACCACTTTACTCACTGATAGTACTTGTCCTGGCCGGGAATGCCTGGAGGAGCACAATCCCACCCCGTGGGTGTGATTGGAGAAATCATAAATCCCGCCTCTTGTGTCTGCGCTGTGATTCGTTACAGCACAGCTGATTTTTGGGAAGGGAGGGTGTCCCTGAATGGTAGTTTGGAAATGTGGTCACCCTACCTTCCATCCAGCTGGATATAGAAACCTGTTTTCAGGACTGAAGACAGTGTATATCAGAAAATGTACATATATTTCACCAAATAACCCTTTTTGTGTAATTGTCAGGTCGTGGCTCATCTCTTTCTCTCTTGAAAGTATGTTGACTTGTTTCTTAAAACTCTATTTTCTGTAGAATGTTGACTGTGTCGGAAATATGAAACGTGAATATGCCCTGGTTTGCTTGTATCTTGTCAACAAAAGCTAGTTTCAGCATGTGTACAAATTTGTGTGTAGACTAATTTATAATTGTGTTAGTCAGTGAGCGCTGGTGCCTCTCACAAAATCTCTTCCAAACATATTGCTTTTTTTTTGAAGATTTAATAATACATTTAGTAAAGGAACATAGCAGGAAATTTGATGTCTTTAGTATGCAGTAGACAGTTCACATTATCGACTTAATCTTATTTCCTAGTTGTCATCTTATATCAGCTTTCACTAGTACTTGTACCGTTTACTGATTACAAAGTACATCATTCATAAAGAAAGGTCAGTCTTAAATGTAATATTTTTTCTTTTTCCTAAGCCATTTTGTGGGCCAAAAAACAATCAAGATAGTATATCAGATAGAAGTTAAATATAGTATTTCATGCATGGTTTTAGAAAGGTAGAACTTTCGGTTTTTGTTGTTATTAGGTATTTTTGATCACTGTTTTTCACTTTAAAGGAGAAGGAGAACCCCTTACTTTTTTTAGATAGCTATTTGAATGAATACAGCCTGTCCCTGCTCCAAACAGCAGCCTCTCCCTACACTGACGAAAAGTATATGAATGGATTACACACCTATATACTAGCGCAAGTAGCACACCTATACCAATCCTTAAAAGGACTTTTGTGGACCTTTAGATAGCTATTTGAAATAATACAGCCGGTCCCTGCTCCAAACGCCCAGAGGCGATTCAGTTTGCATGTGTTGCGCTTTACAAGTTTCTCACTCACTCACTCAAACACAGCACCCTTTCCCTACACTGACAAAAAGCAGAATGTAAGATGTCTGCCAGATAAGGTCTATTTATAAGGTAGGGGGTCCATGTGCTGAAATGTCTAAATTGGCTGTCCTGCACCACCTGATGGATGTGTCATAGGTCAAAGTTCTTACCCATGTAACATTGCGGACCGCCGCGAACATCGGCAGATGTCCAACGTTTTGGCGGACCGCGAACGACAAATGTTCACCGCGAAACGACCGCCTGGCGAACCGGCAGGCCATCTCTACTGGTCAGCCCATTATATTTACATTCCACTTCTCCAATGGCTAAAGATGTTTTTTTAGTTGCAAATTTACAGTTTGCTTCATTATATGAAATATTTAGTTTTGTGTTCTTAGTCAGACTTGAACAGGCATATCATGCTGTTTCCCGCTGTTGGAAATATATTAAAGGTTTAAAGTTAATAGACTTCATACCTACATAAATCTGTTTTATACTGCCAAGCAGTGTTGAACTGGAGTATGCAAGGGCTATCAGTAAATATATTTGTAAGGTGCCATACTCAAAGACCTCTAAATAAGGTTCTCTGTGGGTGTCCTTGAATTCATATTGCTTGGGGCAGAATGTAGGATCTGAATGACTATATACATTAGTACTTGGCAAAGATTTGGCTATAAGAAAATCCTTCCTATTCTGATAGTTAATCCTTCTTTTCTCAAATCACAATGGCTATCCCTTGGCAATGAAACTTTATTTTCTAAATGTTTATACTTGCTATACTTAAAAATTGGAACAAGGCTACTACAAAAATTTTATATTAGTGTTTTTTTAAACTAAACAAGGCTCATACTTTTTACCTTTTATAAAATTTCAGTCTTAAGGCTAAATAGCTGTGCCTAGTATTAAAGGGCCAAATCTTCAAAGGAGATACGCAGGCGGAACTGCTGTTCAGCCTGCGTATCCCTGTGGCTATCTTTGGAAACGATCCTCAGAAGGATTTTTCCAAAGATAGTCAGAAGATCCGACATCTGTAATAGACTTACACTGTCGGATCTTAGGATGCAGTACCGTATGTGCCGCTTTGCGTATGCAAATGAGTACTTAAGCAGATCCACAAAGCTTTTTAGCTTTGTGTTTTCTGCGTAAGTTACGTTTTGCATACGTAAAATTAGGGATGCTTTTACAAGGCCTAACTGTTTAGACCTTGTAAAAACAAACCTTTTTTTCGATCGCCGCGTTTTTTTTTAAATTTAGATTTTTTTTTCCCGGCGCGTATTTTTTTTTTTACCCGACGCAACTTTATTGTCCCGTCGCGATCCACAAAGCCCGGTGTAAAGTACGTTCGCGCGATGCACGTCGGGAAAAAATGACGTCACACGCATGCGCCGAACGTCCGGAGCGGGAGCGTGCCTCATTTGAATAGGAATCGCTCCCTCGAGCAGACGACCGCCTTGCGACGGAGGCACTTAGGTTACACGGCGTGTAATTTCTAGGTAAGTGCTTTGTGGATCGGGCACTTAGGTAGAAATTTAACGCCTGTGTAACTTAACTGCTGAAAGTTAAGTTAGGCAGCTTTTTTGAGAATTTGGCCCAAGTGCCTATAAAAGCTTGCATCTTTTTTTCCCATTTGGGTTGAGTAATATACATTAAAATGTTTGGTATATTTATTTTGTTTGATAAGTGTTAAATAAAACCTACTGCTCCTCTGTCCATCCTGCAATATTATCAGTTTGCATATTTTCTAGATTTCTTTGGGGAGCACAGAACACCTCTCCACATGTTATGTAGAAGAAGAGGAGGGTGGGGGTTGTTCTGTGGTTCTAAACACTTGCTAGGTAAAAATTCTACTTCTTCATAGATGCAATACAGTGAGTGAGCATTGTCAACATAGTCCTTACCATTACTGATGGGGGGCCATATTCTGAGTAAAGTTACGATGGAGTATCTCAGGATACTCCATCGTATCTCTCTTTTTTGGCCAGTGTATCTATGCGAGTGATTCTTAGAATCATTTTCGCATAGATACGCTGAAGATCCGACATGTGTAAGTCACTTACACTGTTGGATCTTAAATGTAATTACTCCGCCCGGCCGCTAGGTGGCGTTTACGTTCAGGTCTCATGTGTTTATGCAAATGAGCCTGATACGCCGATTCCCGAACAAATTTGCGTCGCGGTAACGTTGCTTACGTCGTTTGCGTAGGCGTAAGGTTACCCCTGCTATATGAGGGGTAACCTTATGCCAGTCCCACGTAGGCCATGTTAAGTATGGCGTCGGGTCCGCGTCGTGTTTTCCCGTCGGGTACGTCGTTTACTAAGTCATTCTTGAATACGACTTTACGTCAATGACGCACACGTCGGCGTAATTGACGTTTTACGCCGAGAAACTGGAGCATGCGCACTGGGCTATTTTAAGCCCGGCGCATTCGCAGTTCGTTAGAATCGGGGGCGCGCTTAATTTAAATAGAAGCCGCCCCCTTGGATATACGCGGGGATACGCCGGGACAATTATACTCCGCCGCCCCAAAACTATGGAGCAAGTGTTTGGGGAATACAGCACTTGCTCCTGTAGGTTGGGGCGGCGGAGTGTAAATGGCTTACGCGCCGCCCCGCCTACTTTATTTAAGAATATGGCCCGGGGTCCTTATATTTACTCTGACTGTATTTACAAATCTGTACACCCATAATTCCTTTTAAAATGGTAGTAACCCACATTTAAATAGAAAAAATTGGTCCCCCCTGCAGGGTAACGTCAAATGCGCTAGTATGCACTGCATACTAGAAAATTATGACAGACTTACCTAAAAAACTGATCCCTTCAGTTTCATCCTTTATAAAAAAAAAGGAGGTAAAGTGGCTTAGACAGAAGGTTGTAAAAGTGTACTGTCCCAGAGATACTTCATAGAAAAGATACCAGCAGCAAGATGGTAGTCTAATGTTTACAGGTTAAATGAGTCCAAGTTGTGCAGATATAAACTAGGCAGGTTTGTTTTCTATAATAAACATTGCATGTAGTATATCAGATACAATTTATTAGAGGTAGGACAGTTCATTAGGTGATCAAATAGGCCATAATGCATCACTTTTATATTTTTGTGGACAGCAAAAAGTGCCAAGAAATCAAACCAGAAAGCCCCCCATTTCATTACCCATACACCCCTGTGGGACATGTGATTGGGCAAAGCCTTGCCCAATCAGGGCGCAGAATGCACTGTGCAGTGCTCAGTGTAATGCAGGGTGTTCGTTAGGGCGGACACCCTGCAAATTCGGGCATTCGATGAACGGCCAAACAGGCAAATGTTTGGCCCTAACTCATGCCGGGCCTATCCATTTGCCTATCCCTAATCCGTTCGTTCCATCACCATTTCTGCCGCCACTTCAAAGGGGGGCAAATTAATGCAGGCATCCTAGATTTTGAGTCACTGGAGTTAAAAAAAATTCAGCTCCCCAGAACATCACCATCTGCTATAATCCACATGCTCGACACCTACTCACTTTCATATGGCACCACCACTACCTCTCCCTTTAAAACTTCCTTGTCATTTCTTTTTACTCCAAACTTTTACTCCATGTAGCTATGCTTGTTGTGCTCTATCTACAGGTATAACGAAATAATAGGGAAGAGAATAATTATGTGAATTTGCTACTCTGGGGCAACCAAGCCAGGATTAATGATTATAGTGGGAGAGTTTGCAGTGCAAAGAGCTTCACACAAAGTGTGGTCCAGCTGCTGGGGTGGGCGTGGTTATAGTGTAGCTCTTTTTCCCTGAAGCTTCTGATGGCAGCTGATGCTCGTTAAACACTGCCACACACCCCTTTCTATTTCAGGACTTCTTCCTCCTCAAGGGATGCCCCCTACTCTTACCACCCAAGTGCAGTTCTGATACATCATCTATAAACTGCTCATTGGGGCCCAGCTTTCAGAAAGAACCAGCTGCTGCCCCCTTTAAAGGTAAGCGCTGCTGCATGGCTGCTGTCCTCTACCTTGGAGGCATTGGAATAGGTCTTAATATGGATAGAGGCTTCATACAAACATCCCACAGTGAGGCTGTGCATTATTATTAGTTTATCACAGCCATTTAAATTGTTATAGGAACAAGTACAGGGATGCTGATTTCACCCCTGTTATTTATGCTATTATTAGAACCCCTGTTAGCTACTTCCTGGCTACAATCCTGTTAGCTAAATCAGATTGTCAGCTGACATCACAGAGCCAGTCTAAGCTCTTGCAGGGATCTCCATAATGTTGGGACCCACCCAGATGCCTGACTTGCAGTTGTCTCAGTCACTTAGAGTGCCATGAGAGCCTAATGCCCGATAACACGATCCGATTATCCGTTTATTTTTTTTTGTATGCTAATCTCACGTCCAATCTGATGAGTTTACTAAAGTCACGAAAATTCTCATACGGCAGAATAAAAAATCAGGAGTGATGTCATGTGTTGAATGCATTTGTATTGCATTTTCAAACTACAGCTGTACTGATTAAACGAAAATCGTACGATCTGGCATCGTACGAAAAAAAAAATCTGTGCATGTCCGATAGAATAAAATTGGATGAACTGTCCTGATCGGCTCTCAGAAGCTCTGTACCAACGATCCGAATTATCGTACAAATCGTTTCAAAAGCGGCATTTTTCGTACGATTTTCGGATCGTGTGTACGGGGCTTAAGACTGTTGCTCCTGCCCCTCCTCGAGCCCAGTGCTTCAGTGAGCGATGGAGGGGGCTGATTGACCTTCCATTTGATGGAATGTTGGTATTCTGACCATCACTGTAAGTCACAATAACAAGCTAGTGCTGTGTAAAGCTATAATTTTCTGCCACATCCCCAAACATAAATACAGAAGAATTTGGAAAACAAACCCCATTGGGACTTTAAAGGCAGAATATGAAGTAAAAAAGTATGTGCAATTAAAATAAAATATGCAAAACTTTATTGACATCCATAAAAAGTGATCCAAAGGGTCGCAATATAAACACAATTAAAAACAGATATACTGTCAGTCTACATGTGGAAATGCAAACTACATGCCATCACTGTATGGGGCAGCATCCTACCCCACTGGTCACAAATGTAAGACGCATGTTTTCTACTGACCCCAGATTAATTGGTTTTAGCAGGCTGGAAAATTATTTCAAGGGTTCCTCTGGCATAAAAGGTTGAGAATGGCTGATGTAGAAAATATCAGCAGTGGCAGGCTCCGTATTTATTTTATGACATGTGTCTTTGTCTTTGTTCTTGCTCACTCTTGATACACATCCATCTATATAGCTTTATACGTTGGGGATCTGTTTAAAAATTTGAAGGACATGCCCAATTACTTTAAAGAATACCATAGTGTTTATTTTGGCGCACTAATGTAGAATAATTTTGTTTGTCAAGATGCTAAAATAAAAGTCTATTTATTTGTGTTGAAAGAAATTGTTTGGTAATGTCAACCAGCATAATTCAAAGTGCAGCATCTTACTCAGGCAACAAAGTGACAACAGGTAAGATACAGCATGAGTCACTACACTTACAGTAACACAATCTATATCCAAGATTAAAAAGAAAGGTTTGGCAAAGATTAAATTCATGTTACAGAATAAGATATGTCAGTAGACTGTGCACACTATTTTTTAGTTAGTCCTCCAGTGGAGCAATTGTATGGAAACGTCACCATGCTGCCATCATATCAAATCACATCCCTCTATTTTGATAAGGGCAAAGCAACAATTGTAAAACATTTTCTATAGCCAATAGAACCCTCTGTATTTATTACTGTACTGGAGTTAGGCTGCATATATAATAAAAGAACTGCACGATTCTGGCTAAAATGAGAATCACAATTCTTTTGCTTAGAATAAAGATCAAGATTTTTCACCTCCATAAACATCATCTTTCACATTATATAAATTAATTGGGCTAACGTTACTGTTAGTTTTTTATTTTATTAATTGAAGTGTATTTTTTCCTAATAAATTGCATTTGAAAGACCGCTGCACACAACAGTGTGACATAAATCATTGCAACATCTGCCATTTTATACTCTAGGGTCTCTGCTAAAAAAAAAATATATAATGTTTGGGGGTTCTAAGTAATTTTTTAGCAGAAAATTCTGATTTAACTTGTAAGCAGCAAGTGTCAGAAAACGGCTTAGTCTTTTTTTTTTTTTTATAAATTATTTATTTTATGTTTTTCTTTTGTTTCACAAGAAATGGATACAGCATTAATATAAGGTACATCCATATATACATCATCTAATTACTAACAATCTTTACTTCAACTACACATTTGTTATCCACATCCAGATAACCCATGTCATGTGTTTTGTTCACCATTTACATTTCCTGTGTAATCCTAATATAGCCATACCATTTCTACCCTGAGCTTTACCTTAGCCAAGATAAAATCCAGGTTGTCCTCCCACCAACCCCGTTTAGTTCAAATCAAGAAAAAAGAAAGAAAGAAAAAGAAATAGTGAGAAAGAAGAAAAAAGAAAAGAAAAAAAAAGTCTTTAAAGAGGTTGTAAAGCTTAATTTTTTTTTTAAATAACAAACATATCATACCTACTGAAACTAGGGGCTGGGGGCGTCATTGCCAGGTGTTTTTTTCACCTTACTTCATAGGACCTTTACAACCCCTTTTAAGCAGAGTTCCACCCTAAAATGGAACTTCCACTTTAAGACAAGATTAAAACTGTTTTTTTTTTTGCTAGAAAATTACTTAAAACCCCCAAACATTATATATATTTTTTTCTAACACCATAGAGAATAAAATGGCAGTCATTGCAATACTTTTTGTCACACCGTATTTGCGCAGCAGTCTTACAAGCGCACTTTTTTTGGAAAAAATTCACATGTTGTCATTTGAAAAAATGACAACAAGAAAATGTCACTTTAAGAAGCATGGGGGGTAGTGAGGTTTTGACGCCGCTTCCGCCCTGCTATGCTATGGGGACAGGTGGAAGCCATCTTGCCCTCACTTGTATCCCAGCCGAGCAGGGGACAGGATCCGATCGACGGGAGAGCGGAGGGAGGGGGGGACCCTCTCCCGCCGCCAATAACGGTGATCTTGCGGCGAATCTGCTGCAGAGACCACCGTTATCGTTTACAGGACCGCTCACTGAAAAGATGGATATCTTGGTTGTGGCAGCAGCTGCTGCCGTTACCAAGATATCCATCTTTAAAGTACCGACGTATATGTACATGAGCGGGTCCTTAAGTGGTTAAGGACTTCTGACCACCTGACATGCCATGTTTGGCATGTAATTTTTTTTGGGGGAGCGGGTACCTGGTTTTGACAGGCCCTCCCACTTCCTCTCGAA